>NC_133152.1:45707204-46388038 GCF_048418815.1 Hemitrygon akajei
GGTACTCAGCCTGTATTTGGAATTTGCTGTGGTGTGTTGGTCGGGGTGGGCATGCAACAAAAAAACATTCAAAAGTTATAAAGAATTACAGTATTTAAAATATACCTAAAGCTTAACTTACAGATAAGGAATAAAATGTGCAAAAGTATATAAATATCAACATGTATTTATAATGTAAACATCATTATAAGAAGTGGTTTAAAGTGCAGTGACTGGAGTAATAGAGAGGGGTGGGGTGGGGTTAACTAGAATGGTTGATCAGATTAGCTGGCTGGGAGAAGAAACTTTTAAGATGGCGTGAAGTTTTTGTTTCAATAGACCTAGAGCACTTTCCAAAAGGAAGATTTTGGAAAAGGCAGTTTGCAGGCTGGATAGAGACTGCAGTGATGTGTGATTGATGAACAAAAGAACGACAGCTGCTAATCCTAAAATTGTGTAAACTAATGCGATCTTGGCTGATCTCGTTGTTACGTGAAACCACACTGCCAATAGGTTTCAAGCTCAAAACCAGTTTCTCTGATAGGTTAAATGATCTAGAGTTTTTTCACTTTGGAACAGAGGAGGGTGAGAGGTGACTTGAATGAGATGTACAAGATGATAAGAGGCATAGTCTGAGTGGACAGCCAGAGACTTTTCTCCCAGGGCAGAAATGGATAATATGATTTTAAGGTGATTCGACGAAAGAATAGGGTATGTCAGAGGTAGGTTTTTTTACAGAGAGTGGTGGGTGCATGGAACATGCTGCCAGGAGTGGTGACAAAGGCAGATACATTTGGGGCATTTAAGTTAGACAGATGGATGACTGAAAAATGGAGGGCTGGGCAGGAGGGAATGGTTAGATTTATCCTAGGTTAGAAGATTGGCACAACATTGTGGACTTGTACTTTGCTATTGTATTCTATGTTCTATATTCTCATCAATGTGAACGTAAACGTCAGTGGGGCAGAGGTGTTTCAGCATTGTATTTACATTAATTACCTCTAGGTCATACAGAGCTTGATCTTGAGTATTGTGGAAATTTCCAAAAGCAGCAGGAACCTCTCTGAAATCATTGTGTTTCTTTGAACAAACGATCACACTGACCTCTGGTGCTGGCGGGTAGCTTCAAAGAATTGGTCCTGGCATACTCTCTTTGAAGAGCTCTTTTGTTTGTTTGCAATCATGTCCAGCAAGGCACATCCCTTCCACTACCCCCTCCCCCATAGACTACACAGGTTTCATCCACCCTGAAAATGCATCAGTGGATTGCAGAAGCTTTTAGTTTGCTAACTGCACATTCAATTGGAATCATTATCTTCTTCTTAGGCCTGTCTGGGACATAGACCACCGACAGCAACTTGCCACAGTCCTCCGACCTGGGCCAGTAGAAGGTGGATTGGCCAAGTGGCTTCTGCTTTCCCCACACGGCTTTATACGTCTTCTAGGTGAAGATACTTTCTCTCCCAGGAATGAGGGTCTTTGGAGCTACTGTTGGCTTTTCTTTCACCATGGACGGTCCCAAGTCCAGCTGCAAGAGGAGGAGGGTAGGGCATGGGTCTAGCAACCCTATCCCGCAAAAACACAGAGCTACAGGGGAACTGTTGTACTTGTTGGTAATGCTAAACACAAGAGATGCTGGAAATCCATAGCAAAACACACAAAATGCTGGAGGAACTCAGCAGGTCAGGCAGCAACTATGAAAATTAATAAACAGTTGATGTTTCAGGACAAGGCCCTTCATCAGGACTGGAAAAGAAGAGGGAAGACGTCACAACAAAAAGTTCAGGGGAGGGGAAGGAGGACAGCTGGAATGTGCTAGGTGAAGCCTGGTGGCTGGGAAAGGTAAGGGCTGGAGAAGAAGGTAGTGGGTAGATGGAAAACCTGTGGAATTGTGGAGAACCATAAATTGGTGGTTCGGTTTTGTGAGCTGTTTTTGGGAAGTTACGGGCTGCATGATATACAGAAAAGCAGTGTATAACAGAAGGCAGCACTGGACAGGAGTGCTTGAGAGAGAGTCTGATCACGTTTGGAATCAGAGCTTGAGCTACCTATCGTCCTCCCTTCCCACCACCACTAATGGGCTTTACATAAGGAGATATCTGGAGGAGCCATCAAGGCGTGGACTAACTTCTGTGCAGGGAAAGACATAGGAATAGTAGTAGGCCATTCAGCCCATTGAGTCTGCTCCACCATTCCATCATGGCTGATGTATTCTTCCACTCTCCTCTTCCTCACATGGAGTTCCCTCAAATTTCCTTGGTGGGGCTCAGGTACTTATCCAGTAATATTGCTGGAAAATGCTTCTGACTGCACGGTAGCGTCACAGTTAGCGCAATGCTATTGCAGCTTGGGGCGTCGGGAGTTTGGTGTTTAGTCCTGGTATCTTTCGTAAGGAGTCTCTCATGTCTTCCTTGTGGAATGTGTGGGCTTTCTCTGGGCCCTTCAGTTTCCTCCCACTGTCCAAAGATGTACCAGGTAGGTTATTTGGCCATTATAAATTGTCCTGTGATTGAACTAGGGTTAGGTAATGGGTAGGTGGCCGGTGCGTTTCGTTGGGCTGGAAGGGACAGTTCCACACTGTACATCGCTAAACAAACAAATAAATAAATAATATTTACGTAGCCTGCCCCAACATCATATTAAGCAATGGGTATCACTTTCCTGCTCAGATCTTGAGGCTTCAGTGCTGTAACATTCTCCAGCGAGCCCAGACAAGTCAAAGTAATCTGCTTTGGTGTAATGGCTGCAGGGCCTTTCCACACATGAAATCAAGCATAGTATTCCATGTATAAAAATGCATCCACCTACTCAAAGATTAGGCTGTTCTTTGTAGCGTGTGACGTTAAAATGTTTCAGTCTGAATGGCATGATGCACCTGGGACACCACCTTGTGATGCAGTGCCTGATTAGCTTAAAGGTTCTAAAGATCAGCTTTATTTACCACATGCATGTCGAAACATAGAGTGAAATGCGCTGTTTGCGTCAATGACCAATGCAGCCCGCAAGTGTCACCATTCTTCCAGCGCAAACATAGCATGTCCTCAACTTGCTAACCTTCACTCAACATTCTTTGGAAAGTGGGAGGAAACCGGAGCACCTGGAGGAAACCCATGTCTTCACAAGGAGAACGTTAAAAGCTCCTTACAGACAGTAGCGGGAATTGAACCGGGTCACTGGTGTTGTAAAGGATTATGTTCACCACTAAACATACGTTGCTGTAACCTGTTGTGTTACTCCGTAACAAGGTACCTCAGCAGCCCTGGACAACAGACGTGAGTGCTGCAGTTGGCCGGAGATGAACGTTTGCATTGCCTACAGTTTAGTCCTAGTTTGTTTGCAGTGAGATTACTCCGCAGCAAGGCAAGGGCTTAACGTGAGAGGGGAGACATTTCATGAGAATTAGAGAGGCAACCCTTTCAGTACAGTACATGGAATGAGCTGCCAGAAGACATGGTTGAGTCAGGTACGTTAGCAACATTTAAGACCATAACATCTGTGTGGCAGATACATAGGTACATTTCAGAAATAGGAAGATGGATGATGGAAAAAGTGGAGGGTTATGTAGGAGGGAAGGTTTAGATTAATCTTCGAGTAGGTTAAAAGTTCAGCACAACATTGTGGGCTGAAGGGCCTGTACTGTGCTGTAATGTGCTATGTTCAACCTTGATATACTTATATACGGAAGGTCTGGGGATGTCAAAGGCAGTTTTTTTTTAACACAGAGGGTGGTGGGGGCATGAATGTGCTGTTGGGATGGTGATAGAGGCAGATACATCAGGATATTTTAATATAGCCAGATGGATGAAAGAAAAATGGAAGGCTGTTGAGGAGGGAGGGTTAGATTGATCTTGGAGTAGATTAAAAGGTAAAAGGGCTTGTACTGTGCTGTAATCAAGTTCCATAGAATCTTGGACAGGTGCATGGATAGGAAGGGTCTAGAGCTGGGGTTCCCAACCTGGAGTCCACGCACCCCTTGCTTAATGGTATTGGTCCATGGGTTAGGAACCGCTAGACTCCAGAGGGAGATGAGCCACGTGTGGGCAAATGGGACTAACTTGGATGGGCATCTTGGCTAGCATGGATAAGCTGAGCAGAAAGATTTGTTTCTGTGCTGTATGACCCTATAATTTATTGAATACAAATGATTGTCTTGGTTCAGAATCCATGGAGGGTGTCAGTCCAGAGTTCATGCCTTGTGGTTGCCATTCCTTCACTTCCCTAGAAAGCAGTTCCTCAAGAGCTCTCCCTGGTCACCCTCTAATGCCTCGTCCACCCCAGTGCACCCACTCCTGACTGAAGGCCAGGGCAGAGGGAAAGAAGCTGTTCTTTAAACATTGAGTATGGGTCTTCAGTCTCCTGTACCTCCTTCCTGATGGTAGTAATGAGAAGGACTCACAGAAGAAGTCCCTTTTCCAACTGTCCAGAATCATTTTCACCTCTCACTCGATGCTCAACCAAAGAAGGAACATACCTTTCTTGTAAGCAACAAACAGCAGTCTCGTGTGTCTTTGTTCTTGTAACCTTGTGATCAACTGAATTGAGACTGAACATTGAAAATGAAGATTGGAGGTTGACCATGTCTGAAACCCAATTAACTGTATTTATCAGGATCAGAATCAGATTCATTATCACTGGCTATGACACGAAATTTGTTATTTTATGACAGCGATACAAAGGCATAAAATTACCATGCATTACAGAAATAAGTAGCGTAAAAACAAGGTAGTGTTTATGGGTTCATGAACCATTCAGAAATCTATGGCAGAGGGGAGGAAGACATTTCTAAAACATTGGATGTGTGTCTTCATGCTCCTGTACCTTCTCCCTCATGGTGGTAATGAGGAGAGGACATGGTGAGGGTCCTTAGTGACGGGTGTCACTTTCTTGAGGCACTACCTACTGAAGATGGCCTTGATGGTGGGGAGGGTTGTGCCTGTGATGGAGATGGCTGAGTCTACAACCCTCTGCAGCCTCTCACAATCCTGTGATGGAGCCAGTGAGAATTTATTTGCTATTTGTTGGCACTGTCTTGAGTTGAAATATAACAGCCCATTGCCCAGACCACTGAGAGAACTCTCAGAAGTCCAATTTAGATAAAGACCATACTGATGGAGAATTTCTTGAGAAAGCATCGTTGTCTGGATATTCCACTGATCAACACCATTTTGTTTACTCAGTGCTGTGTGACTGAAAACTGATCGATCTGTGATATGAACTGAGCTAATAGTTATTTCTGACACTTTCCGTATCTGGAGATTCAAATGGGTGTGCCTTGCCATCAGTTACCCATGTGCCCTCGATCTGATTTCCTTCTCATGCGGCACAAGATGATACTATTCTTCAACTAGCTATTGGAGAAGTGTGCTCGAACTTAACGTTGGCCAAATCACAGGATTGCCAGAGTCTGTAGAGGGTTGTAGACTCAGATACAACCTTCTCCACTTTCAAGAACATCTTAAGAGGTACATGGAGCATAGAACATAGAAATCTACAGCACATTACAGGCCCTTCGGCCCACAGCATTGTGCCAACCATGTAACCTACTCCAGAAACTGCCTAGAATTTCCCGAGCACACAGCCCTCTATTTTTCTAAGCTCCTTGTACCTATCTAAGAGTCTTTTAAAAGACCGTTTCCACCAGCGCCACTGGCAGTGTATTCCACGCACCCACCACTCTCTGTGTGAAAAACTTACCCCTGACATCCCCTTGGTAGTTATTTCTAAGCACTTTAAAATCATGCCCTCTCATGTTAGTCGTTTCAGCCCTGGGTAAAAAGCCTCTGGCTGTCCACACAGTCACTGTCCCTCATCATTTTATACACCTCTATCAGGTCATGTTTCATCCTCCATCGCTCCAAGGAGAAAAGGCCAAGTTCACTCAACCTATTCTCATAAGGTACACCCTCCAATCCAGGCAACATCCTTGTAAAACTCCTCTGCACTCTCTCTATATTATCCACATCCTTCCTGTAGTGAGGTGACCAGAACTGAACTAACTCAGTTCATGCCACAGATCAATCGGTTTTCAATCACAGAGCATTGAGTAAACAAAATGGTAGCGCCTCAAGAGGTTGTACCCACCACTAAGGACCCTCATCATCTGGGTCATGCCCTCTTCACGATACTACCTTTGGCCAACCTCAAGTCAACTTGGTCTTCCCAACATGATGCCAGACTGGAGCACTTGCCTACCCATTATCCCACATGGTCCAACCCTGCTCCACACCATCAAGATCAGAATCAGTGTCATGAGATTTGTTGTTCTGCGGCAACAGTACAAAGCAAGTGTGAAAGTGGAATAACAAGAAAAATAGTGAGGTAGTGTTCATGGACGGATGGCAGAAGGAAAGGAGCTGTTTCTAAAACACTGAGTGTGCATCCTTATGTTGCTGATGGTAGTAATGAGAAGAGAGCATGCCTTGGATGATGAGGATCTTTCCTGATGGATGCTGCCTTCTGAAGCCATTGCCTTTTGAAGAAGTCCTCAATGGTAGGGAATGTTGTTCCCTGTGCTTACAACCATCTACAGCATCTTCTGATCCTCTGCGTTGGTGCCTCCAAACTAGACGGTGATACAACCAGTCAGATTGCTCTCCATGGCACATTTGCAGAAGTTTGCAAGTGTCTTTGGTTAATTATCAGATCTCCTCAAACTCCTAATGAAGTAGAGCTGCTGGCTTTCCTTCTTCGTGATTCCATCAATATGTTGCGACCAGGATAAATCTTCAGAGATGTTGACACCTGGGAACCTGAGGCCATTGTACAGATAAGGTAAAATAAAAATGCACACATACAGAGCTTACAGAGAACCAATACTCAGTAGACACTTTATTAGATACCTCCATGCCTAATAAATTGATCACTGAGTGTACGTTCAAGGCCCATCCGCTTGAAGGTTGAATGTGTTGTGCATTCATAGATGCTCCCCTGCACACCGCTGTTGTAACGCAAGGTTATTTGAGTTAATATCTCCTTCCTGTCAGGCTGAACCAGTCTGATCATTTTCCTCTAATCCCTCTCATTAATAAGGCATGTTTGTCCAGAAAAATGCTGCTAATTGGATCTTTTTTTGCATTATTCTCTGTGTACTCTGGAGATTGTTGTGCTTGAAAATCCCTGGGGATCAGGAGTTTCTGAGATTCTCAAAACACCCTGTCTGTCACCAACAATCATTCCATGGTCAAAGTCACTTAGATCACATTTCTTCCTCATCCTGATGTTTGGTTTGAACAATAACTGAACCTCTTGACCATGCCTGCATGCTTGTATGCATTGAGTTGCTGCCACATGATTGGCTGATTAGATATTTGCATTAACGAGCTAGTTTACCGGTGTACCTAATAAAGTGGCCCTGAGTGTCAGTGTTGAAGTTTAAGAGTGCAGAAGGTTTTCCTCACTCTATGTATACACAATGTATGCGGAGTAGTGGTAGAGGGGTTAAAGAAAATAAGATATATTACAGGAATAACGAAAACTTTGGATCTAGGGTTCCACTGTTGACGTCTGCTTGTGATAAAGAGAAAGTTTGCTCTGAAGGAAAACAGCGACTTGTGTGAATTCAGATTCAGGTTCATTTATCACATGTACATCAAAACATACGGTGAAATGCATAGTTAGCAATCAGTACAATCTAAAGATGGTCTGTGGGCAACCTACAAGTGTCTCCATACATTCCAGCACCAACATAACATTCTCACAGTGCTCGACAGAACAACAGAGATTTGTGCATTCATCTTCTCCCATGGACTCACAGACCTATGCTTTAGATCTGCCTTGACTTGCAGTCTTCTGATGGACCTTCAGGCTTCCATCTTCAGTACTGAACCCAGGACTTGCCAACAATGATGTATGATGGCCCTGAACTCTAGGCCACAAAATCTGGACTCCAAACACGAGACCTTGAACTCACCAATTTGCATACCTAAAGGGTCAACAGCCCTCATACCTCCTGCATGCACCTGATCCTGGCAGACACCTACTGTGTGTTCAAAGGCTATGTCCAGCTAGGATACCATGGAATTTCTGGGGCTTGGGTATAGTCTTCACCACCACCTCAAGTCTGGGTTATGATCTCAGTTCCTGAAGTGTTTCGAGATCATCACCAAGAAGAGACCATGCAGACCCTAGTTCAACAGCTACAGAGGGGCAGCAAAGGTTCAGAATAAATTTATTATCAAAGTACATATATGTCACCATATAAAACCCAGCGATTCATTTCCTTGTGGGCATACTTAATAAATCCAGTAACCATAATAGAATCAATGAAGAAAGACAGCCTTAACATACCTGACAACCAGTGTTCAAAAGCCAACAAACTGTGCAAATACAAGAAGAAAGTAAAAAGGAATGCTAGTCATCATAACACATAAATAAGCAATAAATGTTGAGAGCATGAAATGAAAAATCCTTGGAAGTGCATCCACAGGTTGTGGGAGGATGGGGCAAGTGATGTTAAGTGATGTTATCCCCTTTGGTTTTAGAGCGTGACAGTTGAGGGGTAGGAACAAGCATCTAATTCTCAAGAAGAAAGCGCTCTAAAGTGGGGACAGAATTATGTCGCACTTTCGCAAGAAGCACCTTCTGTCCCGGCTTCTTGCCCTCTTTATTTCCAGTCCTGGTGAAGGGCCTTGGCCTGAAAAGTTGACTGCAGATTTTCCTCCACAGACGCTGCCTGACCTGCTGAGCTCTCCCAGCATTTTGTGTGTGTTGCTCTGGATCTCCAGCATCTGCAGAATCTCTTGTGTAAAAGAAACCTTTGTGCTTAAGAACAATAGTAAGTATTGAAGCGAGTCTCAGCAAAGCAGGCAGCAGATGTAGCAAGAAGCACAGTTTCAGGTTGATGACCTTTTAGCAAGTGTGTTGGCAACAATTCAAATACGCTTGAACTCAGTGCCTCCCTCTGTTTTTGTTGGGTATTGTTTCCACATTGTTTTCTCTTGTACAGATTTAAGATGTTTCCTGTGAGTATTTTACTTGAGGAAAATCAGGGTGACATAAACTGCAAAAAAAAAACTGGTAGGTCTCAAACAGGTTTTGGTTTGCCAGGGGTGAATGTATTTCAAGTAACTTGCTGGGGCTCTTTCACCTTGAACTTGGCTCAGATGGCAGAGATTGTACTAGCGATAAAATCTTGTGCCCAGCGGTCGAGCTGGCGCAAGATGATCTGAGCAGCATTTTACTTGTTTGGACTCTTGGTTAAAATGAATAATGTAGTTAAGAAGCAGTTTTGAAGCAGCATTGTTTCTGTGCAGGGGGAAATGTTTTAGAACTTTGGTTTTTCAGTTGTACGCCTGGTGCAGTGATGTAAGCTCTTTTCAAAGTTCAAAGTAAATTTATTATCGAAGTGTGTACTGTACACGTCAGCATGTACTACCTGGAGATTTATTTCCTTGCAGGCAGTAGAACCAAGAAATACAATAGAATCACTGAAAAACTACACACAAAGACTGACAAACAACCAATGTGTAAAAGAAGACAAACTGTGCAAATACAAAAAACCGAATTATAATAATAATTAATAAACAAGTAAATAACACTGAGAATATGAGTTGTAGAGACCTTGAAAATGTCCACAGGTTGTGGAATCAGATCAGAGTGCAGGTGAGTGGACTCTGTGTGATTTGATTCAGGAGCCTGATGGTTGTAGGGTCATGACTGTTCCTGAACCTGCTGGTGTGGGACCTGAGGCTCCTGTCCACCCTTCCCAAAGCTGCAGCAAGAAGGGAGCATGGCCTGAAATGAGGTGGGGGGGTTTGTCCTTGATGATACTTTTGCTTGCTGGAGGAACTCAGCAGCACTTGTGGAAATGAATAAATAGTTGATGTTTCAGACTGAGTTTCCAAAGATGCTTCCTGACCTGGTTAGACTCAAAAACAGTTACTTTCCCCAAGCAGTAAGGCCGATCAACACCTCCACCCACTAACCCACCCCTCCACACCCCCAACCACCACTACTTTATCATTTCCTGTCAGAGTCATCTTATGTACAGACACTCCTGTGCCCAGAATCACTTTATGGACATACAATATATCTATATATAGAAGCTATTTTGGTATTTGTATTTATTGTGTGTTTTTTTATTATTGCATTCTTTATCATATTGTGTTTTCTTGTGCTCCATCAGATCCTGAGAAACAATTATTTCGTTCTCCTTTACACTTGTGTACTGGAAATGTCATTAAACAATCTTGAAGCTTAAAGAGACTGGAAACAGGATTAAAATCAATGGATCGTAGCTTATGTCCTACCCCCTCTGCAGATTGAGATTTTATCACAGCCTTTTCCAAATAATTTTACAGCTGCTGTGAATTGTAACTTATTTTATGTAACTCATAGCAGTTTGTCTGATAAAGGTCAGAATGACTATCTGGCTGTAGGGTGGTTCTTTGCATCGGGTCACAATGACCGATGGTAATGGGGTAGATCTTGCTGTCTTCTGCCGATGTTTGAAGAATATAGCTTAGACTCACAGTCTGGTTTATTGTCACCGACATACACTCAATGGCCACTTTATCAGGGACACCCGTACGCCAGCTCGTTAATGCGGTCATCTAATCAGCCAGTGATGCGGCAGCAACTCAATGCATAAAGGCGTGCAGACATGGTCAAGAGGTTCATTTATTGTTCAGACCAAACATAAATCAGGAAATAAGAACATAAGAAATAGGAGCAAGAGTAGAACGTCTGGCCCATCGAGCCTGCTCCGCCATTCAATAAGATCATGGCTGATCTGGCCATGGACTCATCTCCAACTTCCTGCCTTTTCCCCATAACCCTTAATTCCCCTACTATGCAAAAATCTATCCAAGCTTGTCTTAAAAATATTTACTGAGGTAGCCTCCACTGCTTCATAGTGCAGAGAATTCCACAGATTCACCACTCTCTGAGAAAAATAGTTCCTTCTCATCTCCATCCTAAATCTACTCCCCCCGATCTTAAGGCTATGTCCCCTAGTTCTGGTATTGTTCATGATCTTCTGCTGCTGTAGCCTGTTCACTTCGAGGTTCAACATGTTGTGTGTTTAGAGCTGCTCTTCTGCACATCGCTGTTATAACATGTGGTTATTTGAGTTACTGTCATCTTCCCGACATGTTGAACTAGTCTGCCGATTCTCCTCTGACCTCTCTCATTATTAACAAGGCATTTTCGCCCACAGAGCTGCTGCTCAACTGATGTTTTTGTTGCTTTTCACCATTCTCTGTAAACTCTAGAGACCGGTATGTGTGAAAATCCCAGGAGATCAGCATTTTCTGAGAAACTCAGACCACCCCATCTGGCAGCAACAATCATTCCATGGTCAAAGTCACTTAGATCACATTTCACCCCATTCTGATGTTTGGTCTGAACAACAACTGAACCTCTTGACCATGTCTGCATGCTTTTATGCATTGAGTTGCTGCCACGTGATTGGCTGATTAGATATTTACATTAATGAGCAGCTATATCTAATGAAGTGGCTACTGTGTAGTATTTTATGTAATGTCGTGAACAGAATTATCTTTCAGAAGACAGTACATTTGTGTAATGTCAGCTTTATATGTTGGTATAATTTGACAAGTCACGCTATCGAGATTTGTGCCTTTTGTTAAGATTTGTACCTTATGCATCATTGAAAGAGGGATTTTTCATGAGCATATAAAATTTCCACTTAATCTGATTTTAATCTGTGACGCCTTTTTCAATTGATTCTATGAAACAATGCTGAATGCCTGAAGTTGGAAATATCCCAAAAGGTGTTTATATTTTCTTTTCCCTGGTAATTTGTTTCAAGTAAGCCAATATTCCTGATGGATTTGCTGGCGTGAGCTGTAGTCCTGTGCAAAAGTCTTAGGCGCATATATACAGCTATGTTGCCTAAGATTTTTGTATTTGTCAGCGTCAAGCAGAGAGCAAGTTTGGAAATCTGGTGGGAGTAAAGGATGTTAGGAATGGTGAGGGTGGAGCGCTGTGGGAGGGGTTTGGGACAGGTGGCAGAGAAAGAGTGCCAGGGGTGGGGGGAGGTGCATGTGCAGACACACCCAGCCCTGAGACACCAGGAAAGGTCGTTTGATTCTAACAATTGATTTATTGATCATTACAGAATGTCTCTCTGGTGCTTCCTGCTCCCTCCCCTCTCCCTTCCCCTTTTCCCTGTCATGTATGGCCAGAGACTGGAGGCCTGTCCTGCAGTTGAAGGGTTAAATGCTCAGGAACGGAAAAGCCTTCCCCACTGTTGAGTACATCTACAAGGAGCGTTGCCACCAAAAACCAGTATCCATAATCAGGGGCCCCACCATCCAGGCCATGTTCTCTTCTTGTTGCTGCCATGGGGGAGGAGGTGCAGGAGCCTCAGGACTCGCACCACCAGGTTCAGCAACAGTTATTACCCTACAAGCATCGGGCTCCTGAACCTTCACTCACAGTTTTCCTTCTTAGCACATTGGTTGTTTATCAGTCTTAGTTAATGTATATTTTTTCATAAAATCTAACATTTTTTTATTTTTGTTAAAGGCTTGCAAGAAAATGAATCTCAGGGTAGTATATGGTGACATATAGATAGATAGATAGATAGATACTTTATTCATCCCCATGGGGAAATTCAACATTTTTCCAATGTCCCATACACTTGTTGTAGCAAAAACTCATTACATACAATACTTAACTCAGTAATAATATGATATGCATCTAAATCACTAACTCAAAGGCATTAATAATAGCTTTAAAAAAAAGTTCTTAAGTCCTGGCAGTTGAATTGCATTATGGGCAGGCTATGTTGGTGCCAGAATGTGTGGCGACTCCTCGGCCTACCCCCGGCATTTCGTTACGAGCGTTGATTGTTAATGCAAATGATATGATTCACGGATAAATAAATCTTATTCTGTATACCTGTCGTTCTGCTGAAGGGACTCGGCCCGAAACGTCGACTATACTCTTTTCCATAGATGTTGCCTGGCCTGCCAAATTCCTCTGGCATTTTGTGTGTGTTGCTTGGATTTCCAGCATCTGCAGATTTTCTGTTGTTTCCACAGCCGCTATAGCTTTTGTTGCTAAGCAGGGCAGGCCAGATATCTGTACCTTATGAGACCAGCGGGCCCCTGCATAGAATGGAACGTCTCCAAGGTCAGGCCATACATTTCCGTTGACCTTGTCCAACCGGTGGACCACCTTGCTAACAAATTTCACCTCTAGCTGTGAAGGCATGGGGGGGGGGGGGGCATGGAATTCCTGGCAAGCGATCTCAACAGGCACAGATGTTGAATCTTTTGAACCTGTTTCCTTCTGCAGTATTTCTCACAATTATCTAGTTTCTTTCCATTTGGCCATGACCTACTTATCATGTGATATATGACTACGTACTGAGTTCTGTCCTTTCACTGCTCGTGTGAACAAAAGCTTTTATCTAATGTGCTTTGCAAGCAATGCTTCATTTCTGAGTCAGTATGATGTGATTTTAAACATGTCCTTTTGTGCTGTGACTAGGCTTCAGTCGACTCTGTGTAAAAGCAAGATTTGACGAACCTAGTGGATAATAGGTGGGCCAGTCTTCGACCTCCTACCTGAGCAGAATCAGAATTGGGTTTAATATCACCGGCATATGTCGTGAAATTTGATAACTTTGTGGCAGCAGTAAATTGCAATACATGATAATAGGGAGAAAAGAACTGAATCACCATAAGTACAGGTAGTCACCGAGTTACGAACGTCCGACTTATGGACAACTTGTACTTACGAACCGAGGAAGGAGAACGCCGTCCGCCGTTTTAAGTCGGATCGCGACGCCGTCCGCCATTTTGAGTCATTGCCGTTGACACTGTGTTGAGTGTGTAACCTTGTATTTGGCTTAAATTTTTCTTAGCAAGATTCACCCTGCCCCTGCCCCCCCCCCCGTTCTAGTCAGCAGTGAGATCAGCGCCGGGCTGGAGAACGGAGGTTCCTGAGTTCAATCCAGTGACAGATCGCTCCCATGCCGGGTTGATGTCGATCCAGTGACTCCTGTACCATCTGTGCCGGGTTGATGTCGAGCTTGCAACTCGATCTCTTAAAAAAAACCACTGCCACCTCCAGTTTAAATTCCCACGCGGAATATCGTGGAGGATCAAATACAGTACCCAAACCCAGCACCACCCCCACTTGTCCCATTTAACCTGTCTTAGTGTGATGGACTTTTCGAATCCGGGGAATTCAGTGCGGTGGTCCTTAGGACCCAGTGGACCTCGGGAGCCGGTGGAGGTTGGGACCTGCTGCCCGCAGTGTTTCTGTTCTGTTGATGGGAAGCGATCACGATTGAAAATAAAGTGGAAATAATAAAGCATTTGGAAAGAGGTGAAACGCTATCGGTCATTGGAAAAGCGTTAGGCTACAGTCAGTCAACGATCGGAACAATTTTAAAGGATAAGTTGAGAGTAATGGAGCATGTGAAAGGCCCTGCCCGATGAAAGCTACAATTATTACTAAGCAACGCAATGGTTTAATTATTGGAATACATACGTTTCGTAAGTGTTTTATATGCATAGAAAGGTAAAATATATACTATATACTAAGACAAACGTTTGACTAACTGACGTTAAATAATACCGGATGTACTTGTTCCGACTTACGTACAAATCCGACTTAAAGACAGACTCAGGAACGGAACTCGTATGTAACCCGGGGACTGCCTGTATATATATTAAATAGTTAAGTAAGCGGTGCAAGAATTAGGAAGTAAAAAAGTAGTGTGGTATTGTTCATGTCCATTCAGAAATCAGATGGCAGAGGAGAAAAAGCTGTTCCTGAATCGCTGAGCGTGTGTCTTCAGGCTTCTGTACCTCCAGTGAGAAGTGGCACCTCCTGGGTGGGGGTCAGGGGTTGGATCCTTAATGATGGACACTGCTTTTCTGAGGCATCACTCCTTGAAGATGTCCTGGGTACAATGGAGGCTAGTGCCCATGATGGAGCTGACTTAAGTTTACAACTCTTCAGATTGCTTCAATTCTGTAGAGTAGCCACCGCCTGGGATTAATTCCTGGGATGTCCGGACTGTCTTACGCAGAGAGGTTAGAGAGACTAGGCTTGTACACGCTGGAATTAAAGAGATTGAGAGGGAATCTGATTGTAACATATAAGATTATTAAGGGATTGGACAAGATAGAGGCAGGAAATATGTTCCAGATGCTGGGAGAGTCCAGTACCAGAGGGCATGGTTTAAGAATAAAGGGTAGGTCATTTAGGACAGAGTTAAGGAAAAACTTCTTCTCCCAGAGAGCTGTGGGGCTGTGTAATGCACTGCCTCAGAAGGCAGTGGAGGCCAATTCTCTGGATGCTTTCAAGAAGGAGCTAGATAGGTATCTTATGGATAGGGGAATCAAGGGATATGGGGACAAGGCAGAAACTGGGTATTGATAGTAGATGATCAGCCATGATCTCAGAATGGCGGTGCAGGCTCGAAGGGCCGAATGGTCTACTTCTGCACTTATTGTCTATTGCCCCCCCCCACTGCCCACCCCCTATACCAGACGGTGATGCAGCCAGTCAGAATGCTGTCCATGGTACATCCATCTGTAGAAATTTGAGTGTGTTTTTAGTGACAAACCACATTTCTTCAAACTCCCAATGAAATCTAGCTGCTGTCTTGCCTTCTTTATAGCTGCATTGACATGTTGGGTCCAGGTTAGGTTCTCTGAGATATTGACACCCAGGAACTTGAAATTGTTAACTGTCGTAACTTCTGATCCCTCTATGAGGATAGGTGGGTGTTCCTTCATCTTACCCTTCCTGAAGTCCACAATCAGCTCTTTGGTCTTACTGACATTGAGTGCCAGGTTGTTGCTGTGACACCACTCAACTAGCTGGTATATCTTGCTCCTGTACGCCCTCTCACCACCATCTGAGATTCTACGAGCAATGTTGTATTAAGATAAAGTGGCAAATACATTATAAAGGTTTAAACTTTAGCTTTATTTGTCATGTGTACATCAAAATAAACAGTGAAAAGCATCAACGACAAACATAGTCTGAGACTTTGCTGGAAGCAGCTTGCTATTGTCAACCGATGCCGACATTGCATGTCCACAACTTACTAACCCTAACCCGTGCATCTTTGAAATGTGGGAGGATCACTTGAAGGAGAGTCACGCAGCCATGGGGAGAACGTTCAAGCTCCTTACAGGCAGAAACGTCATTGTTACCTGATTATCCCTTGTCTTCCGATTCACTGGTCAATCATGTAGGGATTGAATGGTTCTCCCTCTGCTGACTCCCTTCCCACCATCCGTCTCCTCCACAAACAGTCTAAATTAAGCCTAATAACTCGGTCTCAAAAAACAGAACCACTCTCCAAGTAGCCTAAACTAAGCCAAATAACTGTGCCTGTAAAGTAAACTTAATCCCCAGATGACTAGGCCTAAAAAATCCTGATTGTGTCTGTAAAATTAGAGCATTGAGAATAGGGTGATATGTTCCCTGTTAATTTAGTCCAGACTGGGTCCCAGATGCAAGAGGGATGACAGAAAACTACACAAGGCAGGGAGGTATGACCTCTTTAAACTGACGTGCACTGCCATACATCCCCATTTACAGATCCCCCAATACAGAAAAACTGAAGTGGCGCCCCACTTCATCTCACAGGTAGATGTACAGCAATATGATGCTCTAGAACAACCCCTCCCCAAGCAGGCTGGGCAAAAACATTCTCTGGTAGGCCCCTCTCTCACCACCAGACCACTCTCACTTGTCCAGCTCTTCACCAATCCTCCTGCCTCTCATTTCCATCCCCTAAGTTTACCCCTACTCCCGTAATGGGTCTAAGACGAAGGCAGCATCTTCTACAGGTAACCATCAAACATCAGAAGTAAACGTGGAGACAGGTAGCTCAGCTGAGCAGCACCTCGCCAGTTGCATGTTTCACAGAGACAGAAAACTTGGAGAGCAGCACACAAGCAACCCCTCTGGCAATTTACCTTGATCAACTAGTTAATATTTAATTTAGTGATAGAGCATGCTAACAGGCCCTTCCAGTCCAGTTACACCCATATGACCAACTAACTTACTGACCTGTACGTCTTCTGAATGTGGGAGGAAACCAGAGCATCTGGAGGAAAAGCACGCAGTCACGGGAAGAACGTACAGACTTCTTATAGAGAGTGGTGGGAATTGAACCCCAGTCACTTGCGCTGGTAAAGCGATGCGCTAGCCACTACACTACCATGCTTGTTTTTGGGATGTGAGAAGAAACTGGAGCACCTATACAGTCACAGGGAGAAGACACACGCTCCACGTAGACAGCACTACAAGTGTCTGAACACTCCTTACAGACAAACTTCTGCAGATGTACTGTTGAAAGTATCCTGACTGCTTGCATCGTTGTCTGATGCAGCAGTTTGAAAGCACAGGAATATAAGAGGCTGTAGAGTTCAGGAGACTCAGTCCAGTATACCAGGGTCATCACACCCCCACCATCGGTAGGCAAAGCTTCATGAAGGCAATATCTATCATCAAAGATCACTACCATGCTATCTTCTTGCAGTTACCATTAAGCAGGAGGTACAGAAACCTGAAGTCACACATGACCAGGTTCAAGAACAGTTTCAAAATCAGGTTTGTTATCTCTGACATATGTTGTGAAACTCCTTTCCCTTTCCATATCCTCTTATTCTGGCTTCTGCCCTATTTCTTTCCAGTCTTGAACCCAAAACATTATAGGTTTATTCCCATTTATAGATGCTGCCTGAACTACTGAGTTCCTCCAGCATTTTGTGCGTGTTGTAATATAGGTGTTGTTTTTGTGGCAGCAGTACTGTGCAAGACATAAAAAATTACTATACGTTTCAAAAATAAATCAATAGTTTAAAAGTCAAATAACACAGTAGTGTTCAAGGGATCACGGACCGTTCTGAAATCTGATGGTGGAGGGGAAGAAGCTGTTCCTAAAACATAGAGAGTGTGTCTTCAGGCTCCTGTACCCCCTCCTCTGTGGTAGTAATAAGAATAGGGCTCATCCCAGAGGCTGAGGGTCCTAAATGATGGTGCCACCTTTTTGAGGAATGTACGACTGAGCCCCACCAAGTTCATGTCTCAGGCATTCCTTCAAGGTCAGAGCTGAGGAAGGTAGGGGTAAACTGGGCACGGCTGTTTGCCTGAGCTGGACTCATGGACTGGGAGTGGTTAAACAGACTTCAATAAAATTCTTGGAACCTCTGTAAGGTGAACATAGGATGAGTGGTTGTTTGAAAATCTAATGGCTGGTTAAAGAATTGAGAAGCAATAATCCTTTCTGGCGTGGCAGTCCATGGGCTCCTCTACTGCCACAATAAGGCCACTCTTAGGCTGGAGGAGCAACACCTGATACTCCGTCTGCGTAATCTTCAATTTAATAGTATGAACATCAATTTCTCTAACTTCTATTAATTTCTCCCACCTCATCCTTCTCCCTTTTTCCATTCCCTATTCTGGTTCCCCTCTCACCCCTTCACTTCTCACCTGTTCACCACCCACCTCTGATGCCCCTTCTCCTTCTCTTTCTCCCGTGGCCCACTCTTCTCTATTAATCAGATTCCTTCTTCTTCTTCAGCCCTTTGTTTGCCCTTTCCATTTATCACCTCCCAGCTTCTCACTCATCCCCCACCACCCACCAGGCTTCACCTGCCACCTTCCAGCTCGTCCCACTTCCCCTCTCCCCACCTCTTTAGTCTTCCCCCTTTCTTTCCAGTCCTGATGAAGGGTCTCATCCCAAAACGTTGACTGTTTATTCCTCTCCATAGATGCTGCCTGACCTGCTGAGTTCCTCCAACATTTTGTGCGTGTTCCATTGCAAGAACTTTGTCAATTTTTTGCCGTGTTTTGTCACGTTTCCTGTGGTTCTGCGCTAAGCTCGCAGAGACAGGTTGCGGCAGCCATGTCTGGAGTCATTCAAAGAGGAGTGCATCAAATCAGGGAGTTGTGCAGTAATTTAATTTCCCCTTCGCAGCCTCAAGCCCAACACTTAAACAGATTGGTTTGAAGTGACCCCTCGGGAGCTGGACTGCCGAGCAGTGTATCTTGAGGGGCTGAGCAAAATTTACAAGGCCTGAATGCTGAAGCAGAGTAAATGGGCACTGATGACTACAACATTGTGACACTTTAATGGTCTGATTAAGTGACTTGGCTGTACTTCGTAGAAGCCGTTTAAGTGCACTGCGTTTCAATTTTAATTTTATGCGGCCAACAATTCAATTCAATATTTGTCCTGTAATTATTTATTAGTGTATGTTTTTATCTGAAATAATTGTGCAGGCTGATGAATGGCTCCCCAGCCATAAAACACAATGCCGGAACTTACTTCGCCATCAATCAATCATACTGTTGTGTTGAGGAATATTGAATATCAGATTTATTCCATGTTGCACAGAAATCCTTTCTCCCATTGTTTGGCTGAGTTTATTTTAACTAGGTGTCTAAACACTGCAGCCTACTTCCTTTTCTCACGGAGCATTGAATGGAAACGTTTGTGATACGTGATTTTCCAGCACAGAAGAGATCCATTTCGCCCTTTGTTCCATGCTGACCAGCTGATTAACTCAGTTAGTTCAATTCACTTGAGTTTGGCCCATATTCCTCTACCAAGAGTTCCCGAACCCCGTGGACCCTTCGTTTAATGGTATTGGTTCATGGCATAAAAAGTTGGGAAACTCTGCTCTAAACGCTGTCACGGGAAAAAATAACCATCGGGGACCTCCACCACTCAGAACACGCTCTCTTCTTGCTGCTGCCATCAGGAAGGAGGCACGGGAGCCTCAGGACTCACACCACCAGGTTCAGGAACAGTGGGGAAATGACCCCGCTTGGGGTCCGTTCCTCGCCCAGTTTACAGCATCGCGTCCTCTCTCTCTCTCACCCCCTCGCGCCGATCTCCCCAAAAGCCCGCCAACAATAGCTTACAGACTCAGAAGAAAGAACATTAATACCAATGGTACAATGTTTGATACCATTGTATCAATGGTACAATGATACCATCAAGCATCAGGCTCTTGAACCAAAGGGGATAGCTACACTCAACTTCACTTGCCCCATCATTGAAATATTCTCACAACACATGCGCTCACTTTCAAAGACTTATCATCTCATGTTCTTGATACGTATTGTTTATTTATTTGTTTAATTATGTATTATTACTTTTTGTTATATTTGCACAATTTGTGCCTTTTCCATATTGGTCGAATGCCCAAGTTGGTATGGTCTTTCATTGACTCTGTTCTGTTTATTACTCTATTATGGATTTATTGAGTATTCCTGCAAGAAAATGAATCTCAGGTTTGATATGGTGACATATATGTACTTTGATAATAAATTTACTTTGCGTTTTGAACTTTAAGACCTTTCTACCCACGTACCTGTCCAAGTGTGCCTAGTGGCAGAGCAATCAGCGTAGGTTCAGAATTCAATTCCAGAGTCCTCTGCACTCGAGTTTGTACGTTCCTTTCCATATGTGTGTGGGTTTCTTCCAGATGCTCCGGTTTCCTCCCACATCCAAAGACATATCACTTAGTAGGTTAATTGATCATTGTAAATTGTCCTGTGATTAGGTGAGGGTTAAATCAGGGGGTTGCTGGGTGGCACAGCTCGGTGGGTTGCAAGGGCCTGTTCTGTGCTGTATCTCTAAAATACTTGCCCCTACCACTTCCTCTGGCAGCTTGTTCCAAATACCAATCACTCTCTGGGTGAAAATGTTGCCCCTCAGATCTGTTTCAAGTCTTTCTCGTCGCACTTAAACCTTTGCCTTCTGATTTGACTCCCATACCCTTGACAAGGACTGTGGCTATTCATCTTATCATCCTCAAGACATTATGAACTTTTCTAAAGCCTCCTACACTTCAGGGGAAAAAAAAATCCCAGCCTACCCCAATACTTCCATTTAGTTCAAGCCATTCAGTCCTGTGAGCTCCTCGTAAATCTTTTTTACATCCTTTCTAGTTTGACAACATCAATCAGATATTCTTTACTTTATCTCTTGACTACTTAGTCAGGTGATTTAGTTAAAATAATTCCTGTAATCTATCACAAGTGTAAAGACGGATGAAGCAAGCCTCACATTGCAACTGCTGTCTGGGCAAAGAAGGTTTGCTTGAATTTCTGCAACACACACAAAATGCTGGTGGAACACAGCAGGCCAGGCAGCATCTATAGGGAGAAGCACTGTCGACGTTTTGGGCCGAGACCCTTTGTCAGGGTTTGTGTGTATTGCTTGAATTTCCAGCATCTGCAGATTTCCTCGTGTTTGCTTGAATTTCTGGTGCTTTGGGGGCACTCTTGTTACTGAAAACACATTCCATCCGTTTGTTCTAGCAGCACCTTGAGAACGTTAAAGCTTTCTGTCGTGTTATCACACCCCAAAATGCTGGCAAAACTCAGCAGGTCAGGCAGGATCTGTGGAGAGGAATAAAGAGTTGCAATATCGTGGCGAGACCCTTTATCAGGACCTGATGAAAGGTCTCATCCTGAAATGTGGACTCTTTATTCCCACTGTTATCGGACTCCTGACCTCTCAATCTACCTCATTATTATCTTACACTTTATCATTTACCAGCACAGTACTTTTTCAGTTCCTCTTACACGTTATTCTGCATTGTTAGTGTCTTGTTCTACCTCAATGCACTGTGTAATGATCTGATCTGTATGACAAGTTTGCAAGACAAAATTTCACTGTATCTCGGTCCGTGACAATAATAAACCATATCAGTACATTTAACTGAAGCAATGTAGATCAGGGATTGGTGGCATGGTAGCATAGCAGTTAGCGTAACGCCTTACTGCGTCAGCAATCCATGTTCATTTCCACTGCTGTTTGTAAGGAGTTTGTACGTTCACCCCATGACCGCGTGGGTTCCCTCTGGGCGCTCAGGTTCCCCCTGACGTTCCAGACGATGCATGGGTTCGGGTTAGTAAGACGTGAGCTTGTTATGTTGCTGTCAGAAGCACGGCGTGAACTATCTCCAGCATATCTTGGACTGTGTTGGTTATTGACACAAACGATGCATTTCACTGTAGGTTTCAATGTACATGTGATGGATAAAGCTATTCTTTATACACATATCACTGATAGCTCTCTCATACTTTTTTATACAGGCATGGAACTTACTGGCGGATGGAAATTAATGTACAGATGATTGTGTGCTTTAGTACAGACTTTCATCTGTACATTATTGGACAAGCATCTTCCAGTCTCCATTACTTCCTGACCCACAACAATTAAACAGTAATGTTTTGGCTTATGATTCACTAATAATGACTTCACTGTGACCGTCGATGAACCTTGGCTCATATTTCCAGAACAAAGCATTCTGAACTGGGTTCAATGGTATTCTTGTTCTTCGCGTTCAGTGGGTAGCACCCTCACCTCTGACTCAGGAGCTTGTGGGTTCAATTAAAAAAAAATCAGGCTGACATGCCAACCATTTTAATTCCCATCTCCACTCCCATTCCAACTCTTCAGCCACAATGAGGCCACTCTCAGGGTAGAGGAGCAACACCTCATATTCTGTCCAGATAGACTCCAACCTGCTGCCATGACCTCCTGAGATAGATTTCCCCGAGGTGACTGTCTGTTGTACGCCGGGTCCCCGGAGACGGAGCCCTGGCGTGACAAATTCAACACTCACTCGCCCTAAGTGGAGATGGTTTTGGGAGAACGGCATACAGTTCTCGATGCACCATTATAGGAAGAACGTCGAGGTTTTGGAGAGGGAGCAGAAGAGGTTTCTTTTCCCTCCCTCTTCACTCTTCTATTCCCCGCACAGTCATGTCACCTCTTCTCCTCACCTGCCTATCACTCCCCCTTGGTGCCCACCCTCCCCTTTCTCCCGTCTACTCTCTTCTCCGATCACAATCCTTCTCCAGCCCTTTACCTTTCCCCCACACCAGGTTTCACCTTCACCTTCTGCTCACACCACCTTTGTATTCTGCTGTCTTCTGACTTCCTTTCCAGTCCTGAAATGGCTGAAGCATCAACTGTTTGTTCATTTCCATAGGTACTGCC
Source organism: Hemitrygon akajei (assembly GCF_048418815.1). Taxonomy (NCBI): domain Eukaryota; kingdom Metazoa; phylum Chordata; class Chondrichthyes; order Myliobatiformes; family Dasyatidae; genus Hemitrygon; species Hemitrygon akajei. Next base: position 45,730,150 of record NC_133152.1, read on the forward strand.
TGACCTGCTGAGTTCCTCCAGCATTTTGTGTGTATGTTAGTCCAGTGTAGTACTGAAAGAGGATTCTTGGTTGATACATCATCTGAGATGTTAAATTGAGGCTTTCTAAGGTGTTTACAAAGATACTGAAGCAGTTTCTGAGGCACAAGGAAGAAGACTGTTCGATTTGCTGTCCCAACCAATGTGATCGCAACGTTGGTGTTTGTGGGAGTTTCCTGAGGATCTGTGGAAATTGCTGCCATATTTCTTGCTTAACCACAGTAAATGCCCTTGATTGAGTACAAACTGCTTTGGAAATCCTGGTCTTGGTTAAAGAAATGCATGTTCGTTCATTAGTGGAAGAGAATTCTTCAAATATGGTTCTCCTCTGGAATCTGGGTTTGATCTTGACCTCTCGTGCTGGAATTGGAATTGGTTTATTATTGTCACCCAGACTGAGATACAGTGGCAAACTTGTCTTGCATACTTTTCACACATCTCAAATCTTTATACAGAGCATTGAGGTAGAACAAGAGCAGCGTGATAGTGTAGCACCTCGTGCAACGCTTGATAGTGCCAAAGCAGACATAATGCTGGCACCACCAGCTGTGCGACCGTCGTTCAATTCTCACTGCTGACTGTGAGGAATTTGTACGTCCTCCCCAACCACGTGGGTTTTCTCCAGCTCCTCTGGTTTCCTCCCACATTCCAATGAAGTATGGGTTAGGGTTGGTACGTTGTGGGCATGCCATGTTGGCACTGGATACGTGGTGACTCTTGTAGGCTGTCTCCAGCACATCCCAGACTGTGTTAGCGGTTGACACAAACAACATATTTCAGTCTATGTTTCGATGTCTACATGACAAATAAGTTGCAGGGAAATAAGTGGGAGAATCATCTATACCATGTGAATTGCCTTCTATACTATGAGAAAGCAGGAGTTTTTTTATATTTTAAGTACTTGTAGGATTTCTTTTAAAGCAGGACGGATGTGGCCTTGTCACCTCAGTGGGCACAGATGTTGCAGCTGTGAGCTGGGCCCACAGACTCCAGGAGAGGGCTGGAATAAGGTTCAATTTTCAAGATAGTTTATTGTCATTCTTCAGTACGCAAGTGTAAAGGAGAACAAAACGATTGTTATTCAGGATCCAATGCAGCATAAAAAAACACAAAAAATATACTAAATATAAAAACAATTTTTTCAAGGACAATATTCAAGGAACTGGGTCAGGCTTTATATACGTGGACTGATTGTATGCACCTAAATGATGCCAGGTACAGGAGTAGCTGAACGTACGGTGACTCTAACAGGAGATGATAAAGTGACAAGGTGACCTTTGACAAGAGGAACTCTTCTAGGTAGCAGCAGGGTATATCAAAACACAATAGGGCAGTGACTGTGTCAGTGTAGGTATGAGGTGTGGAGTGTCAGTGAAATAAATGGTCCAAAACAGAACAAATGTGACTAGCTTGGTTGAATAGGGACCTTGGCTGGGAGGGACAAATTGGGCCGAGAGACCTGTGTCTGTACTGTATAACTACATGACTATGATTCTACGCAAGCCCTGTACTCCAGTATCTGATATTACTTTCCACACGGTTATGGGGGACAGATTAGTTCTTTGAGCCGGTGATGTTTCTGGAATTTTCTGTCCCAGTGTTGAACCTTGTTGCTGAAGTGCGGTGTTGGCACATTTCCGTGCCGGAGAAAGGCACTTTGGCCCTCTGCCGTAGGATTGCCCTCTTAAGTGGGAATCCAAAGAAAAACCCAGCTGTCTTCCCCTGTATTACTGGTAACAGGATAGCACACTTTATTAAAATCTGCCTCTTCCCCAATAAACAACATCTGTTTCTTTTGGACTTCCTGGAGCTTTTTCGGATATACAGTAATTGCTTTTAGTATCTCGTTACTGTGCCGCTTTAAAGTTCTGAGTCGGGAGGCGATGGGGGTAATATTTGACACTGAAAATGTTCAAAGATTTTCCATAAGTTTGTTTTTTTTAAATTCCCTTTGGGTGAACTTTGAAAAAGTTCTGACTGAATGCGTTTAACAGTAGACCATTAACCACATTGATGTAGTCATGTTCTTCTTTTCTAATACTCCTGCTACATTCAGAATCTGAATTTATATGTGATAATATTACTCTGTGTGTTGTGTGTGTGAGTTATATGTACTGTGCTGTGCACTTTGTTCCGAAGAAGCATTGTCTCGTTTGGCAGAATACACATGTACAGTTGAGTGACAATAAACCTGAACTTGAACTTAATATCACCAGCATATGTTGTGAAATTTGTTGTTTGCAGCAGCAGCATGTTACAATACATAATAAAAAAAACTATAAATTACAAAATGAAATATATGTAGAAATAATTTAAACAAGTACTGCAGAAGAGAGCAAAAAAAAGGGAAAAGGTAGTGAGGTAGTGTTCATGGGTTCATTGCCCATTTAGAAATCTGATAGTGGAGGGGAAGAAGCTGTTCCTGAAACATTGAGTGTGTGTCTTCAGGCTCTTGTACCTCCTCCCTGATGGAGCATTTAGTTATCCAAGGTTTGAATAAATATCTCAGCAGGTCGGGCGGCATCCGTTGAAAGAAGCAGTCAACGTTTCGGGTTGAGACCCTTTGTCCTGGCGAAGGGTCTTGACCCGAAACGTTGACTGCTTCTTTCAACGGATGCTGCCCAACCTGCTGAGTTCATCCAGCTTTTTTGTACGTCTTGATTTGACCACAGCATCTGCAGTGTACTTTGTGAATATATATCTCGCTGGGCCATTACAGAACACACTTTAAGATGTTGTTAGATCTAGAGTCACATCAGTAAGGCCATAAGGCCTGAAGACACAGGAGCACAGTTAGGCCATTTGGCCCATTGGGTCTGCTTCACCATTCCCTCATGGCTGATTTATTATCCTCCTCAACCTCATTCTCCTGCTTTCTCTCCTTAACCTTTGACACCCTTACTAATCAGGAATCTATTAACCTCCACTTTAAATATACCTAATAAATTGGCCTTAACAGCTGCCCATGGCAATAAATTCCACAGATACCCTACCCTCTGGCTAAATAAATTCCTTTTCATCTCTGTTCTAAAGCAAGATCCTTGTATCCTGAGGCTGTGCCCTCTGGTCCAGGACTCACCTACTATAGGAAACATCCACTCCGCATCACTTTCCCTAAGCCTTTCGATATTCAATAGATTCAGTGAGATCCCCCCCCCCCCATTCTTCTAAACTCTAGCGAGTACAGGCCCAGAACCATCAAATGCTCCTCATGCATTAACCCTTTCATTTCCAGAGTCATTCTCATGAACCTCCTCTGGATCCTCTCCAATGCCAGTGCATTTTTTAATATAAGGAGCCCAAACACTCCAAATATTGTCTGACCAATTCCTTATAAAGCCTCAACATTACATCCTTACTGGGAAAGTATGGCAGATTTCCATTCTTGAGTGATGCTTGTAAAACCAGATGCAATTTTACAACAACTTCATAGTTTTACAATTCCTATTACTGATACTAAACTTTTGTTCCAAATTTAATTACTTTTTCAGTCTAAATTTCACAGCTGCTATGGTGGGGTTTGAACACTCATTCAGATCAGGGGCTTGGGTCTCTGGATCCCTGTGCAGAAATGTAATCACAATGCTACTGTTCTTTGAGTTTTAGTCTTATAAATGATTGAGATACCAGATGTATAAGTGGACCCAAGCCATTCTAGTTTGTTAACATCGGAATGAGAATCAGGTTTAATATCACCGGCATATGTTGTGAAATTTGTTGTTTTGTGGCAGAGGTACAGTACAATACATAATTTTAAAAACTATAAATTACAATAAGATATATATATATAACTGAATTAAGCAAGTAGTTTAAAAAGAGAGCATAAAAATTGTGTGGTAGTGTTCATGGCTTCAATGTCCATTTGGAAATCAGATGGCAGAGCATAAGAAGCTGTTGCTGAATTGTTGCACGTGTGCCTTCTGGCTCCTTCACCTCTTGAGTATCTTGATAGCTATGTACAAGATGATAAGAAGCATAGATAGAGCGGAGACTTTTTTCCAGGGTAGAAATGGCTATTACGAAGGGGCCTAATTTTAAGGAGATTGGGGGAAAATACAGGGGGGCAATGTCAGAAGTAGGTGTTTTACACAGAGAGTGGTGGGTGTGTGGAATGCCCTTCCAGGGGTGGTCATAGAGGCAGATACATTAGAGGCATTTATGAAATTCTTAGATAGACACATGGATGATGGAAAGATGGAGGGCAATGTAGGAGGGAAGGGTTAGATTGATTTTGGAGTAGGTTAAAAGTTCGGCAGAGCACCATGGGCTGGAGAGCATGTAGTGTACTGTAATGCTCTATCTTCAGTGTTCTGTGTTCCAGTATAGTGTGTACTGTTCTTAGATAAATTAGATTCTGCTAGTTTGGAGGACTACATGGAGTAACCCAGCACAGAAACATGCTTTCTGGCACATCTTGCCCATGTTGTAGAATAGAGTCGTCCAATTTAGAAACAGGCTCTTTGATTTAACTTGTTCGTATGGAAGGTGTCGTCCAGAGAGATTGTTCCATCTGCCGGTGTTTGGCCCATAGACCTTTAAATCTCTCCTGTCCGTGCTGAAGGTTCCATCTGCCAGCGTTGGTCCCATAGCCGTCTGGTATGGGGGAGGGTGGTGCGGTGGAGGGGCACTACGCGGACTTGAAATAAGTTGCGGAAAGTTGCCAGCTCCGTTACGGGCACCAGCCTCTCTGGCATCAAAAGGCGATGCTCAAAAAGGTGGCATCCAATATTGAGAACCCCATCACCCAGGACATGCCCTCTCCTCATTGCTACCATCAGGGAGGAGGTACAGGAGCCTGAAGACACACACTCAATGAAACAGGACCAGCTTCTTCCCCCCGCCATTAGGTTTCAATGGACACTGAACCCGTGAACACTACCTCACTATTATTTTTTTCTCTTTTTGCGCTACTTATTTAATTTTACTCTATACTTACTGTGATTTACAAATCTTTATTTTTATGTATTGCAGTCTACGCTGGCACAGAACAACGAGTTTCATGACAAATGCCAGTGGTATTAAACCTGATTCTGATTCTGAGTCTCTTTGATGTTGCCCTGTGAGCCTGTTCTATTTGTCCGTGTTTGGCCCGTAAACCTCTCATGGGTAACTTCTGCCCATGCTGATAGTGTTCCCGCATTAGTCCGTATCCCTCTAAACAAGGAGTTGCCAAACTGGGGTCCACAGACCCCTTGCTTAATGGTACAAGTGTCCCCTGGTTTACGAATGTTCACTTTACACCGCTTCGCTTTTACAAAAGACCTACATTAGTAACTTGTTTTCTCATTACAAAGAGGATTTTTGCTTTTACGGAAAATTTTCCTAAATAAATTAATGGTTCTTTGCTTTATGCCATTTCGGCTTAAGAAAGATTTCATAGGAACGCTCTGCCTTTGTAAAGGGGTGGGGGGGGGGGACACCTACCATTTGTCCGTGGCATAAAAAGGCTTAGTGACTGAGTCTTTCTTATCAAGGTTCAAGGGTCAACTTCATTCACCATTTATATTTACACGTGTTAGGAATTTGCTGCAGTGTGTTGGCGTGACATGCAAAGAACAAAAAACAGTACAGCACAGTACAGGCCATTCGGCCCACAATTTTGTGCTGACCCTTAAACCCTGCCCCCCATATAACCCTCCACCTTAAATTCCTCCATATACCTGTCTAGTAGTCTCTTAAACTTCACTAGTGTATCTGCCTCCACCACTGACTCAGGCAGTGCATTCCACACACCAACCACTCTCTGAGTAAAAAACCTTCCTCTAATATCCCCCTTGAACTTCCCTCCCCTTACCTTACAGCCATGTTCTCTTGTACTGAGCAGTGGTGCCCTGGGGAAGAGGCGCTGGCTGTCCACTCTGTCTATTCCTCTTAGTATCTTGATAGAGAGTATCTCCATCATGTCTTCCCTCATCCTTCTCCTCTCCAGAGAGTAAAGCCCTAGCTCCCTCAATCTCTGATCATAATCCATACTCTCTAAACCAGGCAGCATCCTGGTAAATCTCCTCTGTACCCTTTCCAATGCTTCCACATCCTTCCTATAGTGAGGCGACCAGAACTGGCAAATAAAACAACATTCCATGATTATGAGGGATAAAAAATCAAGGTAGAGATTAAAGTACAGATACGGAATAAAATGTGCATATTTCCATTTATGTATTGGTCAAGGTTCCTTTTAAATATTTTTAGTGTTTCTGCCTCAACCACTTCCCCTGGAAGCTCATTCTTCGGGTGAAGAAGTTGCCCCTCGGGTTCGTATTAAATCTCTTCCCTCTCATCTGTGCCCTCCAGTTGCCAAACTCTGGAAAATGTCTGCATGCATTCATCCTAACTGTGCCTCCTCATGATTTATACGCTCTGTAGCATCACCCCTCAGTCTCTTACGCGCCAGTGAATAACGTTCCAACCTGCTCAACCTCTCTCCATAACTCAGTCACTTGTATCCTTGTAACATCCTCTTAAATCTCCTCTGCACTCTTTCCAGATTAATGCCACCATTCCTATAGCAAGGTATCAAAACGGAACACAATATTCTAAATGCCATCTCATTAAGATCCACTGCATAACATCCCAACTTCTGACTGATGGAGGACTTCCTCACCATTCAGTCTACCTTCTGTGCCAATGGACAGAATTTAGCTCAGTGCTTGGGCACTGGAGGACTCAGATATGATTAAACCTCCTTCAGCACCATACATTTTCTACAATGTTGTTATGTTGCTTTTATAGATTTCATTGTGTAGGAAGCACTTTGGATCTTTCTGTTGATGCGTAAGGTTTTTAGAAACTAGTAGTAAATAGCACTTGAGTTTTCATCTTCGCTAAAATGTTACTGATTTGATTACCATTCTGAAAATAAACCAGAGGGGTTATGGTGGAGGATTAATCTTAATAGCCCATTGTGAGCCCTGAGCTGAACCCCCAAACATGGCCTCTACCCTTTGACCTGTCATGGGTGACCTGACAGTAAGCCAAGACACAAGGCCCTGACTCAAGCCAACATCGCTCTCCGTGTCATTGAGGCACACAAGCCTTCCAACCCTACCACAAGATTGTGGTCCTCTTGGAGGATGGTAGAAGCTATTGGCTGTTCATTGTTGCCAGCAATTAATGAACTCTGCACTGGGGCCCACCATCAAATCTTTTGTACGTTGAGGGCTCTGTCAAGTGCTGACTTTTTACTTGGAGATGCAGCACAGTAAGAGTCCCTTCTGACCCGTCGACCCCATGCTGCCTATTTACACTCGTGACCAATTAACCTAATAACCCCTACATCTTTGGAATTTGTGAGGAAACCCGAGCACTTGGAGGAAACCCACATGGCCAGGGAAAGAACTCCTGAGTGGGAATTGAACCCAGCTTGCTGGCACTAAAATCACATGACGCCACGTGAACATGAATGGTTCATAAAGAAAGCTTAACACCATCTTTTTGCAGGGAATCAGAATTCAAACAGTAGCAAAAAAAAACCTGCTGCGTTTACATAAGCACCTTTCCCCATGTTATCAGTAACCTTGAAAGCAATTTTGCGCCCTATTTCTAAGGGAGAGAAGTACTAGTCTTGGGAAAGGGTCACAAGAAAGATCCCTGGATTGAAAGGGTTAATGTATTAAGACAAGTTGATGTCTTTGGGCCTGTACTGAATGGAGTTCAAAAGGACGATGGGGAATCTCAACAAAACATGCCAGATACTGAAGAGCCTGGCCAATAACATGAGGGAGCTATTTCCATGTGTACTTTCAGCAGCTGAATTTGCCTCAGTGAATGAGCGCCCATCTTCTCTGCTGCTGTAAGTTACTCACATCTATCGGAATTATCGTAGCCTGAAGCCCAGGTGTTTTGAACGTGAGTCACTGACCTCAATCTGTCAGCAAAATCTTTGTTTGAAACTGTGAGTATTCTTTTTGAAATGTGTTCTTTAAAATATTTGATCAGCAGTGGTGGCTCTAGGGGTGCAGACGGGTGGGGCAGGAAAGAGAAGAGCTATTAGCACAAAGCTATTACAGCTCGCGGCATTTGAGTTCGGAGGTCAATTCCAACATCATCTGTAAGAAGCTTGTACGCTCCTCCCTGTGAATGTGTGTGTTTCCTAGGGGTGCTCCAGTTTCCTTCCACATTCCAAAGACGTACCGGTTAGTAGATTAATTGGTCATTGTAAATTGTCCTTTAACTAGGCTAGGGTTAAATACCCATCTAGTCTGTGTGCCAGACTGATATTCTGCCAAGTCCTATTGACCTACACCTGGCCCATGGCCCTCCAGACCCTTCCCATCCAAACTTCTCTCAGATGTTGAAAGCCACCCCTCTACTGGCAGCTCATTCCACACTCTGTGAGCGAAGAAGATCCCCCTAATGTTCCCATTAACCATTTTACCTTTCACCGTTAACCCATGACCTTTAGTTCTAGTCTCACCCAATCCCAGTGGGGAAAGCCTGCTTGTGTTTACCCTATCTATACTCCTCATAATTGTATATATCTCTATCAAGTCTCCCCTCACCCTCCTACGCTCCAAGGGGGTGGGGGTGGTGGAGGATGAGCGAGACCGTAACCAGAAAGGGGAATAGGAAAAGGGAGGGGAAAGAAGGGGGGAGAAATTACCGGCAGATACAGAAATTGATTCTGTGAGGAAGTAATTTGTTTTAAACAGACACGACTCCTTTGATTAGCAGTGTGGGAGGCCAGGGTGAGAGAGAGAGAGAGAGAGAGAGAAAACGCGAGAGGAAGTGCCAAGTTAGGATGGTGCTGAAGGAAATTCCACTGCCTACCCCATCGGGATTAATGAGTTGAAATAGCTTTATTGTGGACACTACCTACTCAGCAAACTGCCTTTTCCAAAAGCTCCCTTCTAGAGAGCACTATAGAGCTATTAAAACAAAAACTTCACACTCCCTTAAAAGTTTCTTCGTTTTCTTTGATCAGGCAGTTAATCTGATCAACCATTTTAGTTACCCCCAACTGACCTTCCCCGCCCCCATTACCTCTTTACTGCATAGCACTGTAAACAATTTAAACCACTTTTTATAATGCTGTTTACATTCTAAATACATGCTAGTGTTTATGTATGTATTTATGGACATTTTATTCCATAATGGTAGTTTAAGTTTTTTTAGGAACGTCTTGCCAGGGTTGGTGGTTGCGGCAGATACATTAGGGACATTTAAGACACTCTTAGATAGGCAAGTGGATGATAGAATAATGGACGGTTCTGTAGGAAGGAAGGATTAGTTTGATTGTGGAGTAGGTTAAAATGTTAGCACATTGTGGTCCGAAAGGCCTGTACTGTGCTCTTATGTTCTATGTTCTGTGGAGATCTGGCATAATTACTGTAAGTGATGGTTCTTTATGCCTACATCAGTGTTCTGGTTCAGGAGCCTGATGGTTGAGGGGTAATAACTGTTCCTGAACCGGATGATGTGGGACCTAAAGCTCCTGTACTTCCAGCCCAATGGTAGAGTGATAAGAGAGCATGGCCTAGGTGGTGGGGGTCCTCGACGGATGCTGCTTTCTAGTGGCAGATGTGCTAAACGTTAGGAAATTATTTACCTGCGATGGACTGAGCCGTGTCCACTACTTTTCGTAGGCTGTTCCATTCTTAGGCATTGGTGTTCCCATAACAGGACGTGATGCCACCAGTCAATATCCTCTCCACCACACATCTATAGCAGTTTTTCAAAGTTTTAAATGACATGCCAAACCTTCACAAATTTCTAAGAAAGTAGAGATGTTGCCTTGCTTTCTTCGTAATGGTGCTTACGTGCTGGTCCCAGGGCAGATCCTCTGAAATAGATAATGCTGAGGAATTTAAAGTTACTGACCCACTCCACCTCTGATCCCCAAATTTGGAATACAAAAATCTTACCACCTTTCTTATACCCAGAACTTTGACATTAAAGTCCATCAACTGGTCATTCAGTGCTAAAATACTGAAGGCATTCCCATTCCCAATCTAGTAAGATTCACAAGTCTTTTTTTCGAAGTTCAAAGTACATTTATTATCAAAGTGCATATTTTATATGTCACCTTGAGATTCATTTTCTTGCAGGCATACACAGTAAATCCAAGAAACACTACAGAATCAATGGAAGGTCTCTCCTAACAGGGTGGACAAGCAATGTGCAAAAGACAACAAACTGTGCAAATATGAAATTTAAAAAATAATAAATAAATATGCAATGAATATTGAGAACATGAGATGAAGAGTCCTTGAAAGTGAGTCCATAGACAATGGGAACATTTCATTGACGGGGCAAGTGAAGTTGGGTGAAGTTAACCCCTTTGATTCAAGAGCCTGATGGTTGAGGGGCAGTAACTGTACCTGAACTTGGTGGCGTGAGTCCTGAGGGTCCTGTTTCTTCTACCTGCTGGCAGCAGTGAGAAGAGAGCATGGTTTGAGTAGTGGGGAATCCCTGATTATAGATGGAACTTTCCCGTGACAACACTCTGTGCAGATGTGGGAGGGTTTTACCCACAATGGACTGGGCTGTATCTACTACTATTTATCTTCCACAAGCTAAATGTATTGATGGGATTTTAACCACATCTCATCAGATTGTAAACGAAGGTTACTCTCATCAGACTGAGAGTAGACAGAGTGGTTTTAAATAACAAGGAACAATCCTTTTTGGCCTCTAAACTGCCTAGTGGATTATTCAAGTAAATTATCACATCAGACATTGACTGTGTTTACTAATAAAACAATTTTCAGTGCTTAGAAAACTTCTCCTGATTGTATGAATGAGTTTACAGGCTACATGCACTCAGTGGCCATTTTATTCGGTACCTCCTGTATGTAATAAAGTGGCCACTGAGTGTATGTTTGTGGACTTCAGCTGCTCTAGCCCATCCACATCAAGGTTGGAAGCTTTGTGCACTCAGAGATGCTCTTCTGCACACCACTGTTGTAACACATAGTTATCTGAGTTACTGTCGCTTCAGTTCAATAACTCAAAAATTCCAAGAGCATTATTAAAAAGTAGATTCACCCTCAAAACCAGTGAGAGCTCTAAAACTAGGCTGAGAAAGTAAAGTCCAAAATAAGTGGCAGACTGAATGGAAGACAGTTTCCCACAGTAGTCAGGTGGTCCACGCATGCTGTCCTGCCAAAGGGAGCAGTCAGCTTAACTTCACAGGAAGAGATGCGTGCTAAAAAAACAGAAGGCCATTTCTTCCTCAGGAAATATCCCAGCCTGGGATATGTCAAAGTGTCATATCTTTTGGAATGGAACAGTACATTAGCATATCTAACTAGGTGACCGGTCAGCAGTCAATGTATGAATAAAGATTTAAGCAACAATTTGGACCAAAGCCAGGTGGGTGGACCCACAGGATGAGTAAGGATTAACCCAAAGGTGATCATTAAATCTGAAGTCCTACACACTTAAAAAATATATTGTTTTACAATCCATAGAACATTACAGCATAGTACAGGCCCTTTGGCCCCCAATGTGCCAGCATTCTTACCTACTCACTTTCAAGGACTCTACAACTCATGTTCTCAATATATATTTATTTATTCAACAACACACACAAAATGCTGGTGGAACACAGCAGGCCAGGCAGCATCTATAGGGAGAAGCGCTGTCGACGTTTCGGGCCGAGACCCTTCGTCAGGACTAACCGAAAGGAAAGATAGTAAGAGATTTGAAAGTAGTGGGGGGAGGGGGAAATGCAAAATGATAGGAGAAGACAGGAGGGGGTGGGATGAAGCTAAGAGCTGGAAAGGTGATTGGTGAAAGTGATACAGAGCTGGAGAAGGGAAAGGATCATGGGACGGGAGGCCTCAGGAGAAAGAAAGGGGGGGGGGAGCACCAGAGGGAGATGGAGAACAACTAAATATGTCAGGGATGGGGTAAGAAGGGGTGGAGGGGCATTAACGGAAGTTTGAGAAGTCAATGTTCATGCCATCAGGTTGGAGGCTACCCAGCCGGTATATAAGGTGTTGTTCCTCCAACCTGAGTTTGGATTCATTTTGACAATAGAGGAGGCCATGGATAGACATATCAGAATGGGAATGGGACGTGGAATTAAAATGTGTGGCCACTGGGAGATCACTGGGCGATAACTCTCTGATACCTCCTCTTATTTACCCCTTGATCATGACCCCACTAAGGAGCACCAGGCCATTGTCTCCTATACCATCACCAACCTTATCAGTTCTGGGGATCTCCCATCCACTGCCACCAACCTCATAGTTCCCACACCCCGCACTTCCCATTTCTACCTCCTACCCAAGATCCACAAACCTGCCTGTCCAGGTAGATCTATTGTTTCAGCTTGCTCCTGCCCCACTGAACTCATTTCTGCATACCTTGACACTGTCTTAACCCCCCTTGTTCAATCTCTTCCCACCTATGTTCATGACACTTCCAATGCTTTGAATTTTTTCAATGATTTTAAGTTCCCTGGCCCCCACCGTCTTATTTTCACCATGGACGTCCAGCCCCTATATACCTCCATCCCCCACCGAGATGGTCTCGAAGCTATTCGCTTTTTTTTGGATTCCAGACCTAACCAATTCTCCTCTACCACCACTCTCCTCCATCTAGCGGAATTAGTTCTTACTCTCAATAATTTCTCCTTTGGCTCCTCCCACTTCCTCCAAACCAAGGGTGTAGCCATGGGCGCCCACATGGGTCCCAGTTATGCCTGCCTTTTTGTTGGCTTTGTGGAACAGTCCATGTTCCAAGTCTATACGGGTATCCATCCCCCTCTTTTCCTTCGCTACATCGACAACTGCATTGGCGCTGCCTCTTGCACGCATGCTGAGCTTGTCGACTTCATTAACTTTGCCTCCAACTTTCACCCTGCCCTCAAATTTACCTGGTCCATTTCCGACACCTCACTCCCCTTTCTTGATCTTTCTGTCTCCATCTCTGGAGACGGCCTATTTACTGATATCTACTATAAGCCTACAGACTCTCACAGCTACCTGGACTATTCCTCTTCCCACCCTGTCTCTTGCAAAAAGGCTATCCCCTTCTAACAATTCCTCCGTCTCCGCCGCATCTGCTCTCAGGATGAGGCTTTTCATTCCAGGACGAAGGAGATGTCTTCCTTTTTTAAACAAAGGGGCTTCCCTTCGTCCACCATCAACTCTGCTCTCAAACGCATCTCTCCCATTTCCCGCACATCTGCCCTCACCCCATCCACACACCACCCCACTCGGGATAGGGTTCCCCTTGTCCTTACCTACCACCCCACCAGCTTCCAGGTCCAACATATAATTCTCCGTAACTTCCGCCACCTCCAACGGGATCCCACTACCAAACACATTTCCCGCCCCCTTCTGCTTTTCGCAGGGATCGCTCCCTATGTGACTCCCTTGTCCACTCGTCCCCCCCATCCCTTCCCACCGATCTCCCTCCTGGCACTTACTCTTGTAAACGGAACAAGTGCTACACCTGCCCTTACACTTCCTCCCTCACCACCATTCAGGGCCCCAGACAGTCCTTCCAGGTGAGGCGACACATCACCTGTGAGTCGGCTGGTGTGGTATACTGCGTCCGATGCTCCCGGTGTGGCCTTTTATATATTGGTGAGACCCGACGCAGACTGGGAGACCGTTTCGCGAAACACCTACGCTCGGTCCGCCAGAAAAAGCAGGATCTCCCAGTGGCCACACATTTTAATTCCACGTCCCATTCCCATTCTGAAATGTCTATCCATGGCCTCCTCTATTGTCAAAATGAATCCAAACTCAGGTTGGAGGAACAACACCTTATATACCGGCTGGGTAGCCTCCAACCTGATGGCATGAACATTGACTTCTCTAACTTCCGTTAATGCCCCTCCTCCCCTTCTTACCCCATCCCTGACATATTTAGTTGTTTGCCTGTTCTCCATCTCCCTCTGGTGCTCCACCCCCCTTTCTTTCTCCTGAGGCCTCCCATCCCATGATCCTTTCCCTTCTCCAGCTCTGTATCACTTTCGCCAATTACCTTTCCAGCTCTTAGCTTCATCCCACCCCCTCTGGTCTTCTCCTATCATTTTGCATTTCCCCCTCCCCCCACTACTTTCAAATCTCTTACTATCTTTCCTTTCGGTTAGTCCTGACGAAAGGTCTCGGCCCGAAACGTCGACAGTGCTTCTCCCTATAGATGCTGCCTGGCCTGCTGTGTTCCACCAGCATTTTGTGTGTGTTGTTGTTTGAATTTCCAGCATCTGCAGATTTCCTCGTGTATATTTATTTATTATTAATTTGTTTTTCTTTTGTATTTGCACAATTGTTGTCTTTGCACACTGAGCGTTTCTCCATCTTTATGTGCTTTTTCCCCCAATTCTTTGTGTTTTATGTGAATGCCCATATGAAAACGAATCTCAGGATTGTATATGGTGGCATATGTCTACTTTGATGATAAAATTTACATTGAACTTTCAACTTTGGACCTTGATTTCAACAAGCAAACCCTTACAAGTTGTAACAGGAACATAATCAAGTAATTATAATTATAATCAATAAGCAAAGAACAGAACCATACACACACAATGCCATATTAAGAAGGTAGGGAAGGCGGAAGGGGTTTCACAAGAGCCTTTTCCATGTTCTTCCCGTGACTCTGTGCTTTTCCTCCAGATCTCTGGTTTCTTCTCACATTCAGAAGATGTGCAGGTCAGTAGGTTAGTTGGTCATATGGGTATAATTGGACCGGAAGGGCCTGTTAACGAGCTCTGTCTCTAAATTAAATATTAACTAGTTGATCAAGGTAAATTGCCAGAGGGATTGCTTGTGTTTTCTGTCTCTGTGAAACATGCAACTGGCGAGGCCCTGCTCATCTGAGCTACCTGTCTCCACGTTTACTTCCGATGTTTGATGGCTACCGGTAGAAGATGTTGCCTTGAAGACATTTGTAAGCCTAGTGGAAGCAAAGGATGTTGGGAATGATGAGGATGGAGCGCTGAGGGAGGGGTGTGGGACAGGTGGCAGAGAAGGAGTGCCAGGAACGGGTGATAGCACAGGTACAGACACACCCAGCCCTGAGACACCAGACAAGGTCATTTGATTCCAAACAATTGGTTTATTGATGATTAGAGTTTCTCTCCAGTGTCTCCTGCTCCCTCCCCTCTCCCTTCCCCTTTTCCCTACCATGATTCCCCTTTCCCACTTTCAGTCCACAGTAGAGACCCATATCAGAATCAGGTTTATCGTCACTCACATATGTTACGATTTGTTTTTATTTTCAGTAGTACAGTGTAATTCATAAAATTACTGCAGCATTGTACATAAGTCTTAGGCTTGCTAGCTATGTATATATACTTAAGACTTTTGCACACATAGACAGATAAATATAAAGTACATATGTATTTATTTTTACACCCCCCCCCCCCCCCCCCAAGATTCGGGAACCATCGTTTAAAACTCATGTTTGTGGGAATTTCTCATGGAAGGTTGGAATTCTCTATTTTGGAAAGTTGTGGAAACTAATCATTGAGGAAGTTAGTGAGGTTGCACATAGAGTTTTGAAAGTTAAGGGAGCTGGGAAATGGCATTAAAGAGAATGAGAGTAGCACAGCCATAACCACAATCAATGTGATAGCAGTCTTGAGGGGCCGAGTGGTCTACACTCCTTTCTTTTATGTTCTTATGCTCAATACATTCGTGGGTGCCATGATAGCATAGCAGTGTGCTCGACACCATTACAGCTCGGGATGTTGGAGTTCAGAGTTTAATCTCGGCGTCCTCTGTAAGAAAATTTGTACATTCTTCATGTGAATGCATGGGGTTCCTCCAGGTAGTCCAGTTTTCCACACAGTCAAAAGACATACTGTTAGTAGGTTTAGTAGGTTATTGGTCATTGTAAATTTTCCCATGATTAGGCTAGGGTTAAATCGGGGGGTTCTGGGTGGAGCAGCTTGAAGGGCCAGAAAGGCCTATTCTGTGTTATTTCTCTAAATAAAAATCAATCATCCTGGTTTGTGTTAAATCTTTGATATAATTATATAACGACAATGAACACAGAGCATTGCCTTTGAACTTTGAAATGGACCTATATCTCACTTCTATTAATGGGAAAGGCACGCCAATTGTGAGCTGTCCACACTTCTTACTGACAGTGCACAGAAGTACCTCTTGTTAGCTGGCTGGTGAATGCTGTTTCAGTGCTACAGGGGGAGGTTTTCTGAGATACTGGAGCCTTTTCCAACATTATTCCATCAGGTGGGCAGGGTAGGACAAACCCCAGCTTACTAAAGGAAAAGGGCATTGTCATTTAAAGTAAAATTGGATAGGTATATGGACAGGAAAGGAGTGGAGGGTTAAGGGCTGAGTGCAGGTCAGTGGGACTAGGTGAGTGTAAGCGTTCAGCACGGATTAGAAGGGCCGAGATGGCCTGTTTCCGTGCTGTAATTGTTATATGGTTATAAGTTATCCACACTGATTCAGGAGTCTGGTGGTTGAAGGGTTATAGCTGTTCCTGAATCTGCTGGTGTGGGCCCTAAGGCTCCTGTGCCTCTTGCCTAACAGTAGTAGTGAGAAGAGTCCATTGTCTGGATGGTGGGGAATTCCTGACGATGACTGCTGCTTCCTTGTGGCAGCACTTGCTTTTTGATAGCTTTTCTTGTGCAAAGTGGAGGGGGATTTGGGGGTCAATATTCTTGTTGTGTTTTGTGCAGGGGAGGGGGTTGACGATCATGTTTTGTGCAGTGGGAGGGGGTTGACGATCATGTTTTGTGCAGGGGAGGGGGTTGACGATCATGTTTTGTGCAGGGGAGGGGGTTGACGATCATGTTTTGTGCAATGGGAGGGGGTTGACGATCATGTTTTGTGCAGTGGGAGGGGGTTGACGATCATGTTTTGTGCAGGGGAGGGGGTTGGCGATCATGTTTTGTGCAGTGGGGAGGGGGTTGACGATCATGTTTTGTGCAGTGGGAGGGGGTTGACGATCATGTTTTGTGCAGGGGAGGGGGTTGACGATCATGTTTTGTGCAGTGGGAGGGGGTTGACGATCATGTTTTGTGCAGGGGAGGGGGTTGACGATCATGTTTTGTGCAGTGGGAGGGTGGGTTTGCTGTTTCTCTGAACTGACTTTCATGGTTTTCTTCGTTTCATGGTTATTTGGAGAAGACAGCTCAGAGTTCTAAACTACATGCATACTCTGATAATAAATGAACCTTTGAACCGTACTCAGTGGTGGGGAGGGCTTTACCTGTGATGGACCAGGCTGAAACCATCACTATCTGCGGACTCTTCCATTCCTGGGCTTTGGTGTTTCCATACTAGGCCTTGATGCAACCGGTCAGGATACACTCCACTGTTTATCTACAGAGTTTGTCGATGTTTTCGATAACATGCCACATCTACACAAGCTTTTAAGAAAGTAGAGGTGATGTTGTGGGTTTAGCTCTGAAACCCATGTGCAAATCTCTCCGTTCCTCTGTCCCTTTCGAAACTTTACTCACCTTGAGTGGCTTCAACTATATTCTGTGTCAGAGTCCTGCGTTCAAACCGTGATGGGGCGAAAGTGTTCCCGCTAAATTCCTTCTGGGAGTTATTTATGGCCCTCGGTTTGGTTCTCAGCATTGCCCCCCCCCTCCCTGTTTTCTCAAACACTCTGTTACTGTTCAATCTTCAAACCCTTTCATGATCTTAAAGGTTTTGGCATCGCTAACAACCCCCACCCCCTTCATTTTTCACAGAGAAAAGAATTTCAGCTGATTCCCCAACTGGTATATTGTGGTCACCAGAGTAACACATACAAAATGCTGGAGGAACTCAGCAGGTCAGGCAGCAGCCATGGAAAGGAATAAACAGTTTATTCCTGTCCACAGACGCTGCCTGAAATGCTGAGTTCCTCTGGCGTTTTGTGTGTGTTACTCTGGATTTCCAGCATCTGCAGAATCTCCTGCGTTTGCAGTCACCATAAAGGTGAGACTGTGAATTAACTGTCTTTCATCAGAAGCCACAAAAATCTTTATCAAGTATCTTTTCCTTCTGTAAAACAACATTATTACAGTCTAGATTCAGGAATTAAGATTCAAGATTGCTTAATGTCATTTCCAGTACACAAGTGTAAAGCAGAACAAAATAATTGTTACTTTGGATCCGATGCAGCACAAAAAAACACACAAAGATAAAGAACAGAACAATGATAAAAACACAATAAATATAAATACATAATATAGCTTGTATACATAGACTGATTGACAATAAAGTGACACTAGGCACAGGAGTGTCTGTACATAAGGTGACTCTGAAAGGAAACGATAAAGTAGTGGTGGTTGGGGGTGTGGAGGGGTGGGTTGGTGGGTGGAGGTGTTGATCAGCCTTCCTGCTTGGGGAAAGTAACTGTTTTTGAGTCTGGTGGTCCTGGTGTGGATGCTACGTAGCCTCCTCCCTGATGGGAGTGGGACAAACAGCCCATGAGCAGGGTGGGTATGATCCTTCACAACATTACTGGCCCTTTACTGGCACCATTCTGTATAAATTCTTGGACAGAAAATGGTTAAGGAATTAAAGCCCTTTCACTCCCTCACTAGGCCCCACCTCTTATCTCTTGGCATTATGTGTTTGAAAACGGCAGAACACTGAAGCAGTACTCTTGCTGTCAGTCTGGAGCATTTGATGTGGAGTGTTCATAATGGGACACTGAAAGCAAAGTGCCTGATTTACAGTGTTTTATGCACCATAGTGTGTATATCACATGCATAACTTGTTTGGATTTGGCGGCAGAGCAGTGGCACTAACAAACGTCCACATTCATTGTGCTCAGCATCGTCTGATTTACATTCCAGTATTGTCCAAGAATCTCAGTTATGGTACAACTGGGAAAATACCATTGAAAGCGAGCACTGCGAAATTGAGTGACCCATTTGTACCCTGTCACTGCTAAAAGGCCCAATCAAAGGAGGTTCACAGAGGTGATCTCCATCTGAATGCCCCGTTGCCATGGCGACGCACTTGGCAAAGGTTGTCTGCGCCAATCCCTAAGGACGTTGAGAAGGGAGCGGTGCAGAGGTGATTCTGCTTACTAAAATCCAACTTATTCAGGCACAGAGAACAGCAGATTTCCCCTCTGTGGATAACTTCACTCACCTCATCTCTGAAAGTCAATAAATACCGAGAATGAGAAATGAAGAGTCCTTGAAAGTGAGTTCATAGGTTGTGGGAACAGCCCCATCACTGAACTGTTCTCGATATTTATTTATTTATTATTGTATTTTTAGTTTTTCCTCAGCTCAAGCTGGCAAAACCTGAGGTACAGGCATAGCCAAGCACGCTCATTTCTCAATGGTTAGGAACATTCAGGCTATTCTAATGGTGTTTAATATTGTGGCTTTCTGAAGATTTACATAAATATTGTTGTGTAGCCATAATTGTTTAATGCCATTGTGTGGTGACTTTGGGATGACACCACTTATAGATATTACTATCGGGACAATGAGTACCCTGATCATGTTCCAAAGTCTTTCAATTTCCTCATTTAATTCAGCATGTTTCTGGTGTTTTCACTTACTGATTTCTTCTTCTTCTTCTTATAATTATTGTCATTTCTTTTTTCATTTTGTATTTGCAGTTTGTTGCCCTTTGCACATTGATTGTTTGTCGTGTTGAGTGTAGTCTTTCATTGACTCTATTGTCTTTTTTTTGTTCTACTGTGAATGCCCACAATAAAATGAATCTCTGGGTTGTATTACGTACATCTACATACTTTGATAATAAATTTACTTTGAACTGAATCCACAACCTACAGACTCATTTTCAAGGTCTCTAAAACTTGTCTTCAGTATTTTTTTAAATTTACACAATTTGTCTTCTTTTGCACATTGGATGTTTGTCAGTAACATGCACAAATTGCTGAAGGAACTCAGCAGATCAGGGAACATCTCCAAAGGGTCGAACTTTCAGATGAGACCCTTCATCAGGACTCCTTAATCCTCTCCATAGATGCTGCCTGGCCTGCTCAGTTCCTCCGGCATTTTGTGTATGTTGCTCTGGGCTTCCAGCATCTGTAGAATTTCTTGTGTTTATACAGTAGATGTTTGTTTATCTGTAGTTCTTCATAAACTCTATTATATTTCTTTATTTCCCTGTAAATGCTGCAAGAAAATGAATCTCCAGGTAGCATATGAAGACACATACAGTTTGATAATAAATTTACTTTGACTTTAAGATTTGTGTTGTGGGAAGGAGTTCTAATTTCTCCTTTCAACCTCATTCCCAAAGCAAATTGGACATGGGGCTTCTGCCCAGCATTGTCTATTTTGGCACGCCAGCCTGGGATTAATTCACCCCCAGATTCATCAGCACTGCTTTCTGAGACATGGTCAAATTCTCAGAAACTTCAGCACACAGATTCTGATCGTTCTTCAAGACTCATCAGTGGGGCAACACGGAAGTGTAGTGGTTAGTGCGACGCTTTACAAGGTTGGCAACAGGGTCATCTGGATTCAGTTCCTGCCGCTGTCTGTAAGGAATATGTATATTCTGTCCGTGACTGCGTGGGTTTCGCCCTGGTGCTAGAGTGAGGGTTACTGAGTTGTGGGTATGCTATGTTGGTGCTAGGGACCCCAGCACATCCCAAGCTGATTTGATTTGACACAAATGATGCATTTCAATGCATGTTTTAATGTTTCAATGTATGTGTGACAAATTAAACCAGTCTTTAATACATACATAATGTTGGGGGAACTCAGCAGGTCAGACGGCATTCTTTTCCATACATGCTACCTGACCTGCCGAGTTTCTCCCACCTACTTACTCTGGCTTCTTCCCCCCCTTCCTTTCCAGTCCTGATGAAGGGTCTTGGCCAGAACCATCGACTGTTCATTCCTTTCCATAGATGCTACCTGACCTGCTGAGTTCCTCCGGCACTTTGTGTGTGTTACTCTGGATGTCCAGGATCTGTACAATCTCTTGTGTTCAATCCTTAAGATGTCTTAAGACCAATTTAGATAGATAGATAGATACTTTATTGATCCTAAAGGAAATTACAGTGTCACAGTAGCATCGCAAATGCACAGATATACAAATATTAGAAGAGAAGTAAGAAAGAATAAAAAAGTTACCTCAAACAGTCTAACAGGAGGGAGTCATTACTTCCCTCGCTATAGGTTGACTCATTACAGAGCCTAATGGCCGAGGGTAAGAATGATCTCACATGGTGCTCTTTGGAGCAGCACAGTTGTCTCAGTCTATTACTGTCCAGCCAAGGTGGCATGCAGAGGGTGAGAAACATTGTCCAGAGTTGCCAGGATTTTCCATAGGGTCTTTTGTTCTACCACAGCCTGCAGTGTGTCTGGTTTGTCTCCTATAACAGAGCCAGTCTTTCTTATCAGTTTATTGACCCTGTTGACATCACCCATGTTGATGCCATTGCCCCAGCACACCACTGCATAGAGGATTGTTCTGGTGACAACAGACTGGTAGAATGTGAAGGAGAGGCCTGCATATTCCAAAGGGTATTTATTGAGAATAGCCGTATCTGTAGACAGTAGGTGCAGGAGTAGGCCATTCGGCCCTTCTAGCCAGCACCGACATTCACTGTGATCATGGCTGATCATACACAATCAGTACCCCGTTCCTGCCCTCTCCCCATATCCCTTGACCCCAAAGGGTATTTATTGAGAGTAGCCGTATCTGTACTAATAGATGGCAGGCTTCTGGTGGATCCCAGTTTAAATACTGAAAATAGTTGGAATTTGACACCTTCCAAAGAGCTTCAGCCCTGTTGAACACACATATCAATTAAACTGACCTTTCAAATTTCAAACTGGCTCTCTCTCTTCCAAGTGTGTGACCTTTGTTTTAATGCATTTGGAACTCAAATGGGTGGATCAGTTCACACAAAGTGTGATTATGGTCATAAGTCCATAAGACACAGGAGCAGAATTAGGCCATTCAGCCCATCGAGTCTGCTCCGTCATTCCAGCTTGGCTGATTTACTTTCCCTCTCAAACCCATTCTCCCGCCTTCTCCCTGTAAGCTTCGACATCCCCACTAATCAAGAACCTATCCTCTGCTTTAAATATATCCAATGACTTGGCCACCACAGCCATGTGTGGCAATGAATTCCACAGATTCACAAGCCTCTGGCTAAAGAAATTGCTCCGCATTTCCGTTCTAAAGAGATGCCCTTCTATTCTGAGGCTGTGCCCTCTGGTCCTAGACTCCCCCACTCCCCCACATTCACTGTAACTTGGCCTTCCAATATTCAATAGGTTTCAATGAGATCCCTCCTCACTCTTCTAAATTCCATTGATGTGTGCAGTCCCTCCAACAATTGTTCCTTCGCCTCCTGTGTTGTTAGAGCAGAGGGAGTTTGCTTGGTTTCCCAGTCTCCATCTCATGATTCATTTCCTAGTCCTCCGCCCTTCCACAGAAATATACACTGTGTGGCCATTTTATCAGGTACACCTGTAAATATCTAATCAGCCAATCATATGGCAGCAACTCAATGCATAAAAACATGCAGACATGGTCAAGAAGTTCAGTTGCTGTTCAGACCCAGCATCAGAATGGAGAAGAAATATGATCTAAGTGACTTTGTGACAGAGAGAGAGAGAGAGAGAGAGCGGGGGAGAGAGGGAGAGAGAGCGAGATCTGGAGAGAGGGAGAGACAGAGAGGGAGGCAGAGAGAGAAAAGGAGGTAGAGAGAGAGAGGGGTAACACATAAAATGCTGCAGGAACTCAGCAGTCCAGGCACCTTCTCTCGAAAAGAGTAAACAGTTGATCTTTTGGGCCGAGACCCTTCATCGGGACTGGAGATTATGCATGATGTACCGAGTTACTCCAGCATTTTATGCCTGTTGCTTGGATTTCCAGCATCTGCAGATTTTCGCTTGTTTGAGAGAGAGAGGGGTATTTGGCTCGACCACTCCACGATGCTGTTTAAATCCACTCCAGCTTCCAGCAATCTTGCCTCATCTACATCTACTGCACTTGCCTCTCATGTGTTCCTCCAGCGTCACCTTGAATGTATCAATATCAACTCGGATTTCCAGCTTCCTGGTTCCTGTGTTCCCTCAAAAGTCCCTTGAATTGATGAAACTTTCCTGGTTCTTTTTCCCACCAGCAAATGGGTCTCCTACATTAACCCTTTCATTCCTGGGTTCATTTTTGTGAACCTCCTCTGGACCCTCTCCAATGCCAGCACATCTTTTCTTAGAGATATAGCAGCATGTTTAAGTGTACGTAGTTGGTGATCATGTTGGTAAATGCAATGAGAGCATTCAGTTTGTGAGGACTAGAATATAAAAGCAATAAAATTCCGAGGCTTTTTAACGCATTGGTCAGAGTGCATTTGAGGTATCCTGAGCAGTTTTGGGCCCCTTATCTAAGAGAAGATGTGCAGGCATTGAAGAGGGTTCAGAAGAGGTTCATGATCCTGGGAGTGAAAGGGTTAACATATGAAGTGCATTTGATGGCGCTGGGCCTGTACTCACTGGAGTTCAGAAGAATGAGGGGGGATTTCATTCAAACCTATCGAATACTAAATAGAGTGGATGTTGCCTATAGATGGGGAGCCTTGAATAGAGATGAGAAGGAATTCCTTTAACCAGACTCCGTGGAATTCTTTGCAAATTCTTTGCCACAGATGGCTGTAGAGGCCAAATTACTGGGTATATTTAAAGTGGAAGTTGAAAGGTAATTGATCAGTCAGGGCATCAGAGGTTTAAGGGAGAAGGCAGCAGAATGGGGTTGGGAAGGATAATAAATCAGCTATGGTAGAATGGTGGAACAAACTTGATGGGCTGAATGGCCTAGTTCTGCCCCTAAGTATAATGGTCTGATGATCTTCCATAAAGGGTGTCATGGAAGAAGAATTTCAAAGTTGTATACCTTTAAATATTAGTAAAATAACATTTAACGTTTCAGAAAATCTGCTTGTCCTGCTCTACCAAGATTAACAGTGTTATACTGTATTTAGCAGTTCATTACAACTTGTTAATTATTGTTCTCTAACAGACTGTGTGTTTGATAATGTGGTCTCACTGTAGAATTAACCCAGTAGACCAGGGGTTCCCAACCTGGGGTCCATGGACCCCTCAGTTAGTGGTAGGGTTGGGAACCCCTGCAGTAGATTAAAAAAACAATTTTGGAGTTGCCTTTGTTAACATCTTCCTTTCCCTTTTACTTTCTGCTGCTCACAGGACACAGAAGGATTAGTTATGGTGAGTAACCTATGTCTTACAAAAATCATGTAGATATTAGTTGTCTACGCCTTCACTTGAAGAGTTGCGATTTCTGCCTCGGCGTTGCGGGTTTGTCAACAGGAGGTGAAAAATGTGATTGCTCGTGTTGTGAGACCTGTCTGTCTGGCGTTGGGATGTTTAAACGTGAAGCGACATGTGATGTGACCATCTGAGAAACACAGGAGACAGGACACTGATGAAGGCTGTTTGGCCCATCCAGTCCATGCAAGCATTTATGCTGCATTCCTGTCCACTCCTGTCCATCCACATCTTCATCTACCAGCCTGTTCCCTCCTCTCTCCCGCTCCTCAAGGTCAAAGTCGAGTTTATTGTCATCTGCACAAGTCAATGTGTGTACTGGTGCAATGAAAATCTTCCTTGCCGCAGCATCGCAGGCACAGAGCATCAGACAATCTGCGGCTGCTTTATGTTGGTAATAAACTTACTTTGACTTTGACACCTATATCTTCCAGCTGGCCACTTTATTAGGTTCCTCTTGTACTTGATAATGTGGCCACTGAGTGTATGTTTGTGATCTTCTGCTGTAACCCATCCACTTCAATGTCCAACGTGTTGTTCATTCGGAGATGCTCTCCTGCTCATCACATTGTAACGTGTGGTTATTTGAGTTACTGTCACCTTCCTGTCAGCTTGAACCAGTCTGGCTATTCACCTCTGACCTCTCTCATTAACAAGGTGTTTTTGTCCACAGAATGTGGGTGAGTGGGGGAGGGGGGGTTGAAATGAGATGCTGGGAAGGGATAGGTGGAAAAAGAAAAGGACTGAAGAAATAAAATCTGATAAGAGAGGACATGGAGTCATAGAATACGGAAACAGGCCCTTTGGCCCATCTGCTCCTTGCTGAAATGTTGCTCTGACAAGTGTCATTGAAATGTACCTGGATTAACGCCCTCCATACCCCTCCCATCCATGTTCCACACTCTCACCAACTTCTGAGTGAAGAAGTTGCCCCTCAATTTCCCCTTAAACATTTCACCTTTCACCCTTAACCTATGCCCTCTAGTTCTAGTCTCACCTTCACGTTCCAGGGAATGAAGTCCTAACTTTTTCGACCTTTCCCTATAATTCATCCTCAAGTCTCAGCAACGTCCTTGTAAATTTTTCTGCACCCTTTGTAACTTATTGATATTTTTCCTGTAGGTAGGTGACCAAAACTGCACACAAAACTCCAAATTTGGCCTCTCCTTTATAACTGCAACCTAACACCTGTACTCCTGTGCTCAATATGAAGGCCTGTGCCTGCGATTCTCTTTCACACAGCAATAAACACTGATCTGCAGTCTTGTCAGCACCGTCCGTGAACTTGATGAATTTCCACTTTGCCTGCTTCCTCATATCTGTCCCATCACCCATCTTCAGAATCAGTCAGTGAGTGATTGTTCCCGGAGGTGTTTCTTGGGTTGATGCCTGTTCTCCAAACTTCTCAAGTGAGACTGAGGCAGATTTGGTACGTCGGAGTTCACGGCATTGTCTGTTCCACATTTCTGAGCGGGGCTGGATGGTTATCAAAGATGATAGAAAATGGGAGTCTTCGTTATAAAGCAGGCTGAAAGCCTGTTGGAAATGCACACCTTGCATTGTGTGCAGAGAGGGAAATGAAGTGTGAAATCTGGAAGAACTTTAAGCCTAAGTATGTTAAGATAACAAGAACATTGTTATATCCGGGAGTTGTGTATGAAGGGCTTATAAACCACAGATCACAGAACAGTGAGGCCTCCGTTGGTCAGGGTCAACTATGGATGTTGCGTCCTGGCTGTCTAGATACGCAAGCCTGGGCAGTACGATACGGAGAGCAAGCTGATGAATCCGAAGGAAAGGCAGAGAGCGATACAGGAATTGTCAGTAAGCTTTGAACTCAACGTAGAACTCGAATGCCTTAGGGACTCCAGCTCCAGATTTTCCCCTCTGGGTTTACTCCAGAAGCCTACCCCATGAGTGGGTGTAGCCGCAAGGCAGCGGAGGTTTGAGGTCAGAGTTTCCCGTCTCCTAGATGAGCTGCCAACCACAGCTGATGAGCCCTAGCTGTCCAAAGTGACTGGTTTTAGGGTGCCAGTAACCCGCCTTTCCCCCTTCTCCTGTCAGTAGAAATGGTTCTGCCGGGCTTAGTAGCTAAGCCACACGTGAAGGCCAGGAGCTGGTCTTGGTTGTCAGAGGCTGTTTGAGATGCATGTCATTGAGAGCATTTAATAGGTAGTGGGAGCTTATCCCCACTTCTGCCCCCTCCTCATTGTAACAACCTTAAGGAATCAGAACTGTGCCAAACACAATACTGAATTCCCTTCTGCCTGCACGTAATCCATATCCCTTCATTCCCTGAGGTTTCAAATATTACACAGAATACATAGAATAGTACAGCACATTACAGGCCCTTCAGCCCACAATGTTGTGCTGACCCTCAAACCCTGCCTCATATATAACCCCCCACCTTAACTTCCTCCATATACTTGTCTAGTAGTCTCTTAAACTTCACCAGTGTGTCTGCCTCCACCACTGACTCAGGCAGTGCATTCCACGCACCAACCACTCTCTGAGTGAAAAACCTTCCTCTAATATCCCCCTTGAACTTCCCTCCCCTTACCTTAAAGCCATGTCCTCTTGTACTGAGCAGTGGTGCCCTGGGGAAGAGGCGCTGGCTGTCCACTCTGTCTATTCCTCTTAATATCTTGTACACCTCTATCATGTCTCCTCTCATCCTCCTTCTCTCCAAAGAGTAAAGCCCTAGCTCCCTTAATCTCTGATCATAATCCATACTCTCTAAACCAGGCAGCATCCTGGTAAATCTTCTCTGTACCCTTTCCAGTGCTTCCACATCCTTCCTATAGTGAGGCGACCAGAACCGGACACAGTACTCCAAGTGTGGCCTAACTAGAGATTTATAGAGCTGCATCATTACATCGCGTCTCTTAAACTCTATCCCTTGACTTATGAAAGCTAACATCCCATAAGCTTTCTTAACTACCCTATCTACCTGTGAGGCAACTTTCAGGGATCTGTGGACATGTACCCCCAGATCCCTCTGCTCCTCCACCAAGTATCCTGTCATTTACTTTGTACTCTACCTTGGAGTTTGTCCTACCAAAGTGTACCACCTCACACTTCTCCGGGTTGAACTCCATCTGCCACTGCTCAGCCCACTTCTGCATCCTATCAATGTCTCTCTGCAATCTTCGACAATCCTCTACACTATCTACAACACCACCAACCTTTGTGTCATCTGCAAACTTGCCAACCCACCCTTCTACCCTCACATCCAGGTCGTTAATAAAAATCACGAAAAGTAGAGGTCCCAGAACAGATCCTTGTGGGACACCACTAGTCACAACCCTCCAATCTGAATGCACTCCCTCCACCACAACCCTCTGCCTTCTGCAGGCAAGCCAATTCTGAATCCACCTGGCCAAACTTCCCTGGATCCCATGCCTTCTGACTTTCTGAATAAGCCTACCGTATGGAACCTTGTCAAATGCCTTACTAAAATCCATGTAGATCACATCCACTGCACTACCCTCAACTATATGCCTGGTCACCTCCTCAAAGAACTCTATCAGGCTTGTTAGGCATGATCTGCCCTTCACAAAGCCATGCTGACTGTCCCTGATCAGACCATGATTCTCTAAATGCCCATAGATCCTATCTCTAAGAATCTTTTCCAACAGCTTTCCCACCACAGACGTAAGGCTCACTGGTCTATAATTACCCGGACTATCCCTACTACCTTTTTTGAACAAGGGGACAACATTCGCCTCCCTCCAATCCTCTGGTACCATTCCTGTGGACAATGAGGATATAAAGATCCTAGCCAGAGGCTCAGCAATCTCTTCCCTCGCCTCGTGGAGCAGCCTGGGGAATATTCCGTCAGGTCCCGGGGACTTATCAGTCCTAATGTATTTTAACAACTCCAACACCTCCTCTCCCTTAATATCAACATGCTCCAGAACATCAACCTCACTCATATTGTCCTCACCATCATCAAGTTCCCTCTCAGTGGTGAATACCGAAGAGAAGTATTCATTGAGGACTTGAGAAGTATCCACAGCCTCCAGGCACATCTTCCTACTTTTATCTCTAATCGGTCCTACCTTTACTCCTGTCATCCTTTTGTTCTTCACATAATTGAAGAATGCCTTGGGGTTTTCCTTTACCCTACTCACCAAAGCCTTCTCATGACCCCTTCTTGCTCTTCTCAGCCCCTTCTTAAGCATCTTTCTTGCTACCCTATATTCCTCAATAGATCCATCTGATCCTTGCTTCCTAAACCTCATGTATGCTGCCTTCTTCCACCTGACTAGATTTTCCACTTCACTTGTCACCCATGGTTCCTTCACCCTACCATTCTTTATCTTCCTCACCGGGACAAATTTATCCCTAACATCCTGCAAGATATCCCTAAACATCGACCACATGTCCATAGTACATTTCCCTGCAAAAACATCATCCCAATTCACACCCGCAAGTTCTGGCCTTATAGCCTCATAATTTGCCCTTCCCCAATTAAAAATTTTCCTGTCCTCTCTGATTCTGTCTTTTTCCATGATAATGCTAAAGGCCAGGGAGCGGTGATCACTGTCCCCCAGATGCTCACCCACTGACAGATCTGTGACCTGACCCGGTTCGTTACCTAATACTAGATCTAGTATGGCATTCCCCCTAGTCGGCCTGTCAACATACTGTGACAGGAATCCATTCTGGACACACTTAACAAACTCTGCCCTATCTAAACCCTTGGAACTAATCAAGTGATAATCAATATTAGGGAAGTTAAAGTCACCCATGATAACAACCCTGTTATTTTTGCACCTTTCCAATATCTGCCTCGCAATCTGCTCCTTGGTATCTCTGCTGCTACTGGGGGCCTATAGAATACCCCCAGTTGAGTAACTGCTCCCTTCCTGTTCATGACTTCCACCCATACTGACTCAAAAGAAGATCCTGCTACATTACCCACCCTTTCTGCAGCTGTAATAGTATCCCTGACCAGTAATGCCACCCCTCCTTCCCTTTCCCCCCTCTCTATCCCTTTTAAAGCACTGAAATCCAGGAATATTGAGAATCCATTCCTGCCCTGGTGCCAGCCAAGTCTCCATAATGGCCACTCCATCATAATTCCATGTATGTATCCCAGCTCTCAGTTCATCACCTTTGTTCCTGATGCTTCTTGCATTGAAGTACACACACTTTAGCCCTTCTACCTTACTACCTTTATACCCTTTATTCTGCTGCTCTTTCCTCAAAGCCTCTCTATATGTTAGATCTGGCTTTACTCCATGCACTTCTTTTACTGCTCTATCGCTCCGGGTCCCATCCCCCTTGTAAATTAGTTTAAACCCTCCCAAACCATGCTAGCGAACCTACCAGCAAGGATATTGCTCCCCCTCGAGTTCAGGTGCAACCCATCCAATCTGTACAGGTCCCACCTTCCCCAGAAGAGATCGCAATGGTCCAAAAATCTAAAACCCTGCCCCCTGCACCAACTGCTCAGCCACGCATTCAACTGCCATCTCCTCCAACTCTTACCATCACTATCACGTAGCACTGGCAGCAATCCTGAGAACGTCGCCCTTGAGGTCCTGTTCTTCAGCCTTCTGCCTAGTTCCTGAAACTCACACTTCAGGACCTCATCCCTCTTCCTGCTTATGTCGTTGGTCCCAACATGTATCACGACTTCTGATTGCTTTCCCTCTTGTACCAGGATGTCATGCACCCGGTCAGAGACATCCTGGACCCTGGCACCCGGGAGGCAACAAACCATACGGGTTTCCTTCTCACGTCCACAAAATCTCCTGTCTGCTCCCCTGACTATAGTCTCCAATGATGACAGCTCTCCTCTTCTCCGTCCCATCCTTCTGCACCACAGGGTCAGACTCAGTGCCAGAGGCCCTGCCACCGTGGCTCACACCTGGTCGGTCGTCCTCACCAACAGCATCCAAGACGGTAAATTTATTATTCAGGGGAATGGCTACAGGGGTGCTCTGCACTACCTGTCTACTCTGCTTCGCTTTCCCCCCTCAGACTGTCACCCAACGACCTGCTTCCGGCAGCCCAGGTGTGACTACCTCCCTGTAGCTCTCATCTATGACTGCCTCATTCTCCCTTATGAGTCGAAGGTCATCCAGCTGCTGCTCCAGATTCCTCACACGGTCTTCCAGATCGCCCAGCCGCAAGCACTTCTGGCAGATGTGACTCTGCGGGAGAGGGGAGTTCCCCCAAGACTGCCACATCTCACAGGAGAGGCACATCACCATCTCAGGAGGCATTGTAAAGACTAACTGGGAACAAGCTGGTCATCCATATAACCATATAACCATATAACAATCACAGCACGGAAACAGGCCATTCCGGCCCTCCTAGTCCGTGCCGAACTCTTAATCTCACCTAGTCCCACCTACCTGCACTCAGCCCATAACCCTCCACTCCTTTCCTGTCCATATACCTATCCAATTTTACCTTAAATGACACAACTGAACTGGCCTCTACTACTTCTACAGGAAGCTCATTCCACACAGCTATCACTCTCTGAGTAAAGAAATACCCCCTCGTGTTTCCCTTAAACTTTTGCCCCCTAACTCTCAAATCATGTCCTCTCGTTTGAATCTCCCCTACTCTCAATGGAAACAGCCTATTCACGTCAACTCTATCTATCCCTCTCAACATTTTAAATACCTCGATCAAATCCCCCCTCAAC
Organism: Hemitrygon akajei; assembly: GCF_048418815.1. Taxonomy (NCBI): domain Eukaryota; kingdom Metazoa; phylum Chordata; class Chondrichthyes; order Myliobatiformes; family Dasyatidae; genus Hemitrygon; species Hemitrygon akajei. Next base: position 45,761,019 of record NC_133152.1, read on the forward strand.
CTTCTACGCTCCAATGAATAGAGACCTAACTTGTTCAACCTTTCTCTGTAACTTAAGTGCCGAAACCCAGGTAACATCCTATTAAATCGTCTCTGCACTCTCTCTAATTTATTGATATCTTTCCTATAATTCGGTGACCAGAACTGTACACAATATTCCAAATTTGGCCTTACCAATGCCTTGTACAATTTTAACATTACATCCCAACTTCTGTACTCAATGCTCTGATTTATAAAGGCCAGCGTTCCAAAAGCCTTCTTCACCACCCTATCTACATGACACTCCACCTTCAGGGAACTATGCACTGTTATTCCTAGATCTCTCTGTTTCACTGCATTCCTCAATGCCCTACCATTTACCCTGTATGTTCTATTTGGATTATTCCTGCCAAAATGTCGAACCTCACACTTCTCAGCATTAAACTCCATCTGCCAACATTCAGCCCATTCTTCTAACCGGCATAAATCTCCCTGCAAGCTTTGAAAACCCACCTCATTATCCACAACACCTCCTACCTTAGTATCATCAGCATATTTACTAATCCAATTTACCACCCCATCATCTAGATCATTTATGTATATTACAAACAACATTGGGCCCAAAACAGATCCCTGAGGCACCCCGCTAGTCACCGGCCTCCATCCCGATAAACAATTATCCACCACTACTCTCTGGCATCTCCCATCTAGCCACTGTTGAATCCATTTTATTACTCCAGCATTAATACCTAACGACTGAACCTTCTTAACTAACCTTCCATGTGGAACTTTGTCAAAGGCCTTGCTGAAGTCCATATAGACTACATCCACTGCCTTACCCTCGTCAACATTCCTCGTAACTACTTCAAAAAATTCAATAAGGTTTGTCAAACATGACCTTCCATGCTGGCTACTCCTAATCAGATCCTGTCTATCCAGATAATTATAAATACTATCTCTAAGAATACTTTCCATTAATTTACCCACCACTGATGTCAAACTGACAGGTCTATAATTGCCAGGCTTACTTCTAGAACCCTTTTTAAACAATGGAACCACATGAGCAATACGCCAATCCTCCGGCACAATCCCCGTTTCTAATGACATCTGAAAGATCTCCGTCAGAGCTCCTGCTATCTCTACACAAACTTCCCTCAAGGTCCTGGGGAATATCCGGTCAGGACCCGGAGATTTATCCACTTTTAAATTTCTTAAAAGCGCCAGTACTTCCACCTCTTTAATTGTCATAGGTTCCATAACTTCCTTACTTGTTTCCCACACCTTACACCATTCAATATCCTTCTCCTTAGTGAATACCGAAGAGAAGAAATCGTTCAAAATCTCTCCCATCTCCCTCGGCTCCACACATAGCTGACCACCCTGATTCTCTAAGGGACCAATTTTATCCCTCACTATCCTCTTGCTTTTAATATAACTGTAGAAGCCTTTCGGATTTACTTCCACCTTATTTGCCAAACCAAACTTGTAACTTCTTTTAGCTTTTCTAATCTCTTTCTTAAGTTTCCTTTTACATTCTTTATATTCCTCGAGCAATTCCTTTACTCCATGCTGCCTATATCTATTGTAGACATCCCTCTTTTTTCGAACCAAGTTTCTAATATCCCTTGAAAACCATGGTGCTTTCCGCCTCTTCTCGTCGAAGCCTCTCGAGTCAAAGCCTCAAATCTCCACTCCTTCACTGGCCCACTCACTCACTGGCCGCTTTCCACAGCTTTTATTTATCCAACATCTTCTTAAGCATCACCATTGTATCTGTTTTCACCACCACCCCCGGCTGTGCATTCCAGGCACCAACCACTCTCTGTGTTAAAAAAAAACTGCTTTGCACAATCCCCTTTAAACTCTCTCCCTCTCACCTTAAATGCATGTGGATTTCCAGCATCTGCACAATGTCTGATGCTAAAGTTGTTCATTCACTCAGAACCTTTTATAGTTTTAAAGGCTTCTGTTATGTCAGCTTTGAATCTGTAACTACACAGTGGATGTCTAGAAGATTTTGAAGAACATTCGGCAAAAGTCTCTGAGGAAATATGAAGGGGCTTGTTTGATGTGAGATCAATGGAATGGTACCTTTGGTCACAGATAAGAGAGTGGCTGAGGGAGTGGTGGGAGATCACTTGTCTGTTCAATCACAGAAACGTCTCTGCTGTTCAGGAGGAAATGAAAAATGGCTCATCACTGCCATCTGGTGGCTATCGACAGCACTCCCCATGTATGTCACCACACACAGTGGAAACAGGAGATGCTGGAAATCCAGAGCAACGCGCACAAAATGCTGGAGGAACTCAGCAGGTCAGGCAGCATCTGTGGAAAAGAGGACAGTCAACGTTTTGGGCCAGGACCCTTCCCTTCAGCATTGGGACCAGTACATTCTGGTCCAATTAGTCTAAGTTTCACGGAAGTAGTTAAAAAGGTATAAAAAAACAAACTACCTTTTAAATGTGTGACAAATTATGTATTTACAGAAATACATAAATAAATACAGAACAAATTAGAACATCACCAGTACTATAAAACGGTGCATTAGTTCCTAATAATTATCAATGGAGGGTTTCATCCAGTGTACACTGTCATGCTCATTTGAATTATTGTAAATTAACAAAATTAGCGCAGACACCTAGTGCAGTTAATGGACTGCCTTCATACAATACTGTCGATGAAATGCATCTTTGCAAATCTTCATTTACATTTGTCTCGGGTAAGACGGCCTCTGGCCCGGCCAAACTGAGAAATCTCGTTTGTGTGGACTCTGTGTGATGTATAGCCGGTTACAACGACTGAACTTTATAAATCTTAATCTGACTATAGGATTAGTAAAGAAAATAAGAAGAAAAAGGGCCCATTTTAATGAAACAGTCAAATGTGCCTGTTGGAGCTCTCAGTATCGTCCAGCTATCCCCTATCGACCAACTCCGATCGTTGCCGACTGTCAGACCCTCACTCCGAGTCCACTCCGACTGTCAGACCCTCACTCCGAGTCCACTCCAACTGCCAGTCTACCAACTCTTTCCATTCGCGTCTTCTCCCCTCATCTCTCGCCAACAGAAGACCACAAAATCCCTGCTCCTAGACCCACAAGAAAGAACAACATCCTGCTCATTGACTAGTATACATTCCAAACATTGCTGCTACAGAGAAGCCATTACCGTAGCAGTGAAATATTACAGAGAACACACACAAAATGCTGGTGGAATGCAGCAGGCCAGGCAGCATCTATAGGAAGAAGTACAGTCAACGTTTCGGGCGGAAGGGTCGAGGACGAAGGATCTCAGCCTGAAACGTCGACAGTGCTTCTCCCTATAGATGCTGCCTGGCCTGCTGCGTTCCACCAGCATTTTGTGTGTGTTGCTTGAATTTCCAGCATCTGCAGATTTCCTCGTGTTTGTGTTTTTAAGAACATTACAGAGAGGCCATTACATTAGCAATGAAACCTTACAGCACGTTACACTCGCCCCCCCCCCCCACCAAATTTAGTCACGTCCTCAAGACATTGAGATAATTCGCCAACCCTTCCTGCAAAACACCAAGTCCAATCCAAGTGTACAAGCCAGTGACATAGCTCTCCAAAATGGTAGGGGTCAAACTTCGTTCCCCCGGGGCTACATAGACCAGCCTATTCAGTGGTCTCCTAATTCTTTGAGACCTTCACACCCCCTCACCTAACTCTTCATATTCTGACACTACTGGGGATACTTCTGGTCTACCTGGCGAGGCCTCCCCTGACCTATCACTCGTGCCCACCCTCTGTTCTGTGATCAAACCCCGCTTCCTCCCCGCAGAGTCCCGCTGCAACCCAGGCTGCCCACAGATAGATCCCCCCCTCACCAGAGAAGGGCCGGGAGTCTCTTCCTCAGTTAACAGAGAGTTAGCGAAAGGCAGCACATACCACACATCAGGTCCTCATCTTCCGAATCAGTACCCCTCTCAGGGGTGGGGGCTGGCCTAACCTCTCCCACTGTGGGCCCTACAGTCGCCCTGCGTTTCTGCAGATTCCTCTTCCTAGGTGTAGGCTCCAAGTCGGGCTCCGGGTCTACCTGCACCTCTTGTCCCAGGGGCAACAAGTGGTTCCGCTGGAGAATCTTGACAGGTCCATTCCCTCCTCTGGTTTCACATTTGACTCTCCACCACATGGGGCTTAGCCGCCCAGCAGTCTGCCAATTTATGTTTCCCAGGTACCCTCGTCCGTCCCAAAACAAAGGTCAATGGGCAACCTCACCTTGCGCCCAAACATCAGATTGTGTAGTGAGTAGCCAGCAGCTTCATTTCGAGTATAGTTGTAACTGCGAACCAGCAATATGTTGACTCCACCTACTCGCCTTGCTGACCCCAAAGGGTCCTGAGCATGTCTAGCAAGGTCTGATTAAACCTCTCTGGCTGGGGATCACCCTGTGGGTATTAGGGCGTGGTTCTCGACTTCTCGACCCCAAGCATGCTCAGTAACTCATGGATGAGTCTGCTCTCGAAATCTCGCCCGTGATTACCGTGTATCCGCCTGGAAAGGCCATAGTAAATTAAATACTTCTCTGACACTTTGGCCACTGTGGATGTCCTCTGGTATTTCTCGGACAAAACCATCTGGCTGCGCCGAGGTCGGTCTGGGAGTGACGTGGCCCGGTCCAACCAAGGCCATTCTCTCAGTAATGGAGGCACTGATGTGTGTTTCATCTTCTCCGCCTGAGCCATGTCTCCCTTTTCGACTGCTGCCCAATGGTACCGATGCCTGGATCACCTCGCTGAGCAGCTGCCACTTCCCCAGAACTCGATTCTGGCAGCTGATTTGTCTTCAGAGCAGTCAGGTTACGGTAAATTGGGGGATGGTGTATTCAGAAGCCCCCCCCCCCAATTGATCCACTGCAAACTGACACATGGCCTTCACCCCCGGGGCAGGAACGCTCTCCCACTCCTCGTCCCTGATCAGTCCGTCAAGCGACCGTCGGGACAAAGCATCAGCATCAATGTTCCGAGTTTTACTGGCTCCGAGTGAAGTCGGGGGCTGGGTACATGGACAACTTTCCCAGAAAACACTCAATGTTCCAGCGGAAATCATAGGCGGACAACGCTGCCAACCACCGATGGCCTGTGGCATCCAGTTTCGCTGAGATCTGGATATAAGTTAGGGGGTTGTTGTCCATCCTCACCTCAAACTTGGCCCCGTAGAGGTAGTCACTCAGTTTATCCACCACCGCCCATTTCAACACCAGGAATTCCAACTTGTGCGTGGGATAGTTTTTCTTGGACAGTGACAGACTCCAGCTGACAAATGCAATGGGTCTCAACCCGAAGCCCTGATCCTGATACAGAATGCCCCCTGAACCCTCTCGGCTGGCATCTGTGTGTAGTACATATGGCGATCGGGGGTCCGTAAAAGCCTGGGTCAGCAGCTCCTTCAGCAACTGAAAAGCCTCCTCACATTTTGCACCCCACCTCGGTCCAAAGGGCTCCGAGGGGCTAAGATACTCTCCACCCTCCTGTCCTTTCCCCCCCCTCCCTTTCTTCCCCAACGGAGGGTAACCGCACAGAAGCTGATTCAACAGGTGACTCACTTCCGCGTAGCTTTTCACGAACCTCCGATAGTAACCACAGAACCCGAGGAACAAGCGCAGAGCGCTCACAGGCTGGGGTCTTGGCCAACCTTTATCTTAGCCAGATCTGTAGCTACTCCATGTCGTGACACTATGTGTCCAACTTAGCTGACAGACGTATTGCAGAACAGGCACTTGTCCAGGGAAAGTTTTAACCCTTCAGCTTTCAGGCGACTGAGCACCTTCAGCAGCCTCACTTCATGTTTCTCCAAGGTGGATCCAAACACTGTGAGGTCATCCAGATACACCATGAGGTCATCCAGATACACTATGAGGTCATCCAGATACACTATGAGGTCATCCAGATACACCAATACCTCAAGCAAGTTCATACCCCCCACTGCCTTCTCCATGACCCACTGGAAGGATGCAGGAGCTCTAGATATGCTCTGGGGCATCCTTTCAAACTGGAAAAATCCCAGGGGCATATAAATGGCGCTTTCTCTTTGTGAGCCTCGCTCATGGGGATCTGGTAATATCCACTCCTCAAGTCCAGCACACTAAACCACTTTGCACCACTCAGACAGGCCAGCGCGTCTTCAATCCTCGGGACAGTGTACTGGTCAGGGACAGTGTGCCTGTTCAGAGTCCTATAGTCCACACACATCCGTACCTTCCCATTCTTCATTCCAGCCACTACTATTGGGGACGCATAGGGGCTTCGGGACTCAGTGATGACCCCAGCTTCCTTCAACTTACACAAATGCTGCCGCACGTCTTCCACGTCTGCAGGGGCCAGTCTCCGCGACCTCGGTCACCCGGATAGTGTGACACGTGTTCTTGGAACAAGCCACATCAAACTCGTCAGTGGAAAAGACCCCTTTCAGCTTCAACGTCTTCTCTACCAGCCTCCTCTTCCAACCCGCAGGAACCGGGGAGTCCCGGAAGCTGAATGACTCAGAGGTCAACTTTGCCCTTTTTTCCAGTAGTTTCTCCCCAGCGTGCCTCACGGGGCACTAGACATCACCATCACCAGGGGCATCCCGTGCTTGAAGGTGACCTCCCTCTTCGTAGTGTTCTGGACAATCACTGCCATCTTGCGTTCCTGTACAACTGAGGGCTCCTGCAATTCTGGCCTCACCAGTACCCAAGCAGGAAATCCCAACTCCCTCTCGTGGTCTTCTGGAGCGTTCACTAAGAGGGCCTCGCCCTCAGGCACTCCGGGAAATTTGGGGGACCCCATCACTCTCGCTAGTTCCCCAGGCCGTACCACCATTGGCTTCGATTGGGTGAACCACACAGTCCCTTGTCTAAAGTCAGTATCCGGCCTAATGCAGCCACGCATCTCCTCAAAAGCAGCTGGAAACACCAGGTACATGGACAATTTTTCCAGAAAGCTCTCACCAGCTTTCTCCTTGCAGGCCCCCACGAGACTCTTCACAAGAGGGGTATCGGTCCCCACCAGAATTGAAATGTCACCCTTCTCAACAGGGTCCAGACAAACCAGCACCAATGTATCGAGGACCTCAGACACTCCCACATCGGCCTCTGAGAACTCCAACTTCACTGACAAATAACCGTCGTATGGATAATCACCAGCACTAAGCCCCCAGATCTCCAGTGAAGTCAACAGTAAATGCTTCAGAACCCGGTTGTAAAACAGACGGTACAACAACGTGACTTGCGACCCACTGTCGAATGTGGCTTTAGCATAAATACCCTCTATCCGTAGCGACACACTGGAGCATGGTCCCACTGTGCCTTCAGGAATGGGGCCTTTTGCTTTTGGGGATTCCTTGGTACATTGCTGTGAACGTGTTCCCCCAGAGACACCAGGCCGTTCCCTCACAGGGTCTCCTCCAAGTTTTCCCAACGACTCTCCCTGCTGAGGTACCCGGGGGGCTCACTCTCTGTCTGGCGTGACACCTGCTGCCAGCAGCCCTCCGCATTGTCCGTCCCCTTGGGGAATCCGCCCCCCCCCATCAGAGGGCGTCACACCCACTGTTAACACCTGACATATCTCCATTCAACAAAAGAGAGAGGGGGTGCGTCTTGTGAGACTGTCGGAGACCCCTTGCAGTGAGATCATGGGATTGTTCGCCCTTGGCTATCTGGTCCATTCTTAACTGATCCACCTCATCTGTCTAAATGTCCCCCCCGCGCCACAGCTGCCTCTTTAGCCAAAAAATACAAACGTTTGTAAAAGCAGGAAGCTTCTGCCCCTTCTCCTGACGCATGTTCTGAAACCCCAGCATGAGCTCCTGTCATACTGAAGGTGCTCTCCAATGCGCCCAGATAATCAGCAATGCTAGCTAAGGGTGGGTGTGTTTTCACAGCTCTCACCACATCAGCCCACTCAAACTTTCAACCAATCCGAGCACTGCCACTCATCTAACAACTGAGATGTCTGTTCCGTCCTCATACTCCTCCTCCCCTTATTCCAGAGAATAGGCGGGGTCTGCCATAGCAGGGACTTCGAACCTGGGCATTTTTCCATTTATTCGCCAGAGAGATCAGGGCAGGTACTACCTCAGAATTCTCACTTTTCACTGGGGGAGCGAAGACTAATTAGACATTCCAAATCTGACCACTCCTTCCCCTCGCTCCTCAGAAACGATAGCACCCTGCCTTCCGGGAAGCTTGACTTGGGATTCAGTGTGCTCCACTACACTCCCCTCCTCCCTGACAGTCTGGATAGGCCCTGGCTCTGCCTCACCTGGGGCACCGATAGACGCGGGCAGTTCCACTGCCGTCACATCAGCGCCAGTCTGAACTAAAACAAGGTCTGAGCCCACCATTTTATCTAAACTCCGCGCTACAACCTCAACTTTGCCAACCGCTTTAACCGTACTCAAAAATTGAATTAACAATTCATCGGGGATACAAATATCCACCCCACTCAACACGCACGCATTAGTTACCGGTAACCCCATGGAGGCACACGCAGCTCCACCCCCCCAGTATCCATACCAGCGCAGACTTAAACACACAACCCACTGGTTCAGTGTTCAGGGCAATCACACAGCATCCAACGGAATCAATCCGGAATGATATCCCCACAATTGTAACCCTCAGGTTCGGCTGGCATGTGTTTGTCTCGGGTAAGACAGCCTCTGGCCCAGCCAAACTGAGAAATCTCGTTTGTGTGGATGCTGTGTGACGTATTGCCGGTTACAAATCCACAAAGCAAAATATCAGACAGTATACCATATGCAATTAAACGATTGAACTTTATAAATCTTAATCGGACTATAGGGTTAATAAAGAAAATAAAAAGAAAAAGGGCCCATTTTAATGCAGCAGTCTAATGTGCATGTTGGAACTCACAGAATCGTCCAGTCATCCCCATTGACCTCCTCCAACCATCACTGACCATCGGACCCTCGCTCCGAGTCCACTCCATCTGCCGGTCTACCAACTCTTTCCATTCGCGCCTTCTCTCTTCATCTCTCGCTGACAAAAGACAGTAAAATCCCTGCTCCTAGACCCACAAGGAAGAATACTATCCCTCTCATTGGCTAGCATACATTCCAAAGCCCCCGTTATCTCTCGTCATAACCTAAACATTGCTGCTACAGAGAAACCTTTACCTTAGCAGTGAAATATTACAGAGAAACCATTACATCAGCAGTGAAACCTTACAATTGTAACATTCAAGATGATGATCGATACCTTCAAATTCTTTGTAGTTCCTTGTCAAAGTAGTGAAATCGTTTTACACCTGGCCATTTCTGACATCTCCAAGCCCGAATGCTTGAAACCACTGTTCTGTATTGTCTTCCTGCTTGCTTCTCACTATCAGTCACAAACATCACCATTTTTTGAACACAAGCATACACAACTGTTCACTCTGAGCATGGTGTAGAGCCGTGCAAGTGCACGAGACCAACACTGTCTAGAAACTGTCTCCTGCCCCAATAAACAAAGAGAAACCCAGCTCTTTTCTCGATTAGATTTTATTCTTAAAGAATTATCCCAAATCACTGATGGCCCATTTAACCGGAATCTGCTGTGCTTCCTTGAGATTCATTTTCTTGCAGGCATTTACAGGAAAATAAGGAAATTGAATTCACGATAAACTATACGCCAACAAAGACTGACAAACGACCCAATGCACAAAAGAAGACTAATTTGTTTAAATAAATAATATTGAGAACACAAGTTGTAGAGTCCTTGAAGTGAGTCCGTAGGTTGTGGAATCAGTTCAGAGTTGAATCCACACTTCACATCAGAGAAACATTCACACTTGCCATTACGTCTAGCTGTCTGATAACTTCCTGTTCTGGGACTCTGCACGATGTGTGCATATGGTTTTGATATCGCGTAACAACTACTTTACTGAGGTGAAGAAGGTCTTTTGCTGGGAAGTGTGAACACTGTTTAAAAATATATGACTGAGGGTGCTCCTTGAAACTGGTTCATTAACTCTCTAAACCATGTGCAAATGTTACACTGGCGAGGTTTTCTTAGACCTTTCGCCACATCAGAGAGAATTACTGTTCTGCCTTCTGCCCCACCCTCCATCTGAAACAAAATGGTGAGATATGGGTAGCTGGGGGACGTGTCCAGGAATGACACTGGGGAATGCTAATGAGCAGTGAGACTGAGATATCCAAGTCTTGATTCCATTCTTTCCTCCTCACTTCAGTACTTTCCCATCTACATCTCACTTCCTCAATCTCCTCAGAAACTTTCAATTCCCTGGCCCTGACTGCCTCACCTTCACTATGGATGTCCAGTTCCTATCCATACACCAATGCTCCAGCAAGACAGCCTCAAAGCTCTCTGCTTCCTGCTTGGAAAAAGATCCAAACAGTTCCCTTCCACTACCACCCTCCTCCGTCTGGCAGAGCTGGTCCTCACCCTTAATAATTTTTCCTTTGGCTCCTCCCACTTTTGGCAAACTTGACGGGTAGCCATGGGCCCCCGCATGGGCCCCAGCTATGCCTGCCTCTTTGTTGTCTCTATAGAAGAGTCTATGCTTGAAGCCTTCCCAGTTTTACTCCCGAACTCTTTCTCTGCTACATGCACCCATGCTGAGCTTGTCAATTTGATCAGCTTTCCCTCTAACTTCCACCCTGCCCTTAACTTAATTTGGTCCATATCTGACAGTGCCCACCCCTTTCTCAATCTCTCTGTCTCCGTCTCTGGAGACAAACTGTCAACTGTGCTCTTTTATAAACCTGCTCATTCCCACAGTTATCTTGACTGCACCTCTTCCCATACTATCTCCTGTAAAAATGCTACTCCCCTTTCTCAATTCCTTCGCCTCTGCTGCATCAGATCCCAGGATGAGACTTTCCTTTCCGGACTGAGGGGCAATTTTTTCATCCAAAGAGTGAGTGGTCCACAGATGGAATGAAGTGTTTGAGGTATGTATATTAACATTTAAAAGGTGCTTGGATAGTAAGGTTTAGAGGAATGTGGACCAAACATGGACAAATAGGATTGGCTTAGATAAGAATCTTCTGCCTCTCTGGTTTTCTTCCTCCTTCCTTTCCAGTCTTGATGAAAGGTCTCGGCCATGTCAACTGTTCATTCATTTACGTAGATGCAGCCTGACCTGCTGGGTTTATCCAGCATTTTGTGTGTGTGATTCTAGCTGAGATGGGAATCTTGGTTGGCTTTGACCAGTTGAACCTAAGGAGCTGTTTCTGTGCTGTGTGACTGTAGCTCCATAAATCTGAAGTTCTGCAGAAACATTTCCACTTGTAGTACACAGAGGTGACAGCAGGTGGCAGTAGAAGTCCAGAAATTGCTTCTGATCCCCTCCTGCCCAATTCATCATCACACTGACTGTAATAATGATGAGTATTGAATTGTGCCCACTGAAATCCACATTTTAATTGCAAAATTCCCTCAAAATTTCAATCTTGTTAAACACTGATAGTGGATTTCCAAAGAGTTGGTGATGTATTTTCATGCCTTTACCCTTAGAGCAATCCAGAACTAAACCCCAAGTCCATCGCTCGCTGTCCTCCCGCCCCACAGTGGAACAGTAATTTGTATTTCTAACCTGGTTATACATCTCCTGTATATCGGTGAGACCCGACGTAGATTGGGAGACATCTTCACTGAGCACCTAAACTCCGTCTGCCTGATAAAGGGGACCTCCCTGTGGCCAGCCATTTTAATTCCACTTCCCATCCCCATTCCAACATGTCAGTCCACTACCTCCTTTAATGTCGCGATGGGGCCACACTTCAGGTTGGAGGAGCAACACCTTATATTCCCTCTCTCACCTTATCTCCTTACCTGCCCATCACCTCCCTCTGGAGCTGCTCCCCTTTTATTTCTTCTATGGCTTTTTGTCCTCTCCTATCAGACTCCCCCTTCTGCAGCCCTGTATCTCTTTGACTTCCCAGCTCTTCTCTGCATCCCTCCCCCTCTCCTGGTTTCACCTGGCACCCTGTGTTTCTCCCTCCCCTTCCCCCACCTTCGAACTCTGACTCCTCATCTGTTTTTCTCCAGTCCTGATGTAGGGTCAAGATGGGAGAAAACATCAACTTGTACTGTAACATTGGCCCAAAACATTAACTGTACTCCTTTCCATGGATGCTGGGACAATCTCACATGGTCACTGGGAGAATTACAAACTCCTTACAGACAGCAGTGGGAATGAACCCAAGTCACTGGTATTGTAATAGTGTTACGCTAACCCATGTGTTCAGGATTTAGGAGGAAACCGGAGATCCCTGGAAAAACATGTGGTCAGGAGAGTTTGTGCACACTCCCCACACAAGCAGGCAGACACACGCACGCACGCACGCCCTGGTTCAGTATTGAACCTGTGTCTCTGGGACTGTGAGCGATGTCTCTAACTGCTGAGCCAAGCTCGCTTTTCATTCACAGTTCTCAGCTGTCTCTTCATCATTCCATACATCATTCTCTCTTCCCATCCCATCGTACCCCCTCCTCAGCCACACCCTGCTCCCTCACTTTCTCCCCTCGCGCTGCCAAGCGCCCGCCCCTGTTCATTGTTGTTCCAGGGAGGTGACTTCACTCTGAAGTCTGGTTATGTGTGAGGAGATGATTAATTTTGTGGAGAGGAAGTAATTAAAGGGAGTTCTCCGTTACCAAAGTTCATGGCAGGCACAGACTGTGGGCTGAATGGCCTGTTCCTATCTATAATGTTCTCTTCTATCAATATCCTGTCTGAGAGATTAGCAGAGATCTTGTCCCTCCAGAACCTGGAACGTCCCAAAATAATTTAGCAGTCAGGAAAATATTCACACTCTTTCTCACATTCCATCAGCAGGTCTGGTCGAGTTCCTGGCCATCCCCTCCCACTCTTCCCCTTGCAGCCTCCCAAGGGGTGTCTCCTTACCCCCATACTCTGAGTGAGCTTCACCTCGTGATGACTTTTCAGGCAGGTAGGAGCAGGAGCCGTCTGTCTATAGGGGGAGAGGGAGAAGGAGGGAGGGAGGGACAGAGAGAGAGAGAGAGAGAGAGAGAGAGAGAGAGACACACACACACACACACACACACACACACACACGTGGGTGGACATATCCTGTGCATTTTTACTGATTACAAGGGATGTGGTCAAGCTGGTCTCTCCACATACATTACTGTTTTTAACCATCTTGCTTATCGACCTTTCTTCAAATCCCCACAGCACAACATCCATTTCTCTCTCTGGTTTTCTCTGACTGTCTCTCTTTCTCGCTGTCTGTCTTTGTCTCTCTGCCTGTCTGTCTCCCCATCTCTCTTTCTCTCTCTCTCTGTGAGTACCTGTGTGTGTGTGTCTCTCTCTCTCTCTCTGTCTCTCTGACTATCTTCTCTCTTTGTCTGTCTCACACACACACACCTCAATACTGATTTCAATGACAATCCGTCATTCTTCTTCTAAACTCTGAGTGCAAGCCAAGACCCATCAAATGTTCTTCATACGTTAACCCTTTCGTTCCCAGGATTAATCTTGTGCACTCCTGTGAGCCTCTTCTAGACACTCTGCAATGCCAGCACATTCTTGGATTCGGGTCTCAATGCTGCTCACAATACCTCAGCTGGTGTGTGGTGCTGGTCCATTGGCCATTGGCCTCTGGTTCCTCCCCAGGCCAGGAGCACAGCCCAGAGAGCCATGGACTCACAGTTCCAGTGTCACGTTTTAATCCCGACCTTGGCTGCTGTCTGTGTGTGGAGTTTGTACCTTCTCCCCGAGACCACAGATAAACTTCAAAGTAAATTTATTATCAAAATGCATATACATCATCATATACAACCCTGAGGTTCATTTTCTTGTGGGCATTTACAGTAAATACAAAGAATCGATGAGAAACCACACATGACAGAGACATAAAGAAAAATAAATAAGTAAACAATAAATATCAAGAGCACAAAGTTGTAGCTTTTTTAAAATCAAGTCCACTGGTTGTGGGAATAGTTCAGTGATGGGACAAGAGAATTTACCCCTTCTGGTTCCAGAGCCTGATAGTTGAAGGAATAACTGTTCCTGAACATGTGTTTCATCCTGGTGCTCTGGTTTCCTCCCACGTCTCAAAGATCTGCAGGTTAATGCGTTAATTTGCAATGTAAATCTGTATGTTGTCTCTAGTGTGTGGGTGAGGGGTAGAATCCGTGGACCTATGCAAATTTATCTTAAATGTTGAAATCAATCCTGCATCCACCACTTCTGCTGGCAGCTCGTTCCACACTCTCACTACCCTCATGTTCCCCTTAAATATTTCACCTTTCAACCTTAACCCATGTCCTCTGTTCTCACCCAATCTCAGTGGAAAAAGACTGAGATTTATTCAATCTATACCCCTCATAATTCTGCATACCTGTATCAAATCTCACATGGTCCGTACACACTAGCTGTGTGGTGAAAAAGGCACAACAGCGCCTCTTTCACCTCAGATGGTTGAAGTTTGGTGTGGGCCCCCAAATCCCAAGAACTTTCTACAGGGGCACAATTGAGAGCATCCTGACTGGCTGCATCATTGCCTGGTATGGGAACTGTACTTCCCTCAATCGCAGGACTCTGCAGAGAGTGGTGCGGACAGCCCAGCGCATCTGTAGTTGTGAACTTCCCATGATTCAGGACATTTACAAGGACAGGTATGTAAAAAGGGCCCGTAGGGTCATTGGGGACCCAAGTCACCCCAACCACAATCTGTTCCAGCTGCTACCATCCGGGAAACGGTACAGCAGCATTAAAGCCAGGACCAACAGGCTCCAGGACAGCTTCTTCCACCAGGCCATCAGACTGATGAACTCACACTGATTTGAGTGTACTCTATATTACATCGACTGTTCTATTTTTAATAAATTATTATAAATTACTATGTTTGCACATTGCATATTTAGATGGAGTTGTAACATAAAGATTTTTACTCCTCATGTATGTGAAGCACGTAAGAAATAAAGTCAATTCAATTCAATTCAATTCAAATTTATTCTTCTGCGCTCTGGGGAATAAAGACCTAACCTATTCAACCTCTCCCTATAACTCAGGTTCTCAAGTTCTGGCAAAGTCATTGTAAATTTTCTCTCTAAGTTTTCAATCTTATTGGATGAAAGAAAAATGAAGAGCCTTGTGGAAGGGATTAGATTGACCTTGGATTTGGTTAAAATTAGTTACTGCCCGTTATGCCACTGGCATTTAGGCCAGCAATGAAGGTCCTCCATCTCTGTCTGCCCTCGGCCATCTTCTCAATTGTGGCCCAGGTGTGGTTCAGGGTGCTCATTTCTGTCTCTATGGTGCGGTGTCTCTATGGTGTCCCACGTTTCCTCCGCCCTTCAGGGGTCCAGTGAAGTGTTGATGGATTTGGCCTCTCTCCTCATCATGAGCCCAATCCGTCTCCTGCGTTTCCTCATGATGATTGTGGCCATGTCCTCTTGGTGAGACTGAAGGAGCAGGGGGGCGTGGTTAAAGATCTTTCTTGGCCAGAAAATGCGGAGGATCTCCGGAGGTTCCTGGTGTGGAATGATGACAGCTTGGCAAAGTTGTTCTCTGTCATGCGCCAGCATTCTGACCTGTACATGTTGGTTAAAGGGTTAGCACAATGTCATGGGCCGAATGTCCTGTACTGTGCTGTACTCTGTGACAATAATAAACCAGAATACCAATTTAAGATCCCTCATAGACTTGTGGGCTGAAGGGCCTGTTTCTTTGCTGTTTCTCGCTCCGTGACCTACCTTATTTCCGTTAGCTGGAATCGAACCAGCTTGCGGAAACAGCACATCTTCTGGAAGTGGGATGGAATAGGAGTGTAATCGCAGGAAACCTACACACGCCATGCAGACAGCACCCAAACCTGGGTCTGTTAGTTGTCAGGCATTGGCCCTAAATGCTGTGACACACCTTTGTGGACTCTGGATTTTTATGTTTTATTTCGAGATACAGCTCAGAACAGGCCCTTCTGGCCCTTTGGGCCACGTCACCAACAACCCACCGATCCAAACCTAGCCTAATCACAGGACAGTTTACAATGGTCAATTAACCTACTAACTGATACATCATTGGGCAGTGGGAGGAAACCCATGCACTCCACGGGCAGGTCGTACAAACTCCTTACAGAGGAGGCGGGGATTGAACTCCGAGCTCTGTAATGTTGTCGCGCTAATTTTTAGTGACTTGGTTTCGTTGCGTGCCTGTTGTGCCGCAGTAGGAGTGTTTCACTGCCAGCTGCTCTTTCATAGGGAACTTTTGATCTCCTCTCCAACGGTTGGGTTGGGGATCTGAAGTGCTCAAATCAAATGGGAGGCACTGAAGATATGTGGGCTCAGTTTGTCTGCTGCTCGAGGGCACATCTCTCCGAACTGTTGGAACGCATCCAGTCACACACTGAGCTTTCTACTGGGAGTTGTTTCAAAGAAGATTAAAGCTTTTACTTGACACTGACGCTGAAGACAAATGCTTTATTGCTCTCCTTCACAGAGTTTTGCTAGAAATTGAACTTCTCTTTAATTTTATTTTTCTCCTGTCAGAAGTTAATGGGAATCTGGCAATTGTATTTTGATGTTGTTTCGACTTCACTTTCCCCGCTTGGCCCGTAGCCCTCTAAACCTCTCCTACCTTTTTACTTAAGGAGATGGCTTTTAAATGTTGCTAATGTGCCCACCTCAATCACTCTTCCTGGCAGCTCATTCCAAATACACAGCACTCTCCGTGTGAAGAAGCTGCCCCGATCTATCTTTTAATCTCTTGCCTCTGATCTGAAACCTCTTGTTTTAGCACTTCCTCCCTGGGGAAGGTTTGTCCTTTCACCCAGTATCTGCCCCTCATGATCTTATATACCCCTATCAGGCCAATTCCAACTAAAGTCCTTGTCTACACAAGGCACCCAAGTCCAGGCAACTTTGTGGTAAATCTTTGCAGTGTAATAACATTTTTTCCTATAAAAGGGGCAACCAAATTTGTTCCATGTGAGGCAGCATTAATGTATTATATAACTGCACTCCTTTACTCAAACACCTGACTGATGGTGAACCCCCTCCCCACCACCATCCATTAAAACTCTCCCTTTTTTATGGGTTCAATTCACCACACGGGAGAGAAGTCTTCATTTGTCCTATAATGAGTTGGAGTATTTCCTTGAGAAAAGAACAGAGATGAAGAGGACGTGTTTTAGCCAGACGGTGGTGAATCTGTGGAATTCATCGCCACAGATGGCTGTGGAGGCCAAGTCATTGGGTATATTTAAAATAGAGATTGATAGGTTCTTGATTAGTCGGGGCATCAAAGGTTATGGGGAGAAGACCAATCGAGAGGGATAATAAGCCAGCCATGATAAAATGGCGGAGCAGGCTCGATGAGATGAATGGTCTAATTCTGCTCCTGTTTTACGGTCTGATGGAGTTATTTTGGGACTGTGGATTTCCACAAGAGGAGAATGCATTTCAGTGGAAAGATGCTTCACAAGTTGATGGTATATTTACTGCAAATAGTGTTAAAGAGAACATTTATAATTGGAGCATCAGTAAATAGCGGAATAACAATTTAGGTTGTGGCTATATACAGTACCTCATTGTGGCAGAACATCCCGTTTAATTCACAGGAGAATTATCAGTCAGAAAAGAAAAATTCTAAACCTCAGACAATCATAAATTGCTGCTAAAATGTTGGTTTTACGCAGCATCTTAAAAACAGCAGGGTAGAGTGGTTTGGGAAGAGAATTCTTTTAAAGGTTGGCTTTATTTGTCACGTGTGCATCAAAACAGTGAAATGCATTGTTTACGTCAATGACCTACACAGTCTGAGGATGTGCTGGGGGCAGCCCGCAAGCGTCTCCACGCTTCTGGTGCCAAAATAACATGCTCCCAAATACTAACTCTCACCTGAGTGTATTTGGAGTGTCGTTGTCGTGGCTATCCCTCAAGGTCGAGGGTCTTTGTTCCATACAGAGTGAAGACACTTGTGCGTGTATTTGTTTAACGTGTACTTGATGTTGCACTCCAAGAAGCACACGATACTTCACAAATCAACCAACTGATTCCAATGGCATGGAAACCACGAAGATTGGAGCTGATGGATTTGTTGCAGCCTTCATCCGCCTTCACAGCCGTTGAGTTCGAAGTAACTTCGTCCGCCTGTTCCACCGTTGAGGTCTTGGTTGGATTGTTCTTTGTCAGGGACCTCACCCTCGACCTTACCACCATGGGTGACCCTACCGGGAGCATAGCTCCAGACGGCATCGCTCTCGGGATCTCAGGACCACACAAGCTTCTCCACCACGACATGGTGACAATCCATGGAGAAGATTTGGAGTGTGGGAGGAAACTGGAGCACGGGGTGAATGTACAGACTCCTCACAGACAGCAGCAGGGCCCGATCTTACACCTGGCACTGGGTTAACTGCTGCGCTACTGCCCTTTCATCGATGGAGAGTCAGAAGGGATTCTCGAAAGGTTAGAATTGGAGCTATCTCTGTGACTTTTAGAAGAGGTGATTATGGAGGTGATTTGAGAGCAAGGCTGAGATATAATGGTGAGAATTATGAAGAATTATAAAGTTGCTCCTCCTCTTTCCTTTTCTCCCATGGTCCACTCACCTCTCCTATCAGATTCCTTCTTCTTCACCCCTTTGCTTTTACCACCTATCACCTCTCAGCTTCTTGTTTTAACCCTCCTCACCCAACCTCAGGTGGTCTCACCTATCATCTGCCAGCTTGTACTCCTTGCCCTCTCCCCCACCTTCTTATTCTGGCTTCTTCCCCCTTCCTTTCCAGTCCTGATGAAGGGTCTCAGCCCAAAATATTGACTGTTTATTCCCCTCTATAGATGCTGCCTGACCTGTTGACTTCCTCCAGCATTTTGAGTGTGTTGCTCCGATTTCCAGCATCTGTTGAACCTCTTGTGTTTATAGTGGTGAGGTGTTAGGTGATTAGCAGAAAAATAAATTGGCACCTTTGTATTAAGGTGCTCAACCGTGAAGGTGTTGGCTTGTTCATTGGCGGTGCCTTGAGAACCTTTAATGATGTTACATGGGTCACGCTGGGCTGTTGAAGGCACTGCAGGAATCCTCAAAGTGTACAGGACTTCAAGTCCAAAAGGCAGACTGTTGCTTCCTGCAGTGTAAGTATTTGGAATATATTTTCTGACCTTCCTAAATGTTCTCATTCTAGTACTACCACAAACAAAATCTGATTCTCTACCCGAGTTAACTTGAGGAATTCCAGAAGCCTTCGATCTGCTTATTTTTACCATTGGTCTGTAATCTACAAGGGTGCTTTAGGGATCTGCCAAAATCTCCCACCATCATGGCTGGTGGGATGGCGGAGCAGACTCGAAGGGCTGAATGGCCTCATACAGTTGCTGTGTCTTATGCTGTTATAGTCTTAATCTTTTCACCATGCCGACCTGGACACAAAGTTCTGTAATTCAGCTGTAAAATCGGGGCTCAATTCCCGCTGCTGTTCCCCGTGACCACGTGGGTTTCCTCCGAGTGCTCTAGTTTCCTCCCACATTCCAAAGACATGCAGGTTAGGTTTGGTGAGTTGTGGGCATGCTATGTTATTGCCAAAAGAGCAGGCTGCTCAACACATTCTCTCATTTCACTGTCTGTCTTGATGTACACATGATAAGTGAAACTAATCTTTATAATGTCTCTTTGCTTTTCTGCAACTGCCAATCAAGGTGTTGGTTAAGGGACCTGAGGCCAAACATTGGTTTAAAGGATTTCTTGATGAGCATCGGAGAGAATTTCCTTCCAAATCTTAATAAATAAATAGACAGATAGATAAGTCAATCAATAAATCAAGCAAGCAAGCTAAGAGCATGAGTTATGGAGTTATTGAAGTACATTGTGGAATCAGTTCAGTGTTGAGTTGAGGGAAGTTATTCTCGCCGGTTCAGGAGCCTGACGGTTGAAGGGTAATGACTGTTCCTGAACCTGGTGGTGTGGGACCGAAGTCTCCTGTAACTCCTTCCTGATGCAAAGAATTTTGGGCAAGGGGAATATATAGTTGCTATTTTATGTCAAGGAAGTGCATTTCAATATGTTGATGTATGAAACAAGCCGAATCCTGATCTCACTTGGTCCACTCCATGTTCCCCACTTCTGCTTCCACAATTACCCACACACTGTTCCGCCCTTCTGTCAGCTTTGACCCTGTAGGGTCACCCTTAACCCAGTTACTGTGGCAAAGATTTAATGCAGTCATAAGCATTTCGACGTGATGTGAATGGCTTGATTCGCCTGGCCACGCAGAAAGGGTCGAGCTGTTATTAGAGGCGCAGACTAAATTAGGCTGGAGGTGGACTGATAAGAATTCATTAGAGATGATGGAGAAAACTAGGAAGGATTCACTGATTTCCCCAGAGGTATTTCATGGCACTATGAGCTTAATCAGTCTCTTAAACGAGATTTGGATCCCGGTGGAGAATTGAACAATAAAATAATTCCACCAATGGCCGTATTGAAAATTAGCACCCAGACCCAAAAGTGTCCGAACTATCAATTTGATGTCACAAGGTAATTATAATATGTGCATAAATTATAGATCTGTGTCAAGGAAACACAGACCTATCTGTATTTAGCTTGGCACTGGCAGGCTTGTCTGTGTAAAAATGGGAATTTACTTACAATTCACATGGCGTCCCAGATTTTTTCAAGGATCAAGGATCAACTTTATTCACCATACACATTTACATGTGTTTGGAATTTGCACATTCATGGAATGTGTTAGGGCAGCAGTGAAGGGTGAGGTCCAGGGCTTCCTTCATTGGGCCAGTAGCCTCTCTCAGTTTTCACTAATGTCAGTCATGAAAGCCCCAGCTGGAGTCTGAGGAATGTCCTCGCACTCAGATGCAGAAGGATTCTTCATTGCTGTTTCCATAACAATTTTGTTTTACCAGTCGGGGTTGTTAGCCCTGAGCTGAACCCCCGAACCTGGAGGACGGTGTCCACTCTGACCTTTACCCTTTAACCTGTTTGACATAAGTGACCCTACCAAGAGCCAAAGCATAAAGCACTGACTCCAGCCAGCGTACAGGTAGCCCTCAGGGTCATTGAGTAACGCAAGCCTCCAAACCCTACAACAAGGTTGTGGTCCTCTTGGAGGTGGTGCGTATTATATTACTAATATTATTGGGGGTGCCACAGTAACAGTTAGTGCAATGCTTGGGGTGGGGTTCAGAGTTCAATTCCTTCGCTATCTGTAAGGAGTTTGTACATTCCTCCCTGTGAATGGTAGGGATTCCTCCGGGTACTCCGGTTTCCCCCCTCAGTCCAAAGACGTACTGGTTAGTAGGTTAATTGGTCATTGTTAAGTGTTTTGTGATGAGGCTTGGGTTTTAAATAGGTGGGTTGCAGGTGGAAGTCTGCGCTGAATCTTTAAATTAGTGGACTGTGTATAATTATATTACCTAGATGTATCTTATTGTAATTTATATTTTGTTTTTATGATTGCTCTGTACTGTGGGTGCAAAACAACAGATCTCACAGCATACAGTTTGTCAGGGATAATAAACCTGATTCTGGTTCTGTGTTGCTGTGACATAAAGCAAAAAACAACATTCAACAATTAGAAAGAATTATATAAAAATAATGTTAGAGGTTAAAGTAGAGATATGGGTATTCTCCATCCACCCTGAATCGTATCAGGACATGGTTTAGTAGTCCACTTGATGAGCACCAGAGGGAATTCCCATCCCAATCCTCACTGTCAGCTCCAATTTGACTTTTGGGATGTTTCAAAATTAATGTGAAATCCATTCAGGACTAGAAAGTGGGGGTGGGGGGGGGAGAGGGGATTTAAGGGAAGATTTGTATCGCAGCCTGGTATGGAAACACTGATGTCCAAGAATGGTAACGCCTACAAAATACAGTCCAGTCTGTCACAGAAACAGTCCTCCCCAGCATTGAATACAGTTATATGGAGCACAACCACAGAAAGCAGCTTCCATCCTCAAGGACCCCCAGCATCTCTCTTCTTGCTACTGCCATCAGGAAGGAGGTACAGGAGCCTTAGGTCCCACACCACCAGCTCCGGGAACAGTTATTACCCTTCAACCGTCACACTGTGGAATGAATGTTGGTGCCAGACAAGATGGTTTGAGTATCTTGAAAACTGCTGATCTCACACACAACAGTCTCTAGAGTTTACAGAGAATGGTGTGGAAAATGAAAACAAAACATCCAGCGAGCAGCAGTTCTGTGAGTGAAAATGCCTTGTCAGTGAGAGAGGTCAGAGGAGAATGGCCAGACTGGTTCCAGCTGACAGGAAGGCGACAGTAACTCAGATAACAACAGTGGTGTGCAGAAGAGCATCTTTGAACACACAGCACATGGGACCTTGAAGTGGATGGGCTACAGCAGCAGAAGACCATGAACATACACTCAGTGACGCCTTTATTAGGTATAGGAGGTAACTAATAACGTGGCGACTGAGCATATAATTGGCAGAATCTGTCTGGAAAACATCCAAAACAAAAGCTTTTCACTCTGTCTCAGTACCTATGGCAGTACTAAACCATTTTCAGATCCAAAGAGTAGGTTATGAATTTGCAAAGCTGGTAAGATAACAGATTTGCAGTCATTCATTCGTCATGTGCTGTGTTGTATGACATCATCATTATATGCTTTGTCATATGACATCATCATTATTTGCTGTGTCATATGACATTGTCATTATGTGCTGTGTTGTATGACATCATCATTATATGCTTTGTTGTATGACATCATCATTATTTGCTGTGTCATATGACATCATCATTATTTGCTGTGGGCAATCACAGTCTTTCCATGACCATGATGGTTCTTGGCAAATTTTTCTACAGAAGTGGTTTGCCATTGCCTTCTTCTGGGCAGTGTCTTTACAAGACGGGTGACCTCAGCCATTATCAATACCCTTCAGAGACTGTCTGCCTGGTGTCAGTGGTCACATAACCAGGACTTGTGATATGCACCAGCTAGCTGCTCATACGATCATCCACCACCTGCTCCCATGGATTCACATGACCCTGATCAGAGGGACTAAGCAGGTGCTACACCTTGCCCAAGGTCGATCTGTAGGTTGACGGAGGGAAGGAGCACCTTACACCTCCCTTGGTAGGTTCACATCTCCACCCCGTCACCTGTAACTACAGTGTATTGTTGTTTCTTGGTAATCCTGTTATCCCCGCCTGAGCTCAGCAGAGTGTCGTGATTTAATCTCAGCTTGCTTCCTCCTGTCCGGCTGCAGTCAGGTGTCCCACGAGGGTTTGCTGAATTTACAGAGCAGTAGATCACTCCTTACTTCAACAAGTGTCCTGTCACACTTACTCTCTTTCAGTAAAATATAGGGATCAGATTCGATTAGCATGTACGTTGAAACATTGTAACTTACAGTGAGATGTGAAATTTGCATCAAATTTAATCAGTGAGGATGTGCTAGGGCAGCCCGCAAGTGTCACCACACTTCCAGTGCCAACATAATATGCCCACAACCTGTTAACCCTATCCTTTACGTCTGGAATGTGGGAGGAAGCCCACACGGTCACAGGGAGGAAGTACGAACTCCTTACAGGCAGCAGTGGGAATTGAACCCCTGGTGGTGATCACTGGCACTGTATAGGTCAACGCTAACAGCTGTGAGACCGTGCTGCCCAGAAACGGGGCAAAGATGGAGCAAAATGGTGAGGTCGTGTTGGTGGGCTCGGGGAGCAGTCAGCAGTCTGATGGGGACCTCGTGATCCCTGGCGCTGGACTCGTGATATGCTCACCACCACTCTACCTCGCTACCCCCATCTTCTCACTGTAGTTCTTATTTGCACAGTTTCAAAGTTCCAAGTAAATTTATTATTGGAATTTGTCTTCTTTGGACATTTGATTTTTGTTTCTCTTCACAAATTCTATTTGTTGACTTCCCTGTAAATGCCTGCAGGAAAATGAATTTCAAGGTGATTAATATATGTAGAACTGCAGCATGGGGCTATGTCTTTCAGCCCATCTGCTCCTGCTATCTATTTTTAACACTAATCCTGCCTTAACCCATTCTAGCCTCCCCACATTCTCCCCTGATCCACATACTGGGGTAATTTACAGGGGCCATTTAATCTACAACTTTGTGATGTGATAGGAAAACCAGAAGATACAGCATGTACCTGGCCCTTCCAGTCCAGCAACCAGCTAATCACAGGTCAGCTTATAGTGACCCTGTCACCTACTAACCGGTACATCTTTGGACAGTGCCCCCGGATGAAACTCGGATGTACAGTATTGTGCAGAACTCTTAGGCGTGTATATTTAGCTAGGGCGTCTTAAGACTTTTGCGCAGTACTATATTTGTCAATGTGGGATGGAGACCGAGTTTTTAAATCTGGTGGGAGCAAAGTATGTTAGGAATGCCAAGGGTGGAGCACCGCTGGAGGGGTGTGGGACAAGTGGCAGAGAAGGAGTGCCAGGTGCTGGGGGGGTGGGGGGTGTGCGGGTGCAGACACACCCAGCCCTGATGCACCAGGGAAGGTCATTTGAATTCGAACAATTGGCTTATTGATCATTACAGAATGTCTCCCTGGTGCTTCCCTCGCCCTTCCCCTTTTTCCAACTGTGATGCACCCTTCCCACTCTCGGTCCACAATATGTGCCTAAGAGTTTTACACAGTACCAAACAAATGCCTTATAGATGAAGCTAGAATTTAACTCCAAACTCCAATGTCCCAAACTGTAATAATGCCTTCTGAGATCTGTTGTTCCATTGCCATCTGGACAGACCATGCTAAGTTTAGGTATGTCAAGGTAGAACAAAAGGGTGAAGTACTTGGACCTATTGGGTGCTCCAGACTAGAGCTCATGATTTAACAGAAGCAGGTGTCTGACTTGTAGGCACCATGAATTTTTCCTAGCTGACTAAGCTGTACACAGCTATGATGTCAGCTTGGGTGCTACATTTGGCTTTAGTGACTACTGGAGTGAGGGGAATCATTTGGGATTCCTGCTGCTGATAATGTCCTGTAGTAGGTGAGTCTGTGTGGACACTGCATTTGAACATGTTCGTGGCTTTGCTGTCCTGCATTAACACACAACTTGCCACAATGTGAGGTTTTGATGACTGTCTTAGGTAAGCATTCCAGACTGCAGACAACCATTCTTGATTACTGGTGGCTGTACCCAATCACATGCAACCACAGGAAATGATATCCAATCATGGTCAACGTTACCAAACCCTGGGCAATCACGTCCAATCACAGTCAATGTTACCAAACCCTGGGCAATCACGTCCAATCACAGTCAATGTTACCAAACCATGGGCAATCATGTCCCATCATAGTCAATGTTACCAAACCCTCGGCAATCACATCCAATCACAGTCAATGTTACCAAACCCTGGGCAATCATGTCCAATTACAGTCAATGTTACCAAAGCTTAGGCAGTCGTGTCCAGTCATGGTCAACGTTATCAAACCCTGGGCACAATGGATAATCCAGCTCAGATCAGCCATGAAGAACCACATACATGTAGATATGAACCACTGTGACACAGAATGCCGGACGAAAAGGGGAAAGTGAGAGGTTGAAATTTGGCATCAGTGTACAATCTCTTTCAAGTTTTCCCTGTGTAATGCTTGGAATTGGCTGCTGGTGCTGCCATTTGAAGGCTCCTAGGACTTGTCTCCGTGTTTCATTGAGTAGCTTGCTGTAGTTTTTGTGGAGCGCTCCCAGTGACAAATCATTAAAAGCAGATTCCCTCAGTTAAACACAGAAACCTATTAAAACAAAGCCAGTGACTTTGAAATGACAAATCAGTTGCTAATGTACCCTGTGGATTTGCATAGTTGGCGGGGCATCTGAAGCAGCGAGAATGAAAGGGAGGGAAATAATGAGGTGGCACTGATAAGCTTGAATAGCAATTTAACTATAATTTAATCTGTGTGTAAGTGTTTATATGTCAGTTGTGTTAACAAGAATTCTGAAATGTTAAAATTCAAAATGCCTAAATAAACATAAACACTGAGATAGACAGTAGATTCAAGATTGTTTAAAATCATTTCTTTATAAATGTAAAGGAGAACAAAATAATTGTTACTCCAGATCTGATGTAGCACACAAAAACCCCAGTAAGATAAATAAATCACAATGATAAAAAAACACAATAAATATAAATCCTTAAGATAGCTTATATACATAGATTGATTGTATGTCCATAAAGGGATGCTAGGCACAGGAGTGTCTGTTCATAAGGTGACTCTGACAGGAAATGATAAAGTAGTTTGGGGGTGTTTGGGGGTATGGAGGGGTGGGTTCGTGGGTGGAGGTGTTGATCAGCCTTACTGCTTGGGGAAAGTAACTGTTTTTGAGTCTGGTGGTCCTGGTGTGGATGCTATGTAGCCTCCTCCCTGATGGGAGTGGGACAAACAGTCTGTGAGCAGGGTGGGTGGGATCCTTCATGATGTTACCAGCCCTTCTCCGACACCTTTCTGTGTAAATATCCTAGTGCCAGTGATGCATTGGCCAGTTTTGGCTACCCATTTTAGAGTGTAACTGTCCTCTGCAGAGCCGTTTTCAGATCCAGCAGTGATGCAGCTTGTTAGGATGCTCTCTGCTGCGTTTCTGCAGAAGGACATGAGCATAGATGTGTACAGACCAGCTCTCTTCAGGCTGCTCAGAACATAGAGGGTTTGATGAGCTTTCCTGCTTGTGTAGGGTGTGTTCTAGGACCTTGAGAGGTTGTGTGAGATGCACACTCCCCGCAGTTTGAAACTGCTGTGCCGCCGATGTAACGAGGGGTGTGAGTGGTCCGAATTGAATGATACTCAAGTTATATAAACAAGGATTCTGAAATGTTAAAACTCAGGATGATTAATTAGCATATAGTAAACACCTAGGTAGACATTAGGGTCTCAGCCCGAATTATCGACTGTTTATTCCCCTCCATAGATGCTGCCTGACCTGCTGATTCCTTCACCATTTTGTGTGTGTGTGTTGCTCTGGATTTCCAGCCTCTGCAGAATCTCTTGCGTTTAGACATTTGACAGAAAGGTGGTTTATGCATCCACTCCTAATCTACACTGAGTGGCCACTTTATTAGGTACACCTGTTCGATAATGCAAATATCTGATCTGCCAATGACATGGCAGCAACTCAGTGCATAAGAGCATGCAGACACAGTCAAGAGGTTCAGTTGTTGTTCAGACCAAACATCAGAATGGGGAAGAAATGTGGTCTAAGTGACTTTGACCGTGGAATGATTGTTGGTGCCAGACAGGGTGGTTTGAGTATCTCAGAAACTGCTGATATCCTGGGATTTTTACTCTTAACAGTCGCTAGAGTTCACAGAGAAAGATGTGATATAAACACAAACCATCTAGTGAGTGACAGTTCTGTGGGCAAAAACACCTGGTTAGTGAGAGAGTTCAGAGGAGAATGGGCAGGCTAGTTCGAGCTGACAAGAAGGTAACAGTAACTCAAGTGACCACACTTTACAATAGTGGTGTGCAGAAGAGCATCTCTGAACACACAACACAGTGTTGGCAGTGCAATGGTTAAGCAATCTGTCTTTTTCTAGGTAGTGTGAGGGTTAAGCAGCTAGCTGCCTCCTGTTGTAAGCCCTGTAAGGGTTAACCAATTAGCTGACTCCTATTAATGGTGAGCCTGCCTCTCTCTACCAACATCAGCAGCCTTGGTTCACAACATTCAGGTGGCAATCAGCTCCTTCATGGGTGAGAAGAACCGATGAAACCAGTTGCCCACTTCTTGAATGAGTTCCTGTCATCAATTTATTGACTGAGCTGAACCACGACTGGGTAGCTGGAGGTACTCTGTCTCTGTCTGGCTGCCCGTGCTGCACAATTATGACTGTATCTATCACAGAGAATAACACTGCTATCCTTTCCATCGGCTTGGGAGTCATTAGTTGTTTGTCAGTCTGTCCCCCGTGACAGAGTGTGGAAGATTTGTCCGGAACCAGACTCCTTACAGCTTCTTGGCACACATCCTGTGTAACCTGTCCCGCAGACTGGCTAGCTCCTTTGAGTTTTTAAATTCACAGTCTGGTCACTTAAAGTCTAAATAAACAGCCTGCCCACCATCAAGGGCATATCTACAGAAAGGTGCCAGATAAAGGCCAGCAACATCCATAGACGCTGCCTGACCTACTGAGTTCCTCCAGTGCTTCTTGTGTGTTGCTAATCCTGAAGTGTAATTTGTTTACTTTTTAATTGTTTGCTTGATTTGTTCTTTTTTTTGCACTTGGATGTTAGACGGTCTTTGTTGTCTGGAGGGTCTTTCCTGGACTCTGTTGTGTTTCTTTGTTTTGTGGATAACTGCAAGAAGATGAATCTCAAGCTTGTATTCGTTATGCACACCTTGATAATAAATGGAGCTTGCACTTTAAGGATCCCACCCACCCTGCTCATGGACTGTTTGTCCCACTCCCATCAGGGAGAAGGCTACGTAGCATCCACACCAGGACCACCAGACTCAAAAACAGTTACTTTCCCCAAGCAGTAAGGCTGATCAACACCTCCACCCACTAACCCACCCCTCCACACCCCCAACCACCACTACTGTATCATTTCCTGTCAGAGTCACCTTATGTACAGACAGTCCTGTGCCTAGCGTCACTTTATAGATGTATAATCAATCTATGTACATCAGCTATCTTACGGATTTGTATTTAATGTGTCTTTTAATATTATGTTCTTTATCTTTTTTGTGCTGCATCAGACCGGGAGTAACAACTATTTTGCTCTCCTTTATACTTGTGCACTGAAAATGACATTAAACATCTTGACATGGGGATTCTATAACTGTTTATTTTTATGTAATGAAATAATCAAACATCCTGTGAAATGGCAAACAATTCTCACCTCTGGCTGCCTCAGTAAATCAGCCAGCATAATTGAGGCCGTTCCCCACCCCAGACATTCTCTCTTCTCCCTTGGCCCATCAGACAGAAGATACAAAAGCCTGAAAGCACGATCCACCAGGCTCAAGGACAGCTTCTACCCTGCTGTTATCAGACTCCTGAATGGACCAATACAATGGGCTTGACCTTACAATCTACCTCATTATGGGTTTGCACTCAATTGTTACCTTTGTGGCTCGTTTTTTTTGGTAGCTTTTACGCTTGTTCTGTTTTTGTATCTAGTGGTTGTTGGTTTTACCTTGTTCTACGTTAGTGCACTGTGTAATGATTTGATCTGTATAAACAGTCAGCAAAATAAGATTTTCACTATATCTCGGTACTTGTAACAATAGTAAACTAATGCCAAATGAGTGATTGCTACTTTAATTTTGAGCCCCTCAAGGCACAAACTGCAGAGTCCCACACTCTCTCTTCTGTTTGAAGCCTGTCACCCCTACTGGGGCATCGACCATCACAGCAGCTTTCCAGAGTCCTCTATCCTGGGCCAGTCTTCCAGTCTTTCAAGGTTTTAGCCCATGGAAGGTCCTTCCTCTCCCAGCGATGAGGTCCTTGGTGATTCTGTAGCGCTGGATATGCCACAGGACAGGACAGGGTTGTGAGCCCCATGTCCAACTCTCCTCCTTTTGCAGCCATGCTTGAGACCATCTGTGGCGGGGCTGCTAAGTTGACACGAGCTGCGATTGTGTTGAGGTCTCGTACGACAGTGGTGCTGTTTAGGGACTAGAGTGTCCTTTAGATGTGGTGATGAGGGGAAGGAGAGAGGAGGAAAGAAAACAGAGAGGATTACATTAGCATGCGCTTCTGTTGGCAATAATTGAAGAGCCTGGCTGTTTTAGGGTGACGCGGTGATATAACTGTAGAGCTGATGTAAGTGACTTGAGTTCTATCATGATCTCAGGTGTCGTCTGTGTGCAGTCTACATGCTCTCCCTGTGACCATGTGGGTTTCCACTGAATGCTCGAGTTCCCAAAGACAATCTTATGACCCTAGTTCAAAATTGGAATCGGGTTTATTATCACTGACATGTAATGAAATTTGTTGTTTTGCGGCAACCGTATGGTGCAATACATCTGGGGTGTCACAGTAGCGTAGTGGTTAGCGTGACACTATTACAGCGCAGGGTGTCGGAGTTCGGAGTTCAATTCCAATGTCATCTGTAGGGAGTCTGTATGTCCTCCCCATGGTATGTGTGGGTTTCCTCTGGGTGCTCCGGTTTCCTCCCACAGTACAAAACATACCAGTTAGTAGGTCAGTCGCTCATTGTAAATTGTCCTGTGATTAGGCTAGGTGATGCGGCTCAAAGGGCCTGTTCTGTGCTGTATCTCGTTAAATAGATACGTAAATACTACAAGTTACATAAGAAATATGAAACAATAGGTAAGTAATGCAAAAAGAGAGCAAAGACGTGAGGTAATGTTGATAGGTTCCTGGACTGTTCTGAAACCTGATGACAGAGGAGGAAAAAGCTGTTCCTAAAACATCTGGGCAATTCAGGCTCCTGTACCTCCTCTCCGACTGTAGACATGAGAAAAGGGCTTGTTCAGAATGGTGAGGGTCTTTGATGATGGCTGCTTCCTTCTTGAGGCATTGCTTTTTGAAGGTGTCCTCAGTGGTAGGGAAGGTTCAGACCACGATGGAGCTGATTGTGTCTACAACCCTCTGCAGTTTTTTTCTGATCGTGTACAGTGGCCCCACCAGTCAGTGATGCCAGCGGTTAAAATACTCTCCACGGTACATCTATAGGCATTTCTGAGTGACTTTGGTGAGATACCAAATCTCCTCATACTCCTGGGTTCCTGATCAAAAAGGTTGGAACCCTTGTTCTAATGACATTTTGCTGTTGGCATGCCTTCTTCGTAATTGCTCATGTAAATTGCCCCTCGTGTGTGGGTGAGAGGCAGAAACTAGAGGGGAATTGATGGAGATGTGGGGACGGCCAACTGGGATTAGGGGTTGCTATAGATCAATGTTTAGAGGTTGGTGTGGACTCACTGGGCTGAAAGACTTTGCTATGTATCATAAGACCCTACGACGTGAGATGATCCAACTTTTGGTTTGGTTTGAGTCCTGCCCAAGTGCTTTGGTTCGTTAACATTGCTTTGAAATGGCTGTCTCTCCTTTCTCAGTCCGGCCTATTTATGGACTTAAATGGATTTAAAGATCAGCTTTATTTGTTAAATGTACACCGAAACATACTGTACAGTGAAATGTGTTCTTTGTGACAATGACCAGCACAGTCTGGGGTTGTGCTAGGGGCAGCCCGCAAGTGTCACTATGTTTCTAACACCAGCTTTGCAAGCTCACAACTCACTAACCCAAACCCTAACTGTATGTTTTTGGAATGTGGGAGGAAATCGGAACATTCGGAACAAACCCACACAGTCACAGGGAGAACATAGAAATTCCTTACAGACAATTGAAACCTAATTTTACATGTCAGACCCAAAGACACCATAAGAAATAGGGGCAGAATTAGGCCATTCAGCCCATCGAGTCTGCTCTGCTTTTCAATCATGGCCAATTATTATTATTCACCCCATTCTCCTGCCTCCTCCCTCTAACCGTTGGCACCCTGACTCATTAAGAACCTATCACTCTCCACTTTAATTATACCTAATGGCTTGGCCTCTACAGCCATCTTTGGTAATGAATTCCATAGATGCACTGAGGTGCTTGAAAAATGAGAATTATATTTTTTGCTTGCCACATCACAAAAAATGAATAAATATAAAAATAGGTCAATTAAATTCCCACCTGTTGGAGCCAATTATATTTGCACTGCATCGTGGAGCAGTGTGTTTTGTGCCAATAGGGACACTGCCACTGTATTTATGTAGGTCCTTACAGGTGACGTTCAAAGGAAACTTTAGTCTCATAGGTGTGAGCTGAATTCAAACAGAGGTCTCCTGGGTAAGGCTGGAAAAAAGACGCCTTTCAAAACCTAGGGACACCTTATGTTACTTAACAATAACATGCCTCTTGATTGCATTTACCAGTCTATTGTACACGTGGCACCTATTTTATTTGCACAAAAGATCCCACAAACAGAGGGACTTTCCAAAACTGTGACAAAAGATGGAAGTGAAAAGAATTTGCAGATGCTGGAGGTCTGAAGTAATAAAGTATATGTACTTGCAGTAAAAAATCTAGCAGATCAGGCAGAGATTAGGGAGAGAAACTAACGAGTTAGATCTACAATCCTTTGTTTGTATCAAGGGATCGTTAATGGTCAGCACAATAGGAAAGTGGGGTCTTTCAAAAGGACAGCCCATCTTAAATTCAGCAACCCCATTTCTCCCCCAGAAGACCTGACATTTAGCTTTCTAGAGCTCAAAGGCACTCTGATTGTCTTTGTTACGCTTGATTCGGGATTGTTACGTACCCCGTAACTGGGTCACTTACCAGCAAAGATAGAGAGGTCCGTTGAAGTCTGATGGTACTATTTCTAACAGTATTTATTGATAAAAATACACAAAAATAATATCAATGCAAACATACAGATAATATACGTCATCAATACTAAATCTAAAAGTGCGGGTATAATAATAATAAGAAATAGCTCTATCGTTGTCTAGGGGATAATGTATTGTCCGATGGAAATATAAAAGTCACTCAAGTTCATTCAAGCTGCAGGCTGCAGCCTTTGGTTGGAGTCAAGGGAGAGAGTTTAAAACTTGCCTATTCCTTTTATGATGTCAATCCTTCGAGAGTCGTTGGGGCTGATTTCTCCTTTGTTTTAGCTAAAGCCGTTCTTCTGTGGTAAGGCCCACCAATTCCGAGGCAAATAGAAAAGGATGCACGTGGCTTTCCACCGGCTTTCACTATTACGCTGTTACAGGATTTCTAGCGTTTCTTCTGGGCTGTTCCCCAGACCCTCTTTTATCCTGACTCACAGGGTCTCGGATGTCAATCAGGTTGGGATGATGCAATCCCTCAACCAACCCCCTCTGATCATTCCCTGAGGGCTTCCATGAAGTACAGTACTCAATACACAATTCCGTCTCCAAGAGACAGTGGCCGTTTTCCGTGACTTTGTATCGCTGAGGGCCAGGACATTCCAAACGTCTCTCTCTCATTTCCTGGGTCTCCTGACCTGACTTAATAGCGATCTTGCGATTCTCAAAAAGGAGGGGGCCACAGGCGTAACAGGGTCAGTGGTGAGAAATTATAGGGTGCAAAGTAACCTTAAATCATTAATCAATTTTTTCAGTAGTCAAGGGAACATAACCCATTCTTACCTAAAAAAAATGTCCACAGACCCCAAGCCTACTCCTTCTGTCCCTAACACTGCTCGTGACGGGGTCCAGTGGTGAAACCCCTCCTGTAAGTTGTGGAGTGGTTGTGTTTGCTCCCAATTGTTCTAGGGGAAGTGATACCTCACCCTTTGCACCAACCAGTTCTTCCCCACAGGTTGCCCCGGCAGAGTTCAGTGAGACAAGCGAGTTTTGCAATATATACCACCACCATGATAGATGGGCGAAGCAGTCGGCACGACGCTATTACAGCTCGGGGCATCGGAGTTCAGAGTTCAATCCCAGCGTCCTCTGTAAGGAGATGGTATATCCCGCCTGTGGCTGTGTGGGTTTCCTCTGGGTGCTCTGGTTTCCTCCCACAGTCCAAACGTGTATCAGATAGGTTACTTGGTCATTGTGAATTGTCCTGGGATTAGGTTAGGGTTAAATCAGGGTTGCTGGGAGCTACTTGGTCTGGAACAGCCTACTCAGCATTGTATCAGGAAATAAATAGACATACTGTAGTAAATTTAGCATAGTGTGTCTAGCTGTGTTTCACAATCCGTGTTTCAAAATGTTTCCGTGAGTTCAGTCACTTAGCTACCGCTCAAGAAGTTTACTCCTTGTTTAGTTTAACATTTTATCCAAACATACAGCCTCCCAGTGTCTCTCCCTTCAGCCAAACCACAGATGCTGTAAGTAGCTTACCACCTAGAATTTCTTTGTACATCTTGGGAGCAGCTTCTTCCCCTCACCCTCGGATTTCTGAGTGGTCCTGGAACTTGCGAATGCCACCCCATTACAAAATGGCCCCCCAATCTTCACTGGGTCGCACTAGTGTAGAGGAGGCCACACCGGGAGCACTGGAGACGCTATGAACACAAGAGATTCTGTAGATGCTGGAAATCCAATGCTACACACACACCTCCCTCCCCCACCCCCGGAGGAACTCAGCAGGCCAGGCAGCATCAGTGGGGATGGATAAACAGTCAACGTTTCGGGCCAAGGCCTGTCATCAGGTCTGGAAATGAAGAGGGCAAGAAGCTAGAATAGGAAGATGGGGGGAAGCAGGAGTACAAGCTGGCAGATGATAGGTGAGGGGGAAGGTAGGGGAGGAGGATGAAATGAGAAGCTGTTCCAAACGGCCATATGTATTATCTATAAAGTCAACAATGACATTCAACAGCTGCTGCAGATCCTCAGCCGCTTTGGGATGCCAGAAGTGCTTGTTCCTGACAGCGGCACTCAATTCAGTTCAGAGCATCTTCTAGAACAGTGGAAGTATTCACATCCACTCACCTCCATATCATCCACAGTCCAATGGCCAAGGACAGACATTTGCGGCTATCTTCAAATGGTCTGAATCTTCTGAAATCAAGAGGGAAAAGAGTATCAGCCAAGGCCCTTAACACATCTCTGCTGACATCGAGTTACAGCACACCCTGGCCTCGGGGAGGTCACCGGCTGAAGCACTTTTGGGAAGAAGGCTGTGCACAGCCACAGTGTCCAACATCACCACATCAAATGGTCAGGTGCACAAAGACAGCCAGCCGGACCATGGCTGACCGGTTAACTCTTTCTAGCCTGGAGCTGCAGTGTGCGCCAGACAGAATTACAATGGGCAAGACCGCTGGGCACCAGGTGGACTGTCAAACAAATGGGCAAGTACTTTACGTCAACCAGTTGTGGCCACGTGCTCCCGAAGACACAACAAGTTTGTTGGACAGATCATCAAACACAATCCGGACCTTTGTCTTCTTCTGGAAGGGTTCAATTTACCTTGACCAAACCACCCAGCAGCACCAGCACAAGCAACATCATGACAGAAAGTGGCAGCCTGCAACCATTAAGATCGCCAGCACAAGCTGTTTGTTCCAATCCAAGTCAACTCTCGGCTCAAATCCTATAGATAATCATCTTTAAGTGGGAGGTGTTTATGGATAGCTGAAACAACCAACACCTATTGGTTAGTTGGCAACTAATCCCAGGCTGACTTTCACTGATTGGTTGTGGTTCCACTCGACGTCTTGAATGTTCTTGGGTAAACCATTTAAATAGTGGTGCTTTGAGGGGTACAGTTGAGTTTTTAGATTTTGTAGTTGTGTGGTTTTATTGAACAAAGGGGTATTTCAAGTTTCAGCATTGTCCTGTCTCCTGGCTTTGGGTCTCATCAGTAGTTCTAGGCGAGTAAACACAACACTCATTGTACTTTTTTTGCACTATTTATTTATTTTTAACTTATAGTAATATTTATGTGTGGCTCTACATTGCTGCCATGAAACAACAAATTTCACAACATATGTCAGTGATAATAAACCTGATTCAGATTTGTGTAATTTGATTGTCTTCCATAAATAAACCATATGTTGTATGCTTTGAGTATAAGCATCTTTGCATGGATCTGTTGAGAATCCCACCATCATTTACCCTCAAAAAGTGATGGATTTGAACAGTTGTAACACCCCAGGTATGCTTTACAGCCACCTAGTGTTAAAACCGTGAAGTTGAATTCGTGGACAGACTGCGCAGTTCGCAGTTAGAATTAGCATTCTGACTGATTGTATCACTGTCTGGTACAGAGAGGCGAATGCACAGGATTTGAAGAACCTGCAGAAAGTTATAAACTCTGCGTTGAGGACACCTTCAAAAGGCGATGCCTCAAAAAGACAGCATATGTGCTATTAAGGGCCTCCATCATCCAGGACATGTCCTCTTCTCATTGCTACCATCTAGGAGTGGGTACAGGAGCCTGAAGACACACACTCAATGACCTAGGAATAACTTTTCCCCAATGCCATGGGATTTCTGAATGGACAATGAACCCATGTGCACTATCTCATTTGTTTTTGTTTTTGCCCGCTTTTTACATTACTTATTTCATATAAATCCTTTATATTTATTTCTTTATGTAATTTATAGCTTTTTATTGTGCATTGTAATGTACTGTTGCTGCAAAACAGTATATTTCAGGACATACATATGACAGTGTTGTGAAACCGGATTCTGATTCTGATTCAATGCTACCAGATGATACGCACTTAGGACTGAGTGGAATTGGTGCCTTTGTGATCCCTGTGGTACTCATAATGCCTGTTCACCCTTTTAGCAGATTGTGGTGCTGCTCAGTAATTAAACATATGGAGCTGGTGGCACTTTTGGGGTTTTGACCTATTTAATGCAGCTTTTTCGGGCTTTCCTGGTGTTTGAAAACTGACACCTGCTGAGCACACGGCCCTGTTCTGCCCCAGGGTCACAGGCTGTAAGTGCATCTGGAGGTGTTTTACATCTCCTGTCCTGGCTGTCAGCTGCCTGACCTCTGCTAACCTTACAGCGTTATCACCACTCTTAATGGACCAGTGAACGCTGCACTGCCCGG
Organism: Hemitrygon akajei; assembly: GCF_048418815.1. NCBI lineage: Eukaryota > Metazoa > Chordata > Chondrichthyes > Myliobatiformes > Dasyatidae > Hemitrygon > Hemitrygon akajei. The sequence goes on from NC_133152.1 coordinate 45,797,442, forward strand.
ATCCGGCTGCAAATTGGAACCAGAGCAAAATCCAAGGGTGGTGGCTTGAAATTTCAAGATGCCACCGTCCTTCTCTGTGCAAAATGGAACTGATTACAAGTTGCCCCTAAGGGGAAAGATTTCTTAGACTGTTCAGAATCAGGTTTAATATCACTGACATATATCATAAGATTTGTTGTTTTGTGGCAGTGCTACCATGCAAGTGCAATAAATAATAATTATAATAAACTGCAAATTACAGTAAGAATAGTAGTGACAAAAGGGAAAAAATAGCGAGGTAGTGTACATGGGTTCATTGTCCGTTCAGACATCTGATGGTGGAGGGGACGAAGCTGTTGAGTGTGTGTACTGTAACCCATGGATCTACCTTCAGATTGATGGCAAAATCATTTTGCATATCCCAGTCGCTCTGGGATTGGATGTCCGTTTTGACTGTGCTGCTGTCAGACAAATTAATGCAATCACGTTTTCATTGTTGCGCCTGGTGGGGGATAGGGAAGCGAGGCGTATCATGGTGGCTGCAGAACAACAAATTTCACGACAGTGGATGGTAGGTTAATTGGTCTGATGGGTGTAATTGGGGGTCACGGCTCCTTGGGCCAGAAGGACCTGTTACAAAGTAAAGCAAGGGCAGCCACAGCCACCAGACACAAACACAACTCATGATTCATCCAGGCCGTTCTGACAGTACTCTCCAAACTTACGGAAGCCTCATGGGTGGGTGGGAGGGAGGGGTGAACTGGGCTTGTTTGCTGTTGTTTCACTGTCGCTTGGTATGTTCTGCTTGGCAGTATTCTGTGTTGTTCTGCCCAGCTTCGTGGGCATGTTATGTGGCCACCGGATTGTGTGATAACACTTGCGGGCTGCCCCCAGCACAATCTCGGGTGGGTTAGTTGTTTACACAAATGACACATTTCACTGTATGTTTCAATGTACATCTGATAACTAAATCTGAATATAAAATCTGTGCCCCTGACTAGGTCCCATGCACTAAGTTTAGACCATAATACATAAGACCATAATTAGGCCATTCAGCCCATTAATTTTGCTCTGCCATTCGATCATGGCTGGTTACTTCCTCTCTCAACTCCATTCTCCTCCCTTCTCCGTGTAACCTTTGATGCCGTGACTAATCAAGAACCTATCAACCTTTACTTTAAATATAGTTGCTAGAAATATCTAACATCATGCCGTGCACGTGTCGCGATGTGCACTGGCAATGTCAGAACCCAAGTACAGAGGAAAGGCAGACTCCGATGCAGAGATGATGATCAGTGTTTATTCCTAAGCATTCCAACAACCGCGAGATGTAGCATTCTCAAAACTAGAACGCTGTGATTAGAACTAATCAGGCGTCTGCTTAAATAATATGGAATGCCTGTTCCTCCCACATTCCTAAGACTGTTAGGTTAATTGGTCATTGTAAACTGTCCTGTGATTAGACGAGAGTTAAACTGGGAGATGGCTGGGTGGCGTGGCTCGAAGTTCTGAGAGGGTCTGTTCTGCACTGTATCTCAATATATAAATAAATAAATAAATGGAAACTTTAATATCACCTTTTATTGGGGTGGCACAGCAACCTACCAGTTAGCACACCGCTTTATAGTACCAGTGATCCATGTTCACTGTCTATAAGGAGTTTGTACGTTCTCCCCTTGACTATGCGGGCTTCCTCCAGAAGACCTGCCGATTGGTAGGTTCATTGGTCATTGTAAATTGCCCCATGATTAGACTAGGATTAGATTGGGGGCACTGCTGGACAGCACGGCTCGAAGGGCTGAGAGAGCCTGTTCCACACTGATCTCAATGAGTGAATAACTTTAAACAAGTTAAACAGAAAGCACCAGGAGACCGCACTATAAAGAGTGAATCACTGGAGAAAATCACAAGAAACTCTAAACAATTAACGACCCTCGTCAAACAACAATTAACCGATTCGGGTGTTCTAAAAATCTCACAGCCCAATGCTCTCTGGCTCCCACACCAGTCTGGAGAACTCATTACAGCACAGATATGGTCGATAGCAAAAATCTGTTTCCCCGTGTTGGGGTATTAAAAAGGGCACAGGCTTAAAGTAAGAGGAAGGAGTTCTAAAGTTCAAAATTAATTTATTATGCACTCTGCCTAAACACGTCCTTCCATTTTCCTTACCTATCTAAATCTCTCTTAAATCTCCAGTGTCTGTCATATGTTGAAAGATTGGAGTGACTGGGCTTGTACACACTGGAATTTAGACGGATGAGAGGGGATCTGATTGAAACATATAAGATTATTAAGGGATTGGACACACTGGAGGCAGGAAACATGTTCCCGCTGATGGGTGAGTCCAGAACTAGAGGCCACAGTTTAAGAATAAGGGGTAGGCCATTTAGAACCGAGAAGCGGAAAAACTTTTTCACCCAGAGAGTGGTGGATATGTGGAATGCACTGCCCCAGAAGGCAGTGGCGGCCAAGTCTCTGGATGCATTCAAGAGAGAGTTAGATAGAGCTCTTATAGATAGCGGGGTCGAGGGATATGGGGAGAGGGCAGGAACGGGGTACTGATTGTGTATGATCAGTCATGATCACAGTGAATGGCGGTGCTGGCTAGAAGGGCCGAATGGCCTACTCCTGCACCTACTGTCTATTGTCTTTACTCTTCGCCAAGCAGCGTATTCCAGGCACCCATCACGGTGTGAAAACAACCTGCCCCACAGATTTCCTTTGAAATAACCTGCTCTCACATTAAATACGTGCCCTGGTATTAGGTATTTCAACTCTGGGAAAAAGATGCCTCTCAAAATCTTATAAACCCCTATCATCCAGACACCATTCTGGTAAACAGGAGGTTCTGCAGACGCTGCAAGCCCAGAGCAAGGCGCATACAGTGCCGAAGGAACTCTGCGGGTCCGGCAACAGCGGTGGTGGGGAATAAACATTCCCCGTTCTGGGCAAGGACCCTTCTTCAGGACTGGAAAAGAAGGCTTCAGACTGAAAACGTGGTGCGGCGGTGGGGGGAGGAGGATTTGCTGGAAGGTGATAGGTGAAGCCTAGGAGGTGGAAAAGGTAAAGGGGCTGGAGAAGGATTGTGATCGGAGAGGAGAGTAGATGGGAGAAAGGGGAGGGGAGGGGCACCAAGAGGGAGTGATAGGCAGGTGAGGGAAAGATGTTAGATGCCTGTGTGGGGAATAGAAAAGTGAGGAGGGAGGGGGGGAAAGAAGCCTCTTCTGCCCCCTCTCCAAAACCTCGACATCCTTCCTATAATGGTGCGTCGAGAACAGTATGCCGTTCTCCCAAAACCATCTCCACTTAGGGCGAGTGAGTGTTGAATTTGTCACGCCAGGGCTCCGTCTCCGGGGACCCGGCGTACAATAGACAGTCTCCTCGGGGAAATCTATCTCAATACCGCTGCCGCGCAAACCATGGGAACAATACAAAAGAGAGAGAAAAACTCCCTCTGAAAATAACAGGGCGACTGATGATATATTTAAGCACAAGGCAGTTCTCCACTAAGTGTTATCAGATATTTGCTTTCATTCGTGGCTGTTATTTTAGAAAGTGTCAGACATTTCAAAAGGGTTCGTGTCAGCGCGTCGCCGCACCTGGGTAGCCAGATCTTGACAGCCTCCGGAATAAATTCTACGGCAGAATTCCGGGGTTGTTGCCGGCTAGCGGAGGGACGACCTCAGCGACAGGCAGCCGCCTGTCTGAAACCTTGCTGCGGGGTGCTCTCGACCCTCTCTGCGGCGAATGGGAACGGGGTTTGGAGCCGCGCCTCGCGTTTTGTTCGCGCGGGACAAAAGGATAAAATTGTTAACTGGCTCCTCGGCTGCGAGAACTCCGGGCGCTGGAACTTGGGAGAGGCGCTTTGGCTGACTGATCTACCCTCGTTTCTCCCGGCTCGGTGCGTGAAGTTACGCCGAGCTTTGCGCCGGTTCCGAAAGCCAGCCCGGTCGGCTGCGTCGGATCCCGACCGTCCTTCCTCGCCCCAAGCCGCCTTTGTCTAAGCGCCGGGAGAAAGAAGGGCGGCTGCTTTTGTGTTAACGAGCTGTGTGGTCTGCGAACAAGGTTGGTTCAACTGCCCGGGAAGACTAAGGGAAATAGGAGAGAGGCAGAAAGGTGCGGGACTCCATAAACGTACCGGGAACGCCTTCTCCCCAGGTACAGCCGGACACAGGGAAAAATAAACTTGCAAAATCTTCTCTGCAGCCGGATGCTAGAGACCGAGGATCCTGCATTCTCCAGGATTTGGGGGTCTTCTTGAGCGAAGGGTGAGGGTGTGTGTGACTGAGATTCTCGATGGACTGGAACTTGCTCCACGCCCATGTGTCCCGGAGTCCCGTGACGGAGCGACCGAGAGGAGGAGGAGGAGGGGGTGACCTGTGTGCGTGAATTACATTGATTGCAGAATCGCCCACGGTGCCTTTTGCCAGCAGGAAGCCCCGGGCACGTTGGGAGGGAACAGTCCATCGCACGTTGGACGCCGGGCGATAAAAATCCTTTACAGCGCCAGTTTCGGAGTGGTATCTGGGGCTGAGGGAGACTCTTCAGTGAACGGAGCCGGAGCAGGGGATCGATCCACTTCGGTGTAGGAGTTTGAAACCGGCGGCAAAGACGGTGTCATTTCCCGGCGAGCTGAGCACCCCATCCGTGGGATCTTTGAGCATCTTGAAGTGACGGACAGAGGGGAGTGCCGTGGACTCTATTCGGGGTGTCTGGTTGGGGAACGCCCCTCTCCCTCTAGAATGAGTCTCCTAATATTATGAAGACTTGGGGGACCATTTATATGTGACTCCCGCCCCATTTTAAGGAGATGGAGGTAATCTCGCAAATAGCACTGGCGTGACCTATTGGGAACTCATCCGAGCGGGAGCTGGAAGATGTTTGCAGAGCGGTGGCCGCTTTGTGACGGTCTCGTGTCGCTGCTGGGAGGAGGACTCGTCTGAAGCGTGTTTCTTCCCCCCCCCCCACTTGCCCCTGGGGATCGAGGAGGCTGCCGTTCTCCACGGGCGGAGCAGCGGTGGGATGACGGGCAGTCGGTACCCGGGCCCGGCCGCTCACCGGAGCGGCAGGATGTACCAGCAGAAAGTGTCGCTGGTGGTGCGTTACTTCATGATCCCGTGTAACATCTGCCTGATCCTGCTGGCCTCGACCACCCTGGGCTTTGCCGTCCTCCTCTTCCTCAACAACTGTAGGTTGGCAGATTCCAGTCTAGCACAGACTGATCACTCGTGAGCGCGGAATTCATTCCCGGGATTAAGATATATTATAATTTACTTTTCATAACGGAATTATTCAGCTTGCAGTTTTATTTCCAGTAGCTGCACAGAGAAACTTTCCTTTATTCCTTTCCATAGATGCTGCCTGACCTGCTGAGTTCCTCCAGCATTTTGTGTGTGTTGCTCCAGACTTCCAGCATCCGCGCAATCTCTGGAATTTATTTTAATTGCCTGTTTTCCTTTCGAATGTAACAGAATCCGATTTATTATCACTGGCATATATCTGTTGTTTTGCGGCAGTACTACAGTGCAAGACAATCAAATATTATCATAAGTTACAGTAAGAAATATATTTTAAAAAGTAGTGCAAAATCAGCAAAATAGTTCACGGGTTGGTGGAGCGTTCAGAAATCTGATGCTGGAGGGGAGGAAGCTGTTCCTAAATCACTGAGTGTGTGCCTTCAGGCTCCTGCACCTCCTCCCTGACATAGCAATGAGAAGAGGGAATGCCCTGGGTGATGGGGGTCCTTAATGAGGCATCGACTTTTGAATGCCTCCTGGGCCGTGAGGAGGCTAGTGCCCATGATGGAGCTGGCTGAGCTGACAACTTCCTGCAGCCTTTTCCCATCCTGTGCGGTGGCCTGTCCATATCAGATAGTGATGCTGTCCACCGTACAGCTGTAGAAATTTGCTGGAGTCTTTGGTGACTTAGCAAATCTCCTCAAACTCCTAATGAAATATGGTTGCTGCAGAGCATCCCTCACAGCTGTATCAGTATGCTGGGCCCTGGTCAGATCCAGAGATGCTGACACTCAGGAAGTTAAAGCTGCTCACCTTTCCCACTGCTGATCCCCTGCTGTGTTTTCTCTTGGTTTCCCCTTCCTGAAGTTCACAGTCAATTGCAGATTTAATGCTTTTGCACTGTTGGACAGCAGGTAACAGGAACTTTATACCTGCAAGTGGAGACTTGTCTCCTGGTAACAGTGGGCCCCGAGAGTTGGGATCAGAACCTACGGGATGTCCTCTGAACAGAGGTGGCATTCCACGCAGAATTAGGCCATTCAGCCCATCAGTATGGTGCTATGGCTCGGGCACTGGAGTTCAATTCCAGCACCCGCTGTAAGAAGGTTTGTGCGTCCTTCCCGTGAATGCGTGGGTTTCCTCTGGGTGCGCCGGTGTCCAGCCGCGGTCCAAAGTCATACGGGTTAGTAGGTTAATTATTGTAAATTGTCCTGTGATTAGGTGGGTTGTTCAATGACGTGACTCAGTGGGCCTGAAGGCCCTGTTTCGTGCTGCAAAATTTTAACATATAAAATCACGTCTGCTCCAGTGTTCGAACAATGTTGATTTATTCTTCTTCTCAACCCCATTCTCCTGCCTTCTCCCCATAACCTCTGGGTAAAACAAAAAAACGTGGGAGTTACTCAGCAGGTCAGGACACCTCTGTGGGAAGAACATAAAACATGGATGTGCAACATACTCTTCAGGATAAAAGGGAATTACTGCAGGCGCTGGAAATCGGTAATAATACCAGGTCAGGCAGCATGTGTGGAAAGAAAAATAAAGCAAATGTTTCAGGTCCACAGACACAAGAGATTCCGCAGATGCTGGAAATCCAGAGCAACACCTCAAAATCCTGGAGGAATTCGGTGGGTCAGGCAGCATCAATGAAGAGGAACAAACAGTTGATGTTTCAGGCCAAGACTCACGAATATTATTTGTTTAAAGTTAACATTATTAAAATGCTTTAAATAATATTGGCAAAGGTGTAGAATGCTATGTGGAGGGACTTAGTTTTAGAGACTCCTAGATAGGCAGATGGATGTAAAAAAAAAATGGAGGGCTTTGAGGGAGGGAAGAGTTAGATTGATTTTAGAGTAGATTAAAAGGTCAGCACAGCAACCTGGGCCAAAGGGTGTGTATTGTGCAGTTATATTGTAAGTTCTATGCTTGGAGTTATAGAAAATCTATTTGAATGGATCAATTCAAGTATTTCCAATTTCTTATTTACCTACTGAGATACAGCATGGACAGGCCCTTCTGCCCCTTTAAGCTGCAGCCTCTGATTTAATCCTAGCCCAATCTCAGGACAATTCACAATGACCAATTAACCTACCAACCAGTACGTCTTTGGACTGCGGAGGAGACCAACGGGGTCATGGAGAGAATGTACTGGCAGCTGTGGGAATTGAACCCTGGTACTGTAAAACGTTGTGCTAACCGTGCCGCTAACCGTTTCATGTACTGATGTACGTTAGTTACGTGTGATATGGATATTATCTGGCCTCAGTTCCCTTGCTTTCAAGCATCAGGGAGCCCTTATCAATATTTTGCTGTTTAGTAGCCTGAAGGAGATGTAACGTCAGTGCACATTCACCAGATGTCTGTGTTTAAATTCCAGTAATTAAGTGAATCTGGAATGGAAAACTAGACTCAGCAATGGTGGGTATGAAACTACAACTGGCAATATAAAGGCAGCATCCTTTAGGACAGGAAATCTGGCGTCTTTTGTTTCAGTTCATGTTTTGAGATGCGGACGTCACGGGCTGGCGTTTACAGGCCATCCCTAACTGCCCTGAAGAAGGAGGTGTTGACTGAGGCCCTCTGCTGGTCGGAGTCGACTGTGGATGCTGCGTGTCAGCTGCCCCTCAAAGTCGATGCGCAAGGCAGGGCAATACGATATCGAGAGCATGCTGTTGCTCAAGCGAGAAGCTCCCCCTCGCCATGCAGCTGTGATCTAAAGGAATAGCAGAGACTGAGACAAAGCAACAATATGTTTTGGTACCAGTGGCATTGCAGGAGCTGCCATTCAGGTTCAACTCATTGTAGTAGACTGCCTTAGGGACTCCAGCTCCAGATTTTTCCTCGGGCTTTACTCCTGAAGCCTTCCCCATGAGTGGGTATGGCCACAAGGCGGCGGAGATTTGAGATCAGAGTTTTCCTTTGAGATGAGCTGCCAAGAATGGCTGACGAGCCCCATCTGCCTGAAGCGATTGGTTTGAAGTAACCCACCCTGTGCCCCTTCTCCTGTCAGCAGAAACAGTTCAATTGGGGTTAGTAGCTAAGCCAAACAGGAAGGCCAGGAGCTGGACTTGGCTGTCAGAGTTTATTTGAGGTGCACACCTTTGGAAGCATTTAATAGGTAGTAGGAGCTTATCCCCACTCCCACCCCTCCACTACGGCAAACTTAATGAACTAGGGTGTTGGACCACCACCTTAATCCATTGCACTCTTTGTGAAGGTGCCCTCAAAGCACAGAGGGAGTTCCAGGATTTTGACCTAACAGTAGTGAGGATCGGAGTGTTACGGTATTGTAGCGGAGGGGTTAGCCTCTATACAACAAACTGCTCCCAGAACAGAACTACATGGGGCAGTTTGCAGATGCTGGACATCCAGAGTAACACACACACACACAAAATGGTGAAGGGACTCAGCAGGCCAGGCAGCATGTAAGAAAAGGAATAAACATTCAACATTTCGGGGCGAGACCCGTCACCAGTCCCGGTAAAGAGTCTCAGCCCCAGACGTCAAGTGTTTATTACCCTCCCTGGGATAACTCTTTCCACTTTGACCAACGTTAAAGCTCTGTCATCCCCTCTTGGATCTCGGCACTGTTACAATCTGAGCACCATGAATGGCAGAGGAACAGCAGACTAGTGGTGACCATTAATGCTATACAGTGCCAGTGACATGGGTTCAATCCCCATCACCCATTCATTCCAACACACAGTTCTCTAACCGCCACACAGTATCTGTGTGTCCAGCAATCAACTGGAAAAATCACTGAACTCCTGTCAAGAGAAAAATATTCATTCAGTGTTACGGACATTACTGGGTAGAGCTTCCTATACTGGCCATTTTCTTTTGCTCCTCAACTTAGTGGTTTGTTGGACTACAACGAAGGGTCTGCCCGGGCCAGTACCACTGACGACCAGAGGAGCTGGCACTTGGTTTTACCACCACGCCATGAGATTTCCTTTAGCTCACACACCATCCTTAACGAGAAATATTATATTTTATTTAGAGATACAGCACAGTAACAGGTCCTTTCAACCAGTGGCCACTTTATTAGGTACCCCATGCATCTCGTTAATACAAATACCTAATCAGCCAATCCTGTGGCAGCAACTCAATGCATAAAAGCATGCAGACATGGACAAGAGGTTCAGTTGTTGTTCAGACCAAACATCAGAATGGGGAAGAAATGTGATCTAAGTGACTTTGACCGTGGAATGATTGTTGGTGCCAGAGACGGGGTGGTTTGAGTATCTCAGAAACTGCTGATCTCCTGGGATTCGCGTACAACAGTCTCAGGAGTTTACAGAGAACGGTGCAAAAAACAAAACAAAAATAATCCAGTGACGGCAGTTCTGTGGGCAAAAACGTTTTGTTAATGAGAGAGGTCAGAGGAGATGGCCAGACTGATTCAAGCTGACAGGAAGGTGACAGTAACTCAAATAACCATGTGTGAGCAGAAGGGCACGTTGAACCTTGAAGTGTATTGACTACTGCAGTAAAGCATACACTCAGTGGCCACTTTATTAGGCACAAGGAGTATCTAATAAAGTGGCCACTGAGTGTAAATTTATATTTCAGTAATAATTATTAACTAGCCCATGTTAGTAATAACCCAATAGGCAAGGTACAGAGAGGTGCCTTCTTAACAGAGCTGCTGCCTCGGGGTTCTGGATGGTTCCTGATCTCTGGTGCTGTCTGTATGGAGTTTGCAAGTTCTTCCTGGGACCATATAGGCTTTCCTCCCACACCCCAAGGCCATGTGATGGGTAAATGACTACTTGATCACTCCCTCTATATTTCCCTTGTCCATTCGTCCCCGCCCACTAATCTCCCTCTTGGCACTTATTCTAGCAAGTGGCTAATGTGCTACAGCTGCCCATTCACATCCTTCCTCACCTGGGGCAATGCTTCCTGCAGATCTGCTGGGGTTGTCTAATGTATTTGGTGCCCCCGATGAGTCCTCTTCTACATTGTTGAGACCTTTTGTAAATTGGTGGACCACTTTGTCGGGCGCCTTCCGCCAAAAGTGGAACTTCCTAGTGGCCCAACGTTTTAATTCCCATTCCCATTCCAACATGTTGGTCCGTGGCCTCCCTCAGCATGGAGGAGCAACAGCTTGTATTCTGGGAAACCTCCAACCTGATGGCATGAATATTGATTTCTCCTCCCCCTCCCCCTCCCCTCTTCTTTTCCCCACTCTGACCTCTTACCTCTTCTCACCATCTATCACCTCCTCCTGGGGCCCCTCTTCCTTCCCTTTCTCCCAGGGTCCACTCTCCTCTGCTGTCAGATTCTTTCCTCTCCAGCTCTTTACCTTCCCCACCCACCTGGTTTCACTTATCACCTTCTAGCCAACCAGCTTCTCCTTCCCCCACTTTTTCATTCTGGTATCTTTCGGCTTCCTTTCCAATCCTGAAAAAGGGTCTTAGCCCGAGATGTCTACTGTTTTTTCATTTCTGTAGATGCTACCTGACCTGCTGAGTTCCTCCATCTTCGTGTGTGTGTGTGTTGCTCTAGATTTCCAGCATCTGCAGAATTTCTTGTTTTTGTTTTGATGACAATAGAGGGTCTTTTGAGTGGCTCGATGGGTAACAGGCATGGCTGAGATTTGGAACTTGCCCTCAGTGGCCACGTTATTAAATAGAGAAGTGGAATCCGGTGTGGTCTTCCGCTGCTTCAGCCCGTCCACTTCAAGGTTCGACATGTTCTGCATTCAGAGATGCTCTTCTGCACACCACTGTTGTAACGTGTGGTTATTTGAGTTACTGTCACCTTCCTGTCAGCTTGAACCAGTCTGGCCATTCTCCTCTGACCTCTCTCATTAACAAGGTGTTTTCACCCACAGAACTGCTGCTGACTAGATGTTTTTTGTTCTTCACACCATTCTTCGTGAACACTAGAGACTGTTGTGTGTGAAAATCCCAGGAGATCAGCAGTTTCTGAGATACTCAAACCACCCCGTCTGGCACCAACAATCATTCCATGGTCAAAGTCACTTAGATCACATTTCTTCCCCATTCTGATGTTGGGTCTGAACAACAACTGAGCCTCTTGACCGTGTCTGCGTGTTTTTATGCATTGAGTTGCTGCCCTGGTTGGCTCATTAGATGTTTGCATAATGAGCAGGTGTACAGGTGTATCGAATAGGTGCCCACTGACTGTATGTTTTCAAGTTCTGCTGCTGAGACGTGAGGCAGGTGTTCAAACATTGTGCTGAAAAAAGCAAGCGCTATCATTGTGAATGAGCCTTTAAACCAGGCTCTGTTGGGTAAACATCTGAGATCCTGGTGCGTAATGCTGAAAAGCTGCAGGGAAGTTCTCCCAGAGCCCTGGATGATATGTGCCCCTCTCACAACAATATCAATCATCCAGTGAGCTGTCTCATTGCTCTGCGTAACATCTTCATGATTCCCTGGAGTGTAGGAGATGAGGGGAGATTTGATGGAGGTATACAAAATTATGAGGGGTGGGGGCAAGCAGGCTTCTTCCGCTGAGGCTGACTGAGACTAGAACTAGAGGTCATGGGTTAAGGTTGAAAGGTGAAATGCTTAAGTGGAACATGAGGGGGAACTTCTTCACTCAGAGGGTGGTGAGTGTGGAATGAGCTGCCAGTGCAGGTGGTGGATGCAGGTTTGATTGCAACATTTTAGAGGAATTGGGATAGGTACATGGATGGGAGGGGATGGAGGGCTATGTTCATGTGCAGATCGATGGGACAAGGCAGATTAATAATTTGGCATGGACTAGAAGGGCTGAAGGGCCTATTTCTGTGATGTCTGTTTAATTTATTAGCTACGACTCCTACTTTGTCATGGTGTCCTAGTTTATGCTTGCTTTACCTGTCCAGACTGAAAACATTTATTTTGTGTAAAATTATCATTGCAAAGGATGTCAGGTTCAGTTGTTTCGACTGGTTACTGCAGCACTTTGCCGGCTGTCAGCTGTAAGATCAGGGTTCAATTTGCCCCGCAGTCTGTAATGAATTTGAAGGTTCTCCCCATGGCCACGTGAGTCTCCTCCAGGTCCTCTGTTTCCCTCCCACATTCCGAAGACGTACGGATTAGGATTAGAGAGTTGTGGTGCCAGAAGCGTGGCGACACTCACGGGCTGCCTTGAGCACAGACCTTGCTGATTCGATTGGACGCAGACAATGCATTTCCGCTGATAACCTCCCAGTTCTTACTTCAATCCCCCCTTCCTACCCTCCTGACTTCACCTTATCATCTTTTAGCTTTTCGTTCTTCCCCTCCTCCAACCTTCTTGTTCTGGCATCCTCCCACTCCCTGTCCCGCCCTGATGAAGAACCTCGGCCCAAGGCGTCGACTGTTTATTCATTTCCATGGACACTGCCTGACCTGCTGAGTTCCTGCAGCAGTTTGTCCAAGTTACTCTGGATTTCACTGGATGTTTCGGTGCACATGTGACAACCAAAAACAATCTTTAATCACATCATACAAACAATTCTTTTCACTGTGCTTTTCGCTTTAAAGCTGATCACTGGGACATTGTCTCTCAGCAGATGCATGTAGAGTTTGCATTTCTGGGGGTGTAACTAAAGACCGCTAAATTGCTCTTCGTGCAATAGATGTCTGTGCACCATTTGGGGCAGTAACTATTGCAGCTGGTACTTGCTGCAGTACGACCCTCCTAGCTCTGGTCTCCGGGGGTGAATGTGAGAATACCCTCTTTGTGCACACAGTCAGAGCTACCGCGACAGCTTCGCTCGGAATTTGGTGGACATTCCCTAACTGTAGCGTTACAGGGTTTTTGCGCTTGTCAATCAATCTCTTTGAAGTCATGCAGAAATAATGAAGGATATAGTTGTGATTTAGATTTCAAATATATATTCATTTTAGATAATAATTGGTTAGCATCATACTGTGATAAGTGGGTATAAAAAATACCTTCGGTACAATCATTCTGTGATTAAATACGAAATGCAGGAAAATCCCCAGTGTACTTTTGACAAAATCTGTTCAGTTGAAGATGCGGGTGACTACAGTAAGTATTACAGATATTATTAAAAATATTCTAGTTGCAATTTTATATAAACTGAGAAGCATTGGTTCTGCATCGGAGTCTAGTTTAATGCTATAAAACTCATAGATGAGACCTTAACACATAGGGTCAGAATTAGGCCCTTCGGCCCATTGACTCTGCTCCACCATTCCATCATGGCTGATTTATTATTTCTCTCAGTCTCATTCTCTGTCCCTTCTCCCCGTAACCTTTGACACCCAGACTAATTAAGAACCTATCAGCCTCCGCTTGAAATACACCCAATGACTTGGCCTTCACAGCCATCTCAGATTCAGATTAAGATTCAGATCTGTGGCAATGAATTCCACAAATTCACCACCCTCTGGCTAAAGAAATTTCTCCTCATCCATTTCTAAAAGGACGTCCCTCTATTCTGAGGCTGTATCCTCTCGTCCCAGATCAGGTGACCTCCATGGATTGTCACCTTGTTGTGGTGAAGAGGCTTGTGAGTTCCTAAGACCCTGAGAGCGATGCTGCCTGGAACTTAGCTCCTGGTAGGGTCACCCATGGCGATAAGGTCAAGGGGAAGTTCCAGACAAGGAGTGATCTAACAAAAACCTCAGTGGTGGAGCTGGCAGGAGATGACACATCACAACTGCAGTGAGGGTGAAGGAAGGCTGCTGCAGAGAAGGGTCCCCAGTCATCTTGCGTTCCAGGCTACTGGACCCTGGCCCTGATCTGTCGAGGATTGTGTAGTAGCTGCTCACGCATCAGTGTCCCCATGTTAAACAAAGTCTCCATTAAGGGAATAACCCCTTTAGGGGAAAATCATACTCAACTCAAGTGATCACACTACCAGATATGGTGAAGTCTTTTTCCCAAGTGCTGTGAAATCAAAAACTAGATTCGAGATTCCAGATTATTTAATGTCATTTCCTGTACACTAGTGTAAAGGAGGGCAGGGTAATTGTTACTCCAGATCCAAGTGCAGCACATAAAAAAACTATAAGATTAAGAACATAATAATTTAAAAAAAAAACACAGTAAATACAAATCCATGAGATAGCTTATATACATTGATTGTATGTCTATGAAGTGACGCTAGGCACAGGAGTATCTGTACGTAAGGTGACTCTGACAGGAAATGATAAAGTAGTGGTTGTTGGGGGTGTGGAGGACTGGGTTGGTGGGTAGAGGTGTTGATCAGCCTTACTGCTTGGGGAATGTTACTGTTTTTGAGTCTGATGGTCCTGTCATTAGTGCTATATAGCCTCTCCCCTAATGGGAGCAATGCGTTGACTGGCACACAGGCAGAGAACCAGTGCTCTGGTGCTGTTATCTCAACGTTCGAAGTAAATTTATTATCAAGGTAATAATGAGAACATGAGTTGTAGACTCCTTGAAAGTGAGTCCATAGGTTGCGGAATCGGTTCAGAGTTGAGGTGGGTGAAGTTGGTTTGGGAACCTGATGGTGGTGGGGTAGTAACTGGTCTTGAACCTAAGGTTCCTGTACATCCTTCCCAATGGTAGCAGTGAGAAGGGGCGTAGCCTGGATGGTAGGAGTCCTTGATGATGGATGCTGTTTGTTTGGGCTTATTCTTGAGCCCATCACCCCTACTGGAGCAGAGGTCACCAACAGCAGCTCACCAGACTCTTCTGTCCTGGGCCAGTCTTTCAGGTTTTCCCGGGTGTGGCCCACCTTCTTGGGTAAATGCTTCCTTTCCCTGAGATGAGGTCTCTGGAGTTTCTGTCGATGTTTTTTGTAGCACTGGCTTTTTCTTCGGGATGCCCAACCCTCCTCCTTTCACAGCCAGGCTTGGGATTGTCCATGATGGAGTTTGCTGTCCTGTGGCAGCACTCCTTGTAGATGTGATGGGGAGGGGCTTTTCCTGTGATGGTCTGGGCTATATCCACCACTTTTTGCCGACTTGATTGGTGTCAGCACGGTGACGAAATGGTGCCTATCCACCAACAAAGAGAACGTACATCGTATGCCACGGGGCATCTGAAAGTGGTTTCCAGTCAAGTGAGATTCAGCCACCGTTGTGATGAGGTTGTGCCAGCTGCCCCCCTCCCCCACATCTACATTTCTGGTTCAGGACCCCATGGTGTGAACAGGTTGTCGATCTCTTGCTTTTGTTAAGCACCATTGAGACCCAGGTAGGGGAGGGTAGTGAAGAAAACTCTTAAGAGTCCAGCTCAAGAAAGGTGAGCCTTGCCCGTACAAAACAGTTAGTGCCACACTGTGACAACTCAGGGCATCGGAGATCGGAGTTCAATTCCAACATCCGCTGAAAGGAGTCTTTACGTCCCCCCCCACCCCGTGGAATGCATGGGTTTTCAACAGGTGCTCCGGTTTCCCCTCTCAGTCCAATGACGTGCTAGTTAGTAAGTTAATTGGTCCTGTGATTAGGCTGGTGTTACGTTGGTGGGCTTCTGGGTGGCGTGGCTTGTTGGACCAGAGGGACTGTTCCGCACTGTATCTGCGCATAAATAAATGAGAACTAGAGGGCGCAGAGGGACGCCAAGGGTAAAGTGGCATGGGAACCAATGCCTCTTGGACTATCAAAGGTAAACATGCTTCTGAATAATTCCCATCGATTTCAGCTTCTGTTTTATTATTTATAATTGTTTCTTATGTTAATGAGTCACCATGGCAATGTGATTTCTCTTTCAGGAAACATTAGTTTCAGCTTTTCAGCCTGGCTGATTCAATCACTTTGTATTTACATTTCTGATATAAATCAAGAATAGATGTTTATTAGATTGTGTTTGGGATCTGGGGATTTGTCAATAGGTTAGGGAACAAGCAGTGACTTGCCTCATATAATTTTCTTTTCTTTTTATCTCTCGTTCCTTAAACTTTTTCTTTCTGTTCTTCTTTAATGTTTTTTTTATTTTTATTTAGAGATGCAGAGTGGAACAGGCCCTTTTCTGTCCGTTTGAGCCCGGCCTCTCAGCAGCCCCCAGTTTAATCACAGGACAGCTTACAATGACTAATTAACCTTCCGACTGGTACGTCTTTGCACTGTGGGAGGAAACCAGAGCACCTGGAGGAGACCCTCACATTGCACTGCAGGGGGTGGGTTGGGGAGGGGAGGCATACAGACGACATCAGAATTGAACTCCGAACTCCGACGTCCTGAGCTGTTGGGCTGACTGCTACCCTCTCGTGTTCTGTACTTTTCCCCTCTATTTGCCCTCTGTCCTGCTCCTGAAAGCACTGTGGGAGAATTTTGTCTTGGACACGTATGAAGATCATGAGATATTTTATGCACCATAGCAGTGCAGCGATTAGCACAATGCTAACACAGTTCCAGAGTTCAGGGTTCAATTCCGGCGCTGTCTGTAAGGAGTTTGCATGCTCTCTCTACGACAGCGTAGGTTTCCCTTGGGAGCTCTGGCTTCCTCTCACAGCCCAAAGACATACCGGGTAGTAGGTTGGTCGGTCATTGTAAATTGTCCCATGATTAGGCTAGGGTTAAAAGGTGGGTTGCTGGCTTCAAACATGTACATAAAATGTGTTTGATTCAAACACTTAATGTCAACTCACTCGGTCAGCTCCGTCATCAAGGACACCCTCAAAAGGTAATGCCTCACTTAGGATACCCATCACCCAAAATATGCCCTCTTCTCATTGCCACCATCAGGGAGGAGATACAGGGGCCTGAAGACACACACTCAACATTTCATGAACAGCTTCTTCCCCTCCGCCATCAGATTTCTGAATGGACAATGAACCCATGAACACCACCTCACTATTTTACTTTCTTTTGCACTACTTAATTATTCTTATATATATTATTGTTATTTATAATAAATAGGTACTGCACTGTGTATATATTATGCATACAGGTAATATGTAGTTTATGAGCTATAAATTACATCATACTGTACTTATTATAATTTATAATACATAAAATATACATTACACTGCATTGCTGTCATATAATAATAAATTTTATGACATATATTAGTGATAATAAACCTGACTCTGGTTCTGACATTAGAAACCTGAAATAAGTACTGTCTGAAGGAAGATTCCCTTCACCTGCGTAACTCGTTAACATTATGAAATAATTATTAAATAAAGGTGTAGTTGTTTCTAAAATGTAGAAGTCATGGCAGCTAATTTGTAGTCTCTCCGAGATGACAATTAGACAGGTTCAAAGTCCAAAACTTTTAAAGTAAATTTATTATCAAAGTACTGTACATATATGTCACCGTATAAAATCCAGATTCATTTCCTTGCAGGCATACTCAGTAAGTCTAATAACCGTAATAGAATCAATGAAAGACTCCACCCACCAGGAAGGACAAACAACCAATGTGCAAAAGACAACAAACTGCAAATACAAAAGAAAAAGTAATAATAATAAATCAATGAACAATAAACATCAAGAATGTGAGATGAAAAGTCCTTGAAAATAGGTTAAGTGATGGGGTGAGTGAAGTTATCTGCACTGGTTGAAGAGCCTGATGGCTGAGGGGTAATAACTGTACCTGAACATAGTGGTGTGGGTCCGGAGCCTCCTGTACCTTCTTCCTAATGGCAGCAGCAAGAAGGGGGCATGGCTTGAGTGATGGGGGCCTTAATGGTGGATGCTGCTTTCCTGAGACAGCACTCCATGTAGATGTGTTCAATGGTGGGGAGGGTTATCCCTGTGATCCACTGCGTGTTGTAGGATTTTCTGTTCAAAGGCATTGGTTTTCCCATTCCAGGTTATGATGCAGCCGGTCAATATACTCTCCACCACACAGCTATCGGTTTGTCAGATTTCTAGGTGTCATGCCGAATCTTCACAAACTCCTAAGAAAGTAAAGTCTCTGCCGTGCTTTCTTTGTAATTGCACTGATGTGCTGGGCCCAGGACAGGTCCTCTGAAATGGTAACAGTGAGGAATTTAAAGTTGCTGATCCTCTCCACCACTGATCCTCTGCTGAGGACTGGCTCATGGACCTTGGGATTCCTCCTCCGGAAGTCAGTAATCAGCTCCATGGTCTTGCTGACAATGAGTTAGAGATGGTTGTTGTGGCACCACTCAGCCTTCCTAGATGCTGATTCACCACCTTTGATTCGGCCCGTGACAGTGGTGTCGTCAGCAAACTTAAATATGGAATTGGAGCTGTGCTTACCCTCACAGTCATAAGTGTAAAGTGAGTAGACTAGGGGGCTGAGCCTTGTGGTGAATATTTGATCATTGACAAAGTGGTCCAGCGGTTATCACAACGCTTTATAGTGCCAGTGACCTGGGTTCAGTTCCTACCACCGTGTGTAAGGAGTTCGTATGTTCTCCCTGTGACCATGTGGGTTTCTTTCAGGTGCTCTGGTTTCCTCCCAGAGTCCAAAGATGTACAGGTCAGCAGGTTAATTGGTCACAATGGTGTAATTGGTTGGGGCAGGCTCGGTGATACCATGCTATATCTCTAAATTAATGTTTTGAATATTGTCTAAGGCACCACTCAAAGATTTTACTGAGATGATTTGAGAGAGTGGACGAGGCTTCTAAGCTTGTCAGAGACTACTTTGTGCTGAAGTCCTTGGAAGGTACGGTAGAGGTGACTGACCAAGTTCTCACTGACGCACATAATTCCCTTTGGTGTCACGAGAGGCTGTGAAAAGGCTTCATTTTCCATGCTGGGGAAGTGTGCTGTCAGCCAAAGTGAGATCGGACAAGCCGGTTTACTATCTGCCAACACTGACTGGTGTGACTCGTACGCAGAGAACTGCCTGTGGGCCGAGGACAGCTGTGGAGGTCACTGGTGGGAATATTGCTGCCAAGAGCCTTGATGGACACATCTCATTACGGTTGTCGGGAGCTAGAGCTTTTATAAAACATTTGTAGATTTCACTTATTAAGCTGGAAAACTGAATAAGAGAGTTTCATTATGACAATTAATGCTCTTTCGCTAAGGGCGTAATGCTTTTACAGAGCCAGTTACCCACGTTCGGCTCCTGCCGTGGACTGTAAGGGGTTTGTATGTTCACCCCTTGACTGCGTGCGTTTCATCTAGTCCTCCGGTTTCCACTCACATTCCAAGCATGTACGGGTTCGTAGTTTAATTGGCCACGTGGGTGAAATTGGGGTGCCAGGGTTTTTTGGGCTGGTAGAGCTTAATACCACGCTGTATCTCTAAATAACATAATGATTTTTAAAAAAACACAATTGTGTATGACTGTAAAGAGAAATTGAAAAACAGTTGTCAGATTGTGGTGAAGGAACTGGATTAGTGTCCTGTGATCTGTTCTGTTGATTTGTAGACACAAGTTCAAATCCTGTCAAGCCCGTTGGGAAATTTAAATTCAATTACTGCGATATAATTGAAACATCGATCTCTGTAATGGTCACTTGATGGTTATGAAAGATTGCGTTGTGACCACTGTACCTCGTCCACTCTGTTTGAATCCAGGCCCAGCATAATGCAATTGACTCCCTCTAATGGTACAACAGGTCAATAGGGACAGGTAATAAATTTTGTCCCTGTCGGTGATAAAGACCGCCTTTGGTCTGCCAGCATGTTGAGATGTCTGTGGAGGGATGCTGCCAACTGACGTGTTCCAGAGTGCAGGAGAACATGCTGAGGGACGCAGGATTGGTGCAGCCACCACAAGGGCTCGGTGGGGAAGCGTTCCTCCGCTACGGGAGAGAGAGGGACTGGATTGAGTGAGGAAGCCCCTCAGATAGTACAGTAGTGTACTACCCTAGGGGGCCACATGAGTGAAAACGTTCCTTTGGATTTAAGAAATGTAATAGAATGCTACCTAACCCATTGACTATGAATGTAGAACTGAAAAGGTATTGGATGAATTAAATCTTTTATTACAAATAAAGTTTATTTTGATATAAAAAAATAAAATGTCTCGCAAACGAAATACACTCAGTGGCCAATTTACTAGTTACCTCTTGTACCTAATAAAGTGGCCACTGGGTATACGTTTGTGCTTTTCTGCTGCTGTAGCTCATCCGCTTCAAGGTTCGATGTGTCGTGCATTCAGAGATGCTCTTCTGCACACCACTGTTGTAACGTGTGGTTATCTGAGTTATTGTCACCTTCCTGTCAGCTTGAACCAGTCTAGCCATTCTCCTCTAACTTACTCATAGCAAGCGCTTTCACCCCCAAATTTGCCACTCATTAGATGTTTTTTTTGTTTCTCACACCATTCTCTATAAATTGTAGAGATTGTGTATGAAAATCGGAGGAGATCAGTTTCAGAGATACTCAAACTACCCCATCTGGCACCAACAATCATTCCATGATCAAAGTCACTTAGATCACATTTCTTCCCCATTCTGATGTTTTGTTTGAACAACAACTGAACCTCTTGACCATGTCATTGGGTTGCTGCCATGTGATTGGCTGATTTCATATTTGCATTAACGAGGTGTATCTAATAGGGTGGACACTGAGTGTTGTTGAATTTTCTCTGGATTGCACTTTTAGAGGACACTGCTGTGATTCCTGCTTATGTTCTCCTGTTTCTGTTTTCTCTTTGTCAGACAAACCGGTGATTAACTTCACTCCAGCCCCTCCAACGCAGGATGGTAAGTGAACCTCACTCAGCGTGTAAAAGTTGTATTACTGGGCTATTAAAACAAAAAAAAAACTACACTATCTTAAAAATTTCTTCCCCCTGGCAGTTAATCTGATTAACCATTCTAGTTAGCGCCCCCCCCCCCCCCCACCATCTATAGCACTATATTGCATTGTAAACACTTCAAACTACATTTTATAGAGCTGATTACACTATAAATACAAGCTGGTATTTATGTACTGATGCACATTTTATTCCATATTTGTTTCACTTTAACTTATAATTTTATTATCTATATAATTCTTTATTCATAATTGTTGAATGCAGTTTTTGTTGCATGTCGCGCCAACATATCACAGCAGATTCATCGTACATGTAAATATATTTGGCAAATAAAGTTCATCCTTTGATCATTTAGACAGCTGAGGTGAAGCAAATATTTGGATTCTGTGTTTAGACATTGTCATAGATTCGAAGAAATAGGCCCATTGGCCCATTTAGTACCACTGACATGTACCTGAGTCATAGCCCTCCATACCCCTGCCATCCATGTACCTTTCCAAACTTCTCTTAAATGTTGAAATCGAACCCACAGCCATCACTTCTGCTGGCCGCTTGTTCCACATTTACATCACCCTCTGAGCGAAGAAATTCCCCCTTATGTTCCCCTTAAACATTTCACCTTTCACCCTTAACCCATGACCTCCAGTTCTAGTCTTACTCAACCTCAGTGGAAAAAGCCTGCTTGCATTTATCCTGTCAATGCCCCTCATTGTTTGAAGTATTAATCTGTGCCAGTGCAAAAGTAGGACTCATTCACAGGATACAATTGTTGAAGCATTGTTTAAAGTCTTTGAGTTGTTAAAGCCAACACTTTTAATTATATTTACTCAGTCTCATTATCATACTAGCCTTAGTTATTTTACAGTGTATAAAAGAGGCTCCGGTTTACCACAATCACAAGAGATTCTGCAGATGCTGGAAATCCAGAGCAACACACTCAAAATGCAGGAGGACCTCAGCAGGTCAGGCAGCATCAGAAGGCCCTTCGTGAGTCCTGATGAAGGGCCTTGGCCAGATACATCAACCCTTTATTACTTTCCATAGATGCTGCCTAACCTCCAGCACTTTGTGTGTATTACTCTGGATTTCCAGCATCTGTGGGTCCCAACCTGGGGCCCACAGACCCCATGGTTAATGGTTGGGGTCCATGGCATAAAAAATGTGGGGTACTCCTGATCTAGAACTTCTTGTGTTTATTGAACTAGTTTACACAGGCATGGACAATGGTTTTGCCAGTAGGGATAACTAAAGGAATCAGTTAGAGAGCTGAATTTATTACCTGGTGTTGGGTCCATACTGGCCAAAGTCTGTTTCCTGTGTTGCTAGCAACATCAAATCATCTATCTGGAAATTTGTTGATATTCTTCAAGTAAAATCTTTGATAAAAATATTCATTCTCACGCAGTCCTCTCATTGCTGTGGTACAGAGGAGATTTACAGAACTGATTTCAGGGCTGCATATGCCTGCTGCAGAACTTGTGACCGTTCTCCTCAGAACAGAGAAGGCTTCTTTCTCCTTCCTTTCCAGTTTACCGCTACGCTTTTCCCGAAAACGTTGGCTGCTTCTACATGCAGTAAATGTACCTCACGATCTCCTGGCTTCCCATTTGCCTGGGGCAGGGTTGAGTGATGGGGTTCCTGACATAGCTTTCACACTCTGTGTTGTCATTAGCAGTTGGGTAGATGCCAGGAAGTATCTCACCTTCAGACTTCCTAAGGCCTGCATATGACTTATCCTAGCCACGCGCTTGCCAGCTAGAAATAAAACGCACTCTCCTGCATGTGACTGGAAAAGTATTTACAAAGAATATGAAACATAGGAACTGGTGTAGACCTATAATCACAACATGGTCAGTAGAGGAGGCTATTAAGACCATAAGAGCAGAATTAGGCCAATTTGCTGCACCATTCCATTATGGCTGATAGAGAGTGGTGAATCTGTGGAATTCTCTGCCCAGGGAAGCAGTTGAGACTTCCTCACTAAATATATTTAAGAAGCAGTTAGATAGCTTTTTACATAGTAAGGGAATTAAGGGTTATGGGGAAAAGGCAGGTAGATGGAGCTAAGTTTACGGACAGATCAGCCATGATCTTATTGAATGGCGGGACAGGCTCGATGGCCCAGATGACCTACTCCTGTTCCTATTTCTTATGTTCTTATGTATCTCTCCCAACAGTATTCTCCTGCCTTCTCCTCATCACCTTTGATAAGATTGTAGTCTGTTGAATCCACATGCAGGTGCAGTCTAACTGGCACTTTCCCCCTTCTTCTCCCCTTACAATCATAAGGAAATCGGAAGACAAGTGGACCCCCAGGTCCTTGAAGATTGCCCCTCAATACGGCCTTACCTTATTTGCCCGAAACCTCATCTCCTCTTCTCAGCTATTTCGCTATAATCCACAATTCTGTAATCATTCCAAAAATGTATCTACCTCAACCTAACCTCTATGACAGTTAGGATGGGAAACAGCTTCTTCCCTCAGGCCGTAAGACTACTGAACTCCCTGTCACCACCCGGGTCTCGTTGTGTACGAAGCACCCAAGTGTAATACTATTTACCTTCTAATTTGTGTCATGAATGCACCTTATGTTAAATGTCAATCTTCAGGAATATATTATTTGGTACTTTATTTGTAGTAATATTACTTTATGTACTGTGTTGTGCACCTTGGTCTGGAGGCACGTTGTTTGGTTTGGTATTTGTGTATATGACGATACAGGTTGAATAACAAAAACCTTGAACTTGAACTGCTACCAGTAGTCCAGCTTCCGCCACGTTACAGGGTTGAGAACCCAGAGATATGCCCAACTCTGTGAGAAGAAGTTCTGAGTGACCATCTGAATCTTCTATTCACATCCCCTCGTTTGAGAATGCCCAACTTGTAGAAACATCTAGACATCTACCCTGTTGTATCTCCTCAGCGTTTCATGTACATCAATTCTTTATACTTCGGAACCCCTAAGAATATAAATCTAATTTCTTGAACTGCTTGTGAATGTCCCTGTGATATTTTTTTCTTTTGAATACCAATCCAGTTCCCTCCTATATTTTAATAAACAATTAATGGACATTTTCAAGAAATGCTCAGTGACATTTTATTAGATACAGGAGTGAAACCCAGTGTGGTCTTCTGCTGCTGTAGCCCATCCACTTGTTGTAAATTCAGAGATGCTCTTCTGCACATCATTGTTGTAACGTCTGGTTATTTGAGTCACTGTTGCCTTCCTGTCAGCTTGAACCAGTCTGGCCATTCTCCTCTGAACATTTTCATTAACAAGATCATTTCATCCACAGTATTGCCGCTCACTGAATGTTTTTTGGCTTTTGCATCTTTCTCTGTAAACTCTAGAGCAAGAGTTCCCAAATTTTTTTATGCCACGGACCCCTGCCATTACCCAAGGGGTCCATGGATCCCAGGTTGGGAATCCCTTCTCTAGAGACTGTTGTGCGTGATAATTGCAGGAGTGCAACTGTTTCTGAGATACTCGAACCACCCAGTCTGACACCAACAACCATTCCACCGTCAAAGTCACTTAGATCACATTTCTTTCCCATCTTGATGCTTGGTCTGAACAACAACTGAACCTCTTGACCATGCCTGCATGCTTTTATGCATTGAATTGCTGCCACATGATTGGCAGATTAGATATTTGCATTACTGACCAGGTGTACAGGTGTACCTAATAAAGTGGCCACTCTTTGTAAACCCGGTTTTTTGTCAATTCCCTGCAGTTTTTCCTTTTACTAATCTTTCCAGCAGACTTCAGCATTTTTATAAACAGACAGTGGAAATCTTTGAGATTTTAAAAATTTTAGATCATAATGCTTCTCCAGAATTTCTGGAAGTGGGGATCGTGAATTTAATCCAAGTCCATCTGAGAATGATGCCAAGTGCTATTGCACATGGGAGCAAGTTTACATCACAAGCCTCAGGAAAACGATCCAAAGGCTAAATTTCTTTGTCAGTCTTGTTTATTGAAGGCAGACGTCCTTTAACTTGTTGCAGCACAGAATCATTATGCAGTCTCCTGTGGTCCCTATTGCAAAGTTACCGTTGATTTCAGCGACTGTGGGTGAGGGGAGGATCACTCAGCCGGCCTTAGAGTCAGGGCACAGAAACAGGCCTTTCTGCCCATTAGTGGGCACATAGCCACAAGGAGAGTGTGCAAACTCCACACAGACAGTAGCCAGGATCAGGATTGGAACCAGGTTGATTGAGCTGTGAGGTGTAACACTACGTAGGAATTTTCTACTTAGTGATTTTTATATACTGGAGCTCCATGGTCACATAGCCGTTAGCACGATGCTATTACAGCTCGGAGCTTCGGAGTTTGGAGTTAATTCTGGCGTCCCTGTACAAGTTGTCCTTTTCTTCCTGTGAGCATGTGGGTTTCCTCCAGTTTCCTCCCACAGTCCAAAGACATTCCTGTTAGGAAGTTAATAGGACATTGTAAATTTTACCATGATGAGGTTTCTGGATGGCGTAGCTTGAAGGGCCTGTTCCTCACTGTATCTGTATCTCTAAATAAACTCTTCCATGGGCCAAGATGGCTTGTCAAACTAGTCCCATTTGCTTGTGTATGGTGTATATCCATCTCAACTATGCTTTTCCAAATATTATCCAAATGTCCTTTCAATATTGCAGTTGTACCTGCCACCATCACTCTGTCATTAAAGAGGACTCCAGATGTTCACTCTTCTCCCCCTTCCATCTAGCAGAAAATAGAAAAGCCTGAAAGCACACGTAGTGAGCACAACTTCTCTCCTGTAATTGCTCTTCTCTCCTGCTTGCTGGGCAGGAGGTACAGGAGCCTTAGGACCCAACCACCAAGTTCAGGAGCAGTTATTACCCCTCAACCATCAGGCTCCTGAACCAACGTGGGTACTTCACTTGTCTCAACTCTGAACCAATTTCACGACCAATTGGACTCACTTTCAAAGATGGTGCAATTTATGTTCTTAATTTTTTTTTATTATTTTCACAATTTCTCTTCTTTTGTACATTGGTTGTTTGTCAGTCTTTGTTTATGTATAGTTTTTCAGAAATTCTATTGTATTCCTTTATTTTCCTGCATATACTGGCAAGAAAATGACTCTCAGAATAATATTCTGCTGTTATTTGTCCCTTGAACGGACTTCTTGTCCTGTCATGGTCTTTTGTTTTATTGTCTGCCTGCACTACACTTTCTCTGTAATGGTGACACTCTATTCTGCACCTTCCATGCACTCTCTATATCCTGTACCTCCTGCCTGATGGTGGTGGTGAAAAGGTCATAGTGACAAGCTGCTGAGGCTGCTGGCTTGTGTTTTGAAGCTTTTACTATCTTCTTCCCAGTTGGGCGAGGTGGAGAAGACCAGGTCCAGGAAACAGAAATTGAGCAGAGTTGACAGTCCCAACTAACTAGCAACGAGACCCAGTGACCTTCTGGAATTGGGTTACAGTAACTTACTTTCATTACGTTTAGGGCAGCAATGAGGGTCCTCCATCTCTGGCAGTGTACAGGACTTCCTTCATCATGTCAGTAGCTTCCATTTGGTTTTCACTACTGTCAGTCACGCAAGTCCCTGGTGGAGAGTCAGGAATACCGTCACACTCAGATATAGAAGGATTCTTCTTTGCTGTTTCCATCACAATTTTGTTTGACCATTCAGGGTTGTAAGCCCTGAGCTGAACCCCCAAACCTGGAGGACCGGTGGACCACTCTTGGCCTGGCCTTTGCCCTTTGACCTGTTTGGCATGGGTGACCCTACCAAGAGCCAAAGCTTAAAGCCCTGACTCCAGCCAACATACAGGTAGCTCTCCGGGTCATTGAGGCACACAAACCTCCAAACCATAGCAAGGTTGTGGTCATCTTGGAGTTGGGTTATAGTGGAGGTTATGGAATCTAAGAAATATCTGCAAAATGTCACACAGCTGCTTAGTAAGATCACAACTGATAACAATCAATTATCAACTGATCACCACCAATCACAAGTGATGTAATTATTGGTCTCAATACCCTATTTCTGCCTTTATTGCCATGACCCCAAAAGGTTACTAAACAAGATGAGAGTCCATGGCATTACAGGAAAGATACTAGTATGGATAGAAGATTAGCTGATTGGCAGGAGGCAAAGAATGGGAATAAAGGGACCGTTTTCTGATTGGCATTGACAAGTGGTGTTCCACATAGAGTGGTGGTCTTTTTATGCTATTTGTCAATGGTTTGGGTGATGGAATTGATGCCATTGTGGACAAGTTTTCCCAATAATACAAAGATCGGGTAAGGGGCAAGTAGTACTAAGGAAGCAGGGAGTCTACAGAAGGACTTGGACAGATTGGGAGAATGGGCAAAGAAGTGGCAGATGGAATATAGTGTAGGGAAGTATATGACCATGCACTTTCATAGAAGGAATAAAGGCATGGGGTATTTTCTAAATGGGGAGCAAATTCTGAATTTAGAGGTGTAATGGACTTGGGAGTCCTTGTGCTGGAATCCCTAAAGGTTAACTTACAGGTTGAGTCGGCGGTAAGCAAAGCAAATGCAATGTTAGCATTCGTTTCGAGAGGACTGGAATACAAAAGCAAGGATGTAATACTGAGAGCATTGGTCAGACCACATTTGAAATACTATTAGCAGTGTTGGGCCCCTTATTTAAGAAAGGATGTATTGTCATTGGAGAGGGTCTAGAAGAGATTCATGAGAATGAGAGGCAAAATATTGTGGGCTGAAGGGCCTGTAGCGTGCTGTATTGTTTTAGGTTCTAGAATCTGTGTGGAAGCTGTTAACTGCATGCCTGTCCGTGATGATATTTACATCTGTGATTAATTTAGATACATGTGTTGTAATAGTTTCCTCTGCTGTGCTCTTATAAACCTCACAGCTGTACTTTGGATCATTTATTTATTTCCTGACATCCCCTCTGAAGCTGGAAGGGAATGAAGGCACGTGCATTCAAAGCACGGGCATGCTCTGCTGCTTGGTCCTCTGACACGTTCATTGCCTTTGTACAGAGGGGTCCACAGGAAAAGGAGGGGCAGGACCCTCACTGCTGCAGCAATCACACACCTGTCTTTGCCACTGAAAGAATATAACCTTGCCATAGTACGTGGCTCTTCCTTTGTTAGAATTTATCTCTTTTGTGCCAAAATGTTATACTCAGCCAACAGTATCGAGTAAATGCAAGGGGAATAAGGGGAACCTGAGGGGGATCCTCTTCACTCAGAGGGAGGTGAGAGTGTGGAAGTGGTGGATGTGGGTTTGATTTGAACATAAATGGATTGGCATGGACCAGATGGTCAAAGGCCTGTTTCTGTAATGTACTTTCTGTGTACATGGATGGGAGGGGTATGGAGGGCTATGGTTCAGGTAATGGTGGATGGGACTTGGCAGAATAAGAGTTTGGCACAGAATTGATGGACCGACGGGCTGTTTCTGTGCTGTAATGTTGAATGGCTTCCCAAGGTGTTACACAGGAGAGCTATTGAAGAGATATTCCCATCAGTACACTCTTTAAGTTCCCAAAAATGGCTGAAGAGATAAATACTTGCAGTAACAGACCATAAGACATAGGAGTAGAATTAGGCCATTCAGCCCATCAAGTCTGCTCCACCATTTCATCATGGCTGATCCCAGATCCCATTCAACACCATAAGCCTGCTCTCTCAACATATCCCCTGATGCCCCGGCCAATAATCAGGAATCTATCAACTTCAGCTTTAAGTATACCCACAAAGTTGGCCTGCACTGCAGTCTGTGGCAGAGCATTCCACAGATTCACCAACCTCTAGCTAAAAAAAATTCCTCCTTCCTTCTGTTCGAAAACATCACCCCCACCAGAGGAAACATCCTCTCCACGTCCACCTTATCTAGACCTTTCAACATTGGAAGGTTTCAATGAGATCCCCACGCATTCTCCTCAATTCCAGTGAGTACAGGCCCAAGCTGCCAGACGATCTTCATATGTTAATCCCTTCATTCCTGGAATCATCCTTGTGAACCTCCTCTGGACTCTCTCCAATGATAACGCATCCTTTCTGAGATATGGGGCCCAAAACTGTTGTCAATACTTCAAGTGCAGCCTGAACAACATGATTCAGCATTATCTCCTTGTTTTTGGATTCTATTCGCATTGAAATAAATGCCAACATTGCATTTGCCTTCTTTACCACAGACTCAATCTGTGAATTAACCTTCTGGGAGTCTTACACAAGGATTTCTAAGACCCTCTGCACCTCTGATGCTTGAGCTTTCTCCCCATTTAGATGATAGTCTGCACTATTGTTCCTTTTACCAAAATACATTATCATACATTTCCCAACACTGTATTCCATCGGCCATTTTTTTGCCCATTCTTCCAATTTGTCTAAGTCCTGCTGCAATCACATTGCTTCCTCAGCACTACCTACCCCTTCACCTATCTTCGTATCATCCGCAAACTTTGCCATAAAGCTGTCAATTCTATTATCCAAGTAATTGACAAACAATGTGAAAAGTAGCGGTCCCAATACAGATCCCTGAGGAACATTATCAGTCACTGACAGCCAATCAGAAAAGCCCCCTTTTATTCCCACTCTCTGCCTCCTGCCCGTCAGCCATTCCTCTATCCATGCCAGTGTCTCTCCTGTAACGCCATAGGATTTTAACTTGTTAAGCAGCCTCCTGAGAGGCACCTTATCAAATGCCTTCTGAAAATCCAAGTAAATGACATCCACCTTCAGTCCTGTATTCTTTGCCCTTGTGAATTTTGCCTCTGTGGTTCAACTTAACTCTTTGTTCTGTCTGCATTTGTACCCAATCATTGGCTCATCCTTCCCTATATTCATATTATATATTACGTCATTACTTGTAAACCATCTGGCTCATCCTCAGCTCTGTCATACTGGTTCCCGTCCACTTGCCATATTAGTTTAAACCACTCTCAACAGCTCTCGTATATCTGCCCACAAGAATACTGGTCCCCTTCGGATTCAAGTACAACCCGTCCCATCCGCCCTAGATGAGGTCCCAATGATCCAGAAATCTGAATCCCTGCCCCCTGCTCCAACTCTTCAGCCATGCGTTTATCTGCCTCCTCATTCTATTCCTATCCTCACTGTCATGTGACACACTTGGGAAGGAAGAGGCATATACTGGTGTAACACACACAATGTGCTGCAGGAAACTTAGCAGGTCAGGCAGCATCTTTGGAGAGGAATAAACAAGTCAGCATTTCAGGTCAAGACGCTTGATCAGGACTGGAAAGGAAGAGGGCAGGACAAGAATAGGAAGGTGGGGAGGGGAAGGAGTACAAGTGATATATGAGACCAGGTGAGGGGGAAGGTGGGTGGGGAGAGGGGACAATATGAAAAGCTGGGAGGGAATACATGGAAAAGGCAGAGTGCTATCAACTCCCAGGTTCTTACTTTACGCCCTCCCCCACCCACCCATCTTCCCCCTCATCTGGTCTCCCCTATCACCTGCCAGTTTGTTCTCCTTCTCCCTCCCCCCGGCCTTCTTAGTCCTGCTTCTTGCTCCCTCTTCTCCAGTCCCGAAGAAGCGTCTCAGCCTGAAATGTAAATTGTTTTCCCTCTTCAAAATAAAGCCAGCTTTCACGCTGCAAAACATAACTAATTTCATGACATATGTGAGTGATGATAAACCTGATTCTGATATGGCTCTGTGTTGTGGACTGAGACTGGGAAGGGGGCAGGGAGAGGGGAAGGGAGTGGGAAGCACCAGAGAGACATTCTGTAATGATCAATAAACCAATTGTCTGGAATCAAATGACCTTGCCTGGTGTCTCAGGGCTGGGTGTGTCTGCACAAGTGTCACCCCTCCATCTTGGGACTCCTGCCCTGCCACCTGTCCCATACCCCTCCTGCCCTGCCACCTGTCCCATACCCCTCCCATGGCACTCCAGCCTCGCATTCCCAAATTCCTTTGCTATCGCCTGATTTACAAACTCATTCTCCGCTCCGCATTGACAAATACTGTGCAAGTATCTTAGGCATCCTGGCTATATATGTGCACAGTACTGTACATTGCCCAGCCCCTGTTATCCTGCACCAGCACATTCTTCCCCATCATATCTTTGACACTCTTACATGCCTTGAAAGGAAGTTCAAAGTTCTAATCAAATTTATTATCAAAGTACAGTCACCATATACAGCCCTGAAATTAAATTTCTTGCAGATGTGCTCAATAAATCTACAATAGAATAATAACCAGAATAGAATTACTGAAAGACTTCATCAACCTGGGCATTCAACCAGTGATCAAAAGTCAACAATCTGTGCAAATACAAAAAGAAAATAATAATAATAATAATAAATAATTAAGCAATAAATATCGAGAACATGAGATAAAGAGTTCTTGAAAGTGTGTCCATTGGTTGGGGGAACATCTGAATGGTGGGGCAAGTGAAGTTATCCCCTTTTGTTCAAGAGCCTGATGTTTGAGGGGTGATACTGTTCCCGAGCCTGGTGGTGTGAGTCCCGAGGCTCCTGTACCTTCCTGATGGCAGCAGTGAGAAGGGAGCATGGCCTGGGTGGCGGGACTCCCTGATGATGGATGCTGCTTTCCTGTGACAACGCTCTGTGTAGATGTGCTCAGTGGTAGGAAGGGCTTTACCCATGGTGAGGCCTCTCCTTGAGTATTGTGAACAGTTTTTGGCCCCTCATCTTAACATGCTTGCATTGGAAAGAGTCCAGAGGAGGTTCACAAGGATGATTCCACAGTGAAAGGGTTATCATATGAGGAACGTTTAATGGCTCTTGGTCTGTACTTGCTGGAATTCAGAAAGATGAGGGAGGATCTCACTGAAACCGTTCAAATGTTGGAAGGCCTAGACAGAGTAGATGTGGAAAGGATGTTTCCCATGGTGGGAGAGTCTAGGACAAGAGGGCACAGCCTCAGGATAGAGGGGCACCCTTTCAAAACAGAGGTGCGGAGAAATTTCTTTAGCCAAAGGCTGGTGAATTTGTGGAATTTCTTGTCACAGGCAGCTGTGGAGGCCAGGTCGCTGGGCGTATTTAAGGCAGAGGTTGATAGGTTCTTGATTGGACATGGCATCAAAGGTTACGTGGAGAAGGCCGGGAACTGAGGTTGAGGAGGAGATTAGAAAAAGGATCAGCCATGATTGAACGGCGGAGCAGACTGGACAGGCCAGATGCTCCTGTGTCTTGTGGTGGACGGGGCTGTATCCACTACTCTTTGTGGGATTTCCCGTTTAAGGGCATTGGTTATTCCATACCAGGCTGTATTGTAGCCAGTCAATATACTCTCCACTGCACCTCTATAGTAGTCTGTCAAAGTTTTAGATGTCATGCCGAATCTTTGCAAACTCGTAAGGAAGTAGAGGTGATGCGATGGTTTCTTCGTAATTGCACTTACCTGCTGGGCTCAGGACAGGTCCGCAGAAATGATAACACCGAGGAATTTAAAATTGCTGACTCTCTCCATCTCTGATCCCCCAATGAGGACTGGCTCATGGACCTCTGGTCTCCTCCTCCTGAAGTCAATAATCAACTCCGTGGTCTTCCTGACATTGAATCAGAGGTCGTTGTTGTGGCACCGCTTAGCCAGAATCTACCTTCTATATGCTGATTTGACACCACTTCTTATTCGACCAATGACAGTGGTGTCACCAGCAAACTTGAACATGGCATTGGAGCTGTGCCTAGCCACACAGAATATATGCACGTTAAATATTAAAGATTAGTTTTTTATTCATCATGTATACATCGAAGCATTCAGTGAAATGCATCATTGGTATCGACGGCCAACACAGTCTGAGGATGTGGTAGGGACGGCCCACCAGTGTTACTATGCTTCTGGCACCTACATTGCTTGCCCACAACTCTCTAACCCTGGCCTAAACTTTACATCTTTGGGTAGTGGGAGGAAATTGGATCACCCGGAGGGGTCCCACGTGGTCACGGGGAGAGAGTACAATGTCTATACAGACAGCAGTGGGAACTAAACTCCAATCGGTGATCGCTGGTGCTGTGAATTGACCGTGCTAACCGCTACAATTTACTAACCCGAACCCATACATGTTTGGAACGTGGGAGGAAGCTCGCACAGTCGTGGGAAGAGAGTACAATCTCCGTACAGCCATGGTGGTAATTGAACACTGTTGCTGTAAAGGGTTCAGTCTGTTTCTGAGCTGCTGTTTTGGGGTGTTCGGACTAGTGTGTGTTTGAACTTAAGGCAAGTAGCGTCTGCCATTGTTGTGCTCACGGGTAGATGGTACAAACTCCTTACAGAAAGTGACAGGAATTGAACCCCAAATGCTAGTGCTGTAAAGTGTTCTGTTTCTTTTGTGAGCTGCTGTTTTTGTGTTGTGTGTGTGTGTGTGTGTGTGTGTGTGTGTGCATGTGTGTGTATGTCTGTGCGTGCGTGTGTGTGTGTGTGTGTGTGTGTGTGTGTGTGCCTGTGTGCATGTGAGTGTGTATGTCTGTGTGTCTGTCCGTGTGTATGTTTGTGTGTGTGTGTGTGTGTGTGTGTGTGTGTGTGTGTGTGTGTCTCTGTCCATGTGTATGTGTGTATATCTGTGTGTGTGTGTGTGTGTGTGTGTGTCTGTCCATGTGATTAACAAGCAGGTGTACCTAATAAAATGGCCACTCAAGTATGTTCACAGATTTCATTAGTTGTGAAGGCAGACAGATGTAATCATCAGCTGAAGGCCATTCTGCCCTTGATGGCTCTCTTATCTTTGAATTAAACAATGAATCAGTGTCTGGGTCACTTGATTCCCTCAGTATCTATGATTCTGAACATCTGTAGCTGTTCAGCTGGTACATTTCTACTTGGGACAGGGAGCCGTCATCATCTTTGTAACTAAATTATTTATGGTGACTTTTAATTTATGGGATATGGACCTCATGCCGTTCCTTAATTTGTATTAGCATTGGAATTGGCTTATTATTGTCATGTGTACCAAGATACAGTGAAATATTTGTCTTGCATTCCATAAGACCAATGACATAGGAGCAGAATTAGGCTATTCAGCCCACTGCGTCTGCTCACCCATTCCATCATGGCTCATTTAGACTTATAAGACCATAAGATATAGGGGCATAATTAAGCCACTCGGCCCAGCAAGTCTGCTCGGCAATTTAATCATGGATGATTTATTATCCCTGAACCCCATTCTCCTGCCTTCTCCCCCTAACCTTTGATGCCCTGACTAATCAAGAACCTCCACTTTAAATGTAGACCGTAAGACCATAAGATATAGGAGCAGAATTAGGCCAGTTGGCCCATCGAGTCTGCCCCACCATTCCATCATGGCTGATCCAACATACCCAATGACTTGGCCACTCCAGCAGACTGTGGCAGTGAGTTCCACAGGTTCAACACCCTCTGGCTAAAGAAATTCCTCCTCATCTCTGTTCTAAAGGGATGTCCTTTCATTCTGAGGCTGTGCCCTCGGGTCCCAGACTTCCCCGCTAGAGAAAACATCAACTCATTTTCCACTGTATGTCCATGTTTCAATAATGAGATCTCCCTCACACATCTAAACTCCTGTGAGTACAGGTCCAGAGCCATCAGACGCTCCTCGCACATTAACCCTTTCATTGGGATCATTCTCGTAAACCTCCTCTGGATCTGCCAGCACATCATTTTTTTACATATAGGGCCCAAAACTGCTCACAATGTGGAGTGTTTGGAGTAATTGCCTCTACCTATTTTGTAATATTCCGTACTGTTGAAGAACGAGAACCAGCAATATCAGATCCTGCCCCTAACAGGCCTTCACTGGGCTTGCAGTACACACATTTGTTGGCATTTGTTACCCTGGACAACAGGAGAAAAATGCAGAGGTTGCTGCCCATTGGAGATACAACTTGTGAGGATTGTGTTTTGAATAGCTCAGTCTACAGAGTTTCAGTTTGTGTATCCCATTGCAGTACATGAAATCTTGCAGTATGAACTATGGCTACAAGTTTCAACTACACTGACTACATTTCACAGATATCTCTTTGGCTGTCTAATAGGTTAGGACATCAGAGATTATGATGGTGCTATATAAATGCAAATTTGATCCTCTGTATTTTAGGTTCTAAAAATGGATTATAAATAGGTTATTGCTTGTGAGGAACAAACACTTGAAGGAAATTATTATATCTCTGGAATGAGTGTTGTGTTTTATGTCTGTACAGAATGTTCCATGTAGTACTGTGGTAAGCATAAAACCTATTCTGCAAAAGCTTTATTGCCAATGTCCAAACTTAAATCACTAAACTAAATGCAATGAATGATTTAAACTAAAGAAATTGCGGTGAGTCCTTTCCACTGTTGCTTGTGTAGCTTCCACCATCCCGTGTTAAAGAACAGAGAACAGTACTGCACAGAAATAGACGCAATAACCAGTTGTATCATGGCCTGGTATGGAAGCACCAGTAATCCAGAACAGACAAAGCCCTCCCCACCATTGAGCGTGTTTACAGGGAGTGCTGCCACAAGAAAGCAGTATCCATCATCAAGGACCCCCCCTCCCACCCCCTTTCAGGCCATGCTCTCTTCATTGGGCAGGAGGTACAGGAACCTTAGATCCCACACCACCAGATCCAGGAACAGTTAATACCCTTCAACCATCAGGCTCCTGAACCAGCGGGGATAACTTCATTCCCTTCAACACTGAACAGATTCCACAACCTATAGATTCACTTTCAAGGACTCTACAACTCATGTTTTCAGTATTATTTATTTCTTTAATCCACATAATTTGTCTTTATTTGTACATTGGTTGTTTGTCAGTCTTTCTTTATATATAGCTTTTTTTCATCAATTCTATCGTAATTCTTTATTTTCATGGAAATACCTGCACAAGAATGAAGTTCTGGGTTGTATACGGTGTCACGTACATACTTTGATAAGAAATGTACTTTGACTTTGATCCTGGTCCCCTTTGACCTTTCCAAATAAATCTGCTGTAAGGGTGGAAGAAACTGAGACTACAGCAGTGCCTCCCAGTAAAGGCAGGGTAACTTCCCTAGAGGGATATGCACTGAGTTGAGGATGGTTTTATATAGATTAGTCAAGTGCATAAAACAAGTGCAGTCATAGCAGTGTGATCAGCAAGTTTGATTCAAAATCCAAGACTCAAGATTGTGTAACATCATTTCCAGTACACAAGTGTAAAGAAGAACACAATAACTGTTATTCTGGATCCACAATGAGATAAAGAACATAGTAATAATAAAAAAACATAATAAATATAAACACATAAGATAGCTCATATACATAGATTGATTGTATGTCCATTATGTGACGCTAGGCACAGGAGTGTTTGTACATAAGGTGACTCTGACAGGAAATGATACAGTAGTGGTGGTTGAGGGTGTGGAGGGGTGGGCTCGTGGGTGGAGGTGTTGATCAGCCTTACTGCTTGGGGAAAGAAACTGTTTTTGAGTCTGGTGGTCCTGGTGCGGATGCTACGTAGCCTCCTCCCTGATGGGAGTGGGACAAACAGTCCATGGGCAGGGTGTGTGGGATCCTTCATGATGTTACTGGCCCTTTTCCGGCACCTTTCTGTATATATACCCTTATTTTACAGGGTTACATGCTGGAGAGGGCAGGAACAGGGGGATATTGGATCTGAATGTGTGGCTGAGGAACTGGTGCAGGAAGCAAGGATTTACATTCTTGGACCACTGGGATCTGTTTTGGGATGTAGGGTGTAAGTTGAACGAAGAGTTAAAATTGGCATGTCGCAAAGGTAATGATACAGTTGTCATGGGGGATTTCAACATGCAGGTAGACTGGGAGAATCAGAATGGTACTGGACCAAGAAAGGGAGTTTGTGGAGTGCCTCTGAGATGGATTCTTAGAACAGCTTGTACTGGAGCCTACCAGGGAGAAGGCAATTTTAGATTTAGTGTCGTGCAATGAACCGGATTTGATCAGGGACCTCCAGGTAAAGGAACCATTAGGAGGTAGTGACCATAATATGATATGTTTTAACCTACAATTTGAGAAGGAGAAGGAAAAATCGGATGTGTCAGTATTACAGTTGAACAAAGGGAACTATGGAGCTATGAGGGAGGAGCTGGCCAAAGTTCAATGGAACAATACCCTAGCAGGGAAGACAGTGGAACAAAAATGGCAGGTATTTCTGGGAATAATGCAGAAGGTGCAGGATTGGTTCATTCCAAAGAGGAAGAAAGATCCTAAAGGGAGTAAGGGGTGGCCGTGGCTGACGAGGGAAGTAAAGGGCAGTATAAAAATAAAAGAGAAGAAGTATAACATAGCAAAGATGAGCGGGAAACCGGAGGACTGGGAAACTTTTAAAGAGCAACAGAAGATAACAAAAAAGGCAATACGCCGAGAAAAAATGAGGTACAAAGGTAAACTAGCCAAGAATATAAAGAAGGATAGTAAAAGCTTCTTTAGGTATGTGAATAGCAAAAAAATAGTTAAGACCAAAATTGGGCCATTGAAGACAGAAACAGGTGAATTTATTACGGGGAACAAGGAAATGGCAGATGAGTTGAACAGGTACTTTGGATCTGTCTTCACTAGGGAAGACACAAACAATCTTCCAGATGTAATAGTGGCCAAAGGAACTAGGGTAAAGGATGAACTGAAGGAAATTTATATTAGGCAAGAAACGGTGTTGGATAGACTGTTGAGTCTGAAGGCTGATAAGTCCCCGGGACCTGATGGTCTGCATCCCAGGGTACTTAAAGAGGTGGCTCTAGAAATCGTGGACGCATTGGTAATCATTTTCCAATGTTCTATAGATTCAGGAACAGTTCCTGCTGATTGGAGGGTGGCTAATGTTGTCCCACTTTTCAAGAAAGGAGGGAGAGAGAAAACAGGGAATTATAGACCGGTTAGCCTGACGTCAGTGGTGGGAAAGATACCGGAGTCAATTATAAAAGAGGAAATTTATTTGGAAAGCAGTAGAAGGATCAGTCCAAGTCAGCATGGATTTATGAAGGGAAAATTATGCTTGACTAATCTTCTGGAGTTTTTTGAGGATGTAACTATGAAAATGGACAAGGGAGAGCCAGTGGATATAGTGTACCTGGACTTCCAGAAAGCTTTTGATAAAGTCCCACATAGGAGATTAGTGGGCAAAATTAGGGCACATGGTATTGGGGACAGAGTACTGACATGGATTGAAAATTGGCTTGCTGACAGGAAACAAAGAGTAGTGATTAACGGGTCCCTTTCGGAATGGCAGGCTGTGACCAGTGGGGTACCGCAAGGTTCGGTGCTGGGACCGCAGCTGTTTACAATATACATTAATGATTTAGATGAAGGGATTAACATTAACATTAGCAAATTTGCTGATGACACAAAGCTGGGTGGCAGTGTGAAATGTCAGCAGGATGTTATGAGAATGCAGGGTGACTTGGATGACAGGTTGGGTGAGTGGGCAAATGTATGGCAGATGCAGTTTAATGTGGATAAATGTGAGGTTATCCACTTTGGTGGCAAGAACAGGAAGGCAGATTACTATCTAAATGGAATCAAGTTAGGAAAAGGGGAAGTACAACGAGATCTAGGTGTTCTTGTACATCAGTCAATGAAAGCAAGCATGCAGGTACAGCAGGCAGTGAAGAAAGCTAATGGCATGCTGGCTTTTATAACAAGAGGAATTGAGTATAGGAGTAAAGAGATCCTTCTGCAGCTGTACAGGGCCCTGGTGAGACCCCACCTGGAGTATTGTGTACAGTTTTGGTCTCCAAATTTGAGGAAGGACATTCTTGCTATTGAGGGAGTGCAGCATAGGTTCACAAGGTTAATTCCCGGAATGGCGGGACTGTCATATGTTGAAAGATTGGAGTGACTGGGCTTGTATACACTGGAATTTAGAAGGATGAGAGGGGATCTGATTGAAACATATAAGATTATTAAGGGATTGGACACACTGGAGGCAGGAAGCATGTTCCCGCTGATGGGTGAGTCCAGAACTAGAGGCCACAGTTTAAGAAAAAGGGGTAGGCCGTTTAGAACAGAGATGCGGAAAAACTTTTTCACCCAGAGAGTGGTGGATATGTGGAATGCTCTGCCCCAGAAGGCAGTGGAGGCCAAGTCTCTGGATGTATTCAAGAGAGAGTTAGGTAGAGCTCTTATAGATAGCGGGGTCAAGGGATATGGGGAGAGGGCAGGAACGGTGTACTGATTGTGTATGATCAGCCATGATCACAGTGAATGGCGGTGCTGGCTAGAAGGGCCAAATGGCCTACTCCTGCACCTACTGTCTATTGTCTATTGTTACAGCTGAACCATTTCTTTTCTGCCTGAGCCATAATGTTGTATCCATATACACCTGTGAAGAATAGTAACTGTTCTATATAATCTGAGTGGTGTAGTGTGTTAAATATTTACAAGGCAGACTGTGCAGTAAATATCACTAACAAGGTGGACAGAAATGAGAACTTGAAGGAAATGGTCTGTAAAGTGAGTAAACGCGAATAATCTTTGCATTTCAATTTTTGTAGTCAGCTCTGCTGAAAGGTAAATCGAAAGGTTTTGATTCATGCAGAATGACATACCGTTTTCCTTGGGGAATTGAAAGGCACTCACAGTGAAGGAGAAACATTTTGAGTAATGATAATGTATGTCAGTCATGGCTCAGTGGGTAGCACCTCTTGCCTCTGTCTCAGAAGGTACTGATTTCAAACGTTGCTCCACAAATTGAGCATACAATAAGGCAATGCCTCCCTGCTGGAGGTGCTGTTTTATGGAGCAGTCACTAATTGAGGTCTCTCTGCTCTTTCTTTGACCTGAGAGGGATTATCTCAAAGAAGTGTGGGCACCACGGTGGTGTGATGCTCTTTCAGTGCAGGGCATTCCGGAGTCTGGAAGGATGGTGAGGTTTTGGACAGGGTACAGAAGAGATTTACCAGATTGTAAACACAAAGTACACTGCAGATGCTGTGGTCAAAGCAACACATACAGAACGCTGGAGGAACTCAGCAGGTTGGGCAGCATCCGTGGAAATGAGCAGTCAACGTTTCGGGCCAAGATGGGTCTCCTGATGAAGGGTCTCGGCCCGAAACATTGACTGCTCGTTTCCACGGATGCTGCCCAACCTGCTGAGTTCCTCCAGCATGTTGTACGTGTTGATTTACCAGGATGCTGCCTGGGTTAGAGAGTGTGTGCTATAATGAGAGGTTGGATAAACTTGGGCTGTTTTCTGCGGCCGAGTGGAGATCTGATAGAGGTTTACAAGATTTTGAGAGGGATAGATATAGACAGACAGTATCTTTTTCCCAGGGTTGAAATGTCTAATACCAGAGGGCATGTATTTAAGATGAAAGGGGGTAATTTCAAAGGAGATGTGAGGGGCAAGTGTTTTTTTACACAGAGAGCGGTGGGTGCCTGGGGTGGTGATTGGGGCAGACACTGTGTTGTTATGTGTGCACATCATAAAGGACTTAAGTTTCCAGTGTGCAGTGCAGGTGGTTTGCCCGGAACTGGAGGTGACGTTGTTGAACTGAGCACACTAAAGTGTAGAGTTAGAAGCCATGGCTGTC
Organism: Hemitrygon akajei; assembly: GCF_048418815.1. Taxonomy (NCBI): domain Eukaryota; kingdom Metazoa; phylum Chordata; class Chondrichthyes; order Myliobatiformes; family Dasyatidae; genus Hemitrygon; species Hemitrygon akajei. The sequence continues at coordinate 45,837,695 of NC_133152.1, forward strand.
CCCTTTGTTAACATTTAAACCCACACAAAGTGTGTCTTTTATCAAGAACAAGCATAACAGATACATTAGGGATTTTAAAGAGATATTTAGAAGGTCACATGAATGTGAGGAAAATGGAAGAATATGCACACTGAGTAGGCAGAGGGATTAATTTAGTTAGTCATTTAATTATTAATTGGTTTGGCACAACTTTGTGGGCTGAAGGGCCTGTTCCTGTGTTGTATATTCTGTGAGATTTCTCTTGTATCCTCAGTAAATCAGACAGTTGGGTGTTGGTTTGCATGGGTTTTGTGGGATCTTGCTGTGCATACAGTGACTATTATTTTCCATATTAACACAGGGAACACTGAAACAGGTGTGAAAAAAAATTGGAGCTTTTTTTTGTCATGTGTGCTGACATACAGTGAAATGTCTCTGCTCAGCATGCCAGCCAGGCAAATTAGGCCAAATGTAATTACATCAAGGTGAAAAAGAAGTGCTTTCCTGGCATATATGATGAATTAACTCTTCTTGGGCTTCCAGCCGGGTACAGAAATCATTTTTAACTGTTTTTTTATGACAAACTCCACCATTTTCGACAGGTTTGATGTCTGGGCATGTCTGGTCCGGTGGTATTTATCCTCCTATCGGCCGTCTCTCCTGATTGGTTAGACCAAGGTGGGACAGCAGAAATCTGATTGGAGAAGGACTAACCAATCAGGGGAGATTATACATCAAGATCATAAAGGGAAAACAGAATGCAAAATAGTATTACAGTTACAGATAAAGTGCAGTGTAGGTCAACAAATAAATGCAAGAACCACATTGGGGTAGTTTGGGAGATCGAGTTAATCCTTTAGTTCAGTATATGTGAGGTCCATTCATGAAAACAGCAGGATAGAACCTCTCCTTCAGCCCACAATGTTGTGTCAAACCAATTAATAATTAAATGGCCAACTAAAGTAATCCCTCGGCCTACTCAAATGCCCATATCTTTCCATTTCCCTCACATTTTACAGGATGGTGTTGGTAGCCTTGTGCCCAACCCTCTTTCTTTTGCAGCTGGACTTGGTACTGTCCATGGTTGAGTTAGGTGGGTGAATTGGTTACTGCAAATTGCTCCTCATGTAGGCAAATAGTGAACAGGTCATGGTGGTTGATGTTAACGGTAACTTATAGGAAATAGGAATACTCTGAGGGCCAAATGGTCTTTTCTGTTAAAAGGAAAATAAATCTCACGACAAAGCCAGTGGACCCCTCACTGAATGATGCTCTGGGCTTACAACAACTCCAAGAAGTGAATGGCACCCATCCAATCCACCTCAACAAGAAATCAAATGTTCCATGGCACCATCCGTGGAGGGCAGGAGATGTGTTTCTCAGACGTGGCAGGGGGCGGGTGTTGGAGCTGAGCCAAATCATCACTCAGTACCGAGATGCTCTGGAAGGGCTGGTTCCAGAAGACTCTCTGAAAACTTCAGGGCTGGAATGAACTCTGCAGAGAAACAGAGAGGTGGGAACGAGAGAAAGGAAGGGAGAGGGAGGGAGAGTGAGATGAGAGAGTGGGAAAGAGAGTGAAGAGAAAGAAGGAAAGAGAGAGAGACAGGGGAGGAGAGTTCTGGAGAGAGAAAAAGATACGGAACAGGAGAGGGAGAGAATGAGGGGTGGAGGGAGAGAGGAGGAAGACAGACAGAGGGGGGACAAACAGAAGTGGGGAATAGAGGGCGTGAAACAGGACTGAAAAGAGAGAAGGGGAGAGAGAGAGAACTGCTTAGATCACATTCCAACAGGGATGTGAAAGACCAATACATCCCTTGCCCCCTGACTCTTTCAGATTAACACTGACCTTGCCTGGCACCCTGCTCAGGCAGTAGCCTTGCTTCAGTTTAGAGTGGTGACCATGGCAACTCATCCCGTGAAACGGTAAACATGAACTGCCTACTTGCTCATGTGGGGTGGGGGGACACTGACACTGCAGCAGGGGCGCGTGGTCTGAAATCTAAACATCCATGTGTCTCTGACCTCACTGGCTGGATCTTTTGAGATACATTGCAAATTAATTGGCCATTTCTGAGGAATTTAATTTCCTCGTTTTTGCAAAGAGTGCTTTCAGTTGACATCTATGATTCTATGCTTCAAATAAAATCACTCTCTGCTGATGTGACACGCGGTAGATTGATTGGATAATTGAACTAACCAACTGTTACATACGAATGGAGCAGTTTCTTGACATAATTTCAGTTCTTGGTGATGGAGATCTTGGATTTAAGTGAATTACTTGATTGAAATTCTTTGGCCTGATTCAGTCACACTGATTTCATCTTGTTCTACTATCTGTGAAAAGAGCCTTGTCCTTTAACTTCACAAATACTGGCCACATCTTATATTCACATCTAGTCCCGGTCAAGGGCAAAATGTTGACTGTTTATTCTCCTCCATAAATAGAGTCATAGAAAAGTACAGCTCAGAAGCAGACCCTTTTGCCCATCTAGTCCATGCTGAACCATTTAAACTGCCTATTCCCATTGACCTGCTCTGGAACCTTGGCCCTCCATACCCCACCATCCATGTACCTATCCCAAGTTCTCTTAAACACTGAAATCGAACTTACATCCACCACTTGCACCTGCAGCTCACTCCACACTTTCACGACCCTCTGAGTGAAGAAGTTTATCCTCATGTTTCCCCTTAAAACTTTCACCCCTTTCACCCTTAGCCCGTGACCTCTAGTTGCAGCCCCACCCAATCTGCCTGACCTGGTGAGTTCCTTCAGCATTTTGTGTCTGTCATTCTGACATTTCCAAAGTCTAATGTTATATCCCTTACGGCAATTTTAGAGCAGCCAGTCTAAAGGTCAGCAGAAGATTTAAGATTTCAGGTGAGGTAGCATGTATGCAGGAAAATGAACAGTCAGCATTTCCATGAGACCATAAAACATAGGAGCAGAATTAAGCCATTCAGCCCATCGAGTCTGCTCCATCACTCAGTCATGACTGATTTATCATCCTTCTTAACACCATTCTCCTTCCTACTCCCTGTAACCTTCGACACACTGACTAAACAACAAACTAACAACCTCCACTTTTTATATACCCAGTGATTTGGCCTCTACAGCCGTTAGTGGCAATGAATTCAACAGATTCACTTCCTTCTGGCTAAAGTGGTCAGATTGGACTTTGTACGTTCTCCCTGTGCCGTGTGGGATTCCTCTGGGTGCCCTGGTTCCCTCACACAGGCTGAAAACGTACCAGTTAGTAGGTTAATTGGTCATTGTAAATAGTCCTGTAATTAGGGTTAATTAGGTAGTGTAGCTCGTTCTGTGCTGCGTCTCAAAATGATGATGATGGCATTCGCCTGTGTCGAAAGACAATGGAGTAATTGGCACTGGTGTAACCTCTCCAGGACACAAGCCTGGGCAGAAGGTATGGAGATCCTGAGATGCCCCTCTCAGCCTCACCGCTGTGGTCCAAAGGAAAGCCAAGCAATACGTTTGGCACCAGCTTGGCTGCAAGAGCAACCAGAAGGATGTTCAGTGACGTCCAGCCTCTTTGGGGCTCCACTCCGGATTTGCTGTCTGGGTTTACTCCTGCGGCCTTCGTCTCTCCTGGGGCAGTGGGGCTATTTACCCATAGCTGGGGATCTGGTTCACGAGCTCCAGATGTGTCCACACGCCAGTGGGCCTGCATGCTACGTGTGCAGGGACAGGCCTCCTCCTCGTCCTCTAGTTCGGCCTGAGTCCGTGTGTCGCCAGCGAGGAGATACGATGTGAGGCTTGCTGTTGTAGAGGCCGCGTACCGGCAGGGAGAGACTTACACCTTCAGCTCTCCTTTTCACAAAACCGCCAGCCAGTGGTGGAAGCTGAAAACGAGAGCAACAAGCGCTTACCAATGCTTGTAGACACATCACAACAAGCATTTGACACATCCTCTCTAAATAATAGATAATAAATAAAACAATAAATATTGTGACGTCAATGCTCAGAATATTTCCACAGGCAAGGCACGTGTGAAGTTAATGTTGTAAGGTATCTTGACAATATTTACATGGAGGAAAGCAATGCTGACAACACAGGATGCTGGAAATCTGGCTCAGTTCCCTACTCTCTGCGCGGTGGTGCGTGAACCCACTCTCTCCCTGTGGCCATGTCAGGTACTTGACTGGAATTGAACGAGGAATTCCCCCCGTGACTCAGTGCAGAGAGTCTGCCCACGAGGACCAATGCAACATTCACAAAAATGGTAGGAAATGGAGGGTTATGTAGGAGGGAGGGGTTGGATTGATCTTGGAGTGGGTTAAAAGGTCAGCACGGCATTGTGTGCTGTAGTGTTCTATCTTCTACAGACCACTGGGGGATCTTTGAGACGGCTCAAAAGTTCAAAGTAATTTTAATATCAAAGTATATGTAAGTCTTCAGATACAACCCTGAGATTCGCTTTCTTGTGGGCATTCACTGTAAGTACAAAGAAGCACAATAGAATCAATTAAAAACTACACACAAAGATGGACAAACAACCATCGTGCAAAAGAAGACAAACTGTACAGGTACAAAAAGAAAAATAATAAATAAAGCAATAAATATTGAGAACACGATTTGCAGAGTGAATCCATAGTTTGTGGAAGCATTTCAGTAATGAGGTACATGATTAGGAATGGTTTACAGGGAATGGGCCAACTGTGGGAGGGTGTTCTAGCTTAAGTAGACAACTTTGGCCACAGGGCCTGTTTCGTACAGTAGGAGTATGATTCTATGACCAATTCAGGGAAGGGGAGATTATCCTATCATACTCCCTGGTTATGGACAGGCTTTGGGGGAGTTAGGAGGTGAGTTACCCATGAAAGGATTCCTCGCTCTTGTAGACTCCCTCGGATATGCAAGCAGGTTTTTTCCCCACTGAGGTTAGGCGAGACTAAGACTAGAAATCATGGGCTATGGGTAAAAGGTGAAATATGAAAAGGGAACATGAAGGGAACTTCTTCACTCGGTAGTGAGAGTGGAATGAGCTGCCAGTAGAAGTGGGATTGATTTCAATACTTAAGAGAAGTTTGGATAAGTACGTGGATGGGAGGGGTGTGGAGGGCTGTGGTCCAGGTGTGGGTTGATGAGACTAGGCAGAATAATAGTTTGGCACTGACTAGATGGGCCAAAGGGCCTGTACTGTTCTGTGACTCTGTGGTCTTGATAGTGAGGGATTCAGTTCTTCTCATGTAAGATATTTATTTAGCGACGCAGCTCAGAATAGGCCCAGCAACCCTCGGCAAACCTGATTAACAATAACCTAATGATGGGACAATTTATGATGACCAATTAGCCTACCCGGTGTGTCTTCGAAAGGAAACCAGAGCACCCGGAGAAAACCCATATATTCCACAGGGAGGACATACAGAGACTCCTTACAAAATGGCACTGGGATTGAACTCTGACCTCTGGAATGCCCTGAACTGTAACAGGGTCGCACCATCCGCTACTCTACCATGGCACCTACATTTTCCGTGATGCTACATTTTAAAAGAATCAACAATGGGCCGAATTCTACTCTGATGTCTGAAGGTCTTACGGTATAAATGAAAGCCTCTCATCATTTTAAAGGCCTTTATTATATAACTCTTCAGCCTTCTATTCCCAAGGGAAAAGGTGACCAAATCTGTTCATTCTTTCATGATATGTACAACCTTGTAGTCTGCTTTTAGGAATAGTTACTACCCTTCAAAGCTGAAAGTAAATTTATTAGCAAACTACATATATGTTACCATATACTACCCTGAGAGTCATGTTCTTGCAGGCATTTACACTGGAACAAAGAAATACAATAAAATCAATGAAAAATTACCCAAAAACAAAGATTGATCAATCAGCAGACTCCAGAACCAGCGTGGATAACTTCACTCACTTCAGTTCCGAACTGATTCTACATCCTATGGTCTAACTATCACGGACTCTGCAACTCGTGTTCCCTGCATTATTAATTAATTAATTGCACAGTTTGTCTTATTTTGCACATTGGTTGGTTGGTTGTCAGTCTTTGTGTGTAGTTTTTCCATTGATTCCATTGTGCTTCCTTATTCTACTGTGAGCGCCGGTACGAAAATGAATCTCAGGGTAGTTTATGGTGACATACTGTATATGAACTTTGATAATAAATTTACTTTTAACTTTGAACTCATCCTTGTACACCCCCTCACACTGCCAGACATCCCCTGTGTAAGGTGGCAGCCAGGACTGTCCAGCGTAGAGTCAGCTAGAGATTATCCCACATCAAATCCCAACACCTTCCCCATACCCCTGGGGATCTCCTTCTTTGCATAAGGCATTTTTGTTGGTCTCAGGTGGCTGGAGTGTCTAAATCTCCCTGAGGCAGGGCCCTCGTGTTGGCCCGCAGGAGACCCAACAGCTTAGCAAGAGTTAAACAGGCACCACTGAACATCCAGACAAATCTCCTCTCTGTCAGCAGATAAATCAGGAGAATTTGTACATGAATTTGAGCCACATTCCCCAGCATACCATTTCACTGATGCTCAGCTGGTTAAAGAACATACCTGAAATCCAAAATTGGAAATGTCAAAATATTGAGACTTATGTCAAGATAAAAGTGGGGCCCACGGCAATAGTGTGAAGGAGATATTCCTTTATCAGGTTGGAGCTTTTCTCTTGCAGTACCACTCCAGCGTACAAATGAACAATTTCTCACTATTGCCTTTGTTCTCCTTGGCTGGTTTCCAGTGCGGCTGAATAGGAATCTCAACACTGGTGTGTTGAACTACCATTGGTCGACAGACATTACTGTAAAAACTTCAGACTTGTCATAACCCAAGATTAATGGAGGGAAGGATAAATGAGCCCGAAATAAAAATACATTAATCCCATCTTCAGCCTCCTGTAGATACGTGCACTCAGCGGCCACATCCTGTACGTAAAACAGTGGCCACTGAGTGCATGTCTGCGATCTTCTGCTGCTGTAGCCCATCCACTTCAAGGTTCAACACGTGTTGTGTTCAGAGATGCTTTTCTGTGCACCACTGTTGTAACGCTGTTCCGTGCTGTATCAATCAATCAGTTAATAAATAGTTAAATAAAAACTCTCCCAGTATGGAACTACAAGAAATAATTATTGCCCATTTAACTTAATTTAAGACTAACCTTGGTTCTTTGCATTATTATAATCAGAGCAGCCACCACTGTCAGAGGACAGTGCCATTGACACTATTACACCACCAGCGGCCTGGGTTCAGTGCCCACTGTTGTCTGTAAGGGGTTTGTACATTCTCCCCATGAAGGTTTCCTCTCACATTCCAAAGACGTGCGGGTTAGGACGTCTGTGCTCTATGTTAATTAGTCACATGGGTGTAATTGGGTGGTACAGGATCATTTAGCCGGAAGGGTATTACCATGCTGTTTCTAAATAAAAATAAAAAATACAAAAAGGAATACAAAAAAATAGAAAAATTAGAAACGAAAACTCAAAATATTAAGTATAACAGCTGCAGAGACAGTGCAGAGCAAGTAAACAAAAAGGAGCGAGATTAGAACTAAAGAGATTCCGAGGTAGAGAGTCCAACATTTTACTTGTATTCCCTCTGTCTTTTGGTGAGGTAAAATGGCCGCTCCACTCAATGGATGCTGGGTAATCAATAGCCAAACACTCAATACTATTCTTCCACCAGGACACCACCATTAGTGTGACAACCCTCTCGTTTTCATTTTCTGAAGAAAGTGGTGATGTTTCCAGATGTTTCCAGAAAGTCATCTGAATCCCACAGCTGTGTGTGGGGTGAGAGCTGGGGTTGCTGTTGTTTTGTAAGCTGAAAGCCTGTTGTGTAATCTCATGCTGTTGCTGAGACGGTAGGCTGAGGACAAGGCTGTGAAAGCACATCCTGTATTGAGTCTGGACATCTGTGTTCTCCCCGGGTTGTGGGGTCGGGGGATGGAAAGAGCTGCCAACTGTTCCTCACAGAAAAGGGAGGAGGCTGTTTAGTCATTTAGGCCTGTTCTTAAATGAGATTATTGGCAAGTCATGGCCCAGATCCATCAACCTATCTTCCCCCCCACCCCCCTCATCTCGACATATCTTTGCTTAATAGATGTCAGACAGCCTGAACTTTATGACTAATAAATTGCCTCGCCAGGAATTGCAGCTGATGGGGGCAAAGCTCCAGATTTTCACCAGCTTCAGTGTGTCTCTGATCTCACCCTTGAACGATCGGCTTCAAGTTCAAGACTTTGCTGTCTAGTCCTGGAGATTTAGTCTCTCTCCCTCTCTTCCTCTCTCTTTCTCTCCCACTCTCTCCTTCCCTCAATCTCCCTCTCTCTCCCCCACTCTCTCTCCTTCTGCATCTTACAAATTGGCCTAACCACACCTACTTCTAAATTCCGGGTAGTATAATCATGGTTTGCTCACTCCCAGATATCCATGTGTTTTACTGGACAATAAATGATGTATTTCTCCTGCAGACAACTTATCCTTCCGGAGGAACTGCTCACAGTTCACTGGGTGTGCTTTAACTAGGAGATGCGAGCGTTCGCAGAGTCTGGAGCCACACACGAGATGCTGGAGGAGCTCAGTGGGTCAGGCAGATGAAAGAGTCTTGATGCAAAACATCAGCTGTCTTTTCCAGATGCTACCTGACCCGCTGAGTTCCTCCGGCATCTTATGTGCTGATGTGATCATGGCTTTCTGCTTCTGTAACTCTGGGTTGCATGGTAGCATAGCAGTTAGCTGGATACCATGACAGCATCAGCAAGCTGGGTTCAATTATGTTGCTGTCTGTAAGGAGTTGGTACGTTCTCTCAGTGACCTTGTGGGTTTCCTCTGGGTTTTCCTGCCACATTCCAAAGGCATGCGGGTTAATGTTAGTAAGTTGTGGGTATGCTATGTTGGCACCAGAAGTCCAGGCTGCCCCCCTAACACATCCTTGGATTGCCTTGGTCTTTGATGCAAAATGATGCATTTCACTGTGTTTCCATCTTTCCATTTAGAGTTTTTAGATTAGATTAGATTCAACTTTATTGTCATTGTGCCGAGTACAGATACAAAGCCAATGAAATGCAGTTAGTATCTAACCAGAAATGCAAAGAATAGTAACACACACAAAATGCTGGTGGAACACAGCAGGCCAGGCAGCATCTATAAGGAGAAGCACTGTCGACGTTTCGGGCCGAGACCCTTCGTCAGGACTAACTGAAAGGAAAGATAGTAAGAGATTTGAAAGGGGGAGGGGAAAATGCGAAATGATAGGAGAAGACTGGAGGGGGGTGGGGTGAAGCTGAGAGCCGGAAAGGTGATTGACAAAAGGGATACAGAGCTGGAGAAGGGAAAGGATCATGGGACGTGAGGCCTAGGGAGAAAGAAAGGGGGAGGGGACCACCAGAGGGGGATGGAGAACAGGCAGAGTGATGGGCAGAAAGAGAGAAAAAAAGGAGAGGAAAAAAAACTATATCAGGGATGGGGTAAGAAGGGGAGGAGAGGCATTAATGGAAGTTAGAGAAGTCAATGTTCATGCCATCAGGTTGGAGGCTACCCAGCCGGTGTATAAGGTGTTGTTCCTCCAACCCGAGTGTGGCTTCATCTTGACAGTAGAGGAGGCCATGGATAGACATATCAGAATGGGAATGGGATGTGGGATAGACATATCAAATCTCTTACTATCTTTCCTTTCAGTTAGTCCTGACAAAGGGTCTCGGCCCGAAACGTCAACAGTGCTTCTCCTTATAGATGCTGCCTGGCCTGCTGTGTTCCACCAGCATTTTGTGTGTGTTGTTGTTTGAATTTCTAGCATCTGCAGATTTCCTCGTGTGTGCAAAGAATAGTGTTATTTACAAAATAACTGCAAATAAAAAGTAAGTGCTACAGTACACAAATACAGAAGTACTGAGACAGTACAATATGGGTGCAATACTGCTTAGTGCTGTGTGATGTGAGGTTCAGCAGGGTCACAGCCTCAGGGAAGAAGTTCTTCCTGTGCCTGCTGGTGCGGGAGCGGAGGCTCCTGTAGTGCCTACCGGATGGAGGAGAGTAAAAAGTCCATGGTTAGGGTGAGATGCATCCTTGATAATGCTTTTTGCCCTGCCCAGGCAGTGTTTATGGTAAATGTTCTCAATGGTGGGCAATTGGGTGCTGATAATCCACTGGGCAGTTTTCACCACCCGTTAGAGTGCTTTGCGGTCCGATATGGGACAATTGCCGTACCACACTGAGATGCAATTGGTGAGTCTGCTCTCAATGGTACAGCGGTAAAAGTCCGTCAGTATCCTGGGACAGAGGTGAGCTTTCTTGATGCTCCGCAGGAAATAAAGGCGCTATTGCGCCTTTTTGATCAGGATGGAGGAGTTCAGGGACCAGGTGAGATCCTCGGAGATGTGGACACCAATGAATTTGAAGCTTGATACATGCTCCACTACAGCTTCATTCCAGATTGAAGATTCTTTAATGTCATTTCCTGTACACAAGTGTAAAGGAAAACAAAATAATTGTTACTCCGGATCTGATGCAGCACAAAATAAAAAAAAACAGTAACAATAAATATAAATACATGATATACCTTATATAAGCACAGATTGATTGTATGTCCATAAAGTGACACTAGGCACAGGAGTGTCTGTACATAAGGTGACTGACAGGAAATGATAAAATAGTGGTGGTTGGGGGTGTGGAGGGGTGGGTTAGTGGGTGGATGTGTTGATCAGCCTTACTGCTTGGGGAAAGTAACTGTTTTTGAGTCTGGTGGTCCTGGTGTGGATGCTACGTAGCCTCCTCCCGATGGGAGTGGGACAAACAGTCTGTGAGCAGGGTGGGTGGGATCTTTCTGGATGATACTGACCCTTTTCCAGCAACTTTCTGTATATACATGTGACCTTGATGGTGTGTAGTCTGATGGTGACATGTGACAAAGAAAACTAAACTTTATTTTTATCTTTTAGCATTTTCCACCCTTATGTATTTCAGGGCTTTAGACCTAATATACGTTTCCAGGATACTTAAATGATCTAAGCAGCTCACTTTCCCACCATGTCTTATTTTTACATCCAGTTCTTACATTTGCCCAGCCACTTCATGTTCTGTACAGTGGCAGTTTAATACTAGACTCGCCACTGCTTAGAGTCAGACTCAGGATCAGGTTCAATACTTCTTGCAGATGTCGTAAAATTTGTTGTTTTGCAACAGCAGTACAATGCAATAAGTGATAACAGAACAACTATAAATTGCAATAAGATATATATATATAAATATAAGTAAGTAATGCAAAGAGAAAACAAAAAAAAAACAAAGAAAATCATGAGTTAGCATACATGTCCATTCAGAAATCTAATGGTGTAGGGGAAGAAGCTGTTCCTGAAGCATTGAAGTGTGTGTCTTCAGGCTTCTGGACCTCCTCCTGGATGGTAACAATGAGAAGAGGGCATCTTCTGGGTGATGGGGGTTCACAGTGATGGATGCGACCTTCTTGATGCATCTCATCAAATAAAAGTAGCTTCTGTGTTACTTATGTGGGTCTCATTCCTGCCCTTTTAGTTCAGTATAATTACACCAATAGTTGTTTGTCTACCACTGATCACTGGGACTGCAGCGCTCACATTTTGCCACCGGAAGAAACCGCAGGGAGTTGTGGACACAGCTCAGCTCAGCACGGAGACCAGCTTCCCCTCCGTGGACTCAGTTGATGGTTCTTGCACCTCGGTACAGCAGGCATCATAATCAAAGACCCCACCCACCCCCGACATTCTCTCTTCTCCCCTCTCCCATCGGGCGGAAGCATGTCCCACCAATCTCAAGGCCAGCTTCTACCCCACTGTTATCAGACTCTTGAGCAGACACTTTGTACAATAAGATGGCTCTCCAGTACTTATGATAAGGTAGACTCTTGACCTCACAATCTATGATCTTGCACCTGAACTAGTCTTCCTCTGTAGCTGTAACGCTTTATTCTGCACTCTGTTATTGTTTCACCTTGTTCTACCTCAATGCACTGTGCAATGATTTGATCTGTATGAAAAGTTTGCAAGACAAGCTTTTCACTGTGACAATAAAACACCAATTCTAATTCCTAGAAGTCCCTGTCCATTATCTCCACTCTCTGTCATCTGCAACCCAGTCTTTACCCTGACCAGGTCATTTCAGTTCCTGGAGATATGATCTTTGTTATCAGTGACGTCCCCTGTACAAACCCACACACCACTTCATTGCAATCAGATGAGCATTCTACAGTACTCATTTACTCTTTTTAATTATAGACCTAGTAATGTCCTGACAACGGATGTTACACTAACTCCTCTGCAATTCCCTTGTTTCCCTCCTTTGCCTTTTTTGTAAATCAATGAACTGATGTACAATTTCACAACCAGTAGGGATGATTATTGAATGGAGCCAACTCAGGAGAGTTACATTTGTGGAAGCAAGTGTAAAATGTGGGTGAGGATTTAACTGCAGTGGAAAGAGTCATCGAGTTGTATAGTAGAGCAACAGGCCCTTCTGTCCAGCTGTTAATCTGATCAACCATTCTAGTTAGCCCCCTCTATATTTAACCCTGCACTCTAAGCCACTCTTTATAATGCTGTGTACACTCTGGTATTTATGTATATTTTATTCCATATCCATACTTCAAACTATATTATTTTATAATTCTTTATTCCTTTTCTATCCATGTTCAGGCATTGCTTTTGGGTCGGCATAGTTAGCATATAATGCTTTACAGCACCATCGACCGGGTTCAGCTCCCGCCACTGTATGTAAGGAGCTTGTTCTTTTTTCCCGTACTGAGTGGGTTTCCTCTGGGTGCTCCGGTTGCCTCCCACATCCAAAAGGATATGTTAGTACGTGTTAATTGGCCATATTGGTGTAATTGGGTGGTGTGGGCTCATTGAACCGAAAAGGCCTGCTACCATGTTGTATCTCTAAATAACAGGAATATCTCTCTCTCTCTCTCTCTCTCTCTCCCCCCTCCCTCTCGCCCTCCCCCCCCCTCTCTCTCTCCCCCCCCCCCCCCTCTCTCTCTATCTCTCCCCCCTCTGTCTCTATCCCTATCACTATCCTGTTCAGGCGTTGCTTTTGGGGCAACCTGGTAGCATTGTGGTCAGCATGAAATTCTTTACAGTGCCAGCAGCCCGGATGCAATTTCCAGTGCTGTGTATAAGGAGTTGGTACGTTCTTCCTGTGATCACATGGTTTCCCCCGCGAGTTTTGCTTTCCTCCCACACTCCAAAGACATATGGGTTAGTAAGTTAATTGGTCACATGGATGTAATTGGGTGCATGGGCTTGTTGGGTCAGAAGAGCCTGTGTTACCATGCTGTAAAATAAAATAGTTTCCCCCCCTTTCTTTCTCCCTTTTTCTCTTTCTATATCTTTCTCACTCTCTCTCCCTCCCCCACTCCTTCTTTATTGCTCCCTTATTTTTCTCTCTCTTTCTCTTTCTCCCTTTCTTTCTCTCTCTTCCCCAACACCCTTATCCCCACACTGAGTGCCCATTCACTCATAGTTAACTAAAGCTGCTATCTTGGCTAATTTAGGCTGGCTGGAGTGAACTGCATCGACATCAAGGAGTACACAAAACTGCCAGACAACTAACACAGAGATGTTTGGCTGCTTCAAGAGTTAACCCTTTCCACAATTGTTGCCTTCAAAAACACTGTGGGGAGGAAGCTGGTTAAAAGGTTGAAATCTCACCTTTGCAATATTCTGGGTGTTATTTCAGATTGACTGTGGGAACAGCTGATGACTGTGGTATCCTGTAGTGATTCTGTTACTGATGTATGTTAAGGAGCTGTGAGATTTATTGGACATTGTAGATACAGCACTGGAATCGAGATGTCCCAGAACACTCGAGCTGTAACCACTGGTTGAAAGCCTTTGTGGACAACATTAGCATCTCTAATAAATCAGCAGCTCTGCGGTCCAATTTTCCCTGACTCTAATCCTCATGCACACTTCTCACGACTCTGAACCCTTGTTTTAACCTCCTCACACCGCCCCCCCCCCCCCCCCCCCCCACCACCACCACCACTCACAATCTCTTCCCTTCCTCCTCTCTAGGCCACCTCAGTCTGGCTTAGCTACTGCCTGGGAAACAAAGAACAAAGATTTGAGTGAGTCCCTTACATTAAGTCAGCTGGGCCTTCGTGTCACCCGGTTGCTAAGGGACACTTTCCCCCATCTCCCAACCCTACTCCCTGCCCCCCAGCCCTTTAAATATCAGGGTTGTAATTTAAATATCAGATATTTTGATTGGACATGTTTCCCTTAAGCTGTCACAGTGTGACAATTCTTGAGGTTGCAGGGTAAATGGGAACCGATAGAGGGTCTCAGCTGGATATTAGGCCTGGCCTATCACCATAGCGACAAACAGCCTGCTCTCATGCACTATTCATGGAGACCTTTTCTCTTCAAACACCAGGCCCCGAAAAAGAAAAAAATTGCAGTCAACAACATCAGTCCACCTCACTAACCTTATAAGAGGGGAGCAGGAGAAATTTGTTGATGGATAGTTAGTGAAATGACAGGGTATTTTTTTTGAACTGGGCGAAAATATTACCCAGTTCAATCTCTGTGGCTGCCTTGTCCGTAGGAACTGTTGCCAGGGCCTGACCTTAGGGGTGTTTGATGCAGGATTTTTTTAGATTTCCTCTGGGAGCTCCAGTTTCCTCCCACCCTCCAAAAACATACCGGTTGTTAGGGTAATTGGTCATTGTAAATTGTCCCTCGAGTAGGCTAGGGTTAAATCAGGTTGCTGGGCCATATGGCTTGAAGGGCCAGGATGGCCTATTCTGCACTGTATCTTAATAAATAAATGAATAAATAGGTACCTGTGCAACCCTGCCAACTTCCAACAACTACAGCATGTCATTCACTGGCCATTGGACACCGGCAGTTGATAGAGCAGTAACTAACTCCAGGATAGGGAGATCAGCAGCAGAACCACACTCATTCCAGAGGACATGATTTGTAGACAACACAAAGATCAGAGGAGTGTGTTATATTTTGTAACTTCAAAAAATAAAACAAACTGAAAAAAAAATGAGGCAGTCCAAGATCTGCGTGTAAATTCATTTCTACTTTAAGTGAGGCACGTGCATATAACGTGGTGGTGTGATGACGTATGCCATTTACGTGCTTTTATATATAAGACCATAAGACATAGGAGCAGAGTTAAACCAATTGGCCCATCGAGTCTGCTTTGCCATTCAATCAAGCTGATCCTTTCTTTTGCCTCCTCAGCCCCTCTGCCCGGTATTTTTCCTGTAACCTTTGATGCTGTGTCCAATCAAGAACCTATCAAACTCTGCCTTAAATACACCCAATGACCTGTCTTCCACAGCTGCATGTGATAAAAAATTCCACAAGTTCACCACCCTCTGGCTAAAGAAATGTCCTGCCTCTCTGCTTTAAATGGACGCCCCTGTATGAGGCTGTGCCCTCTTGTCCTAGACTCCCTCACCATGAGAACATCCTTTCCACATCTACTCTGTCTGGGCCTTTCAACATTTGAAAGGTTTCAATGAGATCCCCCCCCAACCCCCATCCTTCTAAATTCCATTGAGTACAGACCCAGAGCCGTCATTCCCGGAATCATCTTTGTGAACCTCCTCTGAACCCTCTCCAGCACATCTTTTCTTAGATGAGAAACTGTTCACAATACTCAGGGTGAGGCCTCATCAGTGCCTTATAAAGCCTTAAGACCACTTCCCTACTCTTGTATTCTAGACCTCTTGAAATGAATGCTAACATTGTATTTGCCTTCCTCACCACTGACTCAACCTGCAAGCTAACCTTTACGGTGTTCTGCACAAGGACTTCCAAATCCTTTTGCATCTCAGATTTTTGGATTTTCTCCCTGTTTAGAAAATAGTCCGCACATTTATTTCTTATACCAAAGTGCATGACCATGCATTTTCCAACATTGTATTTCATTTGCCACTCTCTTGCCCATTCTCCTAATCTGCCTAAGTTCTTCTGCATCCTACCTGTTTCCTCAACACTACCTGTCCCTCCACCAATCTTAGTGTCATCTGCAAACTTGGCAACAAAGCCATCTATTCCATCATCTAAATCATTGCTATACAACATAAAAAGAAGTGGTCCCAACACCGACCCCTGCGGAACACCACTAATCACTGGCAGCCAACCAGAAAAGGATCCTTTTATTCCCACTCGCTGCCTCTTGGCAATCAGCCAATGCTCTAACCATGCCAGCAACTTTTCTGTAATACCATAGGCTCTTAACTTGGTAAGCAGCCTCATGTGTGGCACCTTGTCAAAGGCCTCCTGAAAGTCCAAATATATAACATCTACTGCATCCTCTTTACCTATCCTATTTGTAATCTCCTCAAAGAATTCCAACAGATTCATCAGGAAAGATTTTCCCTTAAGGAAACCATGCTGACTTTGTCCTATCTTGCTCTGCGTTACAAGTACTCCATCACCACATCCTTAACAATTGATTGAACATCAGGCTAACTGGTCTATAATTTCCTTTCTGCTGCCTTCCTCCTTTCTTAAAGAGTAGAGTGATATTGGCAATTTTCCAGTCCTCTAGCACCGTGCCAGAGTCCAATGATTTTTTGAAAGATCATTACTAATGCTTCCACTTTCTTTTCTGTTACCCCTTTCAGAAACCTGGGGTGCAGTTCATCTGGTCTGGGTGACGTATGTACCCTTAGGTCTTTCAGCTTTTTGAGCATCGTCTCCCTTGTAATAGTAACTGCACTCACTTCTCTTCCCTTGAACATCTGGCACACTGCTAATGTCTTCCACAGTGAAGACTGATGCAAAGTACTCATTTAGATCACCTACCATCTCCTTGTCCCCCGTTATTATTTCTCCGACCTCATTTTCTAGCTGTCCTATAACCACTCTCATCTCTCTTTTATCTATTTTATCTTTTACATACTTGAAAATGCTTTTACTATCTACTTTGATATTTCATCTTTTCCCTCCTAATGATTCTTTTAGTTGCTCTCTGTAGGTTTTTAAAGGCTTCCCAATCTGTCTTCTTGCTAATTTTTGCTTTTACATTAGCTTTGACTTCCCTTGTCAGCCTCGGTTATACTATTTTGCCATTTGAGTGTTTCTTCAGTTTTGAGATACATCTATCCTGCATCGTTCTCATTTTTCCCAGAACCTCCACCATTGCTGCTCTGCTGTCATCCTTGCCAGGATCTCCTTCCAATTTACATTGGCCAACTCCTCTCTCATACCGTTCTAATTTCCTTTACTCCACTGAAATACTGCTACATCAGACTTTACTTTCTCCCTATCAAATTTCAAGTTGAACTCAATTCTATTGTGATCACTGTCTCCTAAGGGTTCTTTTACCTTAAGCTCTCTAATTGCCTCCGGTTCATTGCGTAACACCTAATCGAGTATAGCTGACCCCCTAGTAGGCTCAATGAGCAACTGCTCTAAGAGCCTATGAAGGCATTCAACAAACGCACTTTCTTGTGGGACATTACCAACCTGATTTTCCCAATCAACCTGCCTGCTGAAATCTCCCATGACTATCATAACATTGTCCTTTTGACATAGGTTTTCTATTTCCTGTTGTAATCTGTCATCCACATCCCAGTTACTGTTGGGAGGCCTGTATATAATTGCCATCAGGGTCCTTTTACTCTTGCAGTTTCTTAATTCAACCTGCAAGAATTCAACATCTTCCGATCCTCTGTCACATCTTTCTACTGATTTGATGCCATTCTTTACCAGCAGAGCCATGCCACCCCCTCTGCCTACCTTCCTATCCCTCCGATACAATGTGTAACTTTGGACATTCAGCTCCCAACTACAAACATCCTTCAGCCACAATTCAGTGATGGCCACAACATCATACCTGACCATCTGTAATAGTGCAATAAGATCATCCACCGTATTTCTTATACTCCGTGCACTGAGGTATAACACTTAGAGTACTGTATTTGCTACACTTTTGATTTTGCTTCTCTAATGCACTGATACTCACCCTAATGGCTGCAGTTTTGTCCTATTAGCTATCTGCCCTTCCTGACAGTCTGACTGCACGCTGTATCTTTGCTTTCTTCCCATCCTTCACTCTGGTTCCCACTCCACTGCAAAATTAATTTAAATCCTCCCAAACAGTTCTGACAAACCTGTCTGTGAGAATATCGGTCCCCCTCAGGTTCCGGTGCATCCTGTCCCTTTTGTACAGTTCATACCTCCCCAGAAGAGATCCCAGTGATCCAAGAATCTGAAGCCCTGCACCAGCTTCTCAGCCATACATTTACCTGCCAAATCATCCAGTTTCTATCCTCACTGGCATGTGTCACATGTAGCAATCGAGAAATTGCCACCCTGGAGCCCCTGCTTCTCAGCTTTCTGCCTAGCTCTCTAATTTCTCTCTTGTGTAATATAACTCGTAATGAATTACATAAATAACAAAGAACGCTTAATCAAACAATATATTTACAATATTACTCAAATATTACTGAAATATTAAATACACAACAGGGTACAGAGGGAGATTCCCTCCAGATGTCATATGTACATCAAAACATCGAAACACACAGTGAAAAGTATCGTTTGCTTCAACAACCAATGCAATCTGAAGATTGTGCTGGGGGCAGCCCACAAGTGTCGCTATCTGTCCTTCTGTTGCCAGCCTCGCATGCCCACAACTCACTAACCCTAACCTAATCTTTGTAATGTGGGACGATTCCAGAGCACCCAGAGGAACCCATGCTGTCACAGGGAGAACGTAATATATGAGCTCCTTACGGGCCGTGGCGGGAATCGAACCCTGATCGGTGACAGATATGGGCAGTCAAGTGGCTGATAGAGTTTAATCTGAGTAAGTATGAGCTGCTGCACTTCGTGAGGCCTAATGTAAGGGGAAAGCGCACAGAAACCTGGCAGGACCAATAAGAGTATTGATGCACAGAGGGAACTTGGAGTCTAGAGCTCAATGTAACTGGCCACACAAGTAAATAGGGTGGTAAAGAAGGCCAGTGCCATACTTGTCTTCATTGGTATTGTTTTAGCTTGTTCTACCTCGGTGCACTGTGTACTGATTTGATCTGTATGAAGAGTGCATAAGACAGGCTTTTCACTGTATCTTGGTACATGTGACAATAATAAACCAATGGCAAATGGTATTGGCATTGAGCATGAGATTCAGAAAGTCATATTGCATCTACATAAAACTTGTGGTTAGGCTACACATGGAGTTGTATGCAGTTCTGGTCATCCAGTTATGGGAAAGATCTTGAAGCTTTGGACAGGGTGCAGAAGAGGTCGCCAGGATGTTGCATGGATCAGAGAGTACAAGCTATAAGGAGAGGTGATGAAACTTGAGATAAGATGCAGAAGAAGTTCACCAGGATGTTGCCCAGATTAGAGGGTATTAGCTATAAGGAGATGCTGGACAAACGTGGGTTCTTTGGAGCATCAAAGATGGGGGGGGGGGGGGGGGGGGAGACTCCCAACAGAAATTTATCAAGTTATGAGATTCATAGAAAGGTAGGCAGTAAGAATCTTTATTCCCAGGGAGGTCATGTCAAGTGCTAGAGGACTTAAAGTGAGAGGGAGAAGTTTAAAGAAGCATGTGGCAATTATTTTTATAGCGAGTGTGGGGTGTTCCTCTGGGTGGTCGGGCGGAGATCCATCTCTACTAAAGGAGGTGTAAGATGCTCCTTCCCTTTGCTGGTCTGCAGGTCACCCTTGGGCAATGTGTAGCACCTGCTTAGTGCCCCCACCCCAATTAGGGTTACATGAAGTCATGGGAGCAGGCAGGGGATGGTAGTATGAGCAGCTGGTGCACATTACAAGTCCTGGTTATGCGACCACTGACACCAGGCAGACAATCTCTGAGGAGTATCGATAATGGCTGGGGTCACCCACCTTGTAAAGACACTGCCCAGAAGAAGGCAATGGCAAACCACTTCTGTAGAAATTGACAGGAACAATCATGGTCATGCAAAGACGATGATCGTCCACATCATGCAACGCGGCACATGATGATAATGACGATGAATAAACTTTATGCAAAATCAACACATAAGCAAAGGCTTGCAAAAAGAGAAACTATGCAAATACAAAATAATACTGAGATCGGGAGTTGTAAAGAGTCCTTGAAAGTGAGTCCGTAGGTTGTAGAATCAGTTCAGAGTAGTGGTGAGTGAAGTTATTCACACTGGCTCAGGAGCCCGATAGTTGTATAACTTTTCCTGAGTTTAGTGGTTTGGGTGCAGACGTTCAGGAATATTTCAGAAAGTTGTTTTTACATAAAGTGCATTCAGAGTTGAGGATGCTGATGTTTAATTTTAATAATGTTTGGTGTGTCTGCCAACCAGGATCTTTTGCATTGAATCTTCAAATCAAGAGCAGTGTGGTTTCAACTTAAAGCCTGGAGTTTTTATTTATTTAACCAACAGGAACAAAAAAAAAGAAAATGAAATATAACAGGAAATGCAGGAATAATGTGGTGGTTCCAAACACAGTGTGTTTCCAGCGATTTCTGGTTTCAGTTCAAATAAACCCATACGTCTCTGGACACTTACCTCAGAAATTATTTTTTTTTGTATTTTCATACTGATTCGGAGTGTTTTTTTTGTCCATTTTCTGCTGTCAATCATGCATTTCACTTCAAGATTGCAGCTTTTAAAATGCAAATGTTGGGCATAGACCAGGCACACCGATTGAGTGATTGGCAGGTGACACAGCTGGTTAGAACACATGAGAAAAAACGTAGGCAGAAGTGGGCATTATTGATTACTGATAGCATATACCAGAAACTACTGCATACTTGTCCAAAGCTTTGTTTTAGCATTATTAACAATTCTTAAATCTACAAGATAAGGTAGAACATGACACATTACAGCACAGTACAGGCCATTCTGCCCACAATGTTGTGCTGCCCTTTTAACCTACTCTAAGATCAGTCCAACCCTTCCCTCCCACAAGTTCTTCATTTTTTGAGCGTCAATTTGCCCATCTAAGGGCTTCTTAAATATCCCTACTGTATCTGCCTCTACCCCTCACCTCCGGCAGGGCTTTCTTCATTACTATCCCTCACGTAGATTTGCTTTGAACACCTTTTCACCTGCAACGCAACTGATTGGCAGCCCACACAGGGCAGAGAACTTCCCCCCAATTCTTCGTTGGATTATTGCCCCTACTGGTGTCGGCTGCTCCTTTTGCATGACCAACATGATAAATCGCACAGAAAATTGGTTTTGAAAGCTGCCTATTCACCTTATCGAAACAGTGCAGTACTGGCGTGAGGCTGGTTTCAGAGCCATGTGTGTGTGGTACCCATGGACAGAGTAACACGGAGGGAAATGACTCTGCCTTTATACTCCTCACTTATCCGCTGGTATATTTATGATGTATATAAAGTTGAATACCCAATATAGGCAGATTACAGGGCCAGTCATACAGGGATACTCTTCAGAGAAATTCAAAACTGAAGATTCATTCTTCAGTGCTTGTGTGTAAAGGAGAACAAAATGATTGTTACACTGTATCAGAGGCAGTATGAAAAACACAATTAAATCAACTGTAAATATATATCTAAAAGCAATCCTGTACAACACAGAGTACAAGTAAGTGTTATATATGTAGAAATGATTGTATGTACATCGGGTGGAGGGGTGGAGATACGTCTCTACCAAAGGAGGTGTAAGGTGCTCCTTCCCTCAGCTATCCTGCAGGTCATCCTTGGGCAAGATGTAGTCCCTGCTTTGTCCCCCGATCAGGGTCGCATGAAACCATGGGAGCAGGTGGTGGATGGTTGTATGGACAGCTGGTGTATATCACAAGTCCTGGTTATGCGATCACTGATGCCAGGCGGACAATCTCTGAAGAGTATTGATAATGGCTGGGGTCACCTGCCTTGTAAAGACACTGCCCAGAAGGAGGCAATGGCAAACCACTTCCGTAAAAAAAATTGCCAAGAACAGTCCTGGTCATGGAAAGACCGTGATCGCCCACATCATACGACATGGCACGTAATAGAGATAGGTAGATAGGTGCTTTATTGATCCCAAAGGAAATGACCTTGTCACAGTACTTTACAAACATTAGAAGAGAAGTAAGACAGGATAAAAGAATAAGTTACCTCAAACAGCCTAACAGGAGAAGGTCATCACTTCCCTGGCTATAGGTTGACTCATTATAGAACCTAACGGATGACCTCATATAGCAGTTTTTGGAATTGCACAGTTGTCTTACTGGAAGTGTTTCTCTGTTCAGCCAAGGTGGCATGCAGAGGGTGAGAAACGTTGTCCAGAATTGCCAGGATTTTCCGGAGGGTCCTTTGTTCTACCACAGCCTCCGGTGTGTCCAGTTTGACTCCTATTACAGAGCCAGCCTTTCTAATCAGTTTATTGAGCCTGTTGGTATCACCCGTGTTGATGCCATTGCCCCACACACCACCACATAGGAGATTGTACTAGCAACAACAGAACATGGTAGAACATGTGAAGGAGAGGCCTCCATACTCCAAAGGACCTCAGTCTCCACAGGAAGTAGAGGTGACTCTGGCCCTCCTTGTACACAGCCTCTGTGTTGGTGCTCTACTCAGCTCTATCATCCAGGTGCATCCCCAGGTACCTATAGGTCTTCACCACATTCATGTCCTCACCATCAATAGTAACAGGGAGCAATGTAAGCTTAATCTTCCTAAAGTCCATCACCATCTCCTTTGTCTTACTGATGTTGAGCTGCAGGTGATTCAGCTTGCACCATTTGACAGAGTCCTCCACCAGGGCCCTGTATTCATCCTCCCATTCTCCCTTTGTACACCATTGTTGATTCCTCAGAGAATTTCTGCAGATTACTCAGAGTTGTATCTAAAGTTGGAGGTATACAGGGTAAACAGAAAGAGAGCCAATACAGTCACCAGTGTTGCTTATAGCCATGTCTGACACACAGTCTGAAGCTGCACGAACTGCGGTCTGCCAGGCAGACAGTCCATTATCCAGGGTACAATGGAAGTACCGATCTGCATTGAACGGAGCTTTCCCCCCAGCAATGCGGGCTGTATGGTGTTGAAGGTGCTCGAGAAATCAAAAACATGATCCTCGCAGTGCAGCCCTGATGGGAGGAGGCTCTGTTCAGCAGGTGGATGACAGTATCATTGACTCCAGTGTGGTTCTGGTAGGCAAACTGCAGGGGATCAAGGGCAGATATGACCAGGGGTCGGGGGTGAGCCAGGACCAGCCTCTCAAGGGTCTTCATGATGTGAGAGGTCAGGGCCATTGGGCAGTAGTCATTCAAGACTTTCCATTGGCCCTTCATGGGTACTGGGGCCACACATGAGGTTTTCCACACAGTCGGGACCCTTTCCAGGCTGGGACGCAGATTGAAAATGTGCTGGAGAACTCCACTCAGCTGCTCAGCACACTCCTTCAGGACCCTGGGGTTCACACCATCCGGTCCCAGAGCTTTGCCGTGTCTGAGTTTCCCCAGAGCCCTTCTCACCGGCTCAGTAGTGAAGGTGAGTCCATGTTGACTGGGGAGCTGGTGGAAAGTGCGGCCAGGGGAAGGTGAAGATCAGGACGATAGCATGTGGAGGTGTGGATGGTAGGTGCAGGGCAAGGAGGGGATATAGACAGTCGTAGCCTGTGTTGTTCATTCACGTGTGGAGCTGGAGGGGGGAGAATGATGATGCATGTACATAATGTGATGGATGGGTCAGGTTTTGATCAGCCTGACTGCTCTGGAAAAGTAACTGTTTTTGAGTCTGGTGGTCCTGGTGTGGATGCTACGTAGCCTCCTCCCTGATGGGAGTGGGACAAACTGTCCATGAGCAGGGTGGGTGGGATCCTTCATGACATTTCTTTAATTGTCAAAT
Organism: Hemitrygon akajei; assembly: GCF_048418815.1. Lineage (NCBI taxonomy): Eukaryota > Metazoa > Chordata > Chondrichthyes > Myliobatiformes > Dasyatidae > Hemitrygon > Hemitrygon akajei. The sequence goes on from NC_133152.1 coordinate 45,861,463, forward strand.
GTCCTTTTTAAGTAAACAAGAGCATTGGTCAATGATGGTGAGGGTTAGATCACTCTCTTCTATTGTTTCCATGGCAACATTGCTCTCTTCCTTGCTGGTGTACGGTGACCATGAAGGCTCGGTATCTGTCTTCTCATTAGCACTGTCTGAAGTGTTGGAATTCCTGAGGCTTCCAGAGGTTGTCATTCCTAATTTCCAGTAGAGATTGTCTGCGACCCAGCCGAGAGCACTGCGGTCATTATGGCATATGATGCTGTCTATCCTTTGCAAGGAGTATAATCATATAAACCATATAACAATTACAGCATGGAAACAGGCCATCTCGGTCCTTCTAGTCTGTGCCGAACGCTTACTCTCACCTAGTCCCACTGACCTGCACTCAGCCCATAACCCTCCATTCCTTTCCTGTCCATATACCTATCCAATTTTACTTTAAATGACAATATCGAACCTGCCTCTACTACTTCTACTGGAAGCTCGTTCCACACAGCTACCACTCTCTGAGTAAAGAAATTCCCCCTCGTGTTACCCTTAAACTTTTGCCCCCTAACTCTCAACTCATGTCCTCTTGTTTGAATCTCCCCTGCTCTCAATGGAAAAGCCTATCCACGTCAACTCTATCTATCCCCCTCATAATTTTAAATACCTCTATCAAGTCCGCCCTCAACATTCTACGCTCCAAAGAATAAAGACCTAACTTGTTCAACCTTTCTCTGTAACTTAGGTGCTGAAACCCAGGTAACATTCTAGTAAACACGAGGAAATCTGCAGATGCTGGAAATTCAAACAACACACACAAAATGCTGGTGGAACACAGCAGGCCAGGCAGCATCTATAAGGAGAAGCACTGCCGACGTTTCAGGCCGAGACCCTTCGTCAGGACCTGAGAGAGATAATAAATTAGCCACAATGGAATGACAGAGGATGGGGTGAATGGCCTAATTCTGCTCCTATGTCCTATGGTTTTCTGGTCTTATGGATGCTCAGTCCATTGCCAGAAGAAGCCGATTTGTCTTCCTCACACAGCTACCTTGGGCGAAGAGTCAGTGGCCTGTACATTACAGTGGTCCAGTCTGTACCACCTGAAAGATGCGCAGGTTGCTGGATTCATTGTTTCTCTGGCTTGCTCCTGGAGTGTAGCTCCCAGGCACTTAATCAGTGATATAGCGGGGGAGAGGCCTATCGGCCCAACTGGTCAATACCAACCTGGATCAGAAAGAAAGAAGAGAAAGATTTAGCTTTATTTATGTTGAAACATGCAGCGAAATGTGTCATTTTAGACAAATCGAATCAGCAAGGATTGTGCTGTGGCAGCCCACAAGTGTCGCCACACTTCTGGAACCAACATAGCATGCTCACAACTCACTAATCCTATCCGTACGTCTTTGGAATGTGGGTTAAACCGGAGTACCTGAAGGAAACTCATGTTGTGATTGCAGGTCGTACAAACTTCTTACAGGCTGCAGTTGGAATTGAACCCTGAACTATGGTTGCTGGTGTAAATCGATGCACCAACCACTATGCTACCATGCTGCCTTATCCAGGCTAGTCTCATTTGTCTGTGTTTGGCCTATGTCTCTCTCAGCCTTTCTAATCCATGTACCTATCCAGGTGTCTTTTAAGGTGAGGCATAGAATCTGGGGTCAGGTAAAGGGAACGCAGAGAGAATTCCACATTGGCGCCGCTCCCCAGTGTTTGTCCGGTGGAAGACAAGCTGGACTGCATTCATCTGTGTCTGGACTTGTGTGAGATGAGTAACTGCTGTGAGCTGTTTCTTGCAGAAACATGGCTCCAGGAGAACATCCCATGCACCATTAATCTACAGACCATGACACTCAGGGTCTTGGGCTATATTATTACTGTTTTAATTATTTTTTGTAACTATGCTTTTTGCTATTGTAATTATATGTGCTGTGTGCTGTGTTTTACACCTTGGCCCCAGAGGAATGCTGTTTCATTTGGCTGTATTCATGTGTATGGCTGAATGACATTTAAACTTGAATTTGATTAAATGAGATTAGTCTATGATTAGTACAACTACAGTTTAAAGGTCAATAGGGTAGTGGTGGAGACAGATTAGATGGAGACGTTCAAGCAGCTCTTTGATAAACACTTGAATATGTCAAAAATGGAGGGATCTGTAATATATATCCAGAGAATGCAAATCTATAAAACTCTGGTTCAACAGCATCTGTGTATTGTGTTCAGTTCTGGTCGTCTCATTATAGGAAGGATGTAGAAGCTTTGGAGAGGGTGCAGAGAAGATTTACCAGGATGCTGCCTGGATTAGAGAGGGTGCAGAGGAGATTTACCAGGATGCTGCCTGGATTAGAGAGGGTGCAGAGGAGATTTACCAGGATGCTGCCTGGATTGGAGAGGGTGCAGAGGAGATTTACCAGGATGCTGCCTGGATTGGAGAGCATGTTTTATGAGGATAGGCTGGGCAAGCTAGGGCTTTTCTCTCTGGAGTGGAGAATGATGAGAGGTGACTTGATAGAGGTGTACGAGGTGATAAGAGGCACAGATAGAGTAGGCAGGTAGCGTTTCTTCCCAGGGCAGAAATAGCCGATACATGAGAGTGTTCAATTAAGTCAGAGGTAGTTACACAGAAAGTGGTGGAGGCCTGGAGTACACGGCCAGGGGTAGTGGTAGCAACTGATATAATGACATTTAAGTCTCCCGGATAGGGAGAAAAATAGAGGGTTATGGGTTGTGTAGGAGGGAAGGGTTAGATTGATCTTGGAGTAGGTTAAGAGGTCAACACAACATTGTGAGCCGAAGGACCGTGGGGCCTGCTCTGTGCTGTCGTGTTCTATGTTCTATAGGGCCCTTGTGTAGTCAGATGGAGTTAATTTAGTCAAGTGTTTAATTATTAATTTAATTACTTTAGCACAATTCCATTGATCAAAGGACTTGTACTGTGCTGTATTATACCTTGTGTAGTCTGAAGGGATAAACACAAGAGATTCTGCAGAGGCTGGAAATCCAGAGCAAAACAAACACACACACACACACACCCCCACCTACCTACCTACCTGGTCAGGCAGCATCTGTGGAGAGAATAAACTGTCGACGTTTTGGGCCGAGACCCTTCCTGATGATGCTTCCTGACCTGCTGAGTTCCTCCCACATGTTGTATGTGAAGTCAGAAGAAGTTAGTTTGGTTAAGTGTTTAATTTCTAGTTTAATTAGTTCAGCACAGCCCCGCCAGCTGCAGAGCCCATTCCCTCACTGTACTCTTCGATGTTCCATGTAATTGCAGGTTTTGTGTCTGTCGTCTATATTGTTCCCCAGGGACAGGACAGTCACCAAACTACTCACCAGAGTTTTAGATCAGTCAGTAAACACAATGAGTTTGAATTTCATTAATTAAATGAACACTACCTCGTTATGCCTTTTCTTTGCACTATTTATTTATTTTTGTAATTGATAGTAAATTTAATGACTTTGCACAGCACTGCTGCTGCAACACAATAAATTGCATGTCACATAATTCAGTGATAATTAATCTGATTCTGGAATTTGCAACGTACAGAAACAGCCAATAATGAAGCTGTGACTGGATTGCTTCCAAACCCATCTCTTTGACTGATCTCTTTCCGGAGCGTACTGTTGTCTGAAATAAACCCAGAAATTTCTGGAAATACTCAGCAGGTCATGCTTCCTCAGCTCTAATGAAGAGTCTTCAATTGATTGATTGATTTAGAGATACAGCAGAGAACAGGTCCTTCCAGCTCAATGAACTGCACCATCCAGCTACTCACCTATTTAGCACTAGCCTAATCAGAGGGCAATTTACAGTGACTGGAGTTCGAATCCAGCCGGCTCCTTGTATGCTTTCCATCCATGCTGGGTTGAGTGTTTAGCAACTTGGCCTCATAAAAATCAGACAAGAGTGCTAAAGACATGGCAAGGTTGCCATCTGATGTGCCACAAATGCAGGAAGGAGCAACACAATGAAACATACAGTGAAATGTATCATTTGTGTTAATGACCAACACAACCGAAGGATGTGCTGGGGGCAGCCCACAAGTGTCGCCACATCTTCCGGCACCAATGTAGCATTCCCACAATGCTCGGCAGTACAACACACAATACAACAAGCAAAAAAACAACACCACCAAAACAATCCCCGTTCCTGTCTACCACCCATACACACGTGGACATTCCCCCAGTTTCCATTCTGCAGGCTTTGACAATTGGCTCCGACTTCCAGACTACCATTTGGCCTTCGGGCTCTGGTCTTTGGCATCAGCTCCAGACTAGCCACTGACGGGATCATGGACTCTGGGCATGCCGAATGGCCAGCCCTCAGACATCTGATTCTGGCTGGCTTTAGTCGAGGTCTACACTCCAGATGTCCTTTGTCCCATGTACAACATCACAGCTCTCATTGATATGCCTGCTCAGTACGCTGTAACTTTTAAATCTAACCCTTTCTCTTGAGTATGAAGACCCCTGGAGATATGTCACAGTGCCTGCTGCCTTACCTCCTGTGATTGTGTTAATGTAGATTTGACTGCAGCCTTTCAGACAGAAGAGGACATCTAAAGACAGGATATCATATTGCTGCAATTCCACCATCCCCTTCAGAAGTACCCTCTCAAATTGTTGTGACAGCGTTTGCCAATAATGGCTTTTGTTCAGCTTAGCAGTGAGTGGACCCTACATCAGTCTTGACAGAATCTGGACAATGAAAGCTATGTTGGATTTTGTCCCAAGAGAGGGTAAAATGTTTTCTATTTCACCAACTACTCAAGAAATTGAAAACCAGGCACTAAGAACAACAAAATCACCGAAAACTGTGTGTGTTTTAGAGTTATAGGACAGTACAACACAGAAGCAGGCCCTTTGGCCCATTTAATCTATGCTGAATTGGTGATCGCTGGCGCAGTAAAACATGACCATCATGCTACTGAGCCTGAATTTCTAGCCTCAGCAATATTGGAGCGATTTGAAAATCTCTGCAACACCGCAGGGAAGATTTCTCATCTGTCTTTGTTTGCTCTGCAGAATGGGGACGGCTTAATCTCATCAAGTGTGTCAATCCTACTGTCGTTAATATTGATTGCTGCTCCCCACCTTCAGGGGTGCTTCAAACTAGGCTCGATTTCTCAACTGCCTGAACTGTTTGCAATGAGCTAGCCCTATATGTGTGTGATCTCGATGTTATTGATCGCCCTGATTTTTGTTGAGCATATTTCCTTTGTTGTTTTGTTTTGTGGTTGCAGTCTTGAGGATAAACAGGAAGGGAAGTATGTAGGATAGTTAGGTACCACTTTTATTTTATTTGTTAATTTAGAGATACAGCACGGAACAGGCCCTTCTGTCCCACCGAACCATGCCACCCAGCAACCCACTGACTGAACCCGAGCCTAATCACAGGACAATTTTAAATGACCAATTAACCTACCACTGGTACGTCTTTGGACTGTCGGAGGAAATCAGAGCAGCTTGAGAAATCCTGTTGTGTATTTAATATTTCAGTAATCTTGCAAATAGGTTGCTGATTAAGCACTCTTTGTACGTTTAAGTAATTAATTATGGGTTATATGTAAAAAAATACAAGAATTGCAGACGTCACCACTCTACCACGTAATACGTGTGTGCCTCGCTTAAAGTAAACATGAGGTTACTCCTGCACTTTGTACTTCTGTGTCTTCCTTTGAACCAGTTTAACGATTTGAAGTTGCAAAACGTAAGAAAACCCACTCACACCTGGGAATGATCAAATAAACCTTCGTACAGAGGATGCCAGAATTGAACTCCAATCTCCAAAGCCCTGAGCTGTATTAGCATCGCGCGAACAGTTACTCTACCGTTGCTTTTTCTTTTGTAAGAGCGTTTGATCGCCCATAAGAAAACTTGAATTAATTATGGAAAGCTGTTACAATTTTCAGATTCTGATGCATTTATTTATCACGTGTACATCAAAGCATATATTGTGTTGTTTGCATTAACAACCAATACAACCCAGGAATGTGCTGGGGGCAGCCCACAAGGGTCGCTATGCGTTCCGGCGCCAACGTAGCATGCTCACAATGCCCAGCAGAAGAACACAAGCAACAGCACCAACAAGCTCCTTTCCTTCCACCCTGCACACTTGCACACCAAGTGCTTCAGTCATGAGGACTTGATGTCTGGATTTCTGGTCGAACTGTGGGCTTTGATCTTCAGTATCAGCCCCAGGACTTGCTGAGGACGTGACCTCCATCTCCAGGATATTTAGGATGTGAGAGTCTACTCCTCGGCTTATATCTCCAGGAGAGTCTGAGGAAACCCACAGAGGTTATGGACTCAAGTTGATGATGTAATCACCCATAAAGCACTGGAAACTGGCACGAATCAGAGTCAGGTTTATTAATACGTGCTGTGGAATTGTTGTTTTGTGGCAGCAGGACATGCATATCACTAAACTAAATAAATAGTGGAAAATATATGATTGCCGAGTGGAAAGATGTTGAGTGTGAGGCTTTAGGCTCCTGTACCTTCTCCATGATGGTGGTAACGAGAAGAAGGCATGTCTGGGTTGTTCAGTGTCTTTAGTGATGGATGCCACCTACTAGAAGCAATGCCTCTAGAAGATATCACAGTAGAGCAGTGGTTAGCACAGCACTATTACATCCTGGAGCTCAGAGTTCAGTTCCAGCGTCCTCTGTAAGAGAGAGAGAGAGAGTGTGTGTGTGTGTGCATGCGTGCGTGGAACGTGACTTCTGGTGTATTGTGTTTTGGTATATTGTGTTTGGTGACAGTGGGGCTCTTTGGGTCAGAAGGGTCTCTTCCGCGCCGTATCTCCAAATAAATAAATAAATAAATGTTCCTGATGGTGGGGAAGCTTTGTGCCCACGATAGAACTGCCTAAGTCTACAACACTCTGTAGCCTCGTGCGATCATGTACATTGGAGACTCCATACTGGCCTGTGATGCAACCATCATCCAATGCTGCGCTTTCAGGCTTCTAATTGACACCAGTCAAAGTAAAGAAGTAGTTTATCTCGGGTCAGTGGATGCATGGGCTTCATTATTTCATTTGTGAGACAGATTGTGAAGACGGGATTCTACCTCTCGGTGTGCAGAAGGTTAAATGGTGTTCCAACTCAAAGAGTCAAGGTGAAAGTTGAGTTTATTGTCACCTGCACAGATGCAATGGAGAACTTATTTACATCAGCATTACAGGCACATGGCATCAGTGGCACAGCATTCACAGGATAAACATAAATTGTGCACAATTTTTGCAAGAAAAATATTTAGTACCAAAAAAACACTGAAGTTTATTGTAATGCAAAGTTGTCATCATGTTGTTAACTGATGTAGTGATAAGAGTTGTGCAGGTTGGTTGAAGAGAAGTAGTTGTTTCTGAACCAGGTGGTGTGGGGACTTCAGGCTTTTATACTTCCTGCCCAATGGTAGCTGTAAGAAGATGGCATGGCCCAAATGTTGTTGGGAGTATTTTTATTATTCAAGAGTTTGAAAGGACAGGGCGAGAAAGAGGAACCATTTCTTCTGAAGTGGGAAGCCCAAAACAAGGTAACATAATATGAAAACTTTGTGGATAATACCAGGAAGGATATATTGATCAGGAAATGGAGACTTCGCTCCCTCCAAAAATTACCCAAGTGGTGGCGGAAAGGGGGGCAATTGTCAATTTCCAAGTTGAAATTGATAGCTTTTTAAGGAAATCTATGAAAAAGATCAGAGTTCAAGATAAATTTATTAAAGTACATAAATGTTACCATGAAGTACATTGAGATTCATGCAGCTACCATTGGGCAGGAGGTATGGAAGCCTGAAGTCCCACACAACCAGGTTCAAGCACAACTACTTCCTTTCAACTATTCGATTCTTGAACCAACTGGCAAAACACCAGCCACTATAGTTTACCAACACTGTAATCACTTTGCACTAAAATGGACATTTTTTTTGTTCGTACGATATTTTCTTGTAAAAATTGTGCAAAATTTATGACTAATTTTCTTGGGAATGCTCCACCATCTGGTATGGAGGGGCCACTGCAAAGGATCAGAAAAAGCTAAAGAAAGTTGTAAACTCAGCCGGCTCCATCATAGGACTAGCTTGCCCAGCACCGAGGACATCTTCAAAAGGTGATGCCTCAAAAACGTGGCATTCATCATTAAGGACCACCATCACCCAGGACATGCCCTTTTCTCATTGCTACCATCAGAGAGGAGGTATAGGAACCTGAAGACACACACTCAATGTTTTAGGAACAGCTTATTCTCCTCTGCTGTCAGATTTCTGAATGGGCGAAGAACCGATGTACACTACCTCACTATTATTTTTTGTGCTCTTTTAGCACTAGAATTCAGAATTCAGAATCACATTTAATATCACCGGCATATGTCATGAAATTTGTTGTCTTTGCAGCAGTAATAGATTGCAGTACATAATACCAGAAAAACCATGAATTACAGTAAGCATAAATATATATAATTAAATTAAATAAGTAGCACAGAAATAGAAATAAAATGGGTTCAATGTCCATTCAGAAATTGGATGGCAGAGGGGAAGAAGCTAATTTAATTTTATGATTTAATTTATATATATTAATATTATTTGATTTTATATATACTATCATTTTATATGTTATTGTGATTTATAGCTTTTTATTATTATGTTTTGCACTATACTGCTGCTGCAAAACAACAAATTTCATGTCGCATGCCGGTGATATTAATCCTGATTTTGACTCTGACTCTCCATTATACGCTCTGTGCCTGTGGTGCTGCTGTAAGATTTTCTTTGCACCTGTGCGCATATATACTTGTGCACATGACAATAAATTTGACTTTGCCATTGTACCAGTGACAGAGTTCAGACTGGTGTGATGTGGCTGAAGCTCCCATGATTAACTACTTTGAGAACACATAACCTGTAAATCTCACCTGTATAAAAGCTACTGGGGATGAGATCCAGTGAGATGTTAGTACATTGAAGAGGGAAATGGAAAAGACAGGCATAGATGAAATGGTTGGTTGGTTCCATTCAGACTTGCTTTTCACATAGTTGTAAGTGACCGAGATTGTTCTGATGTTCAATCTCCTTCACTTGTATTGGTATTCGTTTTTTATTGTCATGGGTACTGAAAGAGTGAAATGCTTTTGTTTGTGTACCATCCAGACAGATCGTGTCACACATAAATACACCAAGGTTGTAAAAGCAAAACAGAATATAGAATATACTGCTGCAGTTATAGGGAAAGTGTAGATCGACAAATGAAATTCAGGAGACACCGTTGGGCGCCACGGTAGCATAGCAGTCAGCTCAGCGCTGTTACAGCTCGGGGCATTGGAGGTCAGAGTTCAATTCTGGCGCTGTCTGTAAGGAGTATGTACGTTCTCCCCATGACCATGTGGGTTTCCTCCGGGTGCTCTGGTTTCCTCCCACAGTCTAAAGACGTAGCGGTTAGTGGATTAATTGGTCATTGTAAATTGTTGTGTAATTAGGCCAGGGTTAAATCGGCGGGTTGCTGGGCAGTGTGGCTCATTGGGCACTGTATCTCTAACTAACTAACTAACTAACTAAATAAATAAATAAACAAACAGGCAGACAAACAAGAAAGATTAGGAAATCAGATGCTCATCTTTTACTGCAAGAGAGGTACATCCAAGAGTCTGATATTAGACTCTTCCCTTGAGCCTGGTGGTACGTGCTCTCAGAGTTTTTTTATCTTCTGCCTGTTAGAAATCAGAATCAGGTTTATTATCACTGACATGTCATGAAATTTGTTGTGTTGCAGCAGCAGTACCGTGCATTACATTAAAAAATCTATGTTACAATTATATACACGAGGGGTGATTGATAAGTTCGTGGCCTAAGGTAGAAGGCGATGTTATTAACTTAAAACTTTCTGCATTATCACTCAGAGTTGACCACAAAGAGTGCATGTAATGAGAGCTGTATAACTCATCGCCTTCTACCTTAGGCCACGAATTTATCAATCACCCCTACTGTGGACACTTTCTGGAGGTCCAAGATCCGTATGCTCCACGACCGCTGGACTGTGTGTGTAAATGTAGGAGGGGACTATGTAGAAAAATAAATGTGCTAAGTTTTCTAAAATTGACTCCTACTTTAGGCCATGAACTTATCAATCAACCCTCCCCCCCCCCCCCCCCCCGTATATATATTTATATATAAAAATAACGTGCAGAAAGAGAGCAAACTACTGAGCTAGTGTTCATAGGTCCATTGTCCATTCTGAAATCTGATGGCAGAGGGGAAGAAGCTGTTCTTAAAACATTGAGTGTGTGTCTTCAGGCTCCTGTACCTCCTCCCTGATGGTAGTAATGAGAAGAGGGGTCTTCAGGCTCCTGTACCCCCTCCCTGATGGTAGTAATGAGAAGAGGGGTTTTCAGGCTCCTGTACCTCCTCCCTGATGGTAGTAATGAGAAGAGGGGTCTTCAGGCTCCTGTACCTCCTCCCTGATGGTAGTAATGAGAAGAGGGGTTTTCAGGCTCCTGTACCTCCTCCCTGATGGTAGTAATGAGAAGAGGTGTCTTCAGGCTCCTGTACCTCCTCCCTGATGGCAGTAATGAGAAGAGGGGTTTTCAGGCTCCTGTACCTCCTCCCTGATGGTAGTAATGAGAAGAGGGGTTTTCAGGCTCCTGTACCTCCTCCCTGATGGCAGTAATGAGAAGAGGGGTTTTCAGGCTCCTGTACCTCCTCCCTGATGGCAGTAACGAGAAGAGGGGTCTTTAGGCTCCTGTACCCCCTCCCTGATGGCAGTAACGAGAAGAGGGCATGTTCTGGGTGATGAAGGTCCTTCATGTTTGTTGAAGCATCAGTTTTGAAGATGGTGGGGAGGCTAGTGACCATGATGGGGCTGGCTGGTCTGCGGCTTTTTTCGATCCTGAGCAAACCAGACGGCGAAGCAACCAGTCAGAATCCTCTCCGTGGTACATCTGTAAAATTTTGCTGGATTCTTTGGTGACATGCCAAATCTCGTCAATCTCCTAAAGAAGTCTTAGCTGCTGCCGTACCTTCTTCATAATTTAGTCAAAGTCTTGGGAGGGGGAAGAAGAGAGGATGATTGGAGTGAGAAACAATATTCCCTGTAAGGTATGCTCATGTGTGCATGCCCACATCTTTTGCTACTAGGCACAAAGGAATTTAAACTGTGCACAAAAGGTTGTCACTCTCTACCTCGATGGCATGTTAAGTATATTTCATGATCATGCACGATCTCATTTCCTTTACTGATTTCTGATGCAAATGATGTTGACAACATCGAGTTTGTGATGATTTACCTGCAGATTTTAGAACTGGCTTATTTATACTGTTTTTATTGAAGAAATTAGTCAGTGTGCATGTCTTGATGGCACTGTCCAAAAGATTGCACAGCACAAGATTTTTGCACACACTGGTCATTACAAATTAGAGGGAACCTTGGTGAGAAGGCTCTTTGATTATGTTGGCTGCTTTCTCGAGGTAGAAGAACGCTTAGCCAGAGTCCGTGGAAGGGATGCTGGTTAGTATGATGGACTGGACTGCGTTCACAGCAACTATTTGCAGTGTTGGGCAGAGCAGTTGTCATTACCAAACTGTGATACATCTGGATGGGGTGCTTTTGGTGGTGCATCTTTGAAAATTATCGAGTGTCTTTGGGAGCATGCTGAAGTTCCTTAGCCTTCTGGCGGGTAGAGGCATTCTTGGCCATAGCGTCCTGAGCTTACTAGGGGACTGACTCAGTCTTTACAGCAAGGAGATGGTGTTGTTTCTGCATCTTTCAGTCTATGAATGTGTATTTGGCATTCATGTACAAGCAGTTAACTATTTAGTCAGGTTTCTTACAGTTCATTGGCTGAAGTAATGTCAATGACACTCTGAGTGGTTTTCGTTTTTGGAATTAATTTATTGTTGTCACACATACCAAGATACAGTGAAAGTCTTGTCTTGCACACTGTTCATCCAGATCAGATCTTTAGACAGTGTATTGAGGGAGAATAAGGTATCATGATAACAACACAGAATAAAGTGTAACAGCTACCAAAGAAGTGCAGTGCCGGTAAACAATAAAGAGAAAGATTATAGCGAGGTAGATTGTGAGGTGAAGAGTCCATCTTATTGTACAAGGGGTCTGTTCAACAGTCTGATAACAGTGAGGTAGAAGCTGTACGTGAGCCTGGTGGTATGTGCTTTCAGGCTTTTGTATCTTCTGCCCGATGGGAGAGGGGAGGAGAGAATGTCTGAGCTGGGTGGGGTCTTTGATTATGCTGGCAGCTTTACTGAGGCAGAGAGAAGTGTAGACAGAGTCTATAGAGGGGAAGCTGGTTCCTATGATGTGCTGAGCTGTGTCTTCTGTCCTCTATAGTTTCTTGCAGTCACGTACAGAGCAGTTGCCATACCAAGCCTCTCTGCATCCAGACAGAATGCTTTCTGTGGTGCATCAATAAAAACTGGTAAGAGTCAACAGGGACTTGCCAAATGACGAGATTTACTGGGACGCTGTCTGGATTAGAGAGCATGTCTTATAAGGATATGTTGCGTGAGTTAGAGCTTTTCTCTTTGGAGCAAAGGAAAATGAGAGATGACTTGATAGAGGTATACAAGATGAGAAGAGTGGATAGTCAGGGACTTTTTCCCCAGGGTGAAAATGACTAATACGAGGGACATAATTTTAAGGTGATTGGAAGAAAGTATAGAGGGGATGTCAGAGGTAGGTTTTTATACAGAGCATGGAATGCCCAACAGGGGTGTTGGTAGAGGCAAATACATTGACAACATGGATGATAGAAAACTGGAGGGTTCTTTGGGAAGGAAGGGTTAGATTGATCGTAAAGTAGGTTAAAAGGTCAGCACAACGTCCTCGGATAAAGGACCTGTACTGTGCTGTACTGTTCTACATTCTGTGTTCTATATACACTTTCTTAAAACCCTATCAGGTTGTGAGGGATCGATGGACATGGACCCCAAGATCCCTTTGTTCATGAACACTGCTAAGAATCCTGCCATGAACCTAATATTCCACCTTCAAAATTAACTTTCCAAAGTGAACTGTTCTGTATTCCAAAATGAAATAGTCCATAATTGTTTCAAATTTTAGCTGATCAGTGGTAAGGAAATCCTTGGATCTATGATGATGGAGAAGAGTAATAGGATTGTGCACCGTCTGCATGGAGTTACTGAAGGCAAGTTATGTTTGAGTCATGAGCTCTTTGAGGTGAGCAGCTTCAAGTTCCTGGCTGTGCCTGGATGTCAAGTGATCAACGGTGGATGAAGATTTCTGAAGAGCTATACCAGACCCAACATATTGATGCAATTATGAAGAGGGCAGTCGGTGGCTATATTTCAATAGGAGTTTGAGGAGATTTGGTATGTCACCAAAGACACTCGTAAATTTCTACAGGTTTTTCATGGAGAACATTCTAACTTCTAACTTATTGCACCTGGTACGGAGGGGCCAATGCCCAAGATCAGAAAAGGCCTCAGTAAGTTGTAAACTCAGTCAGCTCCATCATGGGCACTAGCCTCCCCAGCATCGGTGACACCTTCAAAAGACGATGCCACAAAAAGTGGCATCCATCATTAAAGACCCCCATCACCCAGGACATGCCCTCATCTCATTGCTAGCAACAAGGAGGAGGTACAGGAGCCTGTAGACACACACTCAATATTTTAGGAGCAGCTTCTTCCCCTCCGCCAACAGATTTCTGAACCAACCAATGAACCAGGTTAATTTTTGCATGAATTTTTAGATTTTCTTATTTGTATTTCTCATTGTAATTCATAGTTTTTTATGTATTGCATTGTACTGCTGCCGCAAAACAACAAATTTCATGACACATGTCAATGATATCAAACCTGATTCTGATTCTGAAAGGTTGTAATGTCCACACTTACCAGTTTATGCCGTGCCTGAATTAGCACCGTGGAGAAGCTTGAGGCTGACCCGAGTACTGAGAGAAACCTTTGCTGTTTGAGGCACAGGACTTCAGCCTGAGGATGGGTCTGCAACTCATGATTGGCAGGCTTTAAATAACAGAAGCAGGTTGTTGACATGTTAAATCAGATATGACCTTTCTGGAAACCAAGACAAGCGAATTATCTGAAGTTCAAATTTAAATGCAGTTGTCTGAGAGTCTTTACAGCAAAAGCTCTTAAAGAAGGCTGCAGAATTCAGGAATGCGAGGTCTGAAATGAGCATAGTTTTAAATTTAGCTGAGGAACACATTATAAAATAAAAATAATTTTAAAAAATCAGAATCAGCTTTACTATCACTGACCTGTTGTAAAATTTGTTGCTTTGTGGCTGCAGTAAGTGCTATACACTAAAAGCTATAAATTACAAGAAGAAATATCGATACAGTGCCTATAAAAATTATTCACCCCCTCCCCGGACTATTTCATATTTTATTGTTTTACAACATTGAATCACAGTGGGCTTAATTTGACTTATTTGACACTGATCAACAGAAAAGACTCTTTCGTCAAAGTGAAAAAAAATTCTACAAATTGGTCTAAATTTATTATAATTATTAAACGCCAAATTATTCACCCCCTTCAGGTCAGTATTTAGTAGAGGTACCTTTGATAGCAATTACAGCCCTGAGTATGTGTGGATAGGTTTCTATCAGCTTTGCACATCTGGACACTGCAATTTTTCCCCATTCTTCTTTACAAATCTGCTCAAGCTTTGTCAGATTGCATGGGGATAATGAGTGAACAGCCATTTTCAAGTCCAGTCACAAATTCTCAATTCGATTGAGGTCTAGACTCTGACTTAGCCAGCCACGACCGTGCTTCATGGTAGGATGGCTTTAGCCAACCATAACATTTGGTCTGATAGCCAAAAAGCTCCAATTTTGGTTTCATCAGACAATAAAACCTTTTTCCAGCTGACTTTCAGAGTCTCCCAAATGCTTTCTGGCAAACTCTAGACAAGATTTCATGTGAGTTTTTTTCAACAAGGGCTTTCTCTTTGCCACTCTCCTATAACTCTGCGACTGGTGAAGAACCTGGGCAACATTTGTTGTATGCATAGTTTCCCCCATCTCAGTCACTGAAGCTTGTAACTCCTCCAGAGTTATCAAAGGTCTTTTGGTGGCCTCCCTCAGTAGTCTCCTTCTTGCACAGTCACTCAGTTTTTGAGGATGGCCTGTTCTAGGCAGATTTACAGCTATGCCATATTCTTTCCATTTCTTTACGATTTACTTAACTGGGATATTCAGTGACTTGGAAATTTACTTGTATCCACCTCCTGACTTGTGCTTTTCAATAACATTTTCGCATAGTTGCTTGGAGTGTTCTTTTGTCTTCATGGTGTAGATTTTACCAGGATACTGACTCACGAGCAGCTGGACCTTCTAGATACAGGTGTATTTTTACTACAATCATTGAAACAACTTGACTGCACACAGGTCTCCAAAAACAGATCTCTATTAACCTGATTGTGTAACTTCTAAAACCGATTGGTGCGTCATATTAAAGAAGTGAATACTCATACAATCAATTATTTTGTGTTTCATTTTGTGTGTTATATTCGTAATTAATTTTGATCACTCTGTGGAGATCTGTTTTCACTTTGACATGAAAGAGTCTTTTTCTGTTGATTCAATGTTGTAAAACAATAAAACATGAGAACTTCCGGTGGGGGGGGGGGGGGGTAATGCTTTCTATAGGCACTGTATAAATTTAAATTATTGCATCGTGCAAAAAGAGAGAAAAATTAGTGAGATAGTGTTCATGGGTTGGTTCATTGTCCATTAAGAAATCTGATGGTGGAGGGGTAGAAGTTCCCCTCCATGGCTGAGAGCTAGAATTTACAGTTATTGGCCACTTTATTGGATACAGAAGTGGAGCTCGATGTTGTCTTCTGCTGCTGCAGCCCATCTACTTCAAGCTTCGATGTGTGGTGTGTCCAGAGATGTTCTTCTGCACACCACTGTTGTAATGCATGGTTATTTGAATTACTATTGTTGTGTATTTAATATTTCAATAATGTTTGAGTAATATTGTAAATGTAGTTCGATTAATCATTCTTGTTTGTTTAAATAATTCATTATGGGTTATATGTAAAAATAAGTGAATGCATATGTCATGACTCTGCCACGTGATGCATGCATGTCTCACTTAAAGTAAAACTAAAACTAAGACATTACTCCTGGCTTCATTGTTTTCCTTTCAATTAATTTTTATATTTTGGAGTTACAAAGCATAACAGAGGCATTGAGGGGGTTATAAACATACCCAAGATGACTACCTGTTGAAGTGCAGCAAAATATTCGAATTTAACAAAAGCATGGCAAGAAACAGTTGAGTTAAAAGAAAGTAAAGCACATCTTTTTTCTCCAGAGTAGCTAAAGGAAAGATGATCGAGTGAAGAAAAGGCAGAAAAGGGAAGAACTCATGGGGCCATATAATGAGTACCTGGTGATGATAATTATAAAAAGAACAGAAATGGCTGGCTACATCAGAAAGATTGACGTGTTTAATTACTGGAATATGTACACTAAACCGATTGAACAGTATTTTAAAGGAAATGGAATAGCCAATAAGAAGCAAGTGCCATTTTTGCTGAGTGCATTAAATTTAAAGACATACAGTTTGCCTGGAAGTTTAACTGCTCCAACCAAGCCAACCAAAATTAGCTTTGCTGATCTTGTGAAAGTAATGCAGAAGCATTTAGAACCAAAGCCTTCCTGCAGAAAGCTTCAGGTTTCATCAGCAGAATCAGTATGAAGGGGTGTCCATTTCAGCGTATGTGGCTGAATTGAGGAAGTTGCCTGAGCATTGTCAGTTTGGTAATGGTCGTCGTGATACACCGAGAGATCATCTACCGTAGTTTGTGGAACCTTATGAGAAAGCGCTCAAAAGAGTCGTTGAAATCGCTGCAACATTGGAGACTGCAGCCGGAGATGCAATTGAGTTGCAGTCAGGAATGAAAAAGAGCAAGAACAAAATTGCAATGTCTAACCAGAAACCTGGCAGAATAAATTTTGCTACCATTGTGGCAGGGGCTCACATACACCAGACCAATGTAGGTTTAAAGACGGAGCTTGCAGAAAATGCAACAAATTAGGGCGTATACAAAGAGCATATCAGACAAAAGTAAATGGACTGCAAAGAGAAGAGAAAAAGTTAAGATAAAAAGTTAACTCATGGTTTCAAAAACAGCACACTAATCTGCATGCTTTTGGTGAAAAATCTGATTTTGATGAGAGTGATGCAGGACTGAATAGCCTTGAAGTTTACCTTGTGAAAACTAACTATATGGCTTACACCAGAAGTGAGTGGCAAATTAATCAAAATGGTATTGGACACTGCTCAGCTGTTGCAGCTATTTCAGAAAATGAGTTTGCTTGACATTTCAAAGATACTGTACTGAAGCCTGCAGATATCCAGCTAAGAACTTATACTGGAGAAAAGATAACTGTGGGATTGACATTCATAAAGTGAAATACAACAATAGACAGTAGGTGCAGGAGTAGGCCATTCGGCCCTTCTAGCCAGCACTGCCATTCACTGTGATCATGGCTGATCATACACAATCAGTACCCCGTTCCTGCCCTTTTCCCATATCCCTTGACCCCGCTATCTATAAGAGCTCTATCTAACTCTCTCTTGAATGCATCCAGAGACTTGGCCTCCAACAACCAACAAGCCACATTGAGCTTGTATGTGGTAAAAACAGGAGGGCCGGCATTATGGGGTCATGATTGACTGAGACAACGACAACTTGATTAGAGATCCATCCACATCCCCTGCAAGAAAGTCAATTGAAAGTGAATTAAGAAAGGTGCAGGATGATGCCACAGCAGTGTTCAGGGATGGCATTGGAAGACTCAAACATATCTAGTGTAAAATAGCATTAAATGAAAACGCCACACCAAAGTTTTGCAAAGCCCATCCAGTTCCTTATACCACCCCTGATAACCCCTCACATAGAGGCTGAAGGAATTCCTTCCAAGATTGAGTGGAGCCCATGGGCAATGCCAGTGGTCCCAGTAGCTTGAAGAATGGGTCTGTCAGGATCCAGGTGGTGATTTTAAGGTCACCATCAACTCAGTATTGAAAGTAGATCAATACCCTCTGCCCGGGATAGAGGACATCTTTGCACATCTTCCTGCAGTGAAACACTTAAGCAAAGTGGGCTTAGCTGAGGCCTACAGATGGAGATGGAATAAGAGTCTGAAGTGTTTCTCAACATAAACACCAATAAAGGGCTTTATTGCTGCAACAGGCTTATTTTTGGAGTATGATTTACAACTGCACTCTGGCAGAAAGCTATGGACCAGGTGATGCAAGGCTATCTAAGCACTCGATTTGAAATTACAATCATAACAATTGTCGGCTTTCTGTCAGCTTGACCAGTCTGCCCCTTTTCCTCTGACCTCTCTCATTAACAAGAGTGGCATTTTCACCCACAGAACTTCTGCTCATTGAATGCTTTTTGTTTCTTGCACCATTCTCTGTAACCTCTAGAGACTGTTGTGTTTGAAAATCCTAGGCAATCAGGAGTTTCTCAGATACTCAAACCACCCCATCTGGCGCCAACAATCATTCCACAGTTGAAGTCATTTGGATCACATTTCTTCCCCATTCTGAAGTTTGGTCTGAACAACAATTGAACATTTTGACCATGTATGCATGCTTTTATATATCGAGTTGCTGCCACATGATTGGCTGATTAGATACTTGCATTAATAAGAAGCTGTACAGGTGTACCTAATAAAGTGGCCACTGAGTGTATAAAGTATTAGGAGGTAGGCAGAGATCTCATGCTTTTCTAAAAACTGACAAGCAGATTTGAGGTCTGCCTGTCTTTCAGATGACACACTAAATCTAAGCCTTGTTTGTTCTGTCAAGTTGACTTAAGTATGCAACAGTGTTCATTGAAAGAAGAAGAAAATAAGTTCTCCCTGGTGCCCTGACCAATATTCCCTCAATCAAGAGCATCAAAGCAGATTATCCAGACACTGCTGTGTCGCCTTTCATACCTTTTATCAGTGACTTCACTTAGTAATACTTCATAAAAGCATTTTGGGATGTATCAAGGTCCTCGGTGGGGTTCTATAAATAGAAACCTGTGTTCCTATATTTCTAGGTCAATTGCCGGCTGCTGTTCATCATGTAATTGGAGGAGTGACTTCCCACTCAGCCAATGACGCTCCGATTGGCTTCTAAAGTGAGCAGCCATTAAGTGTCAGTGTCTTGGGATTTTCACTGTTCGTGACAACGTGGCTCAGCTGAGAACTTATTAGACTGGTTCTATCACCCCTGTGTTCTGAACCGCATAGTATTGCATTTGCGACATGCTAATACTCTGCGAGCGCACGCTCCAATGCATGTTGCCTCCCAGAAGATTGTAGTTAACACTGTTTCAGGCAAACTGGCTTGTTAAGTAACAGGAGTGCCAGTTTCTTTCTAAAATAAACCTCTGAAACATTTCCATTGTATTTGTTTTTAGGTAATCTAATGGGGAAAATGAAGGCCTCATTTAAATGACAAAATAGGTAAATTGGTGTTGTCTGTGTGGATTTAGTAAAGCGTTTGGCAACATCCCTCATGGGAGGTTCATTCAGAAGATTAAGATGCATGTCATTTGCAGTGAATTGGCCATTTGGGTTCAGAATAAGTCTGCCCATAGAAGATAGAGGATAGTGGCAGATGGGACTCATTCAGACTAAAAGATAAGTGACGACTGGTGGTGTTCTGCAGGGATCTGTACTGGACCTCTGCTATTTGTATAGGCAGAGAATTCCAGTTAATTGGGACTCATCAGGACCAGTACATTTTGGCCCAATTAACCAGCTGTCCCAATTATCTGAAGTTTCATGGAAATTGTCCAAAAGGTATAATTTGAACTATGTATTTAAATGAAATACAGAACAAATTAGAGCACTACCAATACATTACAGTACTATAAAATTGTGTATTAGTACTTAATAGTTATCAACAGAGGAATTCATCTGCTGTGTTCTTTTGATTAACTGTAAATGAGCAAAATTAGTGCAGATAATGGGCTGCCTTCATACAATGCTTTAGATGATGGAATCCTCCAACTCTTCACTTTCATTGTAAGATTCAAGATGATTGTCAATACTTTCAAAGTCTTCGTAGTTCCTAACTTGCTTAGGTAGTGAAATCGTTTCAGTTTCCCTCCCGGCCATTTCCGGCATCTCCGAGCCAGATTGCTTCGAACTGCAGTGCCTGCCATCCAGACAGATCATTCCATTACAACAATGCACTGCGATGGTACAAGGAAAAGTGATAACAGAATGCAGAATAAAGTGTCACAGTTACAGAGAAAGTGCAGTGCAGACAGAGAAGTAGATGGATTTGTAAAGAAAGCTTTGGGAATGTCTGCATTCGTCACTAGAAGTATAGGGTATGAGTCAGGAAGTCACAGTGCAGCTGTATAAAACTTTGATTAAGCTGCATGCGGGTCCGATCGGCCCATTACAGGAGAATGTGGCTGCTTAGGAGAGGATGCAGATAGGTTCACCAGGACGCTGCCTGGATTAGAGAGCGCAAGGCGAGGCTAGACAAACCTGGGTTCTTTTCTCTGGAACATCGGTGCTTTGGGGAGCTCTGGTAGAGGTTTATAAATTATATGGGGCATAAATTGCCGTTAGTTTGTCTTTGTGTGTAGTTTTCAATGATTCTATTGTATTTCTTTTTATCTACAATGAATGCCCACAAGAAAATGAATCTCAGGGTAGAATATGGTGACACATACATACTTTGGTAAAATAAAAATTACTTTGAAATGGAGTAGACAGTTACAGTCTTTTACCCAGGGCAGAATTGCTGATTGATAGCGGGTATAGCATGGGTGGCTTGGGAGATATGTCTTTACCGTGGCAGGTGTAAAGTGCTTTCCATCATTAGCCTGTAGGTCATCTTAGGGCAAGGTTCATCATCTGCTTAGCCCCCTGAGCAGGGTCATACGAAGCCATGGGAGCAGGTGGTGGATGGTCAAACGAGCAGCTGGTGCATATCACAAGTCCTGGTTATGTGATCACTGACACCAGGCAGACAATCGCTGAAGAGTATTGATAATGGCCGGGGTCACCCGTCTCGTAAAGACACGGCCCAGAAGAAGACAATGGGAAACCACTTCAGTAGAAAAAATTTGCCAAGAACGATCATGGTCAATAGACTATGATTGGCCATGGCATGCGACGTGGCACATAATAATAATGATGATGATGATAGCTTTAAAGTGAGAGGGGAAAAGTTTCAAGAGGATTACACAAAAGGACGTGTTGCCAGGAGTTCAGGTGCAAGCAGACCTGACAGTGGCATTCAACACACACAAAACGCAGGCCAGGCAGCATCTATAGGCAGAAGTACAGTCGACGTTTCAGGCCGAGGCCCTTCGTCAGGACTAACTGAAAGAAAAGAAGTAAGAGATATGAAAGTGGGAGGGGGAGGGGGAGGGGGAAATCCGAAATGATAGGAGAAGACAGGAGGGGGAGGGATAAAGCTAAGAGCTGGAAAGTTGATTGGCAAAAGGCACGAATGATGGCATGAACATTGATTTCTCTAACTTCTGGTAATGCCCCTCCTCTCATTCTTACCCTATCCCTTATTTATTTATTATTCCTCCCCTTGTTTTCTCTCTCTGCCCCTCTCTTTATCACTGCTTGACTGTTCTCCATCTCCCTCTGGTGGTCCCCTCCCCCTTTCTTTCTCCCTAGGCCTCCCGTCCCATGATCCTTTCCCTTCTCCAGCTGTGTATCCCTTTTGCCAATCACCTTTCCAGCTCTTAGCTTTATCCCTCCCCCTCCGGTCTTCTCCTAGCATTTTGGATTTCCCCCTTCCCCTCCTACTTTCAAATCTCTTACTATCTTTTCTTTCAGTTAGTCCTGATGAAGGGTCTCGGCTAGAAAAGTCGACTGTATTTCTTCCTATAGATGGCCTGTTGTGTTCCACCAGCATTTTGTGTGTGTTACTTGATTTCCAGCATCTGCAGATTTCCTCGTGATAGTGGCACGTGGATGTGCAACATGTGGAGGGATATTGATCACGTGCGGGTAGAAGGGATTAATTTATGTTGGCATTGTGTTGTGAGCTGAAAGACTCATTCCTATACTATACTGCTGTATGAATCTCAATCAGACTGATACTAGTATTTCCACACATACCGTGGGAGAGCAAAATACTTTGATTTGACTGCCATCCAGATGAATCACTTCATCATTTCAGTGCACCGAGGTAGTGCAAGGGAAAGCAATATTGAAAAATTTATTTTTACAATAAAACCAAGCAGATTTTGGAAATCTGAAGTCAAAAACACGCCATAGGTTAGGCAACATCTGTGGACAGAGAAACTTGCTGATTGTTTTCACATTTTGTAAATCTGTTCTCCTTGAAGTGGTAATTGCTACCTCCTCCCCACCCCCCATCCCCATCCATCCCTTAACCATCTGCGTTTTAGAAACATAGAAACATAGACACAATATAGGCCCTTCATCCCACAAAGTTGTGCCGAACATGTACCTACCTTAGAAATTACTAGGCTTACCTATAGCCCTCTATTTTACTAAGCTCTATGTACCTATCTAAAAGCCTCTTAAAAGACCCTATCATATCCGCCTCCACCATCGTTACCAGCAGCCCATTCCACACACTCACCACTCTGAGTAAAAAAACTTACCCCTGACATCTCCTTTGTACCTACTCCCCAGCACCATAAACCTGTGTCCTCTTGTGGCAACCATTTCAGTCCTGGGAAAAAGTCTCTGACTATCCACACAACCAATACCTCTCATCATCTTGTACACCTCTATCAGGTCACTTCTCATCCTCTGTCGCTCCAAGGGGAAAAGGCTGAGTTCACTCAACCTATCCTCATAAGACATGCTCCCCAATCCAGGCAACATCCTTGTAAATCTCCTCTGCACCCTTTCTATGGCTTCCACCTCCTTCCTGTAGTGAGGCAACCAGAACTGAGCACAGTACTTCCAAGTGGGGTCGGACCAGGGTCCTATATAGCTGCAACATTACCTCTTGGCTCCTAAACTCAATTCCACAATTGATGAAGGCCAATACACCATATGCCTTGTTAACTACAGAGTCAACCTGCGCAGCTGCTTTGAGTGTCCTATGGACTCCGACCCCAAGATCCCACTGATCCTCCACACTGCCAAGAGTCTTACCATTAATACTATATTCTGCCATCATATTTCACCTACCAAAATGAACCACTTCACACTTATCTGGGTTGAACTCCATCTGTCACTTCTCAGCCCAGTTTTGCATCCTATCAATGTCCCTTTGTAACCTCTGACAGCCCTCCACACTATCCACAACATCTCCAACCTTTGTGTCATCAGCAAACTTACTGACCCATCCCTCCACTTCCTCATCCAGGTCATTTATAAAAATCACAAAGAGTAGGGGTCCCAGAGCAGATCCCTGAGGCACACCACTGGTCACTGACCTCCATGCAGAATATGACCCTTCTACAAACACTGTTTGCCTTCTGTGGGCAAGCCAGTTCTGGATCCACAAAGCAATGTCCCCTTAGATCCCATGCCTCCTTACTTTCTCAGTAAGCCTTGCATGGGGTACCTTATCAAATGCCTCGCTGAAATCCATATACACTACATCTACTGCTCTATCTTCATTAATGTGCTTGGTCACATCCTCAAAAAATTCAATCAGGCTCGTAGGGCACAACCTGCCCTTTACAAAGCCATGCTGACTATTCCGAATCATATTATACCTCTCCAAATGTTCATAAATCCTGCCTCTCGGGATCTTCTCCATCAACTTACCAACCACTGAGGTATGACTCACTGGTCTATAATTTCCTGGGTATCTCTACTCCCTTTCTTGAATAAGGGAACAACATCTGCAACCCTCCAATCCTCCAGAACCTCTCCCGTCCCAAATGATGATGCAACGATCATCGCCAGAGGCTCAACAATCTCCTTCCTCGCCTCCCACAGTAGCCTGGGGTACATCTCGTCCGGTCCCGGCGAATTATCCAACTTGATGTTTTCTGAAAGCTCCAGCACATCTTCTTTCTTAGTATCTACATGCTCAAGCTTATCAGTCTGCTGCAAGTCATCACTACAGTCACTGAGATCCTTTTCCATAGTGAATACTGAAGTAAATTCCTCATCACATCATATCTCCAAGTACTGATCCACGCTCTAAGCTCATCCACTTTGTTCACAACATTCCTTGCATTAAAATAGACACATCTCAAGCCTTCGGTCTGAGCGCATCCCTTCTCAATCATCTGCCTGTCCTCCCTCTCGCACTGTCTACAAGCTTTCTCTATTTGTGAGCTAACCTCCGCTTCCCCAGTCTCTTCAGTTTGGTTCACACCCCCCAACAATTTGCATTTGAATTTTGAATAACCAACTGCCTTACCAAGATCCCTGCAATATCGATTTGAACAGCTTTTATTAGTTCAAAGTTCAAAGTAAATGTATTATCAAAGTATATATACAGCAATCCTGAGATTCATTTTCTTGCTCATATACTCAGTAAATCTAATAACCATAATAGAATCAATGAAAGACTGCACCAATTAAATAATAATTTATGAATAAGTAATAAATATGGAGATTATGGGATGAAGAATCCTGGAAAGTGAGTCCATAGGTTGTGCGAATAATTCAGTAATGGGGCAAATGAAGTTGAGTGGAGTTATCCTCTGTTGTTCAAGAGCCTGGTGGTGAGGGGCAATATCTGTTTCTGAAGCTGGTAGACTGAGACCTGAGGATCCTGTGCCTTCTTCCTGATGGCAGTAGTGAGAAGAGAGTTGGGGGTAGGGGTGCTGCTTTCCTGTGATAACACTCAGTGTAGATGTGTTCAATGGTGGGGAAGGCTTTACCTATGATACCCATGATCCACTTCTTGTTGTAGGATTTTCTGTTCAAAGGCATTGGTGTTTCCATTCCAGGTTATGATGCAGCCAGTCAATATACTCTCCACCACACAGCTGTAGAAACTTGTCAGATTTTTAGGTGTCATGCCGAATCTTCACAAACTCTTACGAAAGTAGAGGCGCTGCCGTGCTTCTTCATAATTGCATTTATGTGCTGCGCCCAGGACAGATCCTTTGAAATGATCATTCTGAGGAATTTAAACTCTCCACCGATGAGGACAGGCTCATGGACCTCTGGTTTCCTCCTCCTGAAGTCAACAATCAGCGCCTTGGTCTTACTGACATTGAGTGGGAGGTTGTTGCGGCCAGCCAGATTTTCATTTTCCCTCCTATATGCTGATTTATCATCACCTTTGGTTCGACCAATGACAGTGGTGTCACCAGCAAGCTTGAATATGGCATTGGAGCTGTGCTTCGTCACCCAGTCATAAGTGTAAAGCACGTAGAGCAGGGGGCTGAGCACACAGCCTTATGGTGCACCTGTGCTGATGGAGACCGTTGTTGCCAACTGAACTGAGGACATCGAGAATTCAATTGCACAAGAAGGTATGAAGCCAAGGTCTTGAAACTTATTGATTAGTCTTGAGTGGATGATGGTATTGAATGCTGAGTGTAGTTGATAAAGAGCATCCTGATGTATGCAATGTAAGAGCCAATGAAATGGCATCTGCTGTGGACCTCTTGCGCCATTAGGTAAATTGGTACAGATGCAAGTTGCTCCTCAGGCAGGAGTTGATATGCTTCATCACCAACCTGTCAAAACTCTTCATCACTACGGATGTAAGTGCTTCTGGCAGATAGTCATTGACGCTGGTTACCACATTGTTCACAGACATCAGTATGAGTGAAGTCTGCTTAAATAAGTGGGTATCTGACTGCCAAAGTGAGTGATTAAAGATCTCAGTGAATACTCCAGCCTGTTGATCTGCACACCTTTAGTACTCAGCTAAATACCCCATTTTGGTCAGATGCTCTCTGTGGGTTCAGCCTCCTGAAGGAGGCTCTTCAGGACATCTTCAGGGAGCAGCGTCTCAGAAAGGCAGCGTCCATTATTAAGGACTTCCAGCACCCAGGGCATGCTCTTTTCTCACTGTTACCATCAGGGAGGAGGTACAGAAGCCTGAAGGCACACACTCAGCGATTCAGGAACAGCTTCTTCCCCTCTGCCATCCAATTCCTAGGTGGACATTGAAGTTTTGGACATTACCTCACTTTTTTAATATACAGTATTTCTGTTTTTGCATGATTTTTAATCTATTCAATATACATATACTGTGATTGATTGATTGATTGATTTATTATTTTTTTCATCTTCTACATTATGTATTGCATTGAACTGCTGCTGCTAAGTTAAATTTCACATCACATGCCGGTGATAATAAACCTGATTCTGATTCACATTGGCCTCAGAGACTGATATCACAGGATCATCAGAGGCTGTGGGAGTTTGTGATGGTTGCTCCATGTTTTGACAGTCAAAGTGAGCACAGGAGGCACTGAGCTCATCTGGAAGTGGAGCCCTGTTATCACCCATGTCGTTTGATTTCACTTTGTAAGAGGTGATAGCATTCAAGCTCTGATGTAGCTGTTAAATTTGCCAAAGATGCACAGGGACCTCATGCAAAACTCCATCTACTATATTTTCAAGGTAAAAACAAGATCTGTATTTCATGGTGTAAGAGAGATCTAATTTATTTGTTTTACATGCTGACCCCCTCACATACTCAGGTCTGTTGGTTGTTAATGCAAATAATGCACTTCACTGTGTGTTTGGATGTACACATGATAAATCTTAAATCTTGATAAGATGTTTTAGACAATAGGTGCAGAAGTAGACCATTCGGCCCTTTGAGCCTGCACCGTTTTAGAAAAAGTATAGTAAATTACAGGATGAGGAGTTGTCATTGTAGCTAAAAACGAAAGCATTTCTGTGATGAAAAATGACTTAGAAAGAGGTTAGATACCAGGGGAGATCCTATTTGGATGCAGTTCAGAATGAGGTTCAGATTCATTTATTCAAAATTCAAAGTAAATGTATTGTCAAAGTCTATATACTGTGTCTCACCATACGCAGCTCTGAGATTAATTTTCTTGTGGGCATTTACAGTGAATATAAGAAACATCTATCACTACATTGAAACATACGATGAAACACGTTTTTTGTGTTAGTAGTATGATCACTGAAGTCGAGTATGATCTTCTCCTCAGGGTTTGCCTATTGGTGGGTCCTCAGGTGACCGTAGGGATTGTCTATTGGTGGGTCCTCAGGTGACCGCAGGGGTTGTCTATTGGTGGTCCTCAGGTGACCGTAGGGTTTGTCTATTGGTGGAACCTCAGGTGACTGTAGGGGTTGTCTATTGGTGGGTCCTCAGGTAACCGTAGGGTTTGTCTATTGGTGGAACCTCAGGTGACTGTAGGGGTTGTCTATTGGTGGAACCTCAGGTGACCGCAGGGGTTGTCTATTGGTGGGTCCTCAGGTGACCGTAGGGTTTGTCTATTGGTGGAACCTCAGGTGACTGTAGGGGTTGTCTATTGGTGGGTCCTCAGGTAACCGTAGGGGTTGTCTATTGGTGGGTCCTCAGGTGGCGGTAGGGGTTGGCTATTGGTGGGTCCTCAGGTGATTGTAGGGGTTGGCTATTGGTGGTCCTCAGGTGGCCGTAGCGGTTGTCTATTGGTGGGTCCTCAGGTGACCACAGGGGTTGTCTATTGGTGTGTCCTCAGATGACCATAGAAGTTGTCCATTGGTGGGTCCCCAGTTGGCCGTAGGGCTGGCAGGACATATCAGAACTGAACACAACAAGCAATAAAATGAAACAAGCCCCTTTCCTCCCTCCCAACTACCAATCTACATACCTACATGGGCAGGTCTTCAAACCCAGGCCCTAGGAAACTGATGTACAAGTCTCCAACTTCTTAAGTAGAGAAGTTCTTAAACTCTGGTGGAATTATACCAGAATCTAAAACACTGCAGGCTCTTAGTAACAGTTGCGGATTAGTAGAAAATTTAACTGCAGAAATTTGACCAGTATATAATAAAGACAACATCTTAATTCAGGATTTGATAAGAAGACTCTTTCAGGCAGAGAAATAGTAAATTACCTCAGTGTAATCAAAATATCTTTCAATATCGTTTAGTCCCTGCCAACAATAGATCACATTAGACTTGATGATGACTGGATTTAGTTTGCAGCTTTACAGTATGGTAAGACTTATCAAATGGCAATCATGATACGACGACTTCAACACAAAACAGTGATTAAGATTCTGCACTTGGGGAGGATTGATAACAATTTGATGAGAGAGAAACGGTTCAGAGTAAACTAAGCAATGCATTAAATTGAAGTCAATTGGTAGGAGGTATTCAAAGTACAATTTATTGTGATAAAGAAAGCAATTTATACCCCACGAGAAAAGATATGGATGAAGAGAAAAGTGAGTATTAATGCTGGTAATGCAATAGAAATTTGAAAAGGTAACAGTAGTGTAGTGGTCGGCGTGACACCATTACAGCTGGGGGACATCCGAGTTTGGAGTTCAGTTCTGGTACTGTCTATAAGCCATTTGTACATTCTCCCCATGGGTTTTCTCTGGGTGCCCCGGTTTCCTCTACGGTCCAAAGATGTACTGGTTAGTAGCTAATTTGTCATTGTAAATTGTCCTGTGATCAGGCCTGTGGGTTGCTGGGCGGCCTGGCTCATTGGGCTGGAAGGGCCTGTTCGGTGCTGTACCTCTAAATAAATAATAGAAAACAAGCAATAAATACTGCTGAAGATTGTGTAGAAATGAAATTAACAGAAAAATAATGTAACCACATTGGGAAAAATAAGGAGGCCAAGAGCCATGTTGACCACTGAATGACAGGGATATTGTTCATGCAGCTAAGGAAATGGAGGGCTAATTGATAATTATTTCACATTGTGATTTATACTGGTGGAAGAGGCTCATCGGACATCTCAAGGAGAGTGGCCATGAAGAGACAAAGGACGAAGACGGGTATTTGTAAGCCAGCCTTGATCTCACAGAATGAGGGAATGTAAAATCTAGATAGAGTGGCTGTGGAGAGTATGTTTTCAGTAGAGGGACATCCATTTAGAACAGAGATGAGGACAGTGCACAATTCTGTAAACAGCCAACTTCAATATACAAAAGGAATCTCGGGGTCCGTGGTCATAGCTCCCTGAAAGTGGCTCCACAGGATGATAGAGTGGTTAAGAAGGTATATGGCATGCTTGTCTTTATTAGTCGAGGCAGTGAGTTCAAACATCAGGAACTTACGTTGCAGCTTTGTAAAACGCCAGTTCGGTCACATCTGGAGTGTTGCGTATAGTTTTGATTGCCTCATTGTTGAGGCTTTGGAGAAGGTGCAGAAGTTTACCAACACATTACCTGGATTAGAGGGCATGTGCTATAACTGGTGGCTGGACAAACTTGGAGCGGCAAAGGCTGAGGGGAGATGGAATAGAGGTTTACAAGATTATGAGAGGCATAGATGGAGTAGATAGGCAGTATCATTTTCCAAAGGTCTAATACCAGAGGACATACATTTAAATTTAAGGTGAGAGGGGGTAATTTCATACGAGATGCAAGGGGCAAGTTTTTTGCACAGAGTGGTGGGTGCCTGGAGTTGTGGTAAGGGCAGATGCATTAGGAACTTTTAAGAGACGTTTAGAAAGGCACATGAATGTGAGGAAAATGGAGGGATATGGACATTGTGTAGGCAGGTGTACTAGTGTAGTTGGTGATCTGATTACTGATACATTTGGGTCAGCACAATGTTGTGGGCCAAAAGGCCTGTTCCTCTGCTGTATTCTGTTTTCTATGTTCTAATAAAAAGCACAATAGCACTGACACTCCCAACAAAAATAATTGCCTCAAGATTCCTGCATTGCAAACACAGTGACATCTCAGATAAATCACACGGTAACAAATTCCAACAGTTATCAATAAAGTATGGACGAGCTAGTTTCTTCGGAGCTTCCTCGTGACTGTTTCCTCGGAGATAACTTCAAGTCACATGTGACGAGCCGATCGACGGTGGAGACATATGCAGTCAGGTGTAAGCATGGCTGGGACTTGATTACACAATCAACAAGTCTCTTCTTTGCTATTTTAATTCAAGAAGATCAGTTCAGATTTAAGTCCACTCAATGGACGGTGCAGAGCTGCAGTGATGTTTTATATTTTTTATTGATTTAGAGATGCAGCCCAGAACAGGCACTAACAAGCTCCACAGCTCAGCAACCCACCTATTTAACCCTAGTCTAATCACAGGACAATTTACAATGACCAATTCACCTACTAACCGGAACATTTTTGTTCTGTGGGAGAAAACAGGAGCACCCAGAGGAAACCCATGCGCACATGGGAGAAACATATAAGCGTTCTTACAGAGGAAGCTGGAATTGAACTCTGAAATCTCCGATGCTCTGACCAGTAACAGTATCATGCTAACTGCTGTTACTATGTAAGGCAATCATGAGTTTAAACCCAACCTACTCAAGGTGAACTAATGAACGGAAGAGATTCTGCTGAGATCCAGAGCAACACACACAAAAGGCTGCTGAACTCTGCTTTTATGGAGAGGAAGAAAGAATCGATGTTTCAGGCCGAGACCCTTCATCAGGACTGGTCAACTAATATCTCTTTCTGCAGGGATGAGAGAGACATTAATAAGAAATTCTGATATTCCCAACTTCTGAAATTGGCTCCAAATACAGTCTGTCTACACTTCGAGCTGCCTCAGTAAAACAGCCAGCATAATCAAAGACCACATCCCCTTTGCCATCGAGCAGAAGATACAAATCACGTTCCACCAGGCTCAAGGACCGCATCTACCCTGTTGTTATCAGACTATTGAATGGTTCTCTAGTTCAATAAGATGGACTCTTTACCTCATTATGGTCTTGAACTTTATTGTATTCCCTGTAGTTTAACACTTTATTCCGCATTGTTATTGTTTTACCTTCTTCTTTCTTAGTGCACTGTAAGCAACAGGGTAGCGTAGTGGTCAGAACAACACTATTACAGTGCCGGCAACCCCGGTTCGATTCCCGCCTCTCCCTGTATGGAGTGCGTACGTTCTCCCCATGACCATGTGGGTTTCCTCCAAGTGCTCCAGTTTCCTCCCATTCAAGGGTCTTATAAGAGCAGGATAGAAGCAGTCCTTGAGCCTGGTGGTGTGTGTGTTTAAGGTTTTATACCTTCTACTCGGTTGAAGGGGAGAAGAAGAGAAAGTGACTGTGGTGGGTAGGGTCTTTGATTATGCTGGTGGCTTTACCAAGTTAGTGAGGAGTCTAGACAGTCTGTGGAGATTTGGTCTGGACCAGATCAGCCATGATTACCATGAATGAAGGTTTGAGAAGGGGCTTAGTCAATTAATTGGTCACATGGGTGTAATTGGGCGAAGTGGACTCATTGGGCCGAGAGGGCCTGTAATCATGCTGTTTCTCTAAACAATTAAGTGAAAGATACTACAGATAGACACACAAAACACTGGAGGAACTCGGCAGGTCAGGCAGTGTCTATGGAAATGAAGAAACAGTCGACATTTCATGCTGACACACTTCATCTGATCAGGAAAGGAAGGTGGAAGAAGCCAGAATAAGAAAGTGGAAGGAGGACCAGCATCTGCAGAACCTCTAGTGCTTAGATAAATGGATAGTAGATGATAGATAGCTAGGCAGATGGACAGACAGATAGATTGATTGATAAATTAGTAGATGAGACGATAAAATCTGCAGATGCTGGAAATCCATAACAACACACACAAAATGCTGGAGGAACTCAGCAGGTCAGGCAGCGTCTATGGAAAAGAGTAAACAATCGATATTTAATTGATGATATCAGAATCAGGTTTAATTTCACTGCCATATGCTATGAAATTTGTTGTTTTGTGACAACAGTACTTTGCAATATGTAATAATAAAAACAGTGAATTACATTAAGTATATATACTGCATATATTTAAAAAGTTAAATAAATAGTGCAAAAAGGAGAAAAGAAAGTAGTGAGGGGTGTATTGTCCATTCCTGAAATGTTGAATGTGAGCCTTCAGGCTTCCATTTCTCCTCCCTGATGGTAGTAATGAGAAGAGGAGCTGAGCAGCATATTCCTGCTCCTATTTTCTGTTGTTCCCATGTTTGCGGAGAATTGCAGGCTGGATGAGGTCAAACGGATGGGAGTGGCTGGAATGACCTTCTTAGCGGAATGATATTCCAAATGACAGCACAGGCACCAGGACTGAGTGAGTGCTGTAGACTGGCTGCACTCGAGCAGCCAAGGAGAGAAATTAGAGTTAGCAATTCTTTTAAGAATATAAAAAGAAAGATAATGTTGCAAATTTCTTCCTGAAGAATGGTTGAATTGTTACTGTCAGGCATGGCTGGCTGCATCGAATTTAAAGTATGTGAATAAGGTGAAACCAATTGACTATTAAACATTCCATTTCTGACAGATCCACTTAATCGTTAAGAAGTAACTAAGGTTAAAGGAGAAAATGGTGGTATTTATTCTAGAGACTGGGAGGTAATGGAGTGATAACTGGCAGACACCAATTATAATCCATCTCGGTTGACGCTGACCCGTTGGCCTTGAACGCATCTCACTTTGCACTGTCTTTCGAAGAGAAAATATAGATCACTTCAACCACTGAAGTTAAACCTCTTCTAACTCTTGATGAAAGCTTGTAACATCATCTTTGCTGGCACTCAATGCACATACCAGTGCAACCTCTGGCAGAAGCCTCCTAGGTCAGGTACCCTGATCCAGTGAGGATCTTAGGACATAGGAGACAAATTAGACCATCAAGTCTGTTCCAACACTTAATCATGGCTAATTTATTATTCCATCTAAACCCAATTCTCCAACCTTCCTGTAACTGCTGACATCCCATCTAATCAAGAATCTATCAACCTCCACTGTAAATATACCCAATAACTTGGCCTCCGTATATTTATGGGATGCAAAATAAAGTTTTTCACTGTACACCACAGTACATCTGACAATGATAAACCAATTTGCCAATTTACATTACCCCTGAGTGTGGATAAGGGGTAGAATCTGTACAAAATTAATAGAAATCTATGGCAGCAAGGTAGTGTAGGGGTCAGCATAACACTGTAACAGCACCAGCGATCCAGGTTCAATTCCGCGGCTTTCTCTGAAGGAGTTTGAATGTCACTGTGCAGGTTTCCTCCGGGTGCTCCAGTTTTCTCCCACATTCCAAAGATGGGTTAGTAGGTTAATTGGTCACATGGATGTAATTGGGCAGTGCGGGCTCGTTGGTCTGAAAGGGCCTGTTACCATGCTGTGTCTCTGAATAAATATGTACAGTCCTGTGCAAAAGTCTTAGGCACATACAGTAAATGTAGTCACGGTGCCTAAGGCTTTTGCACAGGACTGTATTAGTCAACGATGAGCGGAGAGTGAGTTTGTGAATCTGGTGGGAGTAAAGGATGTTGGGAATGGCGAGTACCACAGGAGCGGTATGGCCAGGTGGCGGAGAAGGAGTGGCAGTGGTGTGGGTAGGGTTGGTGCAAGTCCAGCACACCCAGCCTTGAGACACCAGGCTCGGTCATTTGATTCCAAGCAATTGGTTTATTGATCATTACAGAATGTCCCTCTGGTGCTTCACGCCCCCTCCCCTCTCCCTTCCCCTTTTCCCCACCGTGATTCTCATTCTCAGCAGAATTAGGCCATTCAGCCCATTGAAGCTGCTCTACTATTCCTTCATGGCTGATTTATTATCCACTGAACCACGTTATGCTGCCTTCGTCCCGTAAGCTTTGACACCCTTACTAATTAAGAAACTGCCAATCTCCACTTTGAATATAATAAGACCATAAGAAATAGGAGCAGAATTAGGCCATTCAGCCGCTCGAGTCTCACTGGCATTCCATCATGGTTGATTCATTATTCCTCTCAACCCCATTATCCAGCTTCTCGAGATGGATAGCTAGACTAACAGGCAGACTAATAGATAGATAGATAAAATGAGGTTAGTGTCTCTGGGTACCTGATGGTCGGTGTGTACTGAAGTACTCCATGACTCTAAAATCATCTTCATTTCAACCTTGAATAGATTAAGTGTGTCCTGAAACACTACCTCAGTTCTCGAACGTGTAGCCAGCTAACGACATCAGAATATTAAATTGTACGCAGTTCCTTCAAAGAGACTTCGGCCTGAAAAGTTCCTTGTATTTCTCTCCTCTCAGATGCCGCCTGACCTTCTGAGCCTTTCCAGCAATTTTTGTTTTGTTTTGGACTTCCATCATCTCTGGGTTTTTGATTGTTTTGCTCATATGAGCAACACCTCATATTTCGTCCAGGTAACCGCCAACCTGATGGCATGAACATTGTTTTCTCCTTTCAGTACCTTTTCCCTTCCCCTTCCCTATTCTTATTTTCCCCACTGTTATCTCTTCTTCTCACCTGTCTATCACCTCCCTCAGTGCCCCTCCACCTCTGTTTCTCCTATGGTCCACTCTCCTGTCCTATCAGATTCCTTCATCTCCAGCCCTTTACCTTTCCTACTCATCTGGGAAATGTGTCCCACCTTCTATCACCTTCCAGTTATCCTCCTCCTCCTTCCCCCACCTATTTATTCTGGCATCTTCCCCCTTTTCAGTCCTGAAGATGGGCCTCGGCCCGAAACGTCAACCGTTTATTCATTTCTATAGAAGCTGTCGCACCTGCTAAGCTCTTCTAGCTCTGTCGCTAAATTGAAAAAACCTGCTTGTATTTACCCTATCTATACCCCACAAAATTTTGTATTCCTCCATTATATTTGCCCTCATTCTCCTATGCTCCAGGGAATAAAGTCCTAACGTATAACACCTTTCCCTATACCACCAGTCCTTAATCCTTGGCAACATCCTTGTAAACTTTCTCTCCACCCTTTCAATCCTTCTGATATCTTTGCTGTAGGTAGGAGACCAGAACTGCACACAGTTCTCCAAATGAGGCTTTGCCATCGTCTTATACAACTTCTCTCCAATGTGACTTCTGCCTGTTTGGTTGGAAGCATCTTTTTTAACAGATACTGCCTGACTCACTGAGTATTTTGAGAACTTTTTTTTATTACATATCTTCCAAATCAATTCTACATTTACTAAATCACAACCAGTTTCTAACTTAACTCAAGTTACCTACCTTGGTTATTTGGCCCATAACACATTCAATTAACGTAAATGGGAAAAAATAATTATGGCTAAGGTTTATCCTTTTTATTAAACTCTATTTATTTCCAGTTCACTGTTTCTTCTTCATCGTCTTAAGTCCTTTTCCCTTACTGGGGTATAGGCGGCCAAATGCAGCTCACAGGGACCTGTATCTTGGACTAGCTTTCAAGCCCTGGTGTCAGCCACCTATACATCTTATAAGCGAAGATCAGCTCCAACAAGGGTACTTGCCTCCTCACCATCCAGAATGTTTTCAAGGAGTGATGCTTCAAAGAGCTGGTATCCATTATTAAGGGCCCCCCTCACCCTCAACTTATCACTACCATCAGGGAGGAGGTAGAGGAACCTGAAGACACACATTGAATGATTCAGGAATAGCTTCTTCCCCCTCATCAGGTTTCTGAATGGACTTTGAACCCATGGATACTACCCCACTACTTTTTTTTTCTCTTTTTGCGGTACTAATTTTAACCTTCTTAACGTACACACTTCTTACTGTAATTTATAGTTTTTTATTATGTACAACAAGTTTCACAACATATTCCAGTGATATTAAACCTGATTCTAAGTCTGATTCCAGGGGATGAGTTCTTTGGAGCTTCCTTTGGCATTTCTGTAGCTCTGGGTTTTTACGAGATGGGGTTGCTAGCCCCATGCCCACCCCTCCTCCTTTTACAGCCAAGCTTGGGACCGTCCACAGTGGAATTAATTCTTTCTTTGCATGTATTAAAATTACAAATTTGTCACAACTAAGTAATTGGGCTTTAGTTGTCGAGTGAAACTCTGAGAAATTAAACGTTGTTACAGCAGGCAATCAGATTAGAGAGCAGAGCTGTCAGCTGTAAGGATGAGCCTATCCAAAAAGTAATGAACATTATTGCAAAGTTGTTACAGGCTGGCTTGTTAATAACGATAATGTGAAGCTTTATTTCATCCAAATGAAGTGGAGGCAAGTCACGGAATAAGGGACAAAGCTATAGAATGTCATGTGTGCACAGACAGGTACATCCCAGTCTCCACCCAGCTAATAGGAGTCACCTGCCACTCATTTCCAACTCATCACCTGCAGCCTATTTAAACCCTACTCTCACTCGGAATCCTTCTTCACTCATATGAACCAGCCGGCCTCAACCAGTTACTCCTGGCTTTCAGTTACCTCGTTGACTTGTGTTAAGTGTCTGTTCTCTCTTGTTTTGTGGCCCCCTCATGGCTTGTTATTTAGCAGTTTATTATTAAAGTTATCACTCGCCACTAAATCAGCTCCACTGCTCTGTGTTTGGGTCAGGCCTCCTCTACGTTTCCTGACATTGAATGGGGAAAGAAGAACAGAAAGGGCAGAAACTCTACAATGGATGATTAATCAATGTGACAGGATTCAGTAGAATTATAAATTTAAACCTAAGCCTTTGTGTTCCTTTCATTATTCATCAATTTAAAGATTAGCTTTATTTGTCACATGTACATCAAAACACAGAGTGAAATGTGTTGTTTGCATCGAGGATTTTGCTGGGGGAAGCCCGCATTGTCGCAGTGCTTCCGGTACCAACAAGGCATGCCCACAATTTCCTAACCCTGACCCGTGCACCTTTGGAACACGGAAGAAGCTGGAGCACCTGTGGAAACCCGTGCAGTCATGGGCAGAATGTACAAACTACTTACAGACAGCGGTGGGAATTGAACCCCGGTTTTTCAGTGCCGCTGTAAAGCCTAATGCTAACGGCTATAATACCATACCGCCATCGTTTTCACTTGGTGTAAAATAAAATCCGTTTGTGGAACATCCTGCACTGGTCACTTTTAATCTTCTCATGCTGCTGTTTCACACATTTTTAGACAACTGCTTGTTTTATTATAATTGTGTCAGTAACATTATACTGTCATGTATAAACTTGCACCTCCAACGTTATGTCAACCTGTCAATCTTCAGGCTATGCCACCTGGAGACTTGCGTCCCTATTATTTTCTGACTGTATGAGTTGGATCATAGCCATATGTGCCGTGCCTAACTATATATACTGTGTTTTGCGCCTTGACCCCAGTGGAACGATGTTCTGTTTAGCTGTATACGACTCTGGTTGAATGACAATGAAATAGAACCTGATCTTGAACTTGATTAAGTGAGTTGAAGCCGCCACCTCTGTCCCCAGATGCCACCAGTTTTCCCTGTGTAAGCTACCTTCATCTTACTCAGTTCATGTCTGCTCTATTTTACTGTGACTGACGATGGAATTCAGATCTCTGTACTCTTGCTGCATGTGGACCAACCTTTTGTGTGGGCCCCGTGCCTTTTGTATGCAGACTGGCTTGTCTGATCTTAGTTCAGAGGCAATTTTACCTCTTAATCGCTATGCCAATGCACTCTTTGTTTATATCTGGTAGACGGGTAGGCACTCAGCCAATGCTGTTCAGTGCTGAAGTGGGTAAATGTCCTTCAGAAGAACGAGGTAACTGAATGGTAATACTTTATAGAGGATTAAAGAACAGAGAAATATGGTCGCTTTTATATACACGAAGATTTAAGTTGGCAAGACATCTTATTAGAACAGTTTTTCAAAAGTAAATGATGGTTTCCAAACTTTAGAACCAGATCATAAATGACAAATACTAAGAAGTTATGTCAGACTGAAGTAGAGTATGAATATCATACTGAATCCTGGGCATCTTCAGTTCAGCGAGAGGGAGAATATGACTATCACAGAGAAGGTACAGAAGAGATTAATGGGAATGGTGTCAGAAAGGGTTTTGGATGGCAAAGGCAGAAGAATGGGGTTGAGAGGGATAACGAATCAGCCATGATAGAATGGCGGAACAGACTCGATGGGCCAAATGGCTTAATTCTGTTTTTATCTCTTTTGGCACGTACCCTGCTCATGGACTGTTTGTCCCACTCCCATCAGGGAGGAGGCTACGTAGCATCCACACCAGGACCACCAGACTCGAAAACAGTTACTTTCCCCAAGCAGTAAGGCTGATCAACACCTCCACCCACTACCCCACCCCTCCACACCCCCAACCACCACTACTTTATCATTTCCTGTCAGTCACTTTATGTACAGACACTCCTGTGCTAGCATCACTTCAGAGACTGTCTGCCTGGTGTCGGTGGTGGCATAACCAGGACTTGTGATATGCACCAGCTGCTCATACGTCCATCCACCACCTGCTCTCGTGGCTTCACGTGACGCTGATTCAGGGAGCTAAGCAGTTGCTACACCTTGCCCAAGGTTGGCCTGCGAGCTAGCAGAGGGAAGAAGCGCCTTACACCTTTGATAGAGATATATCTCGGTAGTGCCATCCAAAAGCAGTGGGTATTGGCAGCTAAACCACGTCACAGAGACGAGGCAGGAAATTACCGGTAAGTTAGTCCTTGGAGAGTCAGTGATACAGTGTACCGAGAGCATAGTATTCATAGTGAGAGTACCCGTAGATATCTATATTGGAGAGGGCAGAACTTCTTATTTTGAAGTTAGGGCCTTGCAGACAGAGAACTCAATACCATCGCAATCTTTAATCTACATCCTTTAGTATTTGAGCCAGGCATGTTTCTTTTCATCAGTATAACATTTTTTGTTATCAGTGAACCAGCACAGTGGCAGTCAGTTGAGGAGCTCCTAATTTTGTGTTTTAGTGCAATCTGATTTGTGCAGTGGAGCAGAGACTGGGATCGTTAGAAAACATATACACAGGAGACTCTGCGGATATATACTCACACCCACAATGCTGGAGAAACTCTGCAAGTCAGGCAGCATCAATGGAAGGAAATAAACAGTTTATCTTTCAGGCCGTGAAGAGTTCCTCTAGCATTTTGTGTGTTCTACTTCAGATTTATTTATCACATGTATGTCGAAACGTGCAGTGAAATGCATAGTGTGTGTTAACAAGCAGCACGGACAATTGTCGCCAACATAGCAGGCCCACAATGTTCAGCTGAGTAACACAAGCAGCGGCAATAACACCACCACCAAACTCAGCTCTGCGCTGAACTCTTGCAGGCTTTAGTTCAGAATGCTCTTTGCTTGTGGGGTTATTCTCTACACATTGTGTGTTCATTTTTTTTATATGGGTTATTTATTCTTTATGAGCATTATTTATTTTGAACCTCTGCACATTGGGTTGTTGACGGTTTTCTTTATATATGGGTTCTTTTGGGTTTCTTTGTTTCGTGGCTGCCTGTTAGGAAATGAAACTCCAGGGTGTATAATGTATTCGAACTTCGATAATAAATTTGAAAACAAGATAAACAACAGCAAAACAATCTCTTTTTCTCCCTCCCTCCCTCCCACCCACTTGCACACACATACAGACCTCTAGGGATGGCCCCCTCAAGGCCTACAGTCCTTGGCCTCAGACTTTAGTGTGACTAGATCTGAGCCACAACATTGATGGGCATAGCCGTTCAGCGCCATCTTGACCCGAATGTTGGTTCCTGCTCTTTACTTTCCATTTACTACTCCTGACCTCTACCTGTCCCTAAACCGTACCCTGACCCTTAACCTCTGTGCTGACCTCAAAACCAGCAGTGTCTTATGTTGTTAAAAAAGAATAACGTCTTTAACCAGGTTTGTCTCCTTTTTCCCCAGTGTGCCGAGGCGTCCTCTGTGGATTTGGGGCCATGTGTGAAAGGGATCCCAGAGAGCCAGACAAGGGAACCTGCATCTGCAAGAGAGGTGCCTGTCCATCGGTGGTGGCTCCTGTCTGTGGGTCGGATTACTCCACGTACAGCAACGAGTGTGAGCTGGAGATGGCCCAGTGTACTCAACAACGTAGGATCAAGGTTATCAGCAGGGGGCCTTGCGGTATGTCCTGAGATTAATTCTGGAAAACATTTAATGGCTCCCAGTGATGGAAGCATCTGGCTGCATTCATCTGGCATTTTGTTCATCTGCGGCAGGCAACGAGCTTCTCTTGAAGCATTGGTATGGTTGGTATTTAGCCAAGAATGAAAACCTGGTTAATGGCATCACAACAACTGCTTCTCATGCTTCTCACTCAATGTCAGCAAAACCAAAGAGCAGATGATTGATTTCTCCAACTTCCAGTAATTTCCCCCCTCTCCCTTCCAATCTTCTTCAGTTCCTCACTCTGGCCTCTTACCTCTTCTCCTCATCTACCTATCAGCTTCCCCTGGTGCCTCTCCTCCTTCTCTTTCTCCATGGTCCACTCTCCTCTCCTATCAGATTCCTTCTTCTCCAATGCTTTACGTTTTCCACCTATCACCTCCCAGCTTCTTGCTTCATTCAGCCCTCCCCCACCCACCTGGCTCCACCTATCACATTCTTACTTGTCCTGCTTACCCTCCCCCCGCATCTTCTTCCCACTTCCTTTCCTGTCCTGATGACGCTTTCATTGCTTTGCCCCTGCAAAGATGGGGCCTGACATGCTGAGCTCTCCCAGCAGTTGTGTCTGTTCCTCTAGTTAGCTTTGTTTGAACGCTTGCTATTCCTTCAATCATGTTGCATCTCTGTTCAAATGATTTGTTACCCACAGCGTTATGAAAATTACAGCCAATAGCTTTTAACCGAAGTTTGCAGCAAATTGAATATCTTGGCTGAGGATCTAAAGTGTTATTGACTATACAGTCTGTGACCACCCAGAAAACAGTCAATAGACAACATTTTGAATTGATTTTGGGTCTTACAGCATACAAAAATACCCCAGGACATTTTAATTGGACATCACGTGCCACAACCCGTTTATTAGGAGAGGTGACCTGAACCTCGGTTAAAGAAGTAGGTTTTAAAGACAGTGAGGGGTTTCCAGGCCTCAGGCCTCCACGGCTAATGATCTGCTTGTTAGGAAGTTGTAGGCTTGATGGTATGCCCAGAAGTCAGGCCCGAAGTCTGTGAGTCTACTATTTTGTGCTCGGGGTTGTAGGTTGGGGGCCCAGAGGCAGCCTTTCCTGGGGTTGGATGACTGAATCTGAGTAGGTGGCTGTGTGAGCTAGGAGGGAGAAAAGCCACTTGATTGCTGATGTTTTGTCTTTGCTGGTGTTGCTTATGTTGTTCTGCTGAACATTGTGATTATGCCCTGCATGAATTGGAACGTGTGGCGACACTTGCGGGCTGCCCCCAGCACACCTTTAAGTTGTGTTGGTTGTTCGTGCAATCAGCACGTTTCACTGCATGTTTTGATGTACATGTACAGAAATTTATCTGAATTTAAGAGATGTGGGTATCTGAGCAAGCCAGCACATCCGTTGTCCGTGCCTAATAGGCCCTCGTTGATGTGCTGCCATTTTGAATTGCACAGTGCTAGACAGCATAGAACTTTACACAGTACAAGCTTTTCAGGCCATTGTCTTGAGCTGACCTTTTATCTATACTCTAAGATCAATCTAACTCTTCCCTCCTACATTACCCTTGATTTATCTGTCTTCCATGTGTCCAACTAAGAGTTTCTTCAATGCCCCAAACTTATCTGCCTCTACCAGCACCCCTAGCAGAGGTTTCCATGGACCCACCACTCTCTGTGTAAAACATCACCTCTGACATACCCTTATATTTTCTTCCAAACACCTTAAAATTAAGCCCCCTCGTATTAGCCCTTCCCATCCTGGGAAAAAGTCTCAGGCTGTCCGCTCGATCTATGCCTCTTATTGTCTTCTACACCTCTATCAAGTCTTCTCTCATCCTCCTTCACTCTAAAGAGAAAAGCCCGAGCTCACTCCAGCCTATCATGACAAAACACGCTCTCTAATTCAGGCAGCATTCTGGTAAATCTCCAATGTGCCCTCTCTCAAGCTCCCATGTCCTTCCTATAATGAGTGCGGCTGAGGAGGTGTTCTGGGATTTAGACCCAATGTCACTGAAGAAACGGTGATATAATTGTAAATGTTATGTGTGACTGGGAGGGGAACTAGGATAGTTCTCCCTGTGTCTTCTGCCCTGACCCTTCTAATAATGAGTGCTATTAAGAAGCCCAGGTGGTTAATTTTATAAATGGTCCACTCACAGTTCCTCTACAGAGTCGAGAGTAGTTAACACATAAATCATGATCATCATTATGTGCCGTGTCGTATGATGTCATGGTCTTGACCATGATTGTTCTTGGCAAATTTTTCTACAAAAGTGGTTTGTCATTGCCTTCTTCTGGACAGTGTCTTTACAAGATGGGTGACCCCAGCCATTATCAATACTCTTCAGAGATTGTCTGCCTGGTGTCAGTAGTCACATAACCAGGACTTGTGATTTGCACCAGCTACTCATATGACCATCTGCCACCTGCCTCCATGACTTCACGTGGCCCTGATCGGGGGGCTAAGCAGGTGCTACACCTTGGCCAAGGGTGGCCTGTAGGCTAGTGGAGGGAAGGAGTGCCTTACATCTCCTTTGTAGAGACCTATCTTGACCACGCCACCCAAAATCATAAAACAATACAGTATGAAAAACTGGCCGTTCTACCCATCTCATCCATGCTGACCAAGATACCCATTTTCAGATGGACCCTTTGGCTGCATCTTTTAGCCCAAATCTCTGCAAATTTTTCCTATCCATGCACACTGGTTGAATGCCCAAGTGGTCTTTCATTGATTCTAGTATGGTTATTGTCCTGTTATGGATTTATAGAGTATGCCCACAAGAAAATGAAGCTCGGGGTTGTATATGGTGATATATATGTAGTTTGGTAGTAAATTTACTATCAAACTTTGAACCTGTCCAAATGTGTTTTATATTGTATGTCATTATTTTACCTTGCCCCACTACATTTTCTTACACCTCATTCCCTACGTGGACCAATCTTTATGAGAAGAAGTTGCCCCTCAGGACCCTTTTAAGTTTTTCCCCTCTCAACTTACATCTCTGCCCTCAGGTTGCTGTGTATCTACTGTGAATGCCCGCAAGAAAATGGGTACAGGTGTACAGATGTACTGTGGAGAGCATTCTAAATGGCTGCATCACCATCTGGTATGGGGGAGGGTGGAGCTACTGCACAGGATTGAAATAAGCTGCAAAGACTAGTAAACTCAAATTAACTCCGTCATGGGCACTATCCTCCCCAGCATCCAGGACATCTTCAAGGAACAATGCCTCAAAAAGGTGGAGTTCATCATTCGTGACCCCCATCACCCAGGACATGCCCTCTTCTCATTGCTACCATCAGGAAGGAGGTACAGAAGCCTGAAGGCACACAGTCAGCGATTCAGGAAC
Organism: Hemitrygon akajei; assembly: GCF_048418815.1. Classification (NCBI taxonomy): domain Eukaryota; kingdom Metazoa; phylum Chordata; class Chondrichthyes; order Myliobatiformes; family Dasyatidae; genus Hemitrygon; species Hemitrygon akajei. The sequence goes on from NC_133152.1 coordinate 45,904,656, forward strand.
AGCTTCTTCCCCGCGCATCAGATTCTGAATAGACATTGAACCCATGAACACTAACTCACTTTTTTTGAATATTATTTTGCACTACTTAGTTAACTACTTAATATGTACACTTACTGTAGTTCACAGTTTTTCTGTTACGATGTACTGCTGCCACAAAGACAACAAATTTCATGACATATGCCAGTGATATTAAACCTGAATGATTCTGATCTCAGGGTAGTATATATTGTTATATACTGTATGTACTTTGATTTAAAAAATTACTTTAAACTTTGAACTTGGAAAACTTGGGAAAAAAGGTGTGTAGCCTCACCCTACCTATGCCCCTCATGATTTTACACACCCTTCAGTCTTCTGCACTCTAAGGCATAACACTCGCCTGCCAACCTTTTGCTGTCTCCTTCGTGTGTGGAAGAGGAAAGATCCTTCTTTGGGGAGTGGGTGGCATGGTCGCCAGAGACACCATTAGCTACACATGAAAGAGTTTCCTTGATGATCCACGTGGTGTCACGCTCTCTATTTACCTTCTGGGTCATTGAGAGCTACACGGACTGCTGGATTTCCTATAATGTAGTTCCTAAGGTCCCATTCTCTGCAGAGAGCCACTCATGCTGCGTCTGTCTATTTGGCAGAAGTTAATGAGGTGGTTGGCTGGTGTCTAACTCACAGCAGCCTGCTCTAGGTGTGCTACATGTGGAATTCAAATCCTGTTGTTACTGTGTAAATTAGCCTGACCTTCGTCCCACACTGCATCCAATAACACAACATCAGCTCAGCATTAATCTGGAGCATCACTGAAGGAATGTCACCGCAGAAGGCAGCGCCTGAATTGTAATGCATTATAAAGTAATTTTCCGCAGATGAAATGGATAGAGCTAAGAGGCAGACAGCACCAAATCATAGCTTCAAATGAATCTGTTAACATTTTGAGCCCCCATTTTAAAGGGAGTTTTGTGATTGGACCGTTACGGCAGCGTACTCCAACTTTTAAACATTCAAGCTGCAGTGATGTCAGCGACAGTTCATCAATGAATCTGAATCAGAACCAGGTTTAATACCGCTGACATATAGAGTCATAGAGCACTTCAGCAGAGAAACAGGCCCTTTGGCCCATCTAGTCCATGCTGAGCCATTATTCTGCCTTGTCCTATGGAGCTGCACCCGGACCATTGCCCTCTACACCCCTTCCATCCATGTATCCAAATTTCTCTGGAATGTTGAAATTTAACCCAGATCCACCACATCCACTGGCGGTTCGTTCTACACCCTTGCGACCCTCTGTAAGGTCCTCTTCATTTTCCCCTTAAGTATTTAACCTTTCACACTTAACCTGTAGCCTCTCATTCTAGTCTCACCCTACCTCACTGGAAAAAGCCTGCTTGCATTTACCCTATCTATACCCCTCATTATTTTGTATACATCTATCGAATCTCCCCTCATTCTCCTGCACTCCAGGGAACAAAGTCCAAATCTACTTAACCTTTCCCAATAACTCAGGTCCTCAAGTTCTGGCTGCATTATACAATATGTCATGAAATGTGTTGGTTCGTGACGGCATTACAGTGCAATATATAAAAATACTATAAATTGCAATAAAAAATGGATATTTAAAAAATTAATTTAAGTAAATAATTCAAAAAGAGAGCAAAAAAATAATGAGGTAGTGTTCATGGGTTCATGGAACATTCAGAAATCTGATGGTGCAGAGGAAGAAGCTGGTCCTAAAACGCTGAGTGTGTGTTTTCAGGCTCCTGTGCCTTGTCCTTGATGGTAGCAGTGAAAAGCAGGCATTTCTTGGGTGATAGGGTTCCTTAGTGATGGATCTTACCTTTTTGAGGCATCTCGTTTTGAAGATGTCCTCGGAGCTGGAGCTGGCTGTTTACAACCCCCTGCAGCTTTTTCTGACCCATTTATATCAGGCAGTGATGGAGTTAGAATGACTTGTACAGACTGGCCCAGTCTGTTGGCTAAAGCTGAGCAGAGTTTTTGCACATCTACAAAAGGCAACAGCCACTTTTCAAATATATCTTATTTGACGAAATATCTCGGTTTGAAACATTGGCCGTTTATTCCCCTCCATAGATGCTGCCCGACTTGCTGAGTTCCTCAAGTATTTTGTGCATCTTGCTCTGGATTTCCAGCATCAGCAGAATCTCTTGTGCTTATGTTTTATTTGGGCCTGTCATTGCTCAGAGAAAATAAAAGTGAAGCAGTGATTAATCATGTCAGCCTTTAATTCTCATTCTAGTTTTCAAATCCTCAGTCACCAACTTGCCCCTTCTTGTCTCTGTAATCCTTACCTGCTCGGCAACCTCTCCACATCTCTATAGTCCTGCAGTATTACAGTATATCGTAGTTATCCCTTCTTCTATTTCTGTTTGTATGTAAGCCTAACTTAAAGATTAACATTATGAAAGGTTAGTTTTATTTATCACATCTACAGTATGGACTTTGACATAAGGATGTGCTGGGGGCAGCCCACCAGTATTGCCACACTTCTGGCACCAATATAGCAAGCCCACCACTGACCAACCCTAACCAGTACATCTTTTGGAATTTTGGAGGAAACCAGAGCACCCGGAGGAAACCCACACAGTCACAGGGAGAACATACAACAGAGGTGGTTATTGAACTCGAATTGCTATGCTAACCACGACGCTACCGCGTCACCTAGGTTCGAATCCCGGATAAGCCAGAGGATTGAGGTTTAAATTATTCATTGGATTTGGAACTAAAGTAAAATAAATAAAACAAAATAAATAAAATACGTGGAGTGGAATAAATAAATGAAAAATGGGTGTGCCTCCCGCACATCTTAGAGTTGTGTTGGTTGTTGACACATTTCGCTGTATATTTCGATGTACACATGATAAATAAATGCATCTGAATCTGAAAAAGCTGCCGTTTTATTTCGAAAACTTGCTGTATGTTCTTCAGTTCCTCACCTATTCTGTGGACTTAACAATGTGGTTGGCTGTTAACAGCTCTTTCACCATCATCGTCATCAGGTGCCATGCCCAGTTTGAGCTTTGACTGCCATGGCCCACACACTCCTGTTTCAGGTCAAATGGATCAATTCATTGGTCTTCATTTCCAGTTCTCTGGCTGCTGTCTCCATCATCATTTGTCTTTGCCTTCCTCTTGCTTTCTTCCCTTCAATCTTTCCCATAATTACCGTGCATTCTAACTCCTCTTTCCTAATCACATGTCCAATGAAGTTACGTTGCCTTTTCATGATCTCATACATTATTTCTGTTTTTGTGCTTGCTCTGTTCATGATGTCCTCATTAGATATTCATTTCGTCTATGATATTCTTTGCATCCTCCTCAAAAACCACATCTCTGCTGCTTCAATTCGTTTCCTCATGTTACTAGATGTTGTCCAACATTCTTAGCCATATAACATAACTGGATAAATGTAACATTTCAGTGCTCTGAGGCGGGTTGTCATGCCTAGTTTAGTGTTGGTCAGTATATTCTTCATTCTCGTAAAGGTGTCTTTTGCCATCCCTGTTCTTTTTTTGATGTCCATGTCGCACCTGCCATCTGATGTCACCCAGCTTCCCAAGTAGCAAAAGTTCTGTACTTGTTTTATGTCTTCCCCATTTATTCTCAGCCTGCAGGTAGGATTCTCCTTCTTTCTGGATATCACCATACATTCTGTCTTTTTGCAATTGATAGATAGACCCATTTTTGCACTTTCTTCAACAACTATATCAATTAAGTTTTGTAGTTCTTCCTCTGTACTTGCAATTAACACAGTGTCATCCGCATATCTGAAAATATTGATGTTTTCACCGCCAACTTTGATTCCCAAGATGTCTCTTATTTTTTGTAATATTGTTTCACTGTACACATTAAACAGATCGGGGGGAAACACACCCTTGTCTAACGCCTCTCTTGATTTTCGTAAACTGACTCACTTCTCCATCCATCTCCATCTAATAGCTCATTAGGGATGGTTAATAGATGTTTACATTGCCACTGAGATCTACAGCCATGAATACTAGTAAAGTTCAAAGTAAATATATTATCACATGACATATACGTCACCATATACTACTCTGAGATTGATTTGCTTGTGGGTATTCACAGTAGAACAGCAGAACAAAAAATGTCCAAATGCAAAAACAATGATAGCAATAATAAATAGATAGTAACTAAATAAATAATACTGAGAACCTGACTTGAAAGTGTGTGTGCAGTTTGTGGAATTTGTTCATTGTTGAGGTGAGTGAAGTTACCCGCTCTGGTTCAGGAGTCTGATGATTGAGGGGTAATAACTGTTCCTGAACCTGGTGGAGTGGGTCCTGAGGCTCCTCTACCTCCTGCTCGATAGCAGCAGTGAGAAGAGAGCACGGCCTAGGTGGTGGGATTCCTTAATGATAGGGGCTGCTTTTTTGTGCTCTGTGCAGATGTGCTCAATATGGGGAAGTTTATTCTGAACCAGCTTACAGAGGTGGGAGGGGGGTTCTGATGCATGATAGGACAATGGCTAACCCCATGGACCAGAGCTACTGATAGAGAGACATAGAACAGTGCAGTCCGTGCAGAACGCAATGTCAAATTCTACTAAATCTATTCTGTCTGTACATATCCCTCCATTCCCTGCATATTCCTATGTTTATCTACCACTATCATACCTGCTTCCAGCACTATCCCTGGCCTAAATATGCTCCTACATCTTTGATCGTATCTTCACTGGAGCTGAGTGCATGCAGGTGGGTGATGTTGTTCGGACGCTACATGTTTAGAGTAGAGTACAGCATGGTGTACAAGAGTTGAAGGGAGTGACAGCTGGTTGTTAATGTTGAAGGTTGCTGCTGTTACACACCACCAGATATTTTAGATCATAGAATATTTAGATCATTTAGATCGTAGATCAGCCCACAATGTTGTGCCAACCTTTAAGCTACTCTACGATATATCAAATGCTTCCCTCCTACACATGGTGCAAAAAACAAACAAACGTCCAGTGAGCAACAATTCTGTCAACAGAAACATCTGTTTATTCTTGCGTCTTCCCCTTCTTTCTCAGTCCTGATAAAGAGTCACGGCCCGAAACTTTGACGGTTTATTAATTTCCATAGATGCTGCCTGACCTGCTGAGTTCCTCCAGCATTATTTGTATGTTGTCCTGTTAATAAAAGAGTGCAGAGGAGACTGGTTCAAGCTGACAGGAAGGAGACAGTAACTCACAAAACCACACGTTACAACAGTGGTCTGCAGAAGAGCTTCTCTGAACGCACAGCACGTCGAACCTTGAAATGGATTGGCTACAGCAGCAGAAGACCATGAACATGCACTCAGTAGTCACTTTATTAGGTACAGAAGGTGTCTAATAAATTTGCCATTGAGTGTATGTGGTAGATTTTGTTAATTGTTGTGGAGATGCAGGCAGAATTATTGACGATTCAAACATTCTGGGGATGAGTGAAAAACAACATTTTGCATTGGTTTGGTGCATTTGATAATTACTAGTTGAGCTGTTCAGCCTATCCAGCAGCAGCAAGAATATCATCTCCTTAATTAAATCTGACACCCTCTCAGAGCCATGGAATAGGATTGCTGTCAAATAACAATACATAGTTAGGATTACGTTAGGCAGCAAGCCAGCAGTGACTTGATGAGAGCTAGCCGTAGTGATAATTAAATCAGATTTTTGCTACAGGTGATGTTTCTTCAGAATATTCACTTAAATTGCTCAAGCTACTGCAAATTACATTTAATTATACACCAGGAGATTGTGTTATTTTAATAGGACTTGCATTTGTTTATTTTTTATATAATTTTTCATCTGCTCTCAATGAAGTCACATAGTACCTCAGAACCATTCAAAGGCACTGATATCTTAACCACGATCATTGTTGTTGTTGTTGTTGTTCCTTTCTGTTCCTTGTGGTGCATCGGGAATCTTGCCATTTCAGTAGCGTTTTGTCTGTTTTTTACGAGGCCGAGTTGCTAACTTGACGCCCAGCCCAGCATGAGTGGAAAGTGTGCAAGGAGCCGGCCGAATTCGAACCCGGGACCTCTCGCCTCAAAGTCTGGTGCAGATGCCACTACACCACCAGTCGGCTGAACCACGATTCTAAACATCGTGTAATGGATGTAACTGTTAACGGAGGGAGACACAAGAGACGACAGATGCTAGAATCTGGAGCAAAACAACAAAATGCTGGAAGAACTCTGTGGGCCAGGCAGCATCTGTGGAGGGAGATGAATGCTTGACATTTTGGCCAAGACTCTTAATCCGGATCCTGAAGCACTGACTGTGTCCTATGTAAAAGTCCTAGGCACATATATATTGCTAGGGTGCCTAAGACTTTTGCACAGTACTGTATTTGTCAACATGGAGCGGAGAGTGAGTTTGTAAATCTGGCTGGAACAAAGAATGTTGGGAATGGCGAGAGTGGAGTGCCATGGGAGGGGTGTGGGACAGCTGGCAGAGAAGGAGAGAATGGCGGGGGGATGATTGGTGGGTGGAAATGCACCCAGCCAAAAGGCACCAGGCAAGGTCATTTGATTCCAAACAATTGATTTATTGATCATTACAGAAGGTCTCTCTGGTGGTTCCCACACCCTCCCCTCTCCCTTCCTCTTTTCCCTACCATGATTCCCCTCTCCCTTCCTCCTTCCCACTCTCAGTCCACAATAGAGACCCATATCAGAATCAGAACCATATGTATCATCACTCACATATGTCATGAAATTTGTTTTATTTGTGGCAGCAGTACAGTGCAATACATAAAATTACTACAGTACTGTGTAAAAGTTTTAGACACCCTAGATATATATCTGCCTAAGACAGTTCTGTAGAATTGAGACAGACAGCAGTTGGCTTTGAACACTGATTTGTGATCACTGGTGCTGTGTAGTGATTGCACTAACCAATAATACACCATCATTTCACCCCCGTTAACATAGTATCTTGATTTGGTGACTAAGATAACATTGAATTACTCATCATTGATATTGTGGTGAACCCCATTCCCAGAAGTGCCACCGCTTTGGGCATTTGGTTAAGAATAGCACAAGGTCCAGGGACCCAGGATCTGGCCTGACCTCTACTGCTGTCCATGTGGAGTTTGCATGCTCTCCCTGCAACTGCTTGCCTCCCACATCACAACACTTGATGGGCTGATCCCTGTTTCTGTGCTGTTCAAATTTCAAAGTAATTTTATGATCAAACTAAGTATTCATTACAATGTACTACTACCTTGATATTCATGGGTGGCAGGGTGTGGATACGTCTCTGCCAAAGGAAGTGAAGGGCACTCCTTCCCTCTGTCAGCCTGCAGGTCACCCTTGGACAAAGAGTAGCATCTGCTTAGGCCCCTATCTGGGTCACGTGAAGCCAAGGGAGCTGGTGGTGGATGGTCGTACGAGCAACTGGTCCATATCACAAGTCCTGGTTATGTGACCACTGTCACCAGACAGACATTCTCTGCAGGGTATTGATAATGGCTGGGGGTCACCCGTCTTGTAAAGACACTGCCCAGAAGGCGGCAATGACAAACCAGTTCTGTTGCAAAGTATTACCAAGAACAATCACAGTCAAAGGCCTTGGTCGCCTACATCATAGGACTCGGCACATAATGGTGATGATCTTGAGATTCATTCTTTTGCAGGAAGAAAGAAAGGCAATAGAATTTTACATAAAACTGTACATAAACAGACAAAGACAGACAAAAACCAGTGTGCAAAAGAAAACAAACTGTACACATAAAAATGATACTGAGAACACGAGCTGTAAGGGGTCCTTGAGCCTGTAGGATGTGGAATCAGTTGTGAGTGAAATTACCCACACTGGTCCAGGAGTCTGATGGTCGGGGGTGTAATATCTGTTCCTGAACCCGGTGGTTCTGGGAGCAAATGTTCCTATACCTCCTACCCGATGGTAGTAGTGAGTAGTGAACCTTCTCCAAGATCAGTCTAACTCATATACACCCCATAACCCTCCATTTTTCTTACATAGACTCTGAAATGTTGCTATTTTATCAGTCTCCATCATCACATCTGCAGCGTGCTCCAAGCATTCACCACGTGTAAAAATCTGCCTCTGATATCTCCGCTAAACTTTCTTCCACTCACTTTAAACAGCTGACCTCTAGTTTTGGTCATTTCCTTCCTGGCTATCCATTCTATGTCTACCTCTCATAATCTTAAACACCTCTATATTTAGAGTAAGTTTAATTAAGTTTATAAAGAAATTAAAAACACTCAACTTAAAAATCCTTAAACATTTTAATGAATCTGTGTTAAGTCTTTAGAGATTGAAACAAGAAAATTAGAACATTCACAGTATGATGGCAGTTTGATTACCAAGCATTGCACAGTAAAGAGGGCCCTCCTGCATGCCCTCCATTTTTCTTTCATCCATGTGCATATCTAAGAGTCTCTTTAATGTCCCTAACGTGTCTGATTCCCTGGCAGGGCGTTCCATGTACTCTCTGTGTTAAGAACTTAACTCCGATATCCCTCCCCCCATACTTTCCTTCAATCACCTTAAAGTTATACTCTTTTGTATTATCCATTTCTGCACTTGGATAACGGTACTAACCACCATTCCACTTCCTCATCCAAGTCATTTATAAAAATCACTGAAATCTGTAGACCCGTAACATATGACCAGAGTTCTTTGGGCATGGTGCTCAGAAGAAGTGACGCAACAGACTTTTAACATCATAAATCAGCGAGTTGTTTGTTATGTCTCCCCCTCGCTGTGAGATGGGAACACATCTTTTTCCCTTATTAGGGAGAGAGGCTGCGGTATGTTGAATTACCGGGTGAAGGAGTAGTCTTTGGGGTACTGCGAGTCTGTGTCTTTATTGATGCTTTGCTGCACGCTTGAGTGCTCGGTGGGAGGGGCCGATGCTTTTTTGCTGGTGGGGGTGGGGGTCGTTGCTTTGCTGCTGTTTATGGGTGGGTGAGGGGGGCTTTAGGGTTCTAACATTTAACTGCCGTTCACTCTTTGGGGGACTTCTCTGATTTTGTGGATGTTTGCAAAGAAGAATTTCAGGATGTATATTGTATACATTTCTCTGACATTAAATGTACCTTTGAAACATATCTCTGCAGAACACTACCGGTGACCACCCTCTCAGTAGAATATACTCCATCCACTACCAACAACTGCCTTCTATGGACAAGCCATATAGCCAAGTCTGGGATACATGTCTCCTGACCTTTTTCTCCCATCTTCTCCCTGTAACTTTTAGCCCCCTTATCAATCAAGAACCTATCACTCTCTGCCTCAATATGCCTAATATCGTGGCATCCACAATCCACTCTGGCAATAAATTCCACGGATTCACCACTCTGGCTAAAGAAATTATTCCTCATCTCAGAGTGACATTATTCTGAGGCTGTGCCCTCAGATCCTAGAAACTCATACTCATGGAAACATCTCCTCCATGTCCACTCTTTCCAGGCTTTTCAGTGTCCAATAGGTTTCATTGAGATCTCCCCTTCATTCTCCTGTTGCATTCTGGTACTTAAATTCAAGGTTCTTTTAGAAGTCAGGAGCAGGGCATAAAACTGGTTCCTTCACAAATGTTTTTTTGAAGAATTAATAAAACAAAGAACAGGGACAGAACAGTGACAGTGGGTCTTACTACCTGAAGAAGAGAGGATCTAAAGACGGCCTCTGGTGTAAAATAGCTTATTTTATATCCAAGTATAAGAAAATTCCATAGGTAAGTTGAAGTGGTGAATGCAGGCTCACTCTTGACATTGAAGAAAAACTTGGACAGGTACATGGATGAGAGGGGTATGGAGGGATATGGTCTAGGTGCAGGTCAGTGGGACTAGGCAGAAAAATGGTTCGGCACAGCCAAGAAGGGCCAAAAGGCCTGTTTCCGTGCTGTAATGTTCTATGGTTCTAAGACACAACCAATTAGAAAATACTCATATTGCCTTAAAATCAAACAATGAGAAAATACTAGCCACTTAAAGAACAAATGAAGCTTTAGTATTATATTTTCTATAACCATTAGAGGCATATGACATTTTATGTGTATAAAGGCTACTTAAAATACTAACAGATAATTGATTGTTAAACTACAAAGAAAATAACTATTAAAATTTAACAATCAGATTCACCAGTCCTGAAATCCATCAAGGACAAGGCCTAGAAACATCAAACACTGACCTTTCAACTTGCTCCAATCAGATCCTTTCCCATCTACCATCTTGAGGAGGAAGGGGCTAATGTTGGTGTTTTTGTCTCTGATAACTACCCCCCATCCCTTAACGATCATTGTGAAGAGAAATTCTTAAACTACCCAGGGTCAACTAAATTCCCCATATACACTCAGTGGCCAGTTCATTAGTTACCTCTTGTACCCAACAAGTTGCCATTGAGTGTATGTCCGTGCTCTTATGCTGCTGTAACCCATCCACTTCGAGGTTCAATGTGTTGTGAATTCAGGGATACTCTGAGTTTTACACACCACTGTTGTAACGTCTGGGTATCTGAGTTACCGTCACCTTCCTGTCAGCTTGACCCAGCCTGGCCATTCTCCTCTGACCTTTCTCGTTTACAAGTTGTTTTCACCCACGGAACTGCTGCTTCTGGATGTTTTGTTTTGTTTTTGCGTCATTCTCTGTAAACTCGAGAGACCGCTGTGTGTGAACATCCCAGGAGATCAGCAGTGTCTGAGATACTCAAACCACCCTGTCTGGCACCAACAATCACTTCATGGACAACATCACTTCGATCACATTTCTTCCCCATTCTGATGTTTGGTCTGAACAACACCTGAACCTCTTGACCATGACTGCATACTTTTATGCATTGAATTGCTTCCATATGATTGGCTGATTAGATATTTGCATTAATGAGCAGGTGTACATTGACACGCATTAGGAATTTGCTGTGGTGTGGTGGCGTGACATGCAACAAAATCCACAACAATCAATAATTATAAGCGCAAAGAATTTTAAATAAACTTAGAAAGTACAGATGTAGAGTAAAATGTACATAAATACATCAATACTATGTTGTATTTCTGAAGTAAAAAGTATAAAAATTATAAAAAGTAGCCTAACATGTTTGCAGTGCAGTGACGGGCGTGATAGATAAATGCAGATTTAGGAGAGCAGCTAACTAGAATAGTGGTCAGATTAACTGCCTGGGGCAAGGAGCTTTTCAGATGGCGTGACATTTTTGTTTAACAGCCCTATAGCGCTTGCCAGAAGGGAGATTTTGGAAAAAGGCAGTTTGCAGGTGGGTGGTGTCCACAGTGATTTTTCTTCTCCATCTCTTTGTCCTGGACACATACGAGTCCTGTAGAGATGGTAGACTGTAGCCGATGACCTTTTCTGCTGTAGTTTTTGTCTATCGTGAGAGGGTGCTGCAACAAACCAGACGGCTGTGGCAAATGACGGTAAGGAGTCAGTATTGGAAATAAAGCATCACAAATGAGATGAGAAACAATGGGATTTCCTTCACATTATGAAAGTCAGTAAGAAGCGTGATGAAAAGAGGAGCTTCCTTTTTACAAAACGACGGGAGTTTGAGCGCTGGGGTAGAGATATGGCTCTACTTCTGCTAGCCTGCAGGTCACTCTTGGGCAAGGTGTAGCACCTGCTTAGCCCCACCATGACGCACCGATCAGGGTCTTGTGAACCCATGGGGGCAGGTGGTGGATGGTCGTATGAGCAGCCGGTGCAGATCACAAGTCCTGGTTAAGTAACCACCGACACCAGGCAGACAATCTCTGAAGAGTATTGATAATGGCTGGGGTCACCCGTCTTGTAAAGACACTGCCCAGAAGGAGGCAATGGCAAACCACTTCTGTAGAAACATTTGCAAGAACAATCATCGTCATGTTCATGATTGCCCAGGTCATACGACACGACACATAACAAACAAACAAATGGAAGTTTATTTGCACATAGAATAAAAACGTCAGGGATTTACAAAACTGTTAACAATTTCAAATTAAAATATTGTTACTACTATCAACAATACACTCAATTCCATCGTTACTGAAAATCTCCCACTGTACCCTTAACATGCTCCCTCTCTAAGGACACTCATACACGAACTTAACCCCAGGTGAAGGATTGGCAGTTGACTTGGGCAGAGTTGTCAACTGCCCGCTGCCTGGGCATCTGACTGGCCAACTTAGCCAGGCCCATCAATGGTGCAAGCCTATCAATAGATCCACGTCCCACTCCATACTGGGCGACCATATATCAGAAGCGTGGGGCTGAAATGCAACCAGTTTTGAGGAGCAGCCCCTTCTGACACTCAGAGGGGTTGCAACCTCTCAGACTCTATATAAGTATGGTCCACTGGCCTTCTTCCGGCCACAGAAAGGACAAGTTGATGGGATGTCTGTGAACCTGCTCAAAAATCTGTTGTTCCTTTAACACAGTGACCAACTATTCACTCTCAACTGAAACATCTTCATCATTGTAGACTGCAAACTGATTGACAGCAGTTGTCGTCTTTGTCAAAAACCACGATTTATCAGGTTCCCAGGATGTTAAGTTTTGTAACTTCAAAACATTAAACTAATTCAAAGGAAGACACGGGAGTCCCAAGTGCAGGTCTAACTTTGAGTTTACTTTAAATGAGGTGCGCACGTATGCAATAACATAATTTACATATAATCCATAATTATTTAAACAAAAGAATGCTTAATTAAACAATATATATATATACACAAGATTACTCAAATATTATTGAAATATTAAATACACAACACAAGGGACCCATGGAGACCCAATCCATGCCTCAGGAAGGTGAGTATGTTGCCCCTGCTTTAGGGGCCGAGGGACACAGGGTGCCACGGTTCTGTAGTGGTGGACATGACATTCATACAGCGCAGTGCGTCGGAGCTCAGAGTTTAATACCGGCGTCCTCTGTACGAAAGTTTGTACATTCTTCCCGTGTATGCCCAGGTTTCCCCCAGGTGCTCCAGTACCCTCCCACATTCCGAAGACATACGGGGTAGGAGGTTAATTGGTCATTGTAAATTGTCCTGTGCTTAGGCTGGAGTTAAATAGGTGAGTTGCTCGTTGGGCCGGAAGGGCCTGTTCCTCGCTGTATCTCTTGATAAAGAAATATCCATGGGGAGTACCGGCTGAACAATGAGAAAGTATTCCAGGCGGCATGAGAATTTTTATTGTTTGATGAATGATGTTCAGATTGAAGATTTATTTTTCACCCCAGAAATTAAAGTGACGATTTTCTGTTTCTTTAATCCTTTTTGTGCCCTTGCGGCAGGAGTAATGTCATTGCCGGCAGATGAAACAATATCCTCAGCCTTGGACTCAGCATTGGCATCAATCATTCCCAGGTCAGGTTGAGCTTCAAACTCCTGGGAGCACACATCTCGTACAACCTCTCATGGTCCCAGAACACATTCTACACAATCAGGAAAACTCTCCAACCCCTCCACTTTCTGAGAATCAGAATCACATTCAATATCCCTGGCAAATATCATGAAATCTGTTGTTTTGCCACAGCAGTACATTGCAATTCACAATAATAAAATACTATAACTTATGTATATTAATGATATATAATTAAATTCAGTAAGTAGTGCAAAAAGAGAGAAAAAAGTAAGGTAGAGTTCATAGGTTCATTGTCCATTTAGAAATCTAATGTTGGAGGGGAAGAAGCTGTTGCTGAAACATGGAGTGTGTCTTCAGACTCCTATACCTCCTCCCTGATGGTAGCAGTGAGAGGAGGGTATATTCAGGATGATGGGGGCCGTTAACGATGGATGCGACCCTTATAAGCATCACCTTTTGAAGATGCCCTCGATGCTGGGGAGGTTGAAGAGAGCTGGACAATGCACCTCCATACTCACGTCATTCTACAGTTGCACAGTAGAGAGCATCTAATTGCTGCATCACTGCTTGCTACGAAACCTGCATTCCAGCAGACAGGACGGCTCTACAATGGACAGTCAAGACTGTCTAATGCACAGCCCACCTGCCATGCTGTATATCCAGAAAGGTACTGGAAAAGGGCCAGTAACATCATGAAGGATTCTATCCATCAGGGACGAGGCTACGCCGATTTCACACCACGACCACCAGTCTCAAGAACAGCTATTTTCCCCAAGCAGTAAGGCTGATATTGTTTGTTAATTTACTGGTGGTGCTGTTACTTTATGCATTATGTGTGTGAGGTGTATGTACCTTAGTGCGGGAGAATATTGTTTCGTTTGGCAGTATATATGTATATGGTTGGATGACAATAAACTGAACTTGAACTTGTAGAGAGAGAATGACTGGGGGTCAGAAAGCTGGAGATCAGTTTTAAATGTGAGTGCATCAATAACAAAGGCAGTGAGAGGTTTTGGTGTTGACATCATTGAGGCTGTCAGCTGGCAATGGGACAGACTGTCTCAGGAGCTGTGTTGGCACTGAAGCACGGCCACGACCAGACCATCTGATTGAATCAATTAGCATTCACTTCATTAATCTTCTCAATTATGTATCCAATATTCTTGTTTAAAGTCCTGGAATTATTTAATTCCTCAGTAAACAGGTTCAGAGGGGTAGCCTGGACTGGAACCAAGTTCCGGTGATTCCCTCATCAGTGCTGAACGTAGAAGATAGAATATTACAGCACAGTACAGGCCCCTAGATCCACGATGTAGTAATGACTTTTTAACCTAATCCAGGATCAATCTAACCCAGAGGTGGGCAAACTTTTTGACTTGTGGGCCACAAAGGGTTCTAAAATTTGACAGGGACCAGGAGCAGATGGACGGAGTGTTTTGGTAATACACCTCATAAGAGAAAATAAAATATCATGGGATATGTAGAAAACATGTGCTTTAATTTCAATTGAAAATGAACAAATGCATTACAACAAAATATCTGTCTTTGAAGTCACATGGTATTTAGCTATTTATTGAAATGACTTTTAAAACACTGAAAATTAAATGAATAAAATACAGCTTTTTTTAATAGTAACAGTTATTATTTTAAAGCACTGAAAATTCTGTTATCCTTCAAGATATTATCATCATCACTCTCCTCCTGACTGTCTTTATTTCAAAAACGGTAGGAGATGCAGGTCTACTTGTCCTGCTCCTTCTTATTCAATTGTCCCCTGTGCCAAAACTCAACAACGACCAGCACAAGGACAGAACAGTGACAGCGCGCCAGTATGCGGAGCGCGTTATTTGATCTGGAGCGCATTTTTTATTTTGAGAACGTACGTGCACCTGCGCACTACTCATGTCCATCACTTAACAGAAATGACATGCAACATGCAAGGCTTATTGAAAAAAATATTTTCAAATGCATTTTTTACATAACACAACGAAGAAACTTATTTTTAATTTCAGTGGGAACAGTGTTGTTGGTCTCCCTTTTTAGCCAGCGCATCAAAGTCTGGATTTAGTTTTGTTGTGGCGAAAACGCCAGAATTGCAGGGAAAAAAACGTTAACAAGGTTTATTAATATAATTTCATCAAGTTCTGCGGGCCAGATTAAAAAGCTTAACGGGCCGCATATGGCCCCCGGGCCGTAGTTTGCCCATGCCTGATCTAACCCTTCCTCTGGCATAGCCCTCCATCTTTCCACCGACTCATTCCACCGAGATGCAATACTGAGCGTCATAGGAAGTCATTCCTACCTGTGGCCATCAAATTTTACAACTCCTCCCTCAGAGTGTCAGACACCCTGAGCCAATGGGCTGGTCCTGGACTAATTTCCACTTGGCATTATTTACTCATTATTATTATTTAATTATTTATGGTTTTATATTGCTATATTTCTACACTATTCTTGGTTGGTGCGACTGTAACGAAACCCAGTTTCCCTCGGGATCAATAAAGTATATTTGTCTGTCTGTCGTCTTTTTTTATCATCCATGTGCCTGTCTAAGAGTCTCTTATATATCCGTAACGTATCTGCCTCTATCATCACCCATGGAAGGGTGTTCCACACACCCACCACTCTCTGTAAAAACCTACCTCTGACATCCCTACCCCCCAGTAGTTTCCTCCAATCACCCATTATACTCCCTTGTATTAGCTATTTCCACACTGGGATGAAAGCCTCTAGTTGTCCACTCTATCTGTGCTTCTCATCAGCTGACTTTGACCTTAATCTACCACTTTTTTTGGAATCAGGCATTACAGATGGTAAATGGCATGACGAAAATCTTATTGTTCTCCACAGAGATCCCATGAGCCGGGACTCACAGTTATCCATCCACAGACCCAATCTCACTCTGTATCCGAAACCATTCCAGGCTTCCAGTGCCTTGTCTCCTAAGAGAAAATGGAGCATAGAACTACGGGACAGTACAGGCCCTTCGGCCCACCATGTTCTGCTGACCTTGTACCAATTCTAAAATCAATCCAACCCTTTCCTCCCACATTTTTCTTTCATCATTGTGTCTATCAAAAAGTCTGTAATCTTGTGCATTAATGGTTGTCTGAATCTGCATAGCTGTGATGCTGCAGTATACAATTTTTTTAATTGCATTTCTATTTCACTGTACTTGTACACAGGACAACAAACCTGTTTTGACTTTGCATGCAACATGGCTGTAAGATCCCAAATAAAAGCAATCAAATAGCACTATGAGTTTGACCTTATGTCGCCCTAACCTTGCTCTATCTCCTTTGAGTTTGCACTCTTACCCTTGACCCTCCTCTGTCATCCTGACCTTTCTCTCTTCCTGTTGGTCTTAAGTCACCCTTGACTTTGAAATCTTACCATTGAACTTCCACTGTCAACTTCCAGTCTTGCACAGTCACCCTCAAACTAGCTCCAGTTTATCATTATTGCTTGACCTTGGACTACCTCGATGCAACTTGGTTCTGTAAGATAAGCATTTCACTATATTTCTGTACACAGGGCAATAATAAATTTATAACAACCTCAGCAAGTCAGGCAGCGTCTACGGAGGGGAATAAACAATTGACGAATCAAGTCAGAATTCCTTTAACAGGATATGATGAAGGGTTTCAGCCTGAAATGTCAACTGTTTAATTCCCTTCATAGATGCTGCCTGACTTGCTGAGATCCTCCAGCATTTTGTGGGTATTGATCAAGATTTCCAGTATCTCCAAAAACCTTTGTGTTAATAATAAATTAATTCTGATTTGAAGCATAGTTTGAACTAACACTCAACCTAACAGGGATAAATGTTGATAAACAGCATAGTTTACATATGTGATAGTAACTGTAGTGTTGTGAGCAGTCTAGGCCCCTTATCGTGCTGGCAATGGAGAGGGTCCAGAGATGTTTCACAAGAATGATTCTGGGAAAGAAAGGGTTAACGTATGAGAAGTGTTTGAGAGCTCTGAGCCTGTAATCATGGGAGTTTAGAAGAATGAGGAAGGGGGTGGGGTGGGGATCTCAAAGAAACCTTTCAAAAACTGAAAGGCCTAGGTAGTGTGAATGTGGTGAGGATGTTTCCAATAGTGGGACAGTCTAGCACCAGAGGCCATAGCCTCTTAATAGAAGAATATCCAGTTAGAATAATGATGAGGAGGAATTTCTTCAGCCCACAGGGTGATTAGTTGTGGAGGCCATGTCACTGGGTATGTTTGAAGAGGAGGCTCACCAGATTGATGCCGGAGATGAGGAGGTTAGACTATGAGGAGAGATTAGATTGCCTGGAACTATATTCACTGGAATTCAAAAAAACAAGAGGGATCTTATAGAAATATATAAAATTATGAAAAGGATGGGTAAGATAGAGGCAGGAAAGTTGTTCTCAACTTTCCAACAAATGAGGGGACAGAGGCTCAAGATTTGGGAGAATAGATTTAGGATGAAAATGAAGAGGAACTCCTTTTCCCAGAGAGTAGGGAATCCATGGAATTGTCTGCCCAGCAAAGTAGAAGAGGCAAACTCATTAAATGCACTGTTAGATATTTTTAACATAGCAAGAGAATTCAGGGTTGTGGTGAAAATGCAGGTACCGTAAGTGGAGCTGAGTCCATAGCCAGATCAGCCATGATTTTATTGAATGATGGAACCAGCTCAACAGGATGGATGCCCAATTCCTGCTCTTATTTCTTATGTTCTCAGAATCAGAATCAGAGTCAGGTTTAATATCTCCAGCATGTGTCATGAAATTTGTTAACTTAGTTGCAGCAGTACAATACAATAGGTGATAATAAAGGAAAAAATAAATAAATCAATTACAGTAAGTATATATGTATATTAAATAGTTAAATTAAAAATAATGCAGAAACAGGAATAATATAAAAAAAGTGAAGTAGTGTTCACGGGTTCAATGTCCATTTAGGAATCGGATGACAGAGGGGAAGAAGCTGTTCCTGAACCGCTGAGTGTGCGCCTTCAGGCTTCTGTATCTCCTTCCCCTCCTTCCAGATGATAACGATGAGAAGAGGGCAGATCCTGGGCGGTGGAGGCCTTAATAATGGATGCTGCTTTGCTGGGGGATCGCTCTTTGAAGATGTCTTGGATACTACTGAGGCTGGTACCCAAGATGGAGCTGACTAATTTTCCAACTCTTTGTAGCTTCTTTCAATCCCGTGCAGCAGCACCTCCACCACCACCGCACCCCCCCACATACAGACGGTGACGCAGCCAGTCAGAATGCTCTCCACGGTAGATCTGTAGAGGTTTTCGAGTGTTTTAGGTGACAAACCAAATCTCCTCAAACTCTTAATGAAATATAGCTGCTGTCTTGCCTTCTTTATAGCTGCAATGTTATGTTGAAACCAGGAACTTGAAATTTCTCACTCTCTCTACTTCTGATCCTCAATGAGGAGTGGCTTGTTTTCCCTCGTCTTACCCTTCCTGAAGTGCACAATCAGCCCTTTCAACTTACTGACGTTCAATGCAAGGTTGTTGCTGCAGCACCGTTCAACTAACTGGTATATCTCGCTCCTGTATGCCCCCTCATCTCCATCTGAGATTCTGCCAACAGTGGTTGCATCATCAGCAAGTTTATAGGTGGCATTTGAGACACACAGTCGTGTGTATAGAGAGAGTAGAGCAGTGGGCTAAGCACACACCTCTGAGGTGCACCAGTGTTGACCATCATCGAGGAGGAGATATTATTACCAACCCACAAAGATTGTGGTCTTCCGGTTAGGAAGTCGAGGGTCCAATTGCAGAGGAAGGTACAGAAGCACAGGTTCTGTAGCATATCAATCAGGACTGTGGAAATGATGGTGTTAACCACTGAGCTATGGTCAACGAACAGCATCCTGACATAGGTGTTTGTATTGGCCGTGTGAAGAGCCATTGAGATTGCTTCTGCCATAGACTTATTGTGGCGATAGGTAAATTGCAGTGGGTCCAGGTCCTCGCAGAGGGAGGAGCTGATTCTAGCCACGACCAACCTCTCAAAGCATTTTATCACCGTAGATGAGAGCGCTACTGGATGATAGTCATCAAGGCAGCTCACACTGTGTTTCTTGGGCGCTGGTATAACTGTTGTCCTTTTGAAGCAGGTGTGAGTTTCTGTCCATAGCAGTAAGAGGTTGAAAATGTCCTTGAATACTCCTGGCAGTTGGTTGGCACAAGTTTTCAGAGCCTTACCAGGTATCTAATCTTTTGATTAGTACAAAATAGAAGTCCATTGTAGTGTGAAGTGGTCATAGCAAAAACAATGTGCAGAGTGGTCGAAGTGTTGTGCAGTTGTTTCAAGAACTGAAATGATGAAGGGAAGTCTTTTTACAGACACTGTAGTATAATTCCAATCCACACTGAGCTGAGAGAATAGAAACCCCACAGCCTGAGCCAGAAACCTCAGGCCAGTTGCCCACTTTGCAAGTAAACTCTGTGTTTTTGTGTTGCTCAGGTCTGAAGGATCCGTGCAGCGATGTGACTTGTGGATTCGGCAGCTCCTGCGTCCAGTCGTCCGACGGGCAGTCGGCCAAGTGCATCTGCCCCACCACGTGCAGCGGGCAGCCAGAGAAGGTGGTCTGCGGCAGTGACGGCCAGGACTACCGCAATGAGTGCGAGCTGAATAAGCACGCTTGCGACCATCATCGCAATATCTACAAGAAGTCCGACGGTTTCTGCGGTGAGTCACCGTGACAAGTCCAAGTAACTGGGGAGCAAGGTCACAGTTTTTTGTGATGACATCACTCACCAAACACAATAAGATATTGGAGTAGAATTAAACATTTCCGCCCGTCAAGTCTGCTCCACCATTCCATCATGACTGATTTATGATCCCTCTCAACCCCATTCTCCTGCCTTCTCCCTGTCAGCTTTGATGTCCTTATTAATCTAGTACCTATCAATCTCCACTTTAAGTATACCCACTGATTTTATTCTGTGGCAATGTCCACTGAAGGGTGGAGGCCCAGGGCCCTGCCCTAGATTTGGAGGACTGTCCATGTGTGTATGGGTGGGTCGAAGGGAGAAACGGGGCTGTTTTTTGCTGTTCTGCTGATCATTGTGGGCATGAATGTGTGGTGACACTTGCGGGCTGCCCCCAGGTTGTGTTGTTGTTATCACAAGCTAAGCTTTTCACTGTATGTTTTGGAATTCCACAGACTCACCACCCTCTGGCTAAAGAAATTCCTCCTCAGCCTTGCTCTAAAGGGGCATCCTTCTATTCTGAGGCTGTGCCCTCTGATCCTAGACTCCTCCGCTGTAGGAAACATCCTCTCCACATCCACTCTATTTAAGTCTTTCCAAATTCAATATATTTCAGTCAGAACCTCCTTCGGTCTTCTAAACTCCAGCGGGTATGGGCCGAAAGCCATCAAATGCACCTCATGCATTACCCGAGATCATTTTCCTGATTCTCCTCTGGACACTGTATCTAGGCCTTTCAATATTTGGGAGATTTCAGTGAGATCCCTTCCCATTCCTCTCAATTCAAGCGAGTACGGTGTTCAGAGTGTGAATTATGAGGAGATACCACGTGGTACTGAATGGCGCATCATATTGTGCTGAGCTAAAGAAACTAGTGAATTAAATACCAAACTAACTAATCCCTTCTGCCTTTACAACATTGTATTTGTCTCCACCACCACCCCTGGCAGTGCATCCCAGCCACCCACCACTCCCTGTGTAAAGAACTTCTTGAACTTTCCCCATTTCAGCTTAAATGCATGCCCTGTTAGTGGACACTTCAACCATGGGGAAAAAGTCTGTCTACTCTATCTATGCCTCTCATAATCTTATATACTTTGATCGGGTCTCCCCTGAGCCTCCTCTGCTCCAGAGAAAACAACTCAAGGTTGTCCAGCCTCTGGAATGGGTTGGTAAGAAGATTAGGAGGAGCAGCATCAAACAGCATGGAACCAGGCCGTTTAGCACAACTGGTCTAGGCTGACTGCGTTGTCCAGCGAGCTAGTCCCATCTGTTAATAAATAAGCAACAGTTAAAAGCCACCAATTTATTGATTGATAGAGATGCAGCGTGGGATCAACCCTTCCACGCACTTCGAGCCGCGCCAGGCAGCCATCCCCGATTTAACCCGAGCCTAATTATGGGACAATTTACAATGGTTAATTAACCTACCAACCAGTACATCTTTGGATAGTGGGAGGAAACTGGAGCACCCAGAGGAAATGCACATGGTCACGGGGAGAACGTACAGGTTCCTTACAGGCAGCAGTGGGGACTGAACCCTGGTCGCTGGTACTGTAAAGCATTGTGCTATCCACTACACTACCGTGCCACCCTAAATGTGGCTAATGTGCCTGCCTCAGTCACTATTTCTGGCAGCTCATTCCAAATATGCACCAGTCTCTATCAGCTGTCCCTGATGTCCCTTTCATATTCCTTGCCGCTGACCTTCAACCCATGCAGAACGACCATTTGGAAATGGGATTGATATAGTCAAAAGGCCAGTTCGGTTCCTGTCTTCCTAACATTCCAGGATTCCAAGGCTGACAAATGGCAATAAATCTTTGTTCTTTACTAAATGGTGTCTGTTCACTTGTCTTTGACTTTCCAAGGTTTATTCTATACTGGAGGATATTTATCCAAAGATGCTAGCACAGGACTTTCCATTACCCACTGAGCTCAAAGCTCTAAATTCACACCACGGGCTCTAAGAACTTCTAGGCTGATGCTATTTATGGCCACAAATCACCCAGTCACCTTCTGATGGCCTCATTGTATAGCGACATACTCTGGCAGAGTTCCTGCTTATTGTTGAGCCTACTCTAAGATAGTTCAAAGTTCAATGTAAATTTATAATCACTGTACATATACATCACCTTATACTACATTGAGATTCATTTTCTTTCAGGCATTTACAGGAAAATAAAGAAATAAAATAGAATTTATGAAAAACCGTATATAAACAAGGACTGACAAACACCTGAAGTGCAAAAGAAGCCAAATTGTGCGAATATAATATGTAATACTGAGAAATTGAGCTGTAGAGCCCTTGAAAGTGAGTCTATAGGTTGTGGAATCAGTTCAGTGTTGAGGTGGGTGAGAAGAGAGCATGGCCTGGACGGTGGGGTCCCTGATGATGGATGCTGCTTTCTTATAGTAGCTCTCCTTGTAGATGTCTCTATGGTGTGAAGCGGAATGAGAATAGAAGGTCAAAGTTCAAAAGTTTAAGGTAATTTTATTGTCAAAGTATGTATATGTCGCCTTGAGGTTCATTTTCTTGCAGGCATTCACAGTGGAACAGTGAAATACAATGGATTCAATGAAAAACTACACACAAAGAAACACTGACAAACAACTAATGTTGAAAAGGTGGTGGAAAACAGTCAGCGATTCAAATTAGCAAAATGCTTTACGAAGCAAAACACCTTTATGTTTACGAGAGTTTTAAGACATCATTCAGCCGAGAGGACGAGTTAGCCCTGAACTAAGCAGAAAGGCAAGATTCAATTGATTGGAGTGAATTTCAGAATCAGATTCAAGTTTTTTTTTACCACTGACATATGATAGTTCACACCACCCTGTACACAAGAAAGGAGATGGAGGAGTAATCCACATGGCCCATCAAACCTGCCCTCCCTAGTCAATATGACCAGCCTTGTTTCTGTCTTTGCCTCAGTTCCCTATAGCCCTCAATTGTCCAATCAGCCTCCTTGCCGTCAAAGACAAATATACAGAAAGGTGGCAGAAAAGTGCCAGTAATATCATGAAGGATCCCACCCACCCTGCTCATGGACTGTTTGTCCCAATCCCATCAGGGAGGAGGCTACGTAGCATCCACACCAGGACCACCAGACTCAAAAACAGTTACTTTCCCCAAGCAGTAAGGCTGATCAACACTTGCACCCACTAACCCACCCCTCCACACCTCCAACCACCACTACGTTATCATTTTCTGTCAGTCACCTTATATACAGACACTCCTGTGCCTAGCGTCACTTTATGGACATACAATCAATCTATGTGTATAAGCTATTTTTTAATTTATTTTTGTTTTTTTTGTTATTGTGTTTGGTAGGAATTTTTTTGTACTGCAAAGAAACAATTACTTTGTACTCCTGTACACTTTTGTATAGGAAATGATGTTAAACAATCTTGAATCTCCCACTGCCAGACTCACAGACAGCTTCCATCCCACTGTCATCAGACTCTTGAACGGACCTCTCATATGCTTGAAGTGAATTTTTGATTCCTCCAGTCCACCTCGCTGTGACCTCTGTACCTTATTGTCTCCCTGCACTGCACTTTCTCTGTAACTATAACACTTTATTCTGTATTCTGCTACTGTTTTCCCTTGTTCTACCTCAATGCACTGGGTAATGAATTATGTATATGAACAGTATGCAAGGCAGGTTTTTCACTGTATCTCGGTACATACTACAGTTATAAACCAATTCACCCGTGTGGTTGGTACAAAGATTATTCTCAGTGCATGTGACAATAACATATCGACAAGTGTCAATCTGTTTTCTACACGAATAGACACTCAGTGGCCGCTTTATTACATACCACCTGTACCTAATAACGTGGCCACTGAGTGTACGTTCATGGTCTTCTGCTGCTGTAGCCCATCCGCATCAAGGTTTGACATGCAATGCATTCAGAGATGCTCTTCTGCACACCACTGTTGTAACGTGTGGTTATTTGAGTTACTGTCACCTTCCCGTCAGCTTGAAGCAGTCTGGTCATTCTCCTCTGACCTCTCTCATTAACAAGGTGTTTTCACCCACAGAACTGCCGTTGACAATGTTTTTTTGGTTTTTGCACTATTCTCTGTAAACTCTAGAGATTGTTGTGCATGAAAATCCCAGGAAATCAGCAGTTTCTGAGATACTCAAACCACCCTGTCCAGTACCAACAATCATTCCATGGTCAAAGTCACTCAGATCGCATTTCTTCCCCATTCTGATGTTTGGTCTGAACAACAACTGAACCTCTTGACCATGTCTGCATGCTTTTATACATTGAGTTGCTGCCGTATGATTGGCTGATTAGATATTTGCATTAACGAGCAGGTGTACCTAATAAAGTGGCCACTGAGTGTACTTCCCAGGCAGGAACGACATGGGGACCCTCACTAATCTTTTCAGGTTTACTGTGTTGCCCACAGACCCCTGCAAAGACGCTCAGAGTGACCTGAACCAGGCGTGCCGAGTACAGCCAAGAATCCGCAAGCCCGAGGTGCTGTCGCGACCGGAGAGCTGCCCGAAGGAGGACAGGCCCGTCTGCGCCGATGACGGTCAGACCTACGACAGCATGTGCGTCATGGAGAGGGTGGGCGCTCTCAAAGGCATCCATCTCCAGAGGATTCGCTTCGGACCCTGCCTGCCCAGAGGTGAGCAGTCAGACCATGAGACATAGGAGCAGAATTAGTGTAACGCTCACAGAATGCTGGCGATCACAGCAGGTCAGGCAGCATATTGGGATAGGAATAAAGAGTTGACATGTGGGGCCGAGACTTCTCATCAGGAATGAGCAGCAGTAGTTTGACCATTCAGGCGTTGAGTCTGCTCCACCATTCTCTCACGACTGGGCATCTCAACCCCATCCTCTTGCCGTCTCCCTGTAACCATAGACGTCCATACTAATCAAAAACCTGTCAATATACCCTGTAACTTGGCCTCCACAGCCATCTTTGACAGTGAATTCCACAGATTCGCCACCTCTGGCTAAAGAGATTCCTCCTCATCGCTGTTCTAAATGGACGTCCCTCTATTCTGATGGTGTGCCCTCTGGTCCTAGACTCCCCCATTATAGGGAACATCCTCTCCATATCCACTCTATCCAGGCCTTTCAACATTCAATAGCTTTCAATGAGGTCCCTCCTCATTCTTCTAAACTCCAGTATGTACAGGCCCAGAGCCATCAAACGTTCCTCATGCATCACCCCTTTCATTCCTGGGATCATTCTCATGAACCTCCTTTGGGCCCTCTCCAATGCCAGCATGCCCTTGTGCCAAGGGGCATAAAACTGCTCACAATACTCCCAAGTGTGGGCTGACCAATGCTTATAAAACCTCAGCTTTTGGGGTTGATTTGGCTTAACAAACGGTCCTGAGTTCTATTTCAGCACTTAATCAGATGATTAAACTTTAGCCTTTTGACAAATTTCACAACAGAAGACCCTAGTTGTCTGTGCTTCCCTCAAAACTTATTTTCTCACTGGCCTGAAGCCAAACTAGTTACAGGAGGTGAGCTTGCTGTAGAATTTGTTCGCAAGAAGTGGCTGACCTTGAGAAAGTCACACCAAGAAGGGCTGTTCCCAAGGAGTAAGTGCTAATATTGCAGCAATTATTTTCAGTGCGGCTGGTATTCCCCACCACCCCAGGGGCAACAGGGTCAACAGCAGAACAATGTATTGGAGTTAACAACGAGCTTCCCATATCCAAAGGGAAAGAACTAACCGTATAGACTTTAACCATCTTCCACCGGTCACTGGTTTTAAATTTCTGGATTTATTGAACTTAGTTTCTTAGCCTGCTGGATTTTAATTTAAAACATGAGACTGATGTTGCGGAACTTTAAGACCTGAGTTATAGGTAAAGGTTGAATAGTTGAGTTGTTCTCCAATCTTGGCATTCCAATTGCAAACATTTCGTTGACATACGAGGGGCACCATCAGTGCACTTTAATTTGTGATCTGTCCTCCGAATGCTTGGATTTTCAATCAGCTGATTGGTCGTTATTACGGAAACTCAGTTGTGATGTCGGAAGTGGATCTCATTGCTGATTGGTTGTGTGGCAAACTCTGTGCATTGTGGTCTGGAATTTTGCCTGCATCAGCTAATATATAGGATGGAGATCTACGTGTGCTTACAGAATTGTTTGAGAAAACAATGCTTCTCGGAATTCTCTTGCATGCTGCGTGCTCCATGACGTAAAATGATGCCCAGTCCAATTTATGCCCCTCTCGAACTTAATGGGTAGTGACTAGAGAGAGTTGGCCATCCTACTTCATAGCCATGTAGATCGAGACCACAATGTACCAGAGTTCGCCACACATCCAATCAGCGACAAGATTCCCTCCTTATATCACAACTGAGTTTCCGTAATGATGACCAATCAGTCTATAAAGGCCAAGCATTCAAAGGACACGCCACAAATTAACAGTGTGCTGATGATGTCTTCTCGTATGGTGACAAAACATTTGCAAGTAAATTGCCAAGATCGGAGAACAGCTCAACCCAACCATCAACCACCTGAGCTACACATTTTCCGAGTTATTTCCAAAGGTTAAATAGGTTAGGGCTATATTCACTGGAGCGCAGGAGAATGGGGGGGGGGGATCATACAGCTGTGTACAAAACTATGAGGGATATAGAAAAGTTGAATGGTTTGGGTAAGATGAGAACCAGAAATCATAGGTTTAGGGTGGAAAGTGAAATATTGAAGGGAACCTGAGGGGTAACTTTGTCACTCAGAGGGTAGAGCAAGTGTAGAATGGGCAGCCAGTGAAAGTGGTGGATGCAGGTTCGATTCCAACCTGTAGGAGATGTTGGCATAAGCACACGGATGGGAAGGGTGTGGAGGACTCTGGTCCATGGGACTAGGCAGAATTGCAGTTTGGCACAGGTTAGATGGGCTGAAGGGCCTTTCTTTGCTGTAGTGCGCTATGACACTATGACTGTATCTTTGCCATTAGACACACCACCGTGGGGTTAATATCTGCTCGCTCTCTTGGTTACAGACAAGTGTCAGGAAGAGTGCAAGTTCAACGCCGTGTGCCTCAACCTACGGGGGAGCGTCCGCTGCTCGTGTGACCGCATCGTCTGCGACGGGGCCTACAAGCCCGTGTGTGGTCAGAACAGCCAGAGCTACAACAACGACTGTGAACGTCAGCAAGCAGAGTGCCTGGGGCAGACATACATCCCAGTCAAGCACCAGGGCCCTTGCGGTAAGCAGCATTGAAGCCTTGCTGCCCAGTCGCCCTGCCTGGATGTGCAGCTCTGCCGTAACAATGCCGCGTGCAATGTTGCTTTGTTGTGACTTCGAGAAATGATCCTTCCTTTCTGTTCTCAATGTTGTCTTCTCAACTCAGTCAGAGTAACGTTGCTGTGAAGTTCCTGTTCTCCATATTTCCATTTCCCTTCTGAACCCATCTTCCATCTTGTCTGATTTGTGCATGTCCGCCACCCTTGGTAGTGCCAGACCACATTCCGTACCCGTGCCGCCTTTTCGAGAGTGTCTTGTTTCGTTTGTTTCAAATGTGTTTTCTCGTATGCAGTGTCTGACTGGTGACCACCTCTCTTTGTCTTGTCTGGGAAGCTATCCGATCAGAGTCAGAGCGGCGCATCACTCTCTCTGCGAGTTCGACCTCTGACCTTACCCGTGAGGGCTCTTCGGACCTTGAATATGACCTTACCGGACCAGGGTCAGGAGAAGTTGTCACGTGAGGGGAAAGGTCAGGCTGTCCCCTGACAGAAAAGGATTTGCGTTGCAGTATATAACTTCCTCAACTGGAAAATGAAATGATGGTAAAAAAGGAAGCCATCAGAACCCCACCCTTTCGTTATAGGACACTAGAACACTTCTTTTCTCAGTATAAGACCTCTCGATCACTTATAATGAATTATGATGTTTCTAAAGTTGTGAATTATTACATCATCTTTCCACTAATATGACCCCAAGCTATTGAAGTGTTTTGTCTCCTGTGTTCTGCATCACCTCCCCCTAGGTCCCCTCCTCCTTCCTTTTCTCCTATGGTCCACTCTCCTCTCTAATCATATTCCCTCATCTACAGTCCTTGACCTTTCCCACCCATCTGGCTTTTTCTAATCACCTTCAAGCTATTCTTCTTCTCCTCCCCCCCCATCTCTTTATACTGGTGTCTTCCCCCTTCCTCTCAGTCATGAAGAAGGGTCTCAGCCCATAATGTCAACTGTTTATGCATTGCCATAGATGCTGACTGACCTGCTGAGTTCCTGCAGCATTTTGTGTGTGTTGCTTCAGTTGGATTGGTTTGTGTCATAAAGCTGTACTTCCTTGTGTTTTTATTCTTATAATGGCACAGAAGGAGGCTATTAGGCCCATCAGGTCCCTGCTGCTCCCAGTCTCATTCCCCCTTGTCTTTTCAAAGTTCAAAATAAGTTTATACAGTATATATCACCATATATACCTGAAGGTTCATTTTCTTGCAAGAATTCACAGTAGAATTATTTTCCTGTATTCCTGCAATGTTTGCTTTCTGATATTGCTGTCTACTCCTGTGGATTCTTTCTGACATTAACTTACATGACAGGGCACTTACAGTAGCCAGTTAGCCTGCTAGTGTACCATTGGGATGAAGGTGAGAACCATAATGGCCGTGAGAAGACCAGTGGTTGCATCTGCAAGTTCTGCACATGCAGCCCATGAGACGAGGATCAAGCAGGAGTCTCTGCGACTGAGAGAGAGCATTGACACTCATCGGGTCATACAGTACAGAAAATGGCAAGCTCTGTTCAAAGTTCAAAATAAATTCATTATCAAGGTATGTATACCTCACCATATACCACCTTGAAACTGATTTTCTTGCAGGTATTTACAGGAGAATAAAGAAATACAATAGAACTTATGAAAACCAATACATAAGAAAGACTGACAAATGACTAATGTGCAAAAGAATATAAATTGTGCAAATAATAACTAAATACTACTGGGAACATGAGTTGTAGAGTCCTTGAGAGTGAGTCCATAGGTTGTGGAATCAGTTCAGTGTTGAGGTGAGTGAGGTTATCCACACTGTTCCAGGATCCTGATGATTGAGGGTAATAACTGTTCCTGAACCGGGTGGTGTGGGAACTAACACTCCTGGAGGGTGGGGTTCCTGTGATGATGAATGTTGCTTTCTTGTGTCAGCACTCCTTTTAGGTGTATTCAGTTGCGGGATGGGCTTCACCCGTGATGGTAAAGGAGCCTGGTGGTTGATGGTAATGACTGTTGCTGCACCTGGTGGTGTGGGACCTGAGGCTCCTGTACCTCCTTCCCAATGGTAGCAGCAGTATCAGGGATTAATACTGAAGGCCAAAGGTTCAACGGTTCAATTTAATATCAGAGAATGTATACAGTATACAACCTGAAATCCTTACTCTTCGATTCAATGGTAGGGAGGGTTTCACCTGTTATAGTTGTCGGGTAATAACTGTTCCTGAATCTGATGGAGGTGGCAGCAGATAATTAGCAGGGGCTGGGTTCAAATAGATGAAAACAACAGAAATGATTGATGTGATTTTTAAACATTTCGGTGAATTTATTAGTTGAGACGATTCTGTTCCTGTCCCTGGTCTTGTACAGAACACTTGTATGGTAATGTCTTGACAGATGGGAAAATGAAACTCCGCTGCCCTCAGATTGGTATCAAACTGGGCCAGCAAATATTCACTCTTGCCTGAAATCGGAGCCTCAATCTAATTAGAGGCTCCAGTTCTAATCCAGCCAAGCTTTATGGCTCTGTATTCTGATCCAAGTGAGTGGCTAGGGCTCCCAGGATGGTAGTGGGTCACCCGTGATGTTCGCCTTGTGCCAGATTGCTTTCCGTCAGATAATCCCAAATTGCCAGGGTGCCAGTCACAAAGAATGTTTTATAAGTACAGACAAGATCAGTGTTGAGGGATTTTGACAGCGCAGCAAGAAAATATACAAGTGTGCATTTATGCTTTGTTATCTCAGCATTGTTCAGAAGCATTAAAGCAAGAAATAGCCAAATGTTCTCTTGAGCTTGTGTTCACGGCATATCACATACCCTGTCTCCTTTCTCAGCCAATCCCCAAATCCCTGATAACCTGATAATTAACAATCTCACACTTGTGTGTTCTAAACCCACGGAAGGTGCGACAGCGTGACGCTATTACAGTGCCAGTGACCCGGGTTCAGTCCCACCACAGTGTGCAAGGGGTTTGCATGCTCTCCCTGTAACTGTGTGGGTTCCCTCCGCGTGCTCCAGTTTCCAACTGCATTCCAAAGGCGTAGGTTAATTGGTCAGATGTGCATAGTTGGGCAGTGTGGCCTCGTTGGGCCATGAAGAACTGTTACCATGTTGGATCTCTAAAAGATAACACTCAAACCCCCGAACAGGAGAAAATTCCAAAGATTTAAATTCATGGGCCTTTATAGCACAGCAACAGGTCCTTCTGCAAGTCAAGTCCATGCCTGCCTGGTCTTCTGCCTAGACCCATCTATCTACACCTGAACCATGGCCCTTTATTCCCCTTCTATCCATGTACAGGTACCTATCCAAATGACTCTGAGATGTTGCAATCAAACCTGCATCCACCACATCGACTGGCAGCTCGTTCCACATTCTCACCACACTCAAATTGAAGAAATTCCCTCTTAGATTCCCCTTTCACCTTTAACCTGTGATGGGAAAGAGCCTGCTTGCATTCATCCTGTCTATCGTCATCATCATCATCATCATGTGCTGTGTCGTATGACGTGGGCAATCATGGTCTATTGACCATGATGGTTCTTGGCAAATTTTTCCACAGAATTGGCTTGCCATTGACTTCTTCTGTGCGTGGTCTTTACAAGACGGGTGACCCCAGTCATTATCAATACTCTTCAGAGATTGTCTGCCTGGCATCAGTGGTCACATAACCAGGACTTGTGATATGCACCAACTCCTCATACGACCATCCACCACCTGCCCCTATGCCACACCTTGTCCAAGGGTGACCTGCAGACAAGTAGTGGGAAGAAGTGTTTTACACCTCCTTTGGTAGAAACGTATCTCCACTCCACCACCCACATCCTATCTATACCCCTCATAATTTTGTATATCTCTGTAAGATCTCCCTGAATTCCTGTAACAACCATCTGGTGAAGAACCTTGGCTTTGGCTCAATCCCACATGAGCAATTCCGATCCTGAGAATGTAGCCAACTTTCTCCAAGGAGTAAACAGTATTCTGCAGCAACTTGCCAATCCCTCGTGAAATGAGTCACCTCTCAATCTGAAGTGAATGTAATTCACTTCCCTCGATCTCTTCTTTGTAAGACAATCCTCTCATCTCTGTGAATCACACTGTTTTCATATATTTTTTTTTAAAGAAAAAGTTCAATTTTAAACCCTCTTTAGTTAAGTTGTTTGTTTGTTGTGAAAATAGACAGCATTTCACGTTATGTTATTGCATCCCCACCATCAGTAACCCTGTGGAGGGTGATGTAGGAGGGAAGGGCTAAATTAATCTTGGAACAGGTTAAAGGGTCAGCACAACATTGTGGGCCAAAGGGCCTGTACTCTGCTGTAGTGTTCTATGTTCGATGACATGTAAGTTAATTGGCATACAGAGATACAGTATAAGAGGATTGTGAGTCAGGATTACAGATAAGGAGGGGTGAGACAAAATAAGGATTTGAACACAAGGATAAAAAATTTAATTTTAATTGAGGCATTGCTTGTTAAATAGCCGGTGGGGAGTAACGAAGACAAAGTGGGCAAATGTGATATACAAGTTTTTGAATGAAGTAACTCAGTGCAGCAGAGGTCTGGTGGGAAACCTTCATGAATTGACAGTCTCGAGTAAACAGTTCTCTGTTCAGGGCAGTGGCAGAAGTTCCATATTTGCTAATTGAGTGTAGTGTCCGTGGTTCCCGAATCCTTTCAAAGAATAGAGAACACTACAACACAGTACAGACCCTTCAGCCCAAGATGTTGTGCCAACTTTTTAACCTACTCCAAGATCAATCTAACTCTTCCTCCATTTTTGTTTCCTTATCAAAGAGACTCTTAAGTGTTCCTAATATCTCTGCCTCTACCACCCACCACTCGGTGTGAAAAACCTACCTTTACATCTTCCCTTGTACTCGCCTCCAATCACCTTAAAGTTATGCCCCCTCGCATTAGCCAGGTGGTGCAGTAGTGCAGTGGTTAGCACAACGCTTTACAGTACAAGTAACCCGGGTTCATTTCCTGCCACTCTCTGTAAGGGGTCCGTACGTTCTCCCCATGACTGCATGGGTTTCCTTCCACGGTCCAAAGACATACCAGTTAGTAGGTTAATTGGTCATTGTAAATTGTGCTATGATAAGGCTAGCGTTATATCAGGGGTTGCTGGTCAGTGTGGCTCTAAGGGTCGGAAGGGTCTACTCTGCACTGAATCCCAATAAATAAATAAATTTATGCCCTTGGAGAAAGTATCTGGCTGACAACTCAACCTAAAGCCTCTTAGCAGCTTGTACACCTCTATCAAGTTACCTCTCATCTTCCCGCTGTCCAAAGCCTTAGCTCATAGGACATGTTCTCCAATCCAGACAGCACCTGGTAAATCAGCTCTGCACCCTCTCTAAAGTTTCCACATCCTTCTTATAATAAGGGAACTAGAACTGAACACAATATTCCAAGTGTAGTCTAACCAGAGTCCTGTAGAGCTGCAACGTTACCTTACGGTTGTTGAACCCAATCCCCTAACTGATGATTCAGATTCAGTTTATTGTCATTTAGAAACCACAAGTGCAATGCAGTTAAGAAATGAGACAACGTTCTCCGGAATGATATCACAAAAAAGAACACGACAAAACAGACCACACAAGGAAAACCACATAATGTTTGGTAATCCCCAGTCCAGAGTCCGGAGAGGCCAGCATACCATATGTCTTCTCAACCATCCACTTAACTTGCATGGCAACTTTGAGGGATTTATTGACGTGGATCCCAAGATCCCTCTGTCCTCCAGTCTGTATATAATCCTGCCATTAACCCTGTATTCTGTCTTTAAACTGGACCTTCCAAAGTGAATCACTCCACTCTTTTCCGGGTTGAACAGTTGCATGGTTTTGGCATTAGAAGCCCAGGGAGTTGTGGCATTGAATATTTTGGCTCTCCAATATCAGTGTACAACAGTCACACTTCCCCCCCCCCCCCCACCCCCCAGGCATGGATGTTCCTTTCCCCTTTGTCTTCATGCATCACAGCTGATTAAACTGTGCATGTAATGGCAATCCTGTCACTTGGCACACCAGTTCTGAGCTGTTCCGTGTGCACGGCATGCAAGTTTGAATAAAGGGCATTTAAAAAGAAGCAGCAGCTCTCCAGCAGACTGACAGTAAGCCAGACTGAAAGTGTTCATTAGACAGATGCCAACTCCAGCACAAAGTGCCTCAACACTTGCCCATCACAGCCGTATCCCCCATTTTGATCATCCCAAAGTGACACAGTTAGAGGATCAGCTCGTTAAGGTTGCTGCATACCTGACTGGAGTGAATAGTATTTATTGATGAAGAAGAATTCTGCTGAAATGTTTTAGCTTGCATCGGTCTGGCATCCTCATTTCTCTAACTAATGGGTATGTTGTTGGCATGTGAAAAACAGACTTAGCATTGCAAGCACCTTTCCTTATGAGAAAACAATTTACCTCCTGTCTGCACTTTCCTGAGGGCCTTATTAAATTGACATGATGTGCAAAATCCTGAAGTAATTTAACCCTTTAGGATTGTTATCCTTCCATTTCAATGAAGTCACTGCCAACCCTGCTCTAGGATTAATTGCAAAGATACAGACTTGCACTCTCTAAATAAGAATCATATTTTGCCAAATTATGGTTCATGAAACCTGTGCAAGATTTTTGAGATTGATTTTAAGCCTAAATGTTTACACACTTCTATTTTTTAGTTGGTTATTTATTTAGAGATACAGTGAGGGACCGGCACTTCCAGCCCTTCAGCAACCCCCAATTTAACCCTAGTATAATCACGGGATAATTAACAATTAACCTACTGACTGGTACACCTTTGGACTGTGGGAGGAAACCGGAGCATCCGGAGGAAACCACGCACAAGATCGGAATTGCACACCGAACTCCGACACCCGAGTTGTAATAGCATCACACTGACTGTCACACAACCACAGCACCATTCTGTGAGAGATTCCTTTATTCTTTTCCAATACCAGACGTTTTTGCTGGTAGCACTGAATTAAGTAAATCAGTAGTCTGTACTCAAGTTGCCATCTCTATCCACATTACACACAGGGACCCGTGTGCCTGTGGCATTACTGCCTCTGTACAAGAACACCTAATTAAGGAATCGGTCTGCAGGCTCAGTGACAAGTATCTGCATAAAAATTGTGCATAGCTCGTCAAAATCTTGCAGACTGGACTCATATTCCTCCTCTTCTGTGTGTTAAACAGTGAAAACCATTTTTTTGCCTCTTCCTTAACAAGTAATTACTGCTGGCAGAAAGATGTGCAGTCAGTGCTGAGCTCTTTGAATTAATCTTATAAGAGCATGAGAACGGAATTAGGCCATTCAGTCCATTGCGTCTGCTCTGCCATTTCGTCACGACTGATTCATTATCCCTCTTCTGCCTTCTCCCCATAACCTCTGCTTTAAATATATCCAATGACTTGGCCTCCATGGGTGTCTGTGGCAATGATTTCCACAGATTCACCATCCTCTGGCTAAAGAAATTCCTCCTCTTCTCTGTTCTAAATGGATATGCCTCTGTTCTGAGGCTGTACCATCGGCTCCTAGACTCACCCACTATAGGAAACATCCTCTCCATGTTCACTCTGTCTAGGCTTTTCAATGTCCAATAGGATTCAATTAGATTTCACCCCCCCCCCCCCCCCAATTCTTCTGAACTCCAGCAAGTGTAGGCCAAGAGCCATCAAACACTTCTCATACATTAAACTTTTTATTCCCAGATAAATTCTCTTTACCCATCTCTGGACCCTCTCCAATGGAGCACATCCTTTCTTAAGATGTTCGGCATTTCTTGACATGATCCCTAACTTTTTGCTGACTTATGGTCCTGATGTAGTGTTTCGGTCCAAGACATTGACAGCTTATTCCCTTCCATAGATGCTGGCTGACCTGCTGAGTTTCTCCAGCATTTTGTGGTGTGCATTGCTGTGGATTTCCAGAATCTGCAAAGCCTCTTGTGCTTAGGGCAATTTTGGGTGTTAGGTTGTTTGTCAGTCTTTATGTGCTGATTCTGTTGTATTTTTTGTGAATGCGAGCAAGAAAATGAACCTCAGGATAGTATGTACCCTTTGAGAATAAATTTACTTTGAACGTTGAACTAGCTAATAATCTTCTGAAAATACTCCCATGTTCTCAGTATTATTTATTTTTTATTATTATTTTTGTCATATTGCACATTGTGCCTTCTTTTGCGCGTTGGTTATTTGTCAGTCTTTGTGTGTAGTTTTCCATTGCTTCTATTTCTTTTTTTCTACTGTGAATGCCCACAAGAAAATTAATCTCAGGGTGGTATATGGTGACATGAAGGTACTTGAATAATAAAACTATTTTGAACTTTGGGGTGCTGAATGGTTGGGGCCTTTGAGGGAAAGGGACACCTCCTCCTGATGCCCCTCCTCCCTCCCTTTATCCCTGGTCTCAGCCTAAACGTCAACTCTTTACTCCCCTCCACAGATGCTGCCTGACCCGCTGAGTTCCTCCAGCATTTTGTGTGTGTTCCTCTGGATTTCCAGCATCTGCAGAACCTCTCCTGTTTGGAGTATTGATTGCAGTTGGAAGGGCAGGGAAGAGATTCAGAATCAGAATCACTGTTATATATGATGTGAAGTTCATTGTTTTGCAGTGGGAAGATGTAGAATTATTAAAAATTACAAAATTAATAAATAATGCAAAAAATAAGAATTAATGGGGTACTGTTCATGTTTTCATGGATGTTAATGGGTTCACCAGGATGTTGTCTGGATTAAAATGTATTAGCTATAAGCTATGAAGCAGTATTATCAATTAGCTATAAGCTGTTACTGAACTAAAAGTTGGAGAATCTTGGACCAGTAGACACAGCCTCAAAGGAGAATGATGACCTTTTAGAACAGGGATGAACAGAGAGTGGTGAATCTGTGGAACTCATTGCCACAGATGGCTGTGGAGGCCAAGTTGTTCCGTATATTTAAAGCGGAGGTTGATAAGTTCTTGATTAGCAAGGGTATCAAAGGGTGTGAAGGAGGAAGTTTAAAGGTGACTTGCAAGGTAAACTTTTTACACAGAGTGATGCGTGCCTGGGTCAGGTAGCCGGAGGGGGGTGGTGACAGCAAATACAACAGCAATGTTTAGACAGACATATGAACAGTCAAGAGATAGAGAAATAGGGATCACGTACAGGCAAATGTAGTTAGCTGGGCAATGTGGCCAGCACAGACATGGTGGGCAGAATGGCCTGTTCTGGTTCTGTAATCTTCTGTGTAATGTGTCCATCTGATCCCACCCCCCTCCCCTTCTCACAGTGATCCCATTCACATCCTCTTTAAAGTTCATACCTGTCTCCTCAAACCTGTGCCTTCTTGCTTTTGATGTACTTACCACTGGACTGAAGAGTTTGACCATAAGATCATAAGATATAGGAAAGGGTTAGGCCATTCAGCCCATCGAGTCAGCCATTTCATCATGGCTAATCCATTTCCCTCTCAGCCCCAATCTCCTGCTTCTACCTATATTCCTTTATGCCTGACTAATCAATCTCTGTCTTAAATATACCCAGTGACGGCCTCCACAGCCATCTGTGGCAACAAATTCCACAGATACACTATTCTCTGGCTAAAGAAATTCCTTCTCATCTCTGTTCTAAATGGATGCCCCTCTATTCTGAGCCTGTGTCCTCTGGTCCTAGACTCTCCCACCATTGGAAACATCCTCTCCACATCCACTCTATCGAGGCCTTTCAACATTTGATAGGTTTCAATGAGATCCCCCTCATTCTTTTGAATTCCAGTGAGCAGGTGCCCAGAGCCATCAAAAGCTCCTCATATGATAAGATGTTCAATTTTGGAATCATTTTCGTGAAGCATCTTTGACCCTCCCCAATGTCAGCACACCTTCCTTCAGGTAGGGGCACAAAACTGCTCACAATACTCCAGTTGAGGCTTTACCAATGCATTAT
Organism: Hemitrygon akajei; assembly: GCF_048418815.1. Lineage (NCBI taxonomy): Eukaryota > Metazoa > Chordata > Chondrichthyes > Myliobatiformes > Dasyatidae > Hemitrygon > Hemitrygon akajei. Next base: position 45,941,823 of record NC_133152.1, read on the forward strand.
AAGCCTCAACATTACATCCTTGCTTTTATATTCTAGTCCTCTTGAAATGAATGCAATTGATTGCAATTGCAAATGAATGAATTCATTTAAAGAAGACGAGAATATAAGAGCAAGGATATAATGTTATCTTCTTTCCCTGATCCTCTCATGATCCAGCATACTTCTTTCAAGCCACTATTCAACAGTAATGATTCTAGCAATTTGATCTCACTCCTTGAGCCTCCACTTCATTAATCAAGTTGCTGATAGTCCCTTCTCTTACCTCTTCTCCTCACGTGCCCCTCACCTTCCCCCGGTGCCTCTCCTTCTTCCCTTTCTCCCATGGTCCCCTCTTCTCTCTTATCAGATTCCTTCTTCTCCAGTCCTTTACTTGTTCTACCTTTCACCTCCCAGCTTCTTGCTTCACTCCCTCTTCTCCACCCACCTACCTTCCCCCTCACCAGGTCTCACCTATCACCTGCCAGCTTGTACTTCTCCCCCTCCCTCCACCTTCTTATTCTGGCTTTTTCCTCCTCCTTTCCAGTACTGGTGAAGATTCTTGGCTTGAAACGTCAACTGTTTGTACCTCTCCATCAATACTTGCATGACCTTCTGAGTTCCTCCAGCATTTTGTGTGTGGTGCTCCGAATTTCCAGCATCTGCAGAATCTCTTGTTTATGATATTCCTTCGCTCCCACCTGCAATGTGAACCTTAAAAGTGGTTTGCTCAGCTTAAATCTCACTGCAATACTTACTGTAATGACAGTAGCATAGTTGATCAACAGTTTATTGAGCTTTTTGGCCATTGCTTCACCAATCAGCTCTAACTATGCCACTTCAGTTGTGTCTGGGGATTAATTTGTGTTGCAGTTAGTGATTATCTTCAGCAGAACTGACAAAACATCTCAGCAGTGTTCGTGACTTTACCTTGGTGCAAGTGCCAGGTTTGCAAGAGCAGTTTTGGCTGTTGCCACCTCTTTAATAAGAGTTTTTCAGAACCGTTTCTGAGAATTTAGAAAGGGAAGTTATAGCATAGACCTCCTCAATGATTTGCCTGTGGACTGCTTTGGAATAAAACCTGGAGAGTCAGGGGCCCAAGTAACGTCATTAAATACTGATCATCAGAACGTCTGAACACAACATACAACATCATCTCTCTCTCTCTCTCGCTCTCTCTCTCTCTCTCTCTCCCTCTCTCTCTCTCTCTCTCTCTCCCTCTTTCTCTCTCTCTCTCCCTCTCTCTCCCCTCCTCCTCCCACTCTATCTCCCTCTCCCTCTCCCCCTCCATCTCCCTCTCCCTCTCTCCTTCCCTCTCTCTCTCTCTCCCTCTCTCCCCCTCATTCTCTTTCTCACCATCTCGGACTCACAGACTTTCTGATTCTCTCTCTCTCTTTCCCTCTCTCTCCCTCCCTCTCTCTCTTTTTTGTTTCTCTCACTTTGTCTCCATCTCTCTCATTCTTTCTCACCATCTTTCTCTTACTCTCCAACTCCCTCTCTCCCACTGTCTCTGTATCTCCTTCAATATTCATGTTTACTTATCGGGTGTACATTGAAAACTAGAGTGAAATACATCATTTTGGTTAACAGCTAACACACCTGAGTGAATACAAAACACACTGCAGGTGCTGTGGTCAAATCAACACGTACAAACACGCTGGAGGAACTCAGCAGGTCAGGCAGCATGGTTTCCATGGATGCTGCCCGACCTGCTGAGTTCCTCCAGCGTGTTTGCACACCTGAGAGTGAGCTGGGCGGCGGCCCACAAGTGTCACCACACATTCCAGCACCAACATAATATGCCCACAATACAGGCCCATGCAGACCACAATCAAACAGAACACAACAAGCACCAAAACAAAGCAGCAAAACAAGCCCTTTCCTTCTTCCCATTCACCCAGGTAAACAGTCTCTAGCCCCAGGATAAGCCATCTTCTTCAGCTTCCAATGGACCCAGGCTCACAGACACTGGTTTTCAACTTCCTTAGTGGACTTGCAGAGGTTCACAGACTCAGGGGTCTCGAACTCCGGACTCTGTCTGTCTGTCTCTCTCTGTCTCTGTCTGTCTGTCTGTCTGTCTCTCTCCTGCCTGTCTCTGTCTCTCTCCCCCTCCCCCCACTATCTTCCCGCTCTTAGCTCCCTTTTCCCCTACTTCCTTTATCCTGCTTTCTCCATATTTTCCTTAATTCCCTGCCTCTCCACCTCACAGTGCCTCTCTGTATTTTCCCTATCCCGATGGGGATCCTGTGGGATCTGCAGAATGTTGTTGTTGGTCACATTTTGCCCTGTTTTCCATTGATTCCAACAGACCCACTTCTAGTTTAAATGTATTCATGGAGAGACAGCAACACGATGTAAAACCCAAACAGATAAATAACAGAGGGACTGCGTCCAAAACTTGATGGGCCTTGTACCAAGGCTTGGGGCTTGAAACTTGGACAGCCCTGGGACTAAAGTGCGGAGCAGAAATCTGGAAGAGAGACGAGGATTGTTAGCCTAAGAGTTGTGTTGGTTCAATGTTTTGGTGTTTCGATGTTGTTAGCCAAGCCACTGGAAAGGAAAATACATCAAAATAAACCTTAACTTGCCTGATTTCTTCAAACAGACCTTAACAATCTAAGCCCCTGCCTGAACGTTGAGTGTGATTTTGGGTCCAAATGCATTGTGAAGAATAACAAAGCAGTGTGTGAGTGCCAGCAGACCTGCCAGAGCGTGTACGAGCCTGTCTGTGGCAGCGATGAACACATTTACGGCAACGAGTGTGAATTGGAAGCCATGGCCTGCATTCTGAAAAAGCACATCACTGTCAAGCACAAGGGTCCCTGCGGTAAGTCAAACAATTACTCCTGAAGACTTTGTTAAAGTGAATTTATTAATCTTGTTCCATTCCTCAGAATCAGAATCTGCTTTTTTTCACTGGACATACGGTATGTTGTGAAATTTGTGACAGCAGTACAGTGCAAGTTATAAAATTACTATAATTTACAAAAGTAATGAGGTACCGTTCAAAAATCAGATGGCGCAGAGAAAGAAACTGCTCCTAAGTTTTTGACTGGGTTTTCCTGCACTTGTTCCTCCTCCTTGATTTCCAGCATCTGCAGAATCATTTGTGTTTTTGATCCATGGGCTTTTGTTTTTGTATTGTCATTATTAGTATGCTGAATCTGGAAATTTTACAACAAAAGATTAGCTTTATTTGTCATATGTACCTCAAAATGTTGTGAAAGGCATCGTCTGCGTCAAATCAAATCAGCGGGGACTGTGCTGGGCAGCCCACAAGTGTCGCTGTGTTTCCGGTGCCAACAAAGCTTCTCCACAACTTACTAACCGTCTCAGGTTCAGTTTGAAAATGTCTCGTCGCCACTGTTATGCTTTGTAACCTCAAAACATTCAACTAATTCAAAGGAAGACTGGGAATCTGACATGCGGTCTAACTTTGTGTTTGCTTTAAGTGAGGTATGTACATATCACATGATAGCGTGATGATATATGCCAGTTCACATATTTATACATATAACTCATAATAAATTATTTAAACTAACAAGAATGCTTAATCAACTAATATATACTATGTATACACACGCAAGAATACTCAAATATTACTTAAATATTAAAAGCACAACAGTACATCTTTAGAATTTGGGAGGAAATCAGAGAAACCGCACTTGGTCACAGAGATACAGATTCCTTACTGACAGCGGTGAGAATTGAACCCTGATCTCACAGCTGGTTCTGTAATAGCTTTACACTACCATGCCTCTTGCTTTGTTTCTTATAAGCAACAAAGATAAATGTAATTTAAACAAATGAGTTTGGCTGTCTCTGTGTCATCTTTAATTCCTGAACTCACTGAGGGTGAGAGGTGACTTGATAGAGGTGTACAAGATGAGAAGAGGCACCGACTGAGTGGACTCCCAAATACTTTCCTCATGGGCTAAAGTGGCTAATACAAGGAGAGTGTAATTTTAAGGTGATTGGGGAAAGTATAGGATGGGATGTCAAAGAGTAGTGGGTGTGTGGAACACCCACCCTGTCAGTAGTGCTGGGAGAAGCAAATCCATTCGGGACATTTAAAAAAGTCTTAGATAGGAAAATGGACGGCTGTGTAGGAAGGAAAAGTTAGACTGGTCTTAGAGTAGGTTAATATGTCAGCACAACATTCTGGGCCAAAGGGCCTGTACTGTGCTGTAGTGTTTTATGTTCACCGGGAGAATTCGGACACATGTTGGCACCTTTGAATTGGTCCCATTTTTCTCTTTCATGATTCCCGATCCATGCAGAAACTGGATTTGTGTTCCACAGTTTGGCTGCAGTGCCTCCGCGCTTCTGAACCGTCAAACCCTTTAGGGGTGACGCTGATTGGTTTAGGATTAACAGCATGAGCTTTGCAGCCCAGATGGTCTTGAACTGGGACTCGGGAGCTCTGACCGATGCTCAAGGTCACGGATGTCAGTGCAGGCAAGTGGATTGGTACACCGGCTGAAACACCCAGAAAGAATCGAAGCTGACAGCCTTCTCCCACTCGGGCAGGCCATCTTGTGGGCAAGGCCAGATACATTATAATGATAACGTATCCATTATAGAATATACATCAGTACAGAGCAGGAACAGGCTCTTTGGCCCACAATGTTGTGACGATCCAATTAAATTAGTAATCAAATGACCAAATCCAATTAATCCCCTCTGCCTACACAACGTCCATATCCTTCCATTTTCCTCACATTCGTGTGTCTATCTAAACATCTCTAAAGTTTCTGCTTCTACCAGCATCCCAGGCACCCACCACTCTGTGAAAAAAAAATTACCCCTCACATCTCCTTTGAAATTACCCCCTCTCACCTTAAAAGCATGTCCTCTGGTATTAGACTGGGGCAGACCTGCTCTGTCACAATACCCTCCCCTCTCTCCTAGTATACCCAAGATGCATAAGTGGAGAGGTAGGAGGCAGTGACCGTCCGGCTGTCCGCTCTGTGACGGATTGTGAAGTGGAAGGTTGCAGGGCTAGATGCCTCTGGTACTGTGAGCATTTTGATTCTTCATGGTGTGGATCCTGGTCAGTGCACAGTGATCTGTCTCCAAAACTCACTCCCGGCCTTGGAGGTAAAAATGTGGACTGTCCAGGGCCCACTGGATGGCCAGAGCCTCTTTCTCAACAGTTGAGTACCGAGTTCAGAGGTTCAATTTAATGTCAAAGAAATGCGTACAATATATATCCTGAAATGCTTTTTCTTCTCAAAACATCCACGCAAACAGAGAAGTGCCCCAAAGAATGAACGACAGTTAAACGTGAGAACCACCCCCCAGCTCCCCGCTCCTGTGTGTAAGCAGCGGCAAGCAACGATCCCCCCTCCCCCCACCGGCAAAACAAAAGGTGCACCCGCTACCGAGCACAAGCGTGAGCTAAGCGACAGCAAAGACACAGACCTTGCAGTTACCCCAATTCATCTGCCATTCGGCAACCCACAGGTTCTCTCACTCCCTAGTAAGGGAGAGGGAGGTGCCCCCCATTTTCCCATGGTAGCAGCTTCCTCCTCAGGTATAAGACAGGCTTCTCATTGTCCTCTTCTTCTTGGATTAACGCAGCACATATCCCTACTCCAGGAATATCCACCTTCACCAGGAAGGGCTTGTTGAAATCACCACTCGTAAGTACTGGATCTTCACAGAGCGCCCCCTTTAAACTTGCACTTCTGTCCAAAGCACCTCACAGTGAGTGGAGTTGTGGATGTCAATGTCTTTACAAAGTACATCAAGATTTTATACACTTTAAAAACAAATCACTCCTTCACCCATCTTCTTATCCTGGCTTCACATACACTGAAGCAAACAGAGAGAGACGTCATTTGCATTAACAACCAAGATACCAAGGATGTGGTGTTGGAGGCCTGTGTGTGTGAGTGAGTGGGTGGGAAATGGATTTGTTTGCTGTTGCTGTCTTGTTCTTGCTGCTTGTGTTCCTCTGCTGAGCATTGTGGGCGTGGCCAGGAAGGCTTCCTTCCATCATAGCGGAGTTTCAGCAGTTAGTTCTCCAGAATGGACTGGGCACTTTGCATCATCAGGAAGTTTAGAGGAGGCTTGACCGAAACGCAACACAGAGACAATTCAACGGTGAGCGATCACTCCAATAATACACTGCAAAATAACAAGCCACAAGGGGCCATAAGACAAGGGAGAACAGAGACTAAACACAACAAGGCAATGAGATAACTAAAGGCTAGGAGCAACTGGGCGTCCGGCTGGCTCAATTTAAAAAAAATTTTTTTATCTATTGAAATACAGTGTGGAATAGGCCCTTCTGGCCCTTTGAGACATGCCACCCAGCAATCCCCCGGTTTAACCGGGAAGATTTACAAGTGTACAATGACCAATTGACTGACTGACCAATGGACTGTGGGAAGGAAGCGGAGCACCTGGAGGGAGCCCACACAGTTATGGGGAGAATGAGCAAACTCCTTACAGTCAGCTTCGGGAATTGAACCCGGGTTGCGGGTACTGTAAAGCGTTGTGCTGAACAAGGATTATGAGTGAGAGTTGGGTTTAAATAGGCTGCAGGTGATGAGTTGGAAATGAGTGGCAGGTGACTCCTGTCAGCAGGGTGGAGATTGGGAGGTGCCTGCCTGTGCAGGCCTGACAGAGGTGGAACAGCCGTTCCTGTGGCGATCCTCATCGGCAAAATGTTACACAAGGGGCGAAAACGACAGTACGATTAAACGCTTGTACTGAATCATGGTAGTAACGATACACGTTGGGCAAATTGGAGTGTGGGAGTGATGGACCGGGCTTGTGGAGATGAAACACCTGTGTACTCAGAGACCTGTGCCCATGCCCAAAGGAGAGTGCCTCCCATGCACAGTTGGCCCAGTCAATTCACATCAGGATCGCTCGGTCACATACGCACTCACCACATTTTCGCGATCAATCTGATATGGTACAGGTTGTCCCTTACCTAACGACTCTATAGCAACACCATTGAGCCAGGAATATAAAATCCCTGGCACAGGGAGAAGTGTAGGATTAAGCCTCTTGCCCCTGTATGCCTGTGACTCTATGTAGCATACACAACACAAAGTGCACTGCAGATGCTACGGTCAAATCAACACGTACAAACAAGCTGGATGAACTCAGCAGGTTGGGCAGCATCCGCTGAAATAAACAGTCAACGTTTCGGGCCGAGACCTGAAATGTTGACTGCTCATTTCAACGGATGCTGCCCGCCCTGCTGTGACTATATGCAGCATGCAGTTTGCAGATCCAGAAGGTTGTGAGTTTATAAACGTTTAAGCTGACCGATGTTTCTCTCACCAGCCTGACCCCAGTCACACAGACCCTGGGCAGGACTGCAGCTAGTGAAGCTTGTTATAGAAAAATCAATATTTTTTGTTTCTGTTAAAATCTTTTATTCGGCTCAAAGGGCAGGGCAAGTCAGAGGGCAGCCTTCTTTGAATGCTAACAGATGCGGTCGATGCCTTTTGGCCTGAGTGTGGAAAACCACACAGATAAACTCCTTAATCTTTCGCAATTGGATATTCATTCCAGTCACAGATGCTGCTAACAGTTCTCAATTCAGTTCAGTTCAGTGACAAATAAATTGTGCCATAGCCAGCTGCTGTCTAGCCCCTGAATATCAAAATATTCAGGAATTGACTGGACAGATGGGACATGGCAGCCATGGTTGGCAGCTCAACTAGGAGAGTAAAAACTCCAATCTCAAACTTCTGCCGCCTTGTGGTTATACCCACTCATGGAGAAGGCTTCGGGAGTAAACCCCGAGGGAAAAATCCAGAGCTGGAGTCCTTAAACAGTTCAATGTTGAGTTCAATGTTGACTGGCAACTCCTGCAACACTACTGGTACCAAACTGTATCGGTCTCTTGCCGTACGTTTGGATTCATCAGCTGCGTGGAGAGAGGAGAGCCTGTTGCATGGGCAACAGCTTGTTGTCCATGTCATACTGCCCTGGTGTGTGTATGACAGATGGGATGCAACATCTATAGTTGACCCCGACCAACGACGGGCCAGCCCACGTACAGAGGGAACTAAATGTCAGCAATAAAAACAGGAAACAGAGGGCTTGCTAAGAAATGCATTCATCATCATCCTCATACGCAGTTTCATATGATGTGGGTGATCATGGTCTCCTGATTGTTCATGGCAAATTTTCCTACAGAAGTAAATTGTCATTGCCACCTTCTGGGCAGTGTCCATACAAGAAAGGCGACCCCAGCCATTATCAATACTTTTCAGAGATTGTCTGCCTGGTGTCAGTGGTCACATAACCAGGACTTGTGATGTGCACCAGCTACTCATACGACCGTCCACCACTGGCTCCCATGGATTCACATGACCCTGATCGGGGGCTAAAAGTAGGTGCTCCACCTTGCCCAAGGGTAGCTGCTACCCTTCTGCTACCTGCTGCACCTTGCCCAAGGGTAGCTGCTACCCTTCAGCTACCTGCTGGCTAGCGGAGGGAAGTGTGCCTTACAGCTCCTTCAGTAGACTCATCTGCTAAGCCACCCAATGCCCTTCATTAGACAAGTGAAAGTAAGTTAATGGGTGGTGAGTGAATTTGGTCATGTGATACCATTGGTAATGATATAATATTGCCAGATCTGAAAGATTCATGGACAGGAAAAGTTTAAAGGATGTGGGCAGACATGTGCAAATGGGGCTAGCATAGATGGGGATCTCATTGGCATGGACCAGTTGGCCCAGTTCCATGCTGTATAAAGCCAAGTTTATTGTCATCTACACAGGTGGCGGGTTAGATAAGAGTATTGGTAATGGCTGGGGTCACCCATCCTGTAAAGACACTGCCCAGAAGAAGGCAATGGCAAACCACTTTTGTAGAAAAACTTGCCAAGAACAATCATGGTCATGGAAAGACCATGTTCGCCCACGTTACATGACACAGCACATCATGAATGAATGAACACAATAACCCATGCATTCTCCATCTCTGGTATTCCTCTCTGCCACCTGTCCCACACTCTTCAGAAAGCACTCCATTATTGCCATTCCCGGGATCCTTTGCTCTTGCCAAATTTACAAACTCTCTCTACACAGATCGTGCCATACAGGCAACAATCTAATGCTGAGGTTTCATAAGCCATTGGTCAGACCGCACCTGGGCATTGTGAGGAGTTTTGGGCCCCTTATCTAATAAAAGATGTGCTAGCATTGGACAGGGTCCAGAGGGGGTTCATGAGAATGATTCCAGGAATGAAAGTGTTAACATAGAGAAGTATTTGATGGCTCTGGGCCTGTACTTGCTGGAGTTTGGAAGGGGGAAACTTATTGCAACCTATCAAATTTTGAAAGGCCTAGATGGAGTGGATGTGGAGAGGATGTTTCCAATAGTGGGGGAATCTAGGACCAGAGGGAAGTTTGAAATTCAACGTAAATTTATTATCAAAGTAGATATATGTCACCATGTACCACCCTGAGATTCATTTTCTTGTGGGCATACTAAATAAATCCATAATAGAATAATAACTATAATAGAATCAATGAAACTTGGGTGAAAAAGACAACACACTGTGCAAATACAAAAAGAAAAAGAATAATAATTATAAACAAATAAGCAATAAGTATCAAGAACTTAAGATGAAGTGAGTCCATAGGTTACAGGAACAGTTCAGTTATGGGGCAAGTGAAGTTAACCACTCTGGTTCAAGAGCTTGATGGTTGGGGGGTAATGACTGTTCCTGAACCTGGTGTTGAGAGTCCTGATTCTCCTGTATCTTATTGCTGATGGCAGCAGTGAGAAGAAAGCAAGGCCTTGTAGGTGGTGGTCAGAATAGAGCAGTGTCAGAATAAAGGGACATCTATTTAGAACAGAGAGGATGAGGAATGCCTTTAGCCAGAAGGTGGGGAATTGGTGGAATTCATTGCCACAGACGGCTGTGGAGGCCACATCTTCAGAATATTTAAAGTGGAGGTTGATAGGTTCTTAATTACATAGGGTGTCAATGTTTATGAGGAGAAGGCAGGAGAGTGTGGTTGAAAGGGATAATAGATCAGCCATGATGGAATGGCAGAGAAGATTTGATGGACGAATGGCCTAATTCTGCTCCTATGATTTATGGTCTTATAATCTACATAATTATATCAAGGTAGTAAAAAGAAAATAGATTGCAGATGTTGATAAAAGATCTCACCCCAAAATGTCAACTGCTTATTCCCCTCCATTGATGCTGTCCCATTGGTGCATTGCTCTCCATTGATGCTGTCCCATTGGTGCATGTTTCTCCATGGATGCTGTCCCATTGGTGCATTTTTCTCCATGGATGCTGTCCCATTGGTCCATGGTTCTCCGTTGCTGCTGTCCCATTGGTGCATGGTTCTCCATGGATGTTGTCCCATTGGTACATGTCTCTCCATTGCTGCTGTCCCATTGGTGCATGGGTGTCCACTGCTACTGTCCCATTGGTGCATGGTTCTCCATGGATGCTGTACCATTGGTGCATGTTTCTCCATGGATGCTGTCCCATTGGTGCATGGGTGTCCACTGCTGCTGTCCCATTGGTATATATCTCTCTCAGAGATTCATATTTCTCAGCACGCTCCTTACTCAAGAGAAATGGGAGTGACATTTCTTGGTGTTGCTGTGGATAATAATGTCATTTGATTCTTTTTGATTCATTTGATTCCAAACAATTGGTTTATTGATCATTGCAGAACGTGTCTCTGGCACTTTCCACTCCCTCCCCTCTCCCTGCTCTTTTTCCCAACTATGATTCCCTTCTCCCAGCCCCCTTCCCACTTTCAGTCCACAACAGAGACAATATCAGGTCTATCATCCAATGACTTGGCCTCCGCAGCCCTCCGTGCCAATGAGTTCCACAGATTCATCAAAGTTCGAAGTAAATTTATTATAAAAGCACATATATGTCACCATATACTACTCTGAGATTCATTTCCTTGCAGGCATTCACAGTAGAACAAATAAATGTAGAATCAATAAGAAACTACACACAAAGACTGATAAACAATGTGCACAAGACAACAAACTGTGGAAATAAATAAAACAAATAACAGAACAGTGCAGCACAGGCACAGGCTCGCTGGCCCATCATGTTGTGCAAGCCCAACTAAATAACAAATAGATAAATAAAAGTGAAAGTCTGAGTTGCTGAGTTCGTGAATGTTGTGCTGTGGCTGAAGAAATTCCTCCTCAGTCCAGTTCTGAAGTGGCATCCCTTTATTCTGAGGCTGTGCCCTCAGATCTTGGACTCTACTGCTAAAGGAAACATCCTCTTCACATCCACTCAATCCAAGTCTCTTTCGGAGTTCTGTATATTGATGGATATGGAGTCACTTGTTGGCCAGACTGTTTAGAAGTAACAGATTTCTAATGCCCAGAGGATATTAATAGACCAGATGTGTTTTTATTGACAGATGTTTTTATGGTCACCATTACTGTTAATTCTAGATCTAATCTGCAGATGTTGCTTGTCCTGCTGTGGACCTCCATTATTTTCTGTTCAATTTCCGATTTCCGACAGCTTTTGGCAAAGTACCCTTAAGTATTCTCCGATGATAAAGCATTCGGAAGGAATCTGTTTTTTGTCAGTGGTACACTTGAGAGGACAGGCTCCGTCCTTGTGACCCGTTACTTCAGAACACTAGCCATAACATCCTCCGCCTTCCCCATTCCTCCTGATGGTTCTGCAAACTATTGCATTGTTTTACCCTTTCTGTCTTTTGCAATGAGTTTTGCACCTTGTTAGGATCAAACACTATTTTTAAGACTATAAAACATAAGATCAGAATTAGGCCATTCAGCCCATTGAGTCTGCTCCACCATTCCTCCACGGCTGATTTATTATCCTGCTCAATCCCATTATCCTGTCTTCTCCCCATAACCTTTGATGCCCTGAATTATCAAGAGCCTATGAACCTCCGCTTTAAATATACTCAATGACCCAGCCTCCACAGCCATTTGTGGCAATGAATTGTACAGATTCACCACCCTCTAGCTAATAATTCCTCTTTATCTCTGATCTAAATGAGTGTCCCGCTATTTTGAATCTGTGCCCTCTGGACCCAGGCTCCCCCACTATAGGAAACATGCTTACTACATCCATTCTATCTAGGCTTTTCAATATTGAATTGGTTTCAATGACAACCCCCTCATTCTTCTAAACTCTAGTGAGTACAGCCCCAGAATCATCAAACACTCCTTTAATTCCTGGAATCATTCTCGTAAATCTCCTCTGAACTCTCTCCATTGCCAGCACATTCTTTCTTCAATATGGTGTCCTAAATTACTCACAATATTCCAAATGCCTTATAAATCCTCAGCTCTTTGAACCCATTACTTCCCTGTGTGAGCTGGATGAGCAGGATGGAAAGAGTATTGATAATGGCTGTGATCACCCGTCTTGTAAAGACACTACCCAGAAGAAGGCAATGGCAAACCACCTCTGTAGAAAATTTGACATGAACAGTCATGGTCATGGACAGACCATGATCACCTATGTCTTACGACATGGCACATAATGATGATAATTTTGTATACGTCTATCAAATCCTCCCTCATTCTCCTACACTCCAAGGAATAAGGTCCTAATCTATTCAACCTTTCCCTATAACTCAGGTCCTCAAGTCCTGGCAACGTCCTTGTAAATTTTCTCAGCTCTCTTCCAATCTTATTGATATCTTTCCAGTAGATAGGTGACCAGAACTGCACACAATACTCCAAATTAGGCCTCACCTCACCAACATCTTATATTTCAGCATAACATAACAATTCCTATGCCCAATATTTTGATTTATGAAACCCAATCTGCCAAAAGCTCTCTTTATGCCCCTTCATTATCTTTCTTGTAGGTTGGTATCAAGAACCGCACACATTTTCACAGTCAAGTATTTTGGTAAACTTACTGACAAAAGTAATTTCAATTCATAGCGATGTTCTTTGCAATGATTGGGGTTACTTATTTCTTTTTAAATTTCAATTGGTTTTGGATGATTTCACAGAAAACTTCCTCAACTGAACAACAAAATCTTGTAGCTACCTGAACATTTTGTGAGTTGAATTATTTTCACAAAAATGCGATTCCTTTCAATTTGTTGACTTTCCATTCTCATGCTGAAACTATCTAATCTTTCAGTTTGATGTATAATATTCTGTTAATATGAATTACGACTCTAAAAGAGAGCCTCTGCTAGGATAGGTTACAGGATCCTCTGCAGCTTATTGTACGGAAAAAATCTGAATGACATTCCATTAGAGTTTTGTATTGAATCCAATTTCGTCCCAGTGTCACATATAGTTATTAATCTTTCTGTAATTTTAGTGAAGCCTGTATGAGTTATCAAGAACACTGCTTAATAAAGAGTTTGAACTGCAATTGAAACAACTATCTCTATAACTCAGAAGACAGGTGATGCTGATAGGAAGCCATTACACTTTAACGCAAAATGACCTTAATTTAAATCTACAAATAGATGCTGCAATTGAGTGAGTGTAACCTTGGACTGCACATAATTTTCTGACCTGAAGGAAATAATATTAAATTTTCCCCCTTCTGAGAAGGGATAGGACTGCTTGGCATGATGGAGCCTGATTCCAAGTGTAGTCTAAAGTATGACATGCTCAGGAGGGCCCATGCAACCTGCATTGGGGGGTTGAGGCTTTTTGTGGGTCATAAGACCAAGGAGAAAAGTCTATAATCAGTAGGGGGGCGAGGCTTCTTCTGGGTCATAAGACCAGGGAGAGAAGTCTGTACTTTATTTTATTTAATGATACAGGCCCATCCTGCGCCACCCAGCACCCACTGATTTAATCCTAGCCTAATCACAGGATGATTTGCAATGACTAATCTCTTAACTGGTACATATTTGTACTGTGGGAGGAAACTGGACCATCAGGAGGAAGCCTATCTGTGCATGGAAAGAATATACAAACTTTCTAACAAAGGACACCAGAATTGAACTGCAAACTCCAACACCCCGAGCTGTAGAATCATAGCACTAACTGCTATGCTTCTGTGGCAGCTTATATCAGCCTATATGTAGTCTATACATTTGGAGACTGAGTCTTCTGGTGGGTCATTAGACCAGGGAGAGAAGTCTATATCAGTCTAGTGTCATGAAATGCAGAGGAGGCTTGACTCAAAAGCAGAGGAATGGAGATGATTTAGCAGTAAGCAATACTTTAATAAATTGCAAAATAGCACAACAGGCAACAAGGTAACTGAAGGCTGGCTGGTTTGATGGGTGAACAAGGGTTGTGGATTAGAGTAGGGTTTAAATAGGCTGCAAGTGATGAGTTGGAAACAAGTGGAAGGTGGCTCCTTTTGGCTGGATGGAGACTGCGAGGGGATTGCCTGTGCAGGCTGGACACCTATGTCTAGTCTATCTCATTGGGGATGAGGCTTCTTGTGGGTCAAAAGACCAGTGAGAGAAGTCCATATTGAATTTATTTGATTTATTTTATTAGAGATACAACACTGAACAGGCCCTTCCAGTGCAACAAGCCATGCTGCCCATCAAACCTCTGATTTAACTCTAGCCCAATCAGAGGACAATATTCACTGACCAATTAACCTAATAACTGTGTTTAGTCTTTGGACTGTGGGAGGAAACCAGAGATTCTGGAGGAAACCCACACGCACACAGAAGAACGTAAAAATTTTCTTACAGAGAACGCCAATATTGAACTCCAAGCTCTGACACTCCAAGCTGTAATAGCCTCATCCTAACCAATGTGTTACCATGGCACCATACATCGATCTATATCTTTGGGAGACAAGGCTCGGAGGTGGGGGGGTGGGGTGTTATAAGACTAACGAGAGAGATATTGAAGAGCTGTGGTGTTATTGAATAACAAAGAAAGTCAATACTGCTTGTATTATTTATCTTCTTATGTCGTTACTAGACTTAAAGAATAACTTCATTAGCTCTAAGTGCCTGGAATTAGATCTCACCCATTATTGAAGAACTATTGGACAGTTTTAAAGAGAAAGATTAGCTTTATTTGTCACCTGGTCAGCACATTGAAACATACAGTGAAATGCATTGTTTGCATCGTATCCGATCAACAAGGATTATGTTGGAGTCAGCCCACACGTGTCACTGTGCTTCCAGCATCACCATAGCATGCCCACAACTCACTCACCCTAACCATACACTTTTGGACTGTGGGAGGAAACTGGACACCCAGAGGAAATCCAAGCGGTCGCGGGGCAAACATACAAACTCCGTATAGACAGCAGCAGGATTGAACCCCAGTCTTACAGCTGACCCTGTGATAGTGTTAAGGTAATTAAAATGCTGCCATGCTGCCCCTTCTATCCATTCGAGGGACCACAAGTAGCCACTATGTTGGTGCAAGTTGCATCTTACCAATTTTATGCTGGCCACACAATTCCCAACAGCAGGTCACTGCCTTTGGGAACTCAGCTTTCTGTTCTGGAAGGCAGGTCAGAATCCGCTGCAGGTATTGTTACCTACCGTGGAAGTGTGGGAAAAAGGAGAGATAGAGGGGAGGGAGATGTCTCTTCAATTTTGTTGCCACACTGGCCGTCCCAATTCCACACCGGCCGTCCCAATTCCACACCTACAGATCACTTCCCATGTCGCAAATGACCTTAGGCTATTGGAAGTTTGAGCTAATACTTCAGAGATATCATTTTTAATCTTCACATCAGAATGTCTATAAGCACTGTTGACACACAGAAATAATTTCCTACAGGCTGTAAAGTGAACAATGAGGCACATTGATTCATCAAGGACACTTTAATTCATATATGGTTGACTCAAGGACGGCTTCTGTCCTGTAGTTATCACTCTTCACTGAACCTCCCATACACTAAAAATGAACTCTTGGTCTCTCAATCTATCTTGTCACCTTCTCTGTATTCTGTATTCTGTTCCTCTTGTTGCAACCTTGTAGCTCCTATGCTCAGTGCCCACTTTATTACGTATATAATACAATGGCCACTGAGTGTATTTTTTAATGTTCATGGTCTTCTGTTGCTGTAGCCCATCCACTTCAATGTGTTGTGCATTCAGAGATGCTCTTCTGCACACCACTGTTGTAACGTGTGGTTATTGAGTTACTGTCACCTTCCTGTTAGCTTGAACCAGTTTTTGGCCACGTGATATGTTGATGTTGTTAAATGTGTGAATGATAACAGCATAGTAAGGTGAATTGTAACCAGACATTTCCCAGACTAACTTCCTGATGGATGGGCATCCGGAAGTCTCGGGAAGTGTTGGAACAGCACAGTAGAGTAGCAGTTAGTATGAAGTTTTACAGCTCCCGTGATCACCGATCAGGGTTGAATTCCTGCTGCTGTCTGTAAGGAGTTTGCACATTCTCCCCGTAACCATGTGGGTTTCCTCTGGGTGCCCTGGTTCCCTCCCAGATTCCAAAGATGTACAGTATCAGGTTTAATGTCACCGGCATGTGTCGTGAAATTTGTTAATTTTGCGGCACCAATGCAATGCAATATGTGATGATAGAAAAAGGAGAAAAGGTTAGGTGAGGGTTTGTAGGTTGTGGGCATGCTGTGTTGGTGCTGGAAGCATGGCAACACCAGCCCCAGCACATCCTCGGACTTCGTTGGTGCATTGATGCATTTCACTGTACGTTTCAATGTTTTGATGCAAGTCTGACAAATAATCATTAAAATGAAGTCAGCACTCACGCAAAATTATGGAATAAAAGTGTCTGTGATGTACGGGCACAAATGAGATTGCTTTTAAAATACAGATGTTTTGGGATATCCAGAGCTGTGAGAGATGTGAAAAGGTTTCCTGTCTGGTTTCAGTGGAATACATCCGTATCAGTACCCCACGTGTTAACAACACTGTAGTGCCACAGGTTAGAGATGAATTTCTGGAATTATAGAGTCATAGAACACTACAGCACAGAAACAGGCCCTTCAGCCCATCTAATCCATGCCAAACTGTTATTCTGCATAGTCCCATTGACCCACACCCGGACATAGCCCTCCATACCCCCTTCTATCCATGTACTTATTCAAACTTCTCTTAAATGTTTCAAAAGAACCCATGTCTACCACTTCCGCTGGCAGCTTATTCCACACTCTCACCACCTTCTGAATGAAGATGTTCCCCCTTAGGTTTCTCTTAACCATTTCACTTTTTACCATTAACCCTTGAGCTCTAGTTCTAGACTCAGCCAACTTGCTTGCATTTACCCTATCTATGCCCTTTCTAATTTTGTATACTGCTCTCCAATCTCCCCTCGTTTTCCTGCACTCCAGGGAATGAAGGCCTAACCTATTTAACCGTTACCTACAACTCAGGTCCTCAAGTCCTGGAAACAACCTTGTAAATTTTCTCTGTACTCTTTCAATCTTACTGATAACTTTCCTGTAGCTTGGTGACGACGGATGAGGCCTCCCTAATGTCTTATATATAACTTCAACATAACATCCCACCTCCTGTACTCAATGCATTGATTATGATGGCCAGTGTTCCAAAACCTCTTTTTACAACCCCATGTACCTGTGATGCCACTTTCAGGGATTTATGTTTCCATATTACCAGATCTCTCTGTTCCACCACACTTCTCAGTGCCACGCCAGTCACCGTGTAAATGCTGACCTGGTTGGTCTTCCCAAAGTGCAGCATGTCACACTTGTCTGCAGTAAGTCCCATCTTCTGGGCAATACTCAAGATTCAGGATTCCAGATTTTTTAAATGTCATTCCTTGTATACAATGTAAGGAGAACAAAATAATCTGATGCAGCACAAAACAAAAACACAAAACATAAAGAACACAATAATAATAATAATAATAATAACAAAATCACAATAAATATAAATCCATATGATAGCTTATATACATAGATTGATTGTATGTCCATAAGATGACTGATGGGAAATGATAGTGGTGTTTGAGGGTGTGGAGGGGTGGGTTAGTGGGTGGAGGTGTTGATCGGCCTTACTGCTTGGGGAAAGTGACTGTTTTTGAGTCTGGTGTTCCTGGTGTGGATGCTACGTAGCCTCTTCCCTGATGGGAGTGGGACAAACAGTCCATGGGCAGGGTGGGTGGGATCCTTATGATGTTACTGGCCCTTTTCCAGCACTTTTCTGTATATATGTCCTCGATTGTGGGTGGGCTGGTTTTTCCATGTGGTTTATTTTCAAAAATATAACAGTTTGCTCTCCCACTTCTTCGCAGTTCATAGCAAATTAAGACAGAGGTATGAGGCAAATCTCAAGGTTGTACAATACTGTGCAAAAGGCTTAGGCGCATATTTATAGAAAGGGTTAGAGCAAATTTGTAAATCTTGTGGGAGCAAGGGATGTTGGGAACGGTGAGGGTGGAGCGCTGTGGGAGGGGTGTGGAACAGGTGGCTAGACGGAATGCCGGGGTGGGGGTGGCACAGGTGCAGACACACTCAGCCCTGAGGCACCAGGCAAGGTAATTTGATTCCAAAAAAATCGGTTTATTGATCATTACAGAATGTCTCTCCGGTGCTTCCCACTCCCTCCCATCTCCCTTCCCCTTTCCCCACCCATGATGATTCCCTTCTCCCTGCCCCCCCTTCCCACTCTCAGTCCACAATAGAGACCCATATCAGAATCAGGTTTATCATCACTCACATATGTAATCAATTTTTTTTTTTTTTACCAGTAGTACAGTGCAATCCATAAAATTACCACAGTACTGTGGACAGTCAGGGGCCTTTTCCCAGGGCTGAAATGGTTGCCGCAAGAGGACACAGGTTTAAGGTGCTGGTGAGTAGGAACAGAGGAGATGTTAGGGGCAAGTTTTTTACTCAGAGAGTGGTGAGTGCGTGGAATGGGCTGCTGGCAACGGTGGTGCAGGCGGATATGATAGGGTCTTTTAAGAGACTTTTGGATAGGTACATGGAGCTTAGAAAAATAGAAGGCTACGGGTAAGCCTAGTCATTTCTAAGGTAGGGACATGTTCGGCATGATTTTGTGGGCTGAAGGGCCTGTATTGTGTTGTAGGTTTTCTGTGTTTCTAAAAGTCTGAGGCGCCCTAGCTATATATGTATATGTGCCAAAAACATTTGTATAGTACTGTATATAATCTGATTATAAATGTACTTTGAACTTGGAGGTAGAATTGCTTGCATAGAGACCAACTGAAAGCCTCATTGAAGTAAGCATAAAGACACTTACATCTGGAATCAAAATGGACCTCATTGCTAACACGCTGGGTAATGCAAACCTTGGTATTATGTACGAAGCAGAAACCGTGATGGATATCTATTGGCTTTTCTTTCGCTTGGATTAATTGATGTATTTCTTGTCATTAAACTGTTCTTCAGAACAGCAAGTCGGAGCTGGCAGGTGGTTCATTAATTCTTCGTGGTAAGGCTTCCAATTGGAACTGCTCTTCTATTAGCTGGTGCTTATCACCAGCTGGAGGATTAGCAGATGCATGTAGCGTAGAAACATTTAATGGATGCTAGGGATGCGCAAGAGAGCAAACAACAGAGGGAAAAGCTAATTGAACTAATGAACTAGAGTGGAACAAAGCTTAGCTGGAACATAAACACCTGAATGGGTTCTTTCCACAATTGTATATAATCCCATGTAGCTTTGTCATTACCACTGAATTTCCACCCTATACCACTAGATTAGATACACATGTGCACCTGTTCATTAATGCAAATATCTAATCAGCCAATCATGTGGCAGCAACTCAATGCATAAAAGCATGCAGACATGGTCAAGAGGTTCAGAATAACCATCAGAATGGGGAAGGAATGTGATGTAAATGATTTTGACTGTGGAATGATTATTGGTTTCAGGTGGGGAGATTTGATTATCTCAGAAACTGAGATCTCCTGGGATTTTCACACAAATAGACTTTACAGAGAACGGTGTCAAAAACAAAAACATCCAGCGAGCAGCTGTCCAGCGAGCGAAAATGTTTTGTTAATGAGAGAGGTCAGAGGAGAATAGCCAGACTGACAGGAAAACAGTAACTCAGATAACCTCACGTTACAACGGTAGTGTGCAGAAGAGAGAGGTTACTTACCTAATAAAATGTTCACTGTGTGCAATTTCATGTAACATTGTCATCAGTGTAAAGCTTTGGAACATCGGTTGATTACGCTGGTTGGGCACCATGCCATTTGAACCCTGCACTGTGACCTTAGGATCATTATTGGAGCTTGTAATTGTTGGTTAGTGATGCTAGTGGTCAGGAGATGATTGTTAAGGGAGCTCTTATGATTTAGAGTCATAGAATACTGCAGGACAGAAATACTCAGCCCTTCTAGTTCATGATGACCCAAACATCTGCCTATTTCCATCTGTCCACACCCATCTCATCCATGTACCTATTTATATTTCTCTGTGTATAATTTCAGTAGCGTAGCGGTCAGTGCAACACTATTACAGCTCGGGGCGTCGAGGTTCAGTGTTCAATTCTGGTTTTGTCTGCAAAGGGTTTGTACGTTCTCGCCATGCCAACGTGGGTTTCCTCCGGATGCTCTGCTTATCTCCCACAGTCCAAAGATATATTGGTTAGTCAGTCATTGTAAATTGTTCGGTGATGAGGCAAGGGTTAAGTGGATTGCGCAGGAGACCGTCTCATTGGGCTGGGTCTGCTCTGCGCTCTATTGCTAAATAAATAATCACAATAAATCAACAAATTGTACCTGCATCCACCACTTAACTGATTTTTTGCCAACATCTCTCTTAATCAGTAACACCACAAGAAACTGCCCCAATCAGGACTTTGGACAATGGGCTGAAAGGCCTGTTTCTGGGCTGTACTCTTCTGTGACTCTGTGACTGCACTGAATAGTGCCAATTCAATAATCATGTTGCATTGGTCGACACTAGAATCCTGAAGACTGAAAAGGGGGAGTTTTGAAATATCTGAGGCTCAGTATCTGTGATCATTGTGTTAACAACCAAATGTGCACTTTTGGTATCTTGTTGTCCAGGTAACCACTTGGACGTGTGTCTAATTTATTTTGGGAGGTGTTGGAATCAGTTGTTTTTTTAATGCTTTTTATGATATATTAGTTGAATTAATGCAAGACTATAATCATACTTTCTTTCTTACTGACATAATATATATTTTTAACAATTTGTACCTTTAACAAACTCATGTATTTTTCACAGCATGTGGTGGTTGAATGTGGTGTTGAAGCAAGTATAGCTCCAACACCATATTCGAGTTTGCTGATGACACCAGTGTTGAGGGCCAAATCAAAAGTGGTGATGAATCAGCATACAGGGGGGAAATGAAAATCTGGCTGAGTGGTGTCATAACAACAACCTCTCACCCACTATCAGCAAGACCAAGGAGCTAATTGTAGACCTCAGGAGAGGGAAAGCAGAGGCTCAAGAGCCAGTCCTCATCAGAGGATCGGAGGCGGAGAGGGTCAGTAACTTTAAACTCCTGAGTGTCATTATCTCTGAGGACCTGCCCTGGATCCATCACATGAATGTAATTGTAAAGGAAGCACGACAGCACCTCTGCTTCCTTGGAAGGCTGTGGAGTTCGCTTGACACCAAAAACCTGGACAAACTTCTATAGATGTGTAGTGGAAAGTGTGCTGACTGGCTGTGTTACAGCCTGGTATGGGAACACCAAGGGCTTTGAGTGGAAAATCCTACCAAAGGTAGTGAATTCGGCCCAGTACATAATGGGTAAAGCCCTCCCACCATTGAGCACATTTACATGCAATCTATAGGAAAGCAGCAACTATCATCAAAGATCCTCACCACCCAGGCCATTCTCTTTTCTCACTGCTGCCATGAGGCAGAAGGTACGGGAGCCTCAGGTCTCGCACCACCAAGTTGAAGAACCCCTCAACCATCACGCCCTTAAACAAAAGAGGATAACTGCACTTATCTATTGAGATATTCCCACAACCAATGATCCACTGTAAGGACTCTTTGTCACATGTTCTTGTTATTTATTTATATTTGCAATTGCACAGATTGTTCTCTTCTATGCTCTTACTCTTTCATTGATGCAGTTTGTAGTTACTCTTCTATTGATTTGTTGAGTATGCCTGCAGAAATAAAATCTCAGGGTTGTATGCGAAGACAGGTATGTACTCAGATAATAAACTTGGTGCTTTGTACTTTTGTACTTTGGTTTGTTTCCGCTTACTGGCATGAACGCTGGTTTAGCAGTTTGTCACCTTTTTATTTTTAATTCACTAAGTTTTAGCTCATGCTATCATGTGTCGCCTTTGATTAGTTTATTCTGATCTAAGGAATTTCTGTTATCTGGAATGTAAAGGTGATAAATTTTTCAAAAGTGCCATTTTTAATCTTTCTTTTATATCTTTGCTCCTTGGTACTCTGTCAGCTCCTCACTTAGTTTCACATGCTTAGTATCTGTTCCTTGGTTTCAACTTTAAAATAAACAATTGCGAAGAATCAAAGTCTCTCATTCATTTTGGGTTTCGAAAATTACCGAGATCCAACAGAGAGTAAGGAGGTTGGGCATATCGCTAAGCATTCTAGCAACCTTCTACTTACTTACCTGTGAATGTATCCGGACTGGCTACATCATGGCCTGGTACAGCAGCTGGAAATCTTCAGTGCTGTAGAGAGTAGTGGGCTCAGCCCAATATCGGTAGAACCCACAGGAGATCCTTCCTCAAGGAGGCATTATCTATCAAAGATCTCCAGCATTCGGGCCAAGCCATCTTCATTAAGGTACTTCCCTGTCACCACAGTTTTGCAACATTATGACCAAATTGATCTCTGCACTAAAATGGAATTTGGTGTGTCTTACTTAAATTTTCTAATTATGTTATTTCTTGTAATATTTGGTTGGTCAAGCCCATCTCCTGTACTGAGGCATAGTCTTCAACAGCAGCTTGCTGGGGTTCTCTGTCCTGGGCCATATTGTCCTTGGCCTACCTTGGAAGATACTTCCTCTATCAGGGATGAGGTCTTTAGAACTTCTGTTGGCGTTCTTGTAGTGCTGTGTTTTTACGGGATGGGGTTGCTAGCCCCATACCTAACCCTCTTCCTTTCACAGCCGACAATGAGAACATCCATGGCAGAGTTGTTATTTTTTGTAATCATTGCGTTTAACTTTTAATTTATGCTTTTCTCATCTGATGCTCTGAGCCTGTGACGCTGCTGAAATAAGTTTTTCATTGCACCTGTGCATACGTGTACTAGTCCCTATGACAATAACTATGACCTTGACTTTGATATTTTTAAGCTGTTCTTCATGGAAAAGGTGTTACTTTGGCATTTCAGTGATGTCATCGTTTGTTTTGCATCCAGATCGTTGTGGAAACTGCCAGTTTGGTGCCATCTGTGAGGCAGAGACGGGGAAGTGCGTCTGTTCCACGGAGTGTGTGGGCTCTCAGCAGCTGGTGTGCGGAACAGATGGGAACACGTACAGTAATGAATGCGAGCTACACGTCCAGTCCTGCATCAAGCAAACCGACATCCAAGTCGCAAGCCAGGGAGAGTGCAGTAAGTCCCATTGAATTGAAATGATTGTATTGTTACAAAAGGAACACTGTAATTATAATCTAAGGTGGGACTGTAAGTCAAGTTTAGCCTTGCTTGTTCTGTGGTCCAGTGGTGCTAAAGATTACAAGGCACTTTTCAATGAGGTTGAAGCTTTAAAATGCATTGGTCTGATCACATTTCAAGGTTCAAAATTGGTCAATGTCATTTCCTACACACAAGTGTAAAGGAGAACAAAATAATTGTTTCTCCATATCCAATACCACATAAAAACATAATAAGATAATGAACACAATAATAAAAAAACACAATAAATATAAATACATAAGATAGTGAACTTGGCTTTTCCTCCTTGGAGCAACAGAGGATGAGAGGTGACCTGATAGAGGTGTGCACACTGCCCTACTACACCCATGTGACTAATGAGCCTACTCACCCTTTGGAATGTGGGAGGAAACCTGACTACCTGGAAGAAACCCACACATTCATGGGGTGAATGTACAGATTCCTTGCGACAATGATGGGAATTGATCCTCCAATAGTCATTAATAGTCATTATGCCAGCCACTATGTTACCGTGCTGTCCCAATAATGAGTATTACTATGAATGCAAATGTGAATCCACCATCCAGGCCATGCTCTCTCCTCGTTGCTACCATCAGGAGCCTCAGGTCCCACACCACCAGGTTCAGGAACAGTTATTACCTCTCAACCATCAGGTCCCACACCACCAGGTTCAGGAACAGTTATTACCCTTCAGCCATCAGGTCCCACACCACCAGGTTCAGGAACAGTTATTACCACTCAGTCATCAGGTCCCACGCCACCAGGTTCAGGAACAGTCACTACCCCTCAACCATCAGGTCCCACACCACCAGGTTCAGGAACAGTCACTACCCCTCAACCATCAGGTCTCACACCACCAGGTTCAGAAACAGTTATTACCCTTCAGCCATCAGGTCCCATGCCACCAGGTTCAGGAACAGTTATTACCCTTCAGCCATCAGGCTCCTCAACACGGAATGGATTCCACAACCTACAGACTCATTTTCAATTACTCGACAACTCATGTTCTCAGTATTATTTATTTATTTTGTTTCATTTGCACAGTTTGCCTTTTCAACATTGGTTGTTTGTCACTCTTTGTTTCTGTGTAGTTTTTCATCGATTCTATTATATTTCTTTGTTCTACTCTTGAATGCCTGCAAGAAAATGAATCTCAGGGTTGTACATGGTGACATATACATACTAGGATAATAAATTAACTTTGAACTTTGAAATAGTTTCACATTATTAATTTGAAGGATTTGCGTAGGGTCATAAATCTAGGGACGCAAATTAATCTGATTTTGGTTACTTTTATGTACAACGTGTGCTGTTTTTTCTGGTTGTATTCCGAGCTATGACGCAGATGACAAAGTCTGCTCCGTCCTTGATACATCAGTCCAGACACTGGGAGATATTAGTATCTTGAGACAATTGTTCATCGGTTATTATTGAAGTCTATAGTGTGCCACAGTGATAAAAGGCTTATTTCAATGTGGTAGACATGTCGTTAATCCTCTAAGGTAGTAGTTTCTTGGACAGCTCAGTAATCAGAGAAGTAAAAAACTGTTTTAGCTATTACCCATATCTTATTTTGCTCCAGAGTGGCACTGTTTCAGCTGAAGGGGAGGGACAGGTCTAGAGGCATATTTTCTTCATGGCTAGTATGAGGGGCCATAACGTTAAGCTGTTTGGAGGGATCAGAGCTAGTTTTCTTTAAAAAGAGAGTGGGGGATGCATGAAATGACCTTTCAGGAATGGTGGCAGAAGCAGATACATCAGGGACAATTAAGAGGCTCTTAGATGGGTACATGGATGATAGTAAAGTGGAGGGCTATGTGGGAAGGAAGGGTTAAATTGAACTTGAAGTAGCTTAAAGGTTTCAGCCCAACATTGTGGGCTGAAGGACCTGTAATGCGCTGTAATGTTGGGTGTTGATGGGATATGTCATCGCTGACAATCCCTAATGCTGGCATTTATTGCACATTCCTAATTGAAAAAGACTCAACCAAATTGGTGGCTCCAGAGTCACACTTCAGCTGGACTGGGTGGTAGTTTGGTAGCACGTGTCCTTGCATGGTTGCTTGTATTGCAAATCTTGGACAGAGTGACGCGTTGCATCACTAAGAATATCTGGACCCCTCCCAGAGTGAGTTAACTGAAGGTGATGGTCCTTCAGCTTAGTCCTTTGGACAGGTACCTTGGATAGGAAACATTTAGAGAGATACAGGTCAAATGTACAGCACTGTGCCAAAATCTTTGGCACATATTTATAGCTAGGGTGCCTAAGACTTTTGCACAGTACTGTATTTGTCAACGAGGTGTGGAGAGCGAGTTTGTAAATCTGGTGGGAGCAAAGGATATTTGGAATGGTGAGGCTGG
Organism: Hemitrygon akajei; assembly: GCF_048418815.1. Lineage (NCBI taxonomy): Eukaryota > Metazoa > Chordata > Chondrichthyes > Myliobatiformes > Dasyatidae > Hemitrygon > Hemitrygon akajei. The sequence goes on from NC_133152.1 coordinate 45,967,649, forward strand.
AGCACCGTGGTGGGGGTGGTGTGGGACACGTGGCAGAGAGCCGGGGCAAGGGTTAGTGTGGGTACAAACACATCCAGCCCTGAGACACCAGATAAGAACATTTGACAAACATAAGAAAGTCTGCAGATGCAGGAAATCCAAAGCAACACACATAGAGTGCTGGAGGAACTCAGTATGCAAATAAGAGTAAACAGTCAATGAACACACACAATATGCTGGTGGAACGCAGCAGGTCAGGCGGCATCTATAGAAGAAGTACAGTTGACGTTTTGGCTGAGACCCTTCGTCAGGACTGACAAGAAAGTGGGGAGATGCTTGAATAAAAATGTGGGGGGAGGGGAAGAGGCTAGCTGGAAGGTCATAGTTGAAGCCGTGTGTGGGAAAGGTCAAGGGGTGGAGAAGGAAGGATCCGATAGGAGAGAAGAATGGACAATAGGAGAAAGGGAAGGAGGAGACTGGGGGGAGGTAATACGCATCATCATGGAACAGGCCCTTCTGAGAAGAAGTGCGGGATAGAAAGCATAGGGGGTGGGGAATGTGTTTCTCTGAAGGATAAATCGATATTCATACCATCATGTTGGAGGGTAGCAGACAGAATATAAGGTGTTGGTCCTCCACCCTGACGGTGGTCTCATCTTAGCACAGGAGAAGGCCATGGATCAACACGTCAGAAGGGGAATGGGAATTAAAATGTTTGGCTACAGGAAGTCCTGCTTGTTGCAGATGATGCAGAGGTGCTTGGTGAAGTGACCCTCCCATTTATGACAGGATGACACATCAGAACAGGAGTGGTGATTTGATTCCAAACAACTGGTTTATTGATCATTACAGAATGTCTCTCTGGTGGTTCCCACTCCTTCCCCTCTCCCTTCCCCTTTTCCCAACCATGATTCACCTCTCCCTGCCCCCTTCCCACCCTCAGTCCACAATAGAGACCCATACCAGGTTTATCATCACTCACATGTGTCATGAAATACATCGATGCAATGCTCCTCAGACAGGATGAAGAGGTCAATACTCCCCAATGCCATTAGGCTTTACAATTCAACCACCAGGAGTAAGATATGTTAAAGTGCCGGGGTTGATTGTATTTAATGTATTTAAGTAAACTACTTAAGAACTTTTTAAAAGCTATTATTAATGCTTTTTGAGAGAGTGATTTAGATGCATATCATATTTTTACTGAGTTAAGTATTGTATGTAATTAGTTTTGCTGCAAGTGTATGGGACATTGGAAAAAATGTTGAATTTCCCCATGGGGATGAATAAAGTATCTATCTATCTATCTATATATTTTTTTTATGGCAGCAGTACACTGCAATACATGAAATTACTACAGTACTGTGCAATGAGCTTAGACTGGCATTTTGGTCAGGATGGTCTGGATGGGCAGAAGGGCCTGTTCCATGGTGGTTGACTCTATGACATTTCTCATGTCATGGTTTTCACCTTCCTAATGCTGCAGCTCTATAAAACCCTGGCTAGACTACATGGTCAGTTGTATGTTCAGTTCTGATTGCCTCATTGTAGGAAGGGTGTGGAAGCTTTGGAGGGGGTGCAGAGGAGATACTCCAGGGTGCTGCCTGGATTAGACAACATGTCTTATGAGGATAGGTTGAGTGAGCTAAGGCTTTTTCCCTTTGCAGTGAAGGAGGGTGAGAGGTGACTTTGATGGACATGTATTAGATGATTATTGGCTCAGATAGAGTGAACAGCCAGTGCCTTTTCCCAGGGTGGAAATGGTTCCTATGAGAGGGCATGATTTTAGGGTGATTGGAGGGAAGTATTCAGGGGGATGTCAGAGCTAGTGTTTTTACACAGACAGTGGTGGGTGTATGGAACACAAGTGGTGGTGGTGGAGGCAGATTCATTAGGGACATTTAAGAGACCCTTAGATAGGCACATTGATGATAGAAAAATGAAATACTATTTGGGAAGGAAGGGTTATATTGATCTTAGAGTAGGTTAAAATGTTGGCACAACATCATGGGCTGTGGGCCTGTACTCAGCTGTACTCTTCTATAAGACCATAAGACATCGGAGCAGAATTAGGCCATTCAGCCCATTGACTCTGGTCTGCCATTCCATCATGGCTGATTTATTATCCTTCTCAACCCTATTCTCATGGCTTCTCCCCACAACCTTTACTAATCAAGAACCTATTATCTTTCACTTTAAATATACTCAATAACTTGGCCTCCACTGTCATCTGTGGCAATGAATTCCACAGATTCACCACCCTCTGGCTAAAGAAACTCCTCTTCATCTCTTTTCTAAATAGATGTCTCTCAATTCTGAGGCTGTGCCCTCTGGTCCTAGACATTTTCAGTACTGGAAACATCCTCACCACGTCCACTCTATCTAGGCCTTTCAGTATTAGGTAGGTTACAATGAGATCCCACCAGCAAGTACAGGCCCAGAGCCATGAAACCCTCCTCACATGTTAACCCTTTAACTCCTGGGATTATTCTCGCGAACCTCCTCTGAACTCTCTCCAATGCCAGCACATCCCTTCTTTGGTAAGGGGCCCAGAAATGCTCACAGTGCTCCAAGTACAGTCTAACCATTGCCTTGTAAAGCCTGTACATTTTACGTTTTCTCTGTTCGCTCCTTCAGAGCAATGTGGATCCTCCATTTGCCAGTTTGGGGCACAGTGCAACGACAGTCGGTGCGTCTGTCCCCGGTGCGAGAGCCAGCCGATCAGGTCGGTCTGTGGCAGTGACGGGATGACCTACCTTCACCTCTGTGATCTGCAGTCTACATCCTGTCAGCAGAAAAGGAAAATTGAGGTCGTTAAGGAAGGCCCTTGTGATGACGGTAAGAACTGGACTTCGGAGTTCGGGGACACCGTGTTTGGGTAGTTACTAAATGAACTCTGAAAGTCAGAATCGGGTTTAATATCACTGGCCTATGTCATGAAATTTGTTGTATCGTAGCAGCAGTACAATGCAATACATGATAATAAAAACTATAAATTACAATAAGAGGTATATAAAAAAAATAAATTAAATAAGAGGTGTAAAAAGAGAGGGAAAAGTACTGAGGTAGTGTATGTGGGTTCATTGTCCATTCACAAATCTGAAGCTGGAGGGGAAGAAGCTGTTCCTGAAGCACTCATGAATTGATTAAGCTAGTGCTTCCTTCATCTATTTTGCCTCAGAGTTACCTGGAAATAACCATCTCCCACAAGTGAAGGTCTAAATCTCATTCTGCGGCGTGGTAACATGGCGGTTATCGTAACACTTTACAGTGCCAGCTTTAATCCTGGGTTCAGTTTCTGACGTTGTCTGCAAGAAGTTTGTTCATTTTCTCAGTGGTCGTGCCTGTTTCCTGCAGGTGCTCTAGTTTCATCCCACATTCCAAAGACATACGGGTTAGGGTTAGTGAGTTGTGGGTGTGCTCCGTTGGTGCCGGAAGCAATGTTCCCTCTAGGGTGTGCACATCTTTTGCCACTAGCACACAAATGATTGTCACCCTCTACCTCATTGGCATGTTTGGTATATTTCATGATCATACACAATCAGATTTCCTTTCCTGTTTTCTGATGCAGACAGTGTTGACAACGTGGAGCTCGCAATGACTTGTCTGCATATTTTAGAACTGCTTTATTTATTGCAGGAATTGCTCAGTGTGCACAATTTGTTTTCACTGGGCAAAAAATTGCACAGCGCAAGATTAGAGGGAACATTGGCCGAAAAGGCTGCCCAGCACATTCCTGGCTGATTTGATTTGATGCAAACAATGTATTTTTTTTGTATGTTTCGATGTACAGGTGACAAATAAAGTTAATCTTTGAAGACGAATCACACAATGAACAGATACCTGCCTGTTCTGTAGTTTGTACCTGCGCAGACTAATTCCAGGGTATATGAAGGTTTAAGACCCTCTGTCAGAACAGCAAATCCGTGCATTTAAGGGTTTTCACAACTCTTCCACCACCTCACTACACGGACCCCAAACCCTGGAATTTTTTTAGGGTGGTCCTTTGAGAGATGGAGGGGCAATGGAATCCTTTCAACAACCCTTACTGACTGGTTTCCACCAAGAGGCCAATGCTCTGTGTGTAGGAAGACGAGCATATGCAGACTAGTCACCCCTTAGTTAAATAAGCAGCTGGAATCCTGCATCGACTTACTTACACGTCACTTCCACATTAATTATTAATAAAATTATAGCAGGAATCCAAAGAGCAGGAAGCATTACATTTAAATAGAACACAAGATTCTGCAGATGCTGGAAATCCAGGAGCAACACACACAAAAAGCTGGAGGAACTCAGCAGATCAGGGAGCATCTATGGAAGTGAATAAGCAGTCAATGATTTAGGCCGAGACCTTGTACTCACTGGAAATCAGAAGAATAGATAGAGTAAATATGGAAAGGATGTTTCCTATGGTAGAAGAGTGTAAGACTGGAGGACACAGCCTCAGAATAGAAGGATGTCCATTTAGAATGGAGATGAGGAACTTCTTTGGCCAGAGAGTTGTTAATCTGTGAAATTCATTGCCACAGGTGACTATAGAGGCCAAGTCATTGGGTATATTTAAGAGAGAAGCTGATAGATTCTTGATTAGTCAGGGCATGAAGGGATACAGGGAGAAGGCAGGAGATAGGGGCTGAGTGGGTCAGCTGTGATGAATTGGTGGAGCAGACTCGATGGGCCAAATGGCCTAATTCTGCTCTGTGTCTTCTGGTCTTATCAGGCTTCAGGAAATGTAAATAGAAGAGTCTGCATTAGATTGTTACTTCTGTTGCAAAAGATTGGGAAAAGATTGAAAGTTTTAAAGCAAATTCTTGTATTAAATCTGTCCTTTGTGTATAGTGTGCTGAAAGCAGAAGTTGTTTAAATTGTGCAATCTCACTTAGTGACAAATGTTAGTTATTTGATATCCAGAGATCGATGTGGCATTGATTTTTCAAGTTTAGTATTAAGTACAGATGTTTGGACAGTTAAATAAAGATTTGTTCCGGGTTGATCATGAAGTGACTAATCCATAAATTAACAGAAAATATGACACTATTCACAGCATTTTAGTATTTAATTAACAAAAATTCTAAATGAAGATTACGAAAATTAACTTTATAATTCCAAACAAGGTTCAGTGCCCAATGCTGAAATTAAGTTCTTGGCTGAGGTGAAGAGATTTTATAAACATATTTATTACTTATTTTATTAGTAATATTCTGTTTTTGTTTTATATTTGTACAATTTGTTGTCTTTTGCCCATTAATTGTTTGTCCACTTTCGTGTACAGTTTTTGTTTCTTTGTATTTACCATGAATGCCTCTTTCTCAAAGCCAACAGGTTTTTGAATGAACAATGAATCTATGTACACTACCTCACTATTTATTTTCTTTTTTTTGCTCTCTTTTTGCACTACTGATTTAATTTTTCTGTATATATTTATTATAATTTATAGCTTTATATTATGTATTGCAATGGTCTGCTGTCATAAAACAACAAATTTCACAATATATGCCAGTGATATTAAACCTGAATCTGATACCGATGCCCGCAAGAGAATGAACCTCAGGGTAGTATATGATTATATATATGCACTTAGATGATAAATCTCCTTTGACCAAGTCTCTGAAGGAAGACTGAACATGAGTAGCAATTGAAATTGAAGGCATGAAGAAATCTAAGAGTAGGAAACCTGAAGCTGTTGTTGAGTTATAGGCTGTTTAATAGCTATTTGATTTGAAATGAGTGTAATTGCAATTTTCATTGTTACATAACACTGCCTGTCATAGGGTTCTATGCTTCAATTCATACATGGCCATAATTTTTTTAAATTCTTTTGCAATTGATAAACACATGTGATTCATCAGATGCTTGAAATCCAGAGCAAAATGCTGGAGGAATTCAACAAGGCAGGCAGCATCTATGGAGAGGAATAAACGATCGAGTTTTTTGGCCAGGTCCCTTCATTAGGACTGGAGAGGAAGGGGAAGGAGTACAAACTCGAAAGTGATAGGTGAAGCCAGGTGGGTGGGGGAGGGAGGATGAGGTAAGAAGCTGGGTGGTGATGGATAGAAAAGGTAAAGGGCTGAAGAAGAAAGAATCTTTTTGGAGATGACAATAGATCATGGGAGAAAGAGAAGGAGGAGGGGTACCAGGGAAGGTGATAGACAGGTGAGTAGAAGAGGTAAGAGACCAGAGTGAGGAATTGAAGAAGAGGGAAGTGGCAGGAGAAAAAAAATACCAGATGTTGGAGAACTCGATGTTCACGCCATCCGGTTTGAGGCTACCCAGACATAATATGAGGTATTGCTCCTGCAAGCTGACGTGGTTATTTTGCAATTGATGTTTATACATAATGTACCTCAACTCTAGTCAAATCTCTATTAAGCCACGGAAGAAAGAGTCAGACAAATGTCTGCAAGCAAGTAAAATGTTAAACTAGAAATGTTCCTGCAACACAACAAATTTGATGATATGTCAGTGATATTAAACCTGGTTGTGAATTCTGAGTTCTGTAAATCTGAAATGAAAAGAAGAGAAATAAATGCACTAGAAACCAGGCAGCCTCTGGCATCTGTGTAGAGAGAAACAGGACTAATCTTTCAGGTCAGCTCTCATTTGTCGTGGCTGATTTTTTAATGAGGAGATATTGATAAATTGTTTCATTACTTTCACATGAATGCAGGTACAGTGAAAAACTGATTTACATGCCATCCATCCAGATCAGATCATTACACAGTACACTAGGACAGTACAAGGGAAACAGTTACAGGCTGCAGAATAAAAGCCAGGTGCAAGGCCATAATACGGCAGATTATGAGATCAAGATTCCCTCTTATCATCAGCACAGAGATTCTGTAGGCAATGGAAATCCAGAGCATCACACACAGAATGCTGGAGGAACTCAGCAGGTCAGGCAGCATCTCGGGAGGGGAATAAACGGTCGACATTTCAGGCCAAGACCCCTCATCGGGATGGGAGGGGAAGGGGGAAGCGTCAGAATAAAAAGGTGGGTGAAGAGGATTGAGGATTAGCTAGAAGGTGATAGGTGGGTAGGAGAGGGAAAACGCTGGAGAAGGATGAAGGGAGAGTGGATTATGGGAGAAAGGGAATGACAGAACCTGGGGGAAGTGTTAGGCAAGTGAGAAGAAAAGTTAAGCGGTCAGAGTGAGGAATAGATGAATAGGATGGGGGGGGATTGGAAAAGAACAAAAGAAAAAATAATTACAGGCAGTCCCTGAGTTACGAACGTCCAACTTACGGACAACTCGTACTTACGAACCAAGGAAAGAGAACGCCGTCTGCCATTTTAAGTCATTGCTGTTGACACTGTGTTGAGTGTTTAACTTTGTATTTGGCTTAAATGTTTCTTAGTAAGATTCACCCTGACCCCCCCCCCCCCGTTCTGGTTGGCTGGTGGCGCAATGAGATCCACGCCGGGCTGGAGCACGGAGGTTCCCGAGTTCAATCCAGTGACAGACCACTCCCGTGCCGGGTTGATGTCGATCCAGTGACTCCCGTACCATCCGTGCCGGGTTGATGTCAAGCTCGCAACTCGACCTCGTAAAAAAAAACACACTGCCACCTCCAGTTTAAATTCCCACACAGAATATTGTGGATGATCAAATCCCCAAACCCAGCACAGCCCCCACTTGTCCCATTCAGTGCGGTGGTCCTTAGGACCCAGCAGACCTCGGGAGCCGCCACCCGCAGTGTTTCTGTTCCATTGATGGGAAGCGATCGCGATTGAAAGTAAAGTGGAAAGAGGTGAAACGCCATCGGTCATTAGAAAAGCGTTAGGCTACAGTCGGTCAACGATCGGAACAATTTTAAAGGATAAAGTGAGAGTAATGGAGCATGTGAAAGGCCGTGCCCCGATGAAAGCTACAGTTATTACTAAGCAACTCAGGGTTTAATTATTGGAATACATACATTTCTTAAGTGTTTTACATGCATAGAAAGGTAAAATATATACTATATACTAAGACAAACGTTTGACTAACTGACGCTAAATGATACTGGATGTACTTGTTCTGACTTAAGTACAAATCTGACTTAAAGACGGACTCAGGAACGGAACTCATACGTAACCCGGGGACTGCCTGTATAAGAAGGGGAAACTGATCTCATGCCATCAGGTTGGAGGCTACCTAGATTGAACTTGAGGTGTATCTTATTGTACTGGGGGGGCATTTATTAATCTTATAACAGCGGGATAGCTACTCTCCTTGAGCCTGGTGCTATGTGCCTTCAAGCCTTTGTATCACCCTTAACCGTTAATTCACTTTCCCAGTTCTGTCTGCAGGTTCCTTGACTTGAGGTATTAGCTTTGGTTTATCTCCCTTCAGACACTGACTAACCTGCTGAGTGTTTCTAGCATTCTCTATTTTTGTTTTGGATAAGACCATAGGAGATAGGAGCAGAATTAGGCCATTCAGCCTGCGAGTCTGCTCTGCCATTCCATCATGGCTGATCCATTTTCCCTCTCCTGCCTTCTTCCTGTAGCCTTTTACACCCTGACTAATCAAGAACCTATCAACCTCCACCAGTACATAAACCAAAATATTACCACATGTCAATTAATAAAAAGTACTTCAAAGTGTATGTAGTCCACAGCACAGGTAAAACAGCTCGTTGTCCTAGTGACGAGACCTCGGTAGTGACGGGGTATTCATTAGTCTCACAGCCTGAGAGAGGAAGCCATTACCCAGTGTGTCAGTCCTAGTCCTGATGGTAGTGGGTCAGAGAGGTTGTGGGATGGGTGGTAGGGATCCTCAGTGCCTCGAGCCCGTGGTATATATCAGTACTGAACCAGTACTCCCAGCCCAATGTTGTTTTCCTTTGCCTCCTTGTTGTGACAGAATGTGGTTCAGGGGGGTCTGGCTCCGGTGACAATAGCGAATGCGAACAGGAGAAGTGCCGGAAATATGGAGGAGTTTGGGATGAGGATTCCGAAGACGGACCTTGTGACTGCGGAATATCATGCCAAGGTGTCCCCTGGTCTCCTGTGAGTAATTACCCCACCATTTCTCATTGCTTCTGCAGGCATCTCAGTAAAATAAGATAAAACCTTGTGTGAAAGTGATTCTCTTATTCTTCCGCTTTGGAAAAAACAAATAGAATGTGATGATTGATGGTAATTCACAGTAGTGTTCCTGCACTTACAAATTACAGCTACCTAATTTCCGAGAAACCTTCAGGCTACGTTGGCATAGAAATTGAAGATTTTTAATTTGATATTTGCATTTTAATGTCTTTTTAATTTGGTCAGCCTTGCTGAATTACACTCTGTGGCCACTTTATCAGGTACTCCCGTACAACTGCTCGTTAATGCAGATATCTAATCAGCCAATCACATGACAGTGACTCAATGCATAAGAGCATGCAGACACGGTCAAGAGGTTCAGTTGTTGTTAAGAATAACCATCAGAATGGGGAAGAAATACAATCTGAGTGATTTTTGACTGTGGAATGATTGTTGGTGCCAGATGGGGCAGTTTGAGTATTTCAGAAACTGCTGATCCCCTGGGAGAACATTTTTTTTTAATAACTGTTGGTGGGATTCTCTAAAGGTTAATTTGCAGGATGAGTCGGTGGTAAGGAAGGTAAATGCAATGTTAGCATTCATTTTGAGGGGACTAGAATATAAAAGCAAGAATGTAATGCTGAAGCTTTATCAGGCACTTGGAGTACCGTGAGCAGTTTTGGGCCCCTTATCTAAGCAAAGATGTGCCGGAACTGGAGAGGGTTCCGTGGATGTTCATGAAAAGGTTCACAGAGATGAAAGAATTAGTGTTCGAGGAGCGTTTGTTGCCTCTGGGCCTGTCCTCGCTGAAATTTAGAAGGGGATAGCTCATTGAGACCTATTGAATGTTGAAAGGCCTAGATAGAGTGTGTGGGGAGAGGGTGTTTCCTATATAGAGTGTGTGGGGGAGTCTCAGACCAGAGACCAGAGCCTCAGAATGCAAGGATGTCCCTTTAGAACAGTGATGAGGAGAAATTTTTTTTACCAGAGGGTAGTGAATCAGTGGAATTCATTGCCACAGACGGCTGTGGAGGACAAGTCATTGGGTATATTTAAAGCGGAGGTTGATAAGGTCTTGATTAGTCAGGGCGTCAAAGATTGTGGGGGAAGGCAGGAGAGTGGGGTTGAGAGAGATAATAAGTCAGTGCAGACTCGATGGCCAAATGGCTTAATTCAGCTTCTATGTCTTATGGGATAGTGCTCACTGTTAACACCTTGCAGAGTGTGAAACAGACATCCTTTTATTTGTGCCAAGAATTTTCTTGTTCAAGGCTTTGTTTTTAAACTCCGCCGGGAGGGCTGAGCTCTCACAGTTCCTCAGTGCTTCCTCTTCTTAACAGCCGTGTTTTTTTCTCTCTTTGACTGCCTGTCTTTCTCTGCCTAGGTCTGTGGGTCTGACGGGGTGACCTACGACAACGAATGCACACTGAAGTTGACGCGCTGTAAGCTTAGAAAGGACCTTCACGTTATCGTGCCCAGCTCCTGCAAGGGTAAGCCTTTCATCAGAGCTCGAGGTCTCCTGCACAAACACGCACACACACACCTGCGCTCACATCACAAAACACACACACACATGCACGCACGCACACTCACACACACACACACACACACACACACACACACACACACACACACACACACACACACACACACACACACACACACACACACACACACACACACACACACACACACACACACACACACCTGTGCTCACATCACAAAACACACACACGCCTGTGCTCACATCACAAAACACACACACACATGCACGCACGCCCCACACACACACACACACACGCACACACACACATGCACGCACGCCACACACACACACACACACACACACACACACACACACACACACACACACACACACACACACACACACACACACACACACACACACACCACTCACAAACACGTACATATATACAGCACACACTCACACTACTATAATCTGACACTCACCCACACCAAATGAGGTGTGATATTTAAACTTAATACCATTCCCGTGAAATCTCCGCAAAACTTGAACTGATGTTTTCTTTTGTAATGATATGCTATGGTACAATGACAATTGATAAGTAATTCAACACACTGATGATCTCCAGGGACATAATCCCAGTGTGTTCCAGTCATTACCTGTCAGCTAAAGCTCTTAATACAGGTATAATGGCCATCTGGTACCACTGAGTCACAATCTGCTCATGACGCTTTCATTTACACCACTCCATCGAACATCAGCTGATCCCCGATCTCCTCACTGGACAGTTCTGTGTTACTTCTTGCAAAATCACCTTTTTACCAGCATACATTCAGGAATCTGACATTGAATTAATTTGTCAGTCTGAAATATCTACTGAAATGGAGAAACGGCAGCTGAAGATTTTACTGAGAGCTTCCTCAGTGTCTTAGACAGTGATCTGGTTAGAGTAGTAGAGACAGAGTTATCATCATCATTATGTGCTATGTCATTTGACATAGGAAATCATGATTGTTTTTGGCAAATTTTTCTGAAGGAGTGGTTTGCCATTACCTTCTTGTGGGCAGTGTCTTATGCATGCCATCATGGCTGGAAATCCAGAACAACACACACAAAGTGGTGAACTCAGCAGGTCAGGCAGCATCTATGGAAAAGAGTAAACAGTTGACCTTTCATGCCAAGACCCGTCATCAGGACTGGAAAGGAAAGGGAGAAATCAGAGTAAGAAGGTGGGGATGGGGAGGAAGAAGTGCAAGGTGGTAGGTGAAACTGGGAGAGCAGGTGGGGTGAAGTAAAGAGCTGGGAAGTTGATTAGTGAAAGAGATAAAGGGCTGGCAAAGTGGGAATCTGACAGGAGAGGACAGAAGTCCATGGAAGAAAAGGGAAGGGGGAGGAGCAGCAGAGGGAGGTGATGGCCAGGTAAGGAGATAAGGTGAGAGAGGGAAACAGGTATGTGGAATGGTGAAGGAGAGGAGGAGGGACAGTTACCGGAAGTTTGAGATATCGATGGTCATACCATCAGGTTGGAGGCTATCCAGACAGAATATAAATTGTTGTTCCTCCACCCTAAGTGTGGCCTCATCACAGCAGTGGAGGACGCCATGGACTGACATGTTGGAATGGGAATGGGAAGTAGAATTGAAACGGGTGGCCACTAATCCCGTTTGATGTGGCAGCTGGAGTGAAGGTACTCGACAAAGCGGTCTCCCAGTCTACGTCGGGTCTCACCAATATACAGGAGGCCACACCAGGAGCACCGGACACAGTAGATAACCCCAACAGACTCACAGGGGAAGTGTCACCTCACCTGGAAGAACTGTTTGGGGACCTGAATGGTAGTGAGGGAGGAGGTGTAGGGGCAGGTGTGGCATCTGTTAATGCTTACAAGGATAAGTACAGGAGGGATGAATGAACAAGGGAGTCGCATAGGGGGTGATCCCTGCAGGAAGCAGAATGTGGTGGGTGGGTGGGAAAGGTGTGTTTGATATGGCATCAATAGTGAAAATGAGACAACTGGGGTCAGGGAACTTAAAGTCATTGGAAAGAACAAGAGTGTGTGAAGTGTCATGGATATTGGTCGGAAGCGACTAAACTGGCGGGAATAGAACAGAGTCAAGGTATGCAGTGACTGGAATGATAATTTAAACGTTTGTTGATGCTGGAGGCAGAAAGAATTATTAACATTAATTACCTCATCAAACTGTGTGGTCAACTCTAGCCCAATAGTCAATACTCCAAAATTGATAATCACATCTTTAGCTTCCATGTCCCTGATTTCTGTGGATATCCCCAACAATATTTCATCTTTTCACTTTGTAAAGATACTGTTTAAAGTCCACATGGTTGAATATCTCCTTTCTTGCTCAGTGACATCTGGACTGTTTTACAACTTCTTAGGTACTAATGTGAATGTAAATTAATGTGGTGAACTCAGTGATGCATTTTGTTAGGTATATCACTGGCGTAATTAAAACCCAGTGCGAGAAAACAAAACATTTGGAGAAATAATTAGTTAATTTATTGATTTATAAAAAGGATTCCTGTTTGAGGGGATGCTGATAATAATGCCTCTTTAAACAAATCTATTATTTGAGTAAATTAGCAAAGTGTCAGGTGTGAAAGGATTAAGTATTATCAGATATAAAGTGAATTTTATGATCAATTTATGGACTTTAGTCTCTTCCAAACTCAGTGGAAAGAACATTCACCTTATCTATACCCCTCATAACTTTACATATCCCTATCAAATCTACCCTCATTTTCCAACACTCCTGGGAATAAAGTCCTAACCTATTCAACCTTTCCCTATAACTCGGGTCCTGGACGTTGCCAGAGCGTGAGGACTTAAGTTTTAAGGGAAGGTTGAATAGGTTAGGACTTTATTCTTGCGAGTTTCACATATTGCGGGGAGATTTGATAGAAATATACAAAATTGTGAGGGGTATGGATAGGGTAAATGCAAGCTGAGGTTGGGTGAGACTAGAACTAGGGATTATGGGTTAAGGGTGAAAGGTGAAATGTTTAAGGGGAACATCAGGGGAACTTCTTCACTCGGAGGGTGGTGAGGGTGTGGAATGAGCTAGTGGATGTTAGTTTGATTTCAACATTTAAAAGAAGTTTGGACAAGTACATGGATGGGATGTGTATGGAAGGCTATGATCCGGGTGCAGGTCAATGGGACGAGACGGGCCAATGGTTTGACGCAGACTAGATGGGCTGAAGGGCCTGTTATTTTGCTGTGGTGTTCTATAACTCTATGAGTGTCCAATGCCCCTCCATAATACACTGTCCAGATTATTGGTAGGATTGCGTGTTTGAACACATCCCAAGGAGATGGTCTGCCAATCTGTTCCTGAGAATTGGCCTCAAGATCAGAGATGGAAACGGCAGCTTGTTTCTGGCTTGTCAGTCTTTCCTGGGTCGGCCTTCACTCATCCTGTTGTTGTTGGTCTGGAATATGATTTGAAGAACAGATGGGTCTGGGAGTTACCAGGATCGACTGAGCCCCTCTGTAAGTTGTTTAACACGCTATAAAATGAGACCGCATGACTGAACCAAAGCGGGGACACAAAAGCAGTGCAAAGCCCTGAGAAACTAGTTTGTCAGTGATCACCAAGCACCGCTGTCTGTAAAGAATTTGTACATTCTCCCTGTGACTGTGTGAGTTTCCTCCGGGTGCTCCAGTTTCCTCCCACAGTCCGAAGACGCACGGATTTGGGTTACTATGTTGTGGGCACGCGATGTTGGTGCCAGAAGCATGCTGGCACAATTTGAATTGGCACAAACACTGTACATTTCGATGTACATATGGCAAATAAAAAGAGTTTTAATTTTTAGGGTGCCTCAGTGGCACTGCAGTTAATGCAACAGTATTACAGCTTGGGGCATTAGAGTTCAGAGCTCAATTCCATCATCTCCTGTAAGAAAGATTGTGGGTTTCCTCAGGGTGCTCCGGTTCTGTCCCATAGTCCAAAAGGTTAATTGGTCATTGTAGATTGTCCTGTGATTAGGCTGGGGTTAAATTGGGGGTTGCTGAGCGGTGCAGTCGGTAGGCCAGAAGGGTCTGTTCTGCACTGTATCTCTAAGTAACTAATCAGGGAGAAGTGTTTTAACAGAGTATAAATTATCAGGCTGGTGACTAATTGGAGGCTATTTGGGACTATTACTCACCACTAGCAGTCTCTTGTACAAAAAACCCAATTTAAACCAAAAACTGATTCTCTGTGAAGTGTGAGGGAGCCACACCAACTTTTACAAATCAGTGCTGACTGAACTCTCCAAAAATGCAGAAAGTGGAAGGTAATCACATAAGTAATGTGCATTTAATCAACCTGTTTCTTACAGCAGAGGGATTGTCAAGGTTAATTAGCAGCAAATTACACAATCATCTCCACCTTGGCTGGTTAAAGTACAACCAACATATCAAACATTTCTGTTTATTTAGACATATAACTCAGAATAGGTCCTTTCATTCCCACTCCTTCCTTCACTCCCTCCCCTCCTTCATTCCCCCTCCTCTCCCCTCCCAAGATCTGAGGGACAAACGCAGCCTGATGGCACCAGCTCCCTGTCAGTCTGGAAGGGTTAGGTCAAAGGGTCTGTTTCTGTGCTGGATGAGTCAATGACTGCTGTCCTCCCTCTAGTCTCACTCCTAGCCCTTTCTCCCCTCATCTCCCTTGCAATCCTTTCCCTCCCCTCCCCTCCTCTCACCTACATTCCCTCTACCTCGCTCTCTCCCCCCACTCCTTCTCCACTCCCCTCCCTCCCTCCCTCCTATCATCTACTCCCCCCCCCCCACCTTTCCCCTCCCCAGGTGTTGCTATGGCAATGCCCGGCAGCCTCTCCTCTCTCCAATATTTCCCTTCTCCTGGTGCCATTCCAACTCCAAAACTCTCACACAAAATGATGTGAAGACAGAGTTATAATCTTATTTTTCACATGGCGGAGGATCCAATAGAGTAGGGGATGGTGAGAGGCCAGTGGTTCGGAAAGGACCTGAGGGGAATTCCTCCTCACAGGTTATGGTTGATACACACTCTCAGCATCTGGCCAAGACATAGAAAGATGCAGATGTATTGCAGGGAAATGGGATTGGTTCGTATGGGTGCAGCAGTTAGCATGGTATTATGGGCAGTGTGGCCCATGACCCTGTGATCTGATTTCTCCGAAACCTGTGAATTAAAGGTAGAGATTTGCTTTATTTGTCACGAATGCATCGAAACATCAAAACACTGTGCAATGCGTTGTTTGTGTCACCACAGTCCGAGAATCGGCTGCCAAAAGGACCAGTTCCACGCTGTATCTCTAAATAAACTACCTTACTAACGCTAACCTGCACGTGTTTGGACTGTGGGAGGAAAGCCACACGGTCATGGGGAGAACGTACACATTCATTGCAGACAATGGTGGGATCGAACCCTGTTTGGTCACTGCCGGTGCTGTGAAATGTTATGCTAACCACTTTGCTACCGAGCCGCCATTATTTATTGCCTGTTTATTCAAACTCTTCTCCTCTTCCCGCAGATGCACTTCCAGCGTCCGTCCCGGAGCAACACTGTAGTAAGTCCGTGTACGGCTGTTGTCTGGACAACATTACTGCTGCCCAGGGGGTTGGCCTGGCAGGATGCCCAAGTAAGTCCTTTCACTTTAACACATAGCGTAGCGGTTAGTGTAAGACTTGACAGTGCCAGTAATCCAGGTTCGATTCCCGCCATTGCTTGTAGGGAGTTTGTACCTGTGACCCCACTGGTTTCCAAAGACATACAGGTTAACTGGTCACATGGGTGTAACTGGGCACCGCGGGCTCGTTGGGCTGGAAGGGCCTGTTGCTGTGCTGTATCTCTAAATGAATAAAATATATAAACAGAGCAACCAGCTGCTCGTGGCTGGCTCTTGTGCCAACCAGATGGTTCCTGCTACTTTCGAAAACTCTTCCAGTTCTCTGCTTGGCAACATATATGCCCATCCTTGCAGTCTAGAGCATAGAATGTTATAGAGCGGTACAGGCCATTCGGCCCATACTGTTGTGCTGACCTTTCAACCTACTCTACGATCAATCTAACCCTTCCCCCCACGTAGCCCTCCATTTTTCTATCCGGAAAGTTTATCAAACTAATTTCCCTGTTAACCAGTTCATTTGCCGTTCCAATGATTCAATTTTTTGCCCGAACTACAGAAGATTTTTATTTTGACTCCTATTATGGTTAAAAATATAGTCTTGAGTTTAGGGAGTACTGCATACAGTTCTTATCCTCTCCTTTATAGGAAGGATGTTGTGGCTTTAGAGAGGGTGCAGAAGAGGTTTACCAGGGTGCTGCCTGGATTAGAAGGCTGTGCTATAACGAGAGGTTGGCCAAACTTGGGCTGTTTTCTCTGGAGCGGTGGGGACTGAGGGGAGATTTGATAAAGGTTTATAACATTTTGAGAGGCATGGATAGAGTAGACAGACAGAATCTTTTTCCCAGGGTTGAAATGTCTAATACCAGAGGGCATGCATTTAAGGTGAGAGGGGGTAATTTCAAAGGAGATGTGAGGGGGCAAGTTTTATTACACAGGGAGTGGTGGACTCCTGGAATGTGCTGCCTGGGGGAGATTTTTAATAGACATTTAGATAGGCATATGAGTGTGAGGAAAATGGAGGAATATGGACATTGTGTAGGCAGAAGGGATTAGTTTAGTTGGCCATTTGATTACTAGTTTAATTGGTTCTGTAAAATGTTGTGGGTCAAAGGGCCTGTTCTTTTGTTGTACTGTTCTATGTCCTACGATCTATTATGTTTACTTTTTTCCCAATCTTCAGAAAATTTTTATTTTGACTCCTATCGAGGTTCAAAATGTCATCCCAAATAATTTCAGGTGCATAACCAGGCAGCAACTGGCAAATATTTCTTTATTGTGACCGTTGCAGGTACCTGTGAGTGTAATAGGTACGGATCGTACAGTGAAACTTGTAATCCCAGCACGGGTCAGTGCTCCTGCAAACCGGGTGTGGGAGGGTTAAAATGTGACCGCTGCGAACCTGGATTCTGGAACTTCCGAGGCATCGTCATCGATGAGAAAAGCGGATGTACCCGTAAGTGGATCGACAAGTCTTTAATCAGTATCAGCTTTAATATCACCGGCATACGTTGTGAAATTCGTTGTTTTGCAGCAGCAGTACATTGCAATTCCTAATTTAAAAAACACATAAATTACATTATATATAATATGAGTACAAGCTGGCAGGTGATACGCGAGATCGGGGAAAGCTTATCCTCCTTCCCCTCCCCAATCTTATTCTAGAACAAGGTACGTGAGCCTCAGGACTCACACCACCATGTTCAGTTGAACCAAAGGGCATAACGTCACTCAGCTTCACTTCATTGAAGTGTTCTCACTATCAAGGACTCTTCATATCGTGTTCTCAATATTTATTGATTCTTTATTTATTATTATTGTTTCTTCTTTTGTATTTGCACAGTTTGTTGTCTTCTGCACTCTGGTGAATGCCTCAGTTGGACAGCCTTTCACTGATTCTATTATCGTTACTATTCTTCAGATTTATTGATTACACCCACAAGAAAATGAATCTCAGAGTTGTATATGGTGACATATATGTACTTAGATAATAAAATTTACTTTGAATTTTGATTTCTTCCCTCTTCCTCTGCAGTCCTGATGAAGGGTCTCAGCCATAAGCATCAACTGTTTATTCCTCTCCACAGGTGCTCTGGATTTCCAACATCTGCAGAATCTCAAACAAGAGAATATTTGCAGATGCTGAAAATCCAAATAATATGCAGGAGATGCTGGAGGAGCTCAGCATGCGAGGGAGCATCTGTAGAAAAGAGTAAACAGTTGTGGCTTCGGGTCTAAGAAGGAGGGTATTAGAGATGACAGCGGGGGAGCAGTGAGAGAGGCATTCACTGAACTCTCATCGAAGAGAAGATTTTAATTTCTTCCGTGTGGGCATCCCTGGAAGAGACTTTGCAGTGTAGTAATCAAATCACAATCAGGAGAAAATCTGCAGAACGCTAGGAGTCAAAGTAACCCACACAAAATGCTGGTGGAACTCAGCAGCCAAGGCAGCATCTATCGAAAAGAGTAAACGGTTCTGATGAAGGGTCTCGGCCCGAAACGTTGACCATTTACTCTTTCCCATAGACGCTGCCCGGCCTGCTGAGCTCCTCCAGCATTTTGTGTGTTTTAATCTGCAAAATCTTGTGTTTATGATTGTGTTCCTGTTTACCAAACAGTGACATCACGAGAAAGTAGCAGCGGGACCTCTGATGGGTTGAAATTCCTTTGAACAGTAATGTTTTGCAATCTCCCACCATTTAAAATTCCCTCAACACTTATCCATGGAGCACTGCGCTCGTAAGCTAACGACTAATAGGTGGGGGCAGTACGGTAGCGTCAGGGGTGGGGAGGGTTGGCACAGTAGTATAGCGGTTAGCCTAATGCTATTACAGTGCAAACTAAAATTAATCTTGAAGAATCAGTGGTGAAATTGAAAGAAGTAAAGTTGTCTGTAGTTCAGGATTTGATTTTATTTACAGTCGGCCCCCCTTATCCGTGGGGGATTGGTTCCGAGAACCCCCTGCGGATACCAAAAAACGTGGATGCTCAAGTCCCTTATTGAAAATAAGGTGGAAGTAATAAAGCGATCGGAAAGGGGTGAATCGCCATCGGTCACTGGAAAAGCGTTAGGCTACAGTCGGTCAACAATCGGAACAATTTTAATGGAGCATGTGAAAGGCCCTGCCCCGATGAAAGCTACAATTATTACTAAGCAACGCAATGGTTTAATTATTGAAATACGTATGTTTCTTAAGTGTTTTGTATGCGTAGAAAGGTAAAATATGTGCTATATACTAAGAAAAACGTTTGGCTGACGCTAAACAATGCCAGAAGTACCTGTTCCGACTTCAAATCTGACTTAAAGATGGACTCAGGAATGGAACTCATTCATAACCCGGGGACTGCCTGTACTTTTAAGTCATTTCTAGATTACTTATAATACCTAATACAATGTAAATGCTATGTAAATGGTTGTTATACCGTATTGTTTAGGGAATAATGACAAGAAAAAATAGTCTATACATGCTCAAACAACGAGTGCTGGAGAGAGAACTTCCGGGTTTTCCCGATCCGCGGTTGGTTGAATCCGCACATGCAGAATCCGTGGATAAGGAGGGCCGACTGTACTTACTGAGATATAGCATGGAACAGACCCTTCCAGTCCTTCGAGCTGTGCCGCCTAGCAACCCACCGCTTTAATCCTAGGCTGATCTCGGGACAATTTACAATCGCCAGTTACCCTACCAACCAGAACGTCTTTGGACTGAAGGTGGAAACTGGAGCATCAAGAGGAAGTCCTCTCGGTCATGGGGAGAACATACAGATTCCGTACAGGGAGCGGGGGAGAATTTACTGTAAAGCTTTGTGCTTGCCGCTACGCTGCCATGCCCCCCCCCCCACCCCTCACGCTGCCTGCCGTGTGGGTATGCTATGTTGGCGCCAGAAACAAGACATCACTCAGAGTAGCGCAGCGCTTGGTGTGACGCTGTAAAGCTCAGGGTCAGCTGAAAGTCAATCGCCGTCTGTAAAGGTGTTTCTTTGTCCTTCCAGTGAGCACATGCCTTTCCTCCGAGTGCTCCGGTTTCCTCCCACAGTCCAAAGACTTGCTGGTTGGTGGGTTAGACCATAAGTCCAGAAGATTTAGGAGCAGAATTAGGCCATTTGGCCCATTGAGTTTGCTCCACCATTTCATCATGGCTGATCCATTTTCCTCTCAATCCCAATTCTCTGTCTTCTCCCTGTATCCCTTCTTGGCCCGACTAATCAAGAATCTCCCAACCTCTGCCTTAAATATACATACAGGCGGCCTCCACAGCTGCACGTGGCAAAGAATTCCACAGATTCACCACAAGTTGGTCATTGAAAGTTGTCCTGTGAGTAGGCGGGTTGCTGGACGCTGTGGCTGGTTGGGCTGGAAGGGACTGTCCTGCACTGTATCTCTGCGTAAATAAATAAACCACTCGTGAGTGACACTTGCGGGCTGCCTCCAGCACAATCCTTGCTGATTTGATTTGACACAGATAACACATTTCATTGTATGTTTTGATGTACGTGTGACAAATGAAGCTAATCTTTAAAATCTTTGTTGTTTAACTAAGATAAAGACAGAGAATTGAAAGTGTCTGGCGTGTGCGTTATGTTTTGTAACTTCAAAACATCAAACTAATTCAGAGGAAGACACGGGGGTCCAGGAATGCAGTCTAACTCCGTGTTTACTACAAGCGCACACGCATCACATGGTAGCGTGATGACATTTGCAATCCATGTATTTTTACATATAACCATAATGAATTAAATAAATAACAAAGAATGCTTAATCAAACAATATCTTTACAAGATTACTCAAGTATTACTGAAACATTAAATACACTGCTATGTGCTACCGATGCCTTTGTTATAGCTGCAGTAACACATCTTGTTTCTCTCTTCCTTCCGCAGCGTGTAACTGTGACCCGCTTGGGTCTGTTCGGGATGACTGTGAGCAAATGACGGGACTCTGCTCCTGTAAGGCAGGGATCAGCAGAATGAAGTGTAACCAATGTCCCGATGGCAGTAAGCTGGGCCCGAACGGATGCGATCAAGGTGAAAACACTGATTCATACAGAGAGACCATTCAGCACAACTTCTCATTCATTTAGAACAGAGATGAGGAGCAATTTCTCGCTGAAGTTTAGAAGAATGAGGGGGATCTCATTGAGATCTACCAAATATTGAAAGACCTAGAGTGGATGTGGAGACGATTTTCCTAGAGTGCAGGAGTCTAGCACCAGCGGGCACAGGCTCAGAATAGAGGGATGTCCATTTAGAACAGGAATGAGGGGGAATGTCTTCAGCCAGACAGTGGTGAATCTGTGGAATTCATTGTCACAGACGGCTGAGGAGACCATGTGTGGGCACATGGACGATAGAAAAATGGAGGGCTATGTGGAAGGGAAAGGTTAGATTGATCGGAGTATGTTAAAAGGTCAACACAACATCTTAGGCAAAGGGCCTGTATTATTCTATGTTCTCCGCAATATGTTATGTTATGTGCCAAGTCGTATGATGTGGGTGATCCTGGTCTTTCCATGACCATGACTGTTCTTGGTAAATTTTTCTATTGAACTGGTTTGCCATTGCCTTCTGAGCAGTGTCTTTACAAGATGGGTGACCCCAGCCATCACATAACCAGGACCTGTGACACATACCAGCTGCTCATACGACCATCCACCACCTCCTCCCATGACCCTGATCAGGGAGCTAAGCAGCTGCTACACCTTGCCCAAGGGTGACCTGCAGGCTAGCAGAGGGAAGGAGGGCCTTACCCCTCTTTTGGTAGAGTCACGTCACTCAGAGTGCAGAGCAAAGAGAGTGACAAAAGAGAGTGCAGTGCAGGCAGACAGTAGGTGGATTATGAGGTCAAGAGCCTTTTATCGTACTCAGGATCTATTCAGTAGTCCTGTAACAGTGGGATACTGAGACATTGGGTAACTTTGCTGCCCAAAGACAGAACTCCTGGCAACAGTGTAGTGGTTAGCTTAAGTCTATTACAGTGCCAGTGACCCGGGTTCAAATCCCGCTGCTGCCTGCAGGGAGTTTGTAATTCTCCCTGTGATCGTGTGGGTTTCCTCCCACAGTCCAAAGTCGTACGGGTTGGTAGGTTAATTGGTCACATGGATGTAAATGAGCTTGTTGGGCTGGAGGGCCTGTTACTGCACCGTCTCTCTGGATAAACACTCGGAGAGTCAGAGTGATACAGAGGCAGCAAGGAACCAGACTACGGAACCCTACAAACAGCAGTAAAAATGACCCAGAGGATCAATGGGGTCTCCCTCCCCCTATTTGTAACGTTTGCTGCGAGTGTTGTGGACTAAAGGCCTGAGGCATTGTTGCAGATTCCTACCCGCATCCTACAATGGCTTTGATCCACGACCATCAGGTACAGGAGCATCAGAATAGGACTGACAGACTGGGTAACAGGCTGTGAGGCTAATGAACACCCTGTCACCACCAAGGTCTCATCACTAGGACAGTGAGATGCTTACTGTTTATCTGTGCTGCATTGTTCAGGTGTATTTTGAATTCTACAGTACTGTGCAAAAGAATTAGGCGCAGTAGCTATATATACGTGCCTGAGAGTTTTGCACAGAACAGTATTTTATACAGTATGAAATAGTAATAATCTGTTTGATATGCTGTGTGTGATATACATTTTATGGGTCCAGTGGAATATTGCTTCATTTCATTGTATATATGTACAGTCAGATAACAATAAACTTGAACTTGAAGGCAGAGCTGAATTAAGTTGGCGTTCTATCTTCCCACAGACCCGTCTATTTCCCAGACCTGCGACGATGTTGTTTGTCAGTACGGAGCAACTTGTGTGCAGAGTGTTGGACGAGCTTATTGTGAATGTCCCTCTTCCATCTGCCCGAAAGATAAACAGTTCAAGGTAAAGTCATTCATCACTGGGTACATCGCTGTGTTACCCTTCACTACACTGTGTTACGGCAGTTAGTTTCACGTTGTTTATTAATTGGGAATACAGTCTTCTTCTTCTTCTTCTTCTTCCTAAGCCCATCACCCCTACTGTGGCATAGGCCGCCAGCAGCAGCTCGCCAGAGTCTGCAGTCCGCGGCTTCCTCTTTCACCACACAGCTTCATTAGTCTTCTACGTGAAGATCCGTCCTCTCCCCAGGGATGAGGTATTCGGAGCTTCTGTTGGTGTTCCTCTAGCTCTGGGTTTTTATGGGATGGAGTTACTACCCTCTCCAACCCTCTCCCTTTCACAGTGAAGTTTGTGACCGTCCATGGCGGAGTTGGGAATACTGTGGAACCTGGTTAAATCGGGACCCACTGGGACCAGTACAGCTTGTCCCAGATGAGCAGCGGCCCCAATTACCTGAAGTTTCATGGACCCGAATCCTTATCTTCCATCCTTCTGTTTTTGGGATGTGCCCTGTTGTCCCACATGTAATGACCATTCTTCTCACAGTTTGTCTTGCTGATGTATCAAGCGTTCAGTTGTAGGTTTCAGTACTCTGTTATCCCTGCCAGCTGATGGTGAGTGGTGTTTAGCAGGTGTCTTTTAATTTGGTCCTATAGGGTAGTTTTTTTCGGCTAGTGTCAAATCTTTTCATGACATCTTGGCAAGCGTCTTAAATTTTTTGAAGTCAAAATAAAAAACGTAATTGTCAAAAATCACTGCTTTCTGAATCAGCGTCTGTTGGCCCAAATTGATAACATCACACAAATAAATGCAATTGATGTTATTTAAAAAGTGTTCCCTCTAAGCACAATGCAGTGTCTAACGGCCACACAAGTGCACGCAATTGACACTAGTTAGAAACTGTACAGCGACAGTCCCCTGTCCCATTTAAGCAACTTTGTGTCCCAAGGAAGTGAAGAGAAACAAAGCTATTTTCTCAATTAATTTTTGACCTTTAAGAATTGTTTGGCTGGCTGGTGGTGGAGTGACATCAGCACCGGACTCCGGAACGGAGGTTCCCAGGTTCGAATTCAGTCAGGCCGTTCCCAAGTACGCTTTCCATCTGTGCCGGGTTGAGTGTTGAGCTCGCAACTTGACCTCATAATACAAAGAAAAATACTGTGAAATGTCCGCGTGAGGCACGCCACACAGACTTTCGTTCCGCACCTTGTAAGGCAGGAAAATGCCCAACACTGGCCTTTCAGGCCTGAATCGACATCATCATCATCTGGTGTCCTAAACAGTTTCCCTGATTAACCAATTAACCAGAGTCCACTGTACTTGGAGATTTAAGCTTCAATGCCTTTGGATCTGTTTAAGAAATCTTTATCAACAACTGAGGTGAGAAATAAGCTTTAAAAATAAAGAAAGGCAGTGTGAGAGAACATTGAACATTGATGTGTGAAGGAGTTAATTTGGTGCAAAAATGCAATCCAAACATCAAATCCTCCCGTGAAACCTGATATAAAATTGTTCAGAAACAACAGGGTCCTGGGGTCCATTAACATCAAAATCTGTCAAAACTCACATGAATTGTAAACACAAGAGATTCTGTTGATGCTGGAAATCCAGAGTAACAGACAAAATGCTGGAGGACCTCAGCAGATCAGGTAGCATCTGTGGAGAGGAATAAACAGTCGATGTTTCAAGCTGAGACTCTTCACCAGGACTGGAAAGGAAGAGGGAAGGAGCCGGAATAAGAAGATAGGGGAAGAGGAAGGAGGGCAAGCTAGTAGGTGATAGGTGTAGCCATGAGGGTGGGTGGGGGGTTGAGGTAAGAGGCTGGGAGGTGATAAATGAAAAAGCAAAGGGCTGGAGAACAGGAATCTGATAGGAGAGGAGAGGAGAGTGGACCATGCTATGCTTAGGCACAGCAGCCACTAGGGGTCCAATCAAAGATGCATTTGTTCATCTTGTACGTTATTTTACATTTGCAAGTCACTGCTGGATACTCAGTACATCAAGTACTGCAGGATTATACCAGCATCGAGTTGCTCGATAGCAGTGGAGCTGGACTTAGTTGGTATCACTGTTCTGTTGTTGCCTGGACTTGCTGCGTACCGTTGTTCCAGGACGGTGCGCAATCCAGCAAACGGAGCAATGTCCTTTCGGATATTGGTAATATACAATACTGCAAGTCCATTCATTGGCAAGACTGATGGCGGGGGGAGCTGCATTACCTCAGTTGTGGTGAAGACTGGGCCTCAGCCACAGGGTCCTGTTAGTCACAGCGGCCTGGGGAGAGAGCAGGCACCTCTTCTGGGCGTGCTGGAGTCATGCTGGAGTCGTGCTGGATTGGGTGCTGACGTCCGTTGTTTGCTCGCTGCTGCCCTCTGATGATCACTGGGTGCTGCCCTCCAGTGTTCGCTCGGTGGAAAAACAAGCTGGATCAGGACAATCTACAGTCATGCAATTCAGGGAACTGGGCTATATTATTAATTATTTTCTTTGTGGCAATTTAAAAAAAAATCGTAACCATTTGTGCTATGTGCTACTTGCAGAGTGCTGTGTAAGATTGGTTTTGCACCTTGGCCCCAAACGAACACTGTTTCATTTGGCTACATACATGTATGGTTGAATGACATTTGAACTTGAACTTGGATAATAAACAAAGCTGTGAGGTAATATTGCAGTTATATAAAACTCTGGTTACACCACGTTTGGAGTATTGTGTTCAGTATTGGTCCCTTCATTATATGCAGGATGTGGAAGCTTTAGAGAAGGAGGGCAGAAGCCAGAATAAGGCACAAGATGGAGACAAGAGACTATTTTGGTTTCCTTTCCCTTTCTTTCCAGTCCTGATGATGGGTCTCTGCCGGAAACATTGACCGTTTATTCCCCTCCATAGATTCTGCCTGACCTGCTGAGTTCCTCCAGCATTTCACACTGATTAAACCACATGTGGTGTATTCTTCAGTTTGGTTGTCTCATTATAGGAAGGATGTGGAAGCTTTAGCGAGGGTGCAGAGGAGTCATGTATATCAACCATGGGGAGGAAGGTAGGGGCTGTGAGGTATAACCATTCGAGGTTGGAGCACTCTGGTCAGATCCCAAGTCCTGTCTGCCATTTGGTGGAATCATGCTCGTTCCCATATTCCTGTGTCCAATTTCTTTACCCTTTTGCCAAAGCTTTGATTTCTTTCAGTTGTGTAATTATTATTTCAGTAATAGTTGTGTAATATTGGTTAATTGTGCATTTGTGTTGGTTTAAATAATTCATTTTGAGTTATATGTATAAATATATGAATTGCAAACATCATCATGCTTCCAAGTGCTACTTGCACGCCTCGCGCAAAGTAACCTCAAAGTTTTCAGAATCCCAAGACTTCCTTTGAATTAGTTTAATGTTTTGAACAATTACACCTTATTGTTCAGAAATCTCTCTATCTCAGTCTTATGTACCACCAAGCACTCTATTCTCACAGCTTTGACTCCCAAGGAATTCCAAAGGTTCAAGGCCCTCAGCAAGAAGAAATACTTCCTCATATGGATTTGGGCCCCAGCATAGTCTCGATGGGCTGAATGGTCTCCTTTGGAGCTATTTGGGGAAAAATTAAGTCTACTAGCAGTCCAGTTTTGGTCTCACTTGTACAGTTGTACTCAAATTGAATACAAAATTCAGTGATCACTACTTCCTCAAGAAGTCAGAACAGAGGCCATTTCTTAAACCTGACTCATTCCCCATTACCAGATACCAGTAGTCCGTTCCCCAGTTACTTCCATGACACATAGCCCCAGGAAACTACCACGAATGCACTCAATCACTTTGTCCTCTCTAACTTAATTAATCCAATCTTCATGAGCCTTAAAGTCTCCTGTAATCTTTGCCCTGTTCTTTTAATGCCTTTATTATTTGTTGATTTATAGACTTTAAAACAATGTGACTAATGTCTCTGTGTCTGTAAATCAGTGCCTCCAGATAAAATAACTTAATGGGAAAGAAAGGGTGGCAGGGTAGCGTAGTGCTTAACACAACAATTTACAGTATCGCTGACCCGAGTTCAATACCCACTGCTGTCTGTAAGGAGTTTACATGTTCTCTCCGTGACCGCATGGGTTTCCTCAGGGTGCTCCGGTTTCCTCCCACAGCCCAAAGACATAGCAGTTGGTCATTGTGATCAGGCGAGGGTTAAATCAGGGGCTGCTGGACGGTGCGGCTGTTACTGTATCTCAGTCAATCAATAAAAACAAAAGAAAAGGAGATTAGCGTTATTTGTCACAAGTACATAGAAACATCAAAACATACAGTGAAATGCGTTGTTTTGCATCAACAAGCAGCACAATCCAAGGATGTACTGGGGGCTGCCTGCAAGTGTAGTCACACTTCCGGCACCAACATTACGTGCCCACGACTTAGCATCATTAACCTGTACGTCTTCGGAATGTGGGAGCACCCAGAGGAAACCACGCAGTCATGAGGAGAACGTACAAACTTCTTACAGACAGCAGCGGGAATTGAACACCGATTTTCCGACCGGTCATTGGTGTTGCAAAGTGTTATATCCAACAAGTTTTCAGTCTCAATATTGACTACATTCTATCAACAGGAGCAAGATTTTACATTGAATATACGTAAATTATCAAAAATTCCTTGGAAGTGCCATCACAGGTAGAAGCTTTTGGCAACATCGGCCTTCAAAATCAGAGGAATGAGTGCAGGAATTGGGATGTTATGTTGAAGTTGTAGAAGGAGGAAGTGTAAGGTCCCAGAAAGACAAGTCAAATATTTTCTCCAACACATGAGATTCCACAGATCATACACACAAGAGGTTCTGCAGGTGTTGGAAATCCAGAGCAACACACAACAAAGCTGGAGGAACTGAGCAGGTCAGGCAGTATCTGCGGAGGGGAATAAACTGTTGATGTTTCAGGCCAAGACTCTTCCTCAGGACTGGAAAGGAAGTGGAAAGAAGTCGGAGTATGACTGAGAGGAGGTGAAAGAGTACAGGTTGGCAGGTGAGAGGTGAGACCAGCTGAGGAGGAAAGAGAGTGGATGGGGAGAAGGAATGAAGTGAGAAGCTGGAAGGTAATAGGTGGAAAAAGTAAAGGGCTGAAGAAAGGATCTGATAGGAAGTGGACCACAGGAGAAAGGGAAAGAGGAAGGGCACCAGGAGACAGTGATAGGAGAATGAAGAATTATATTAAAATAAGGTTAGAAGTGGGGTGGCAGGATGGGGATACGTCTCTACCAAAGGAAGTATAAGGCACTCTTTCCCTCCACTGGCCTGCAGGTCACCCTTGGGCAAGGTGTAGCACCTGCTTAAACCCCCGATCAGGGTCATGTGAAGCCATGGGAGCAGGTGGTGGATGGTCGTATGAGCAGCTGGTGCATATCTCAAGACCTGGTTATGCGACCACTGACACCAGGCAGACAATCTCTGAAGAGTATTGATAATGGCTGGGGAGAGGTCACCTATAACCATATAACAATTACAGCACGGAAACAGGCCATCTCGGCCCTTCTAGTCCATGCCGAACGCTTACTCTCACCTAGTCCCACTGACCCGCACTCAGCCCATAGCCCTCCATTCCTTTCCTGTCCATATTCCTATCCAATACTGAACCTGCCTCTACCACTTCTACTGGAAGCTCGTTCCACACAGCTACCACTCTGAGTAAAGAAATTCCCCCTTGTATTACCCCTAAACTTTTGCCCCCTAACTCTCAACTCATGTCCTCTTGTTTGAATCTCCATTACTCTCGATGGAAAATACACCTGTCTTGTAAGAAGTACAGATATGGAATAAATGTGCAAAGATACATAAATATCAGCGTGTATTTACAATGTAAACAGCTTTGTAAAAAGTGGTTTAAAGTATTTATTGTGCATTGATGGGGGTAATAGATAAGGGGGGGGGGGTGCTACAAGAATGGTTACTCAGATTAACTGCCCAGAGGAAGAAACTTTAAAAATGGTGCAACAATTTTATTTTGTTAGCTTTTTGCACTTTCCAGAAGTAAGCTTTTTGAAAAGGCAGTTTGCACAGTGGCTTACATCCCCAGTGATTTTTCATGCCACCGTCTTTGTCCTGGGTGCATACAGGTCCTCCAGTGAAGGTAGTAATGGTACAATCATTCGAGTTGAGTATGATGTTGTCTGTAGGGGTTGTCTATTGGTGGGTCCTCAGGGCACTGTAGAGGCTGATCTGCGATCCACGTATTCTGGTGCAGTGAGGGCAGGAGTAAGTGGTGGCTGTGGTTAGTGCTTGGGTTCAGTCTCTCATCCAGGTGTATTTATTGAGTGCGATCTCTTCAATGTCCATGTTGTGTGGTGAACTTAGCTCAATGGGAGAGCGTGTGCATCACATGTATGAGGTCCTGGGTTCAGTCCCCAGCAGCTCCACACTGATGAAGACCATGAGTGACGTGAGCCTTCTCTGCTCACCGGACAGTGACGGCTGATGTGAGGGTGCTCTCGATGATGGCAGTGCAAACCTGGTGTAACTAGATTTTAAAGATAGAGGCATCAACTGATAGGAGTCAGAGACAGACAGGTGGATGGAACTGGTGTACAAGTAACTCTCACCCAGTTGGATTTCAGAGCATAGCGCGGGGGCTGAAAGCCATTCCCTGGTCCAGCATTGTTCTCTGATGCTTTGGGATATAATTCTGCCAATGATAACCTTCACTTCCTTCCACGTTGTCAGGTCTGCGGTTCTGATGGATTAACCTATGCAAATGAGTGTCAGCTGAAAACCATCGTGTGTCGCCAGGGTACAGCGATCACCATCGTGCACCAGGGGTCGTGTCAAGGTAAGGACTGTGACGGAGCAGCGGACTGGAGTGTTGTGTTGTATCGGGTCTGGGTCAGGAGCAGTGTGAGGTGAGATGGCTGCCTTAAATATGTGGAGTGTTCTCTTACTGAATCCATCACCCAAGTGGCACAGGCAAAGCTGAAAAGCCGTGGTTGGATGACAAATTCAGGGTTGTGTACTGTCATTTCCAGTACACAAGTGTAAAGGAGAATGGAATAATTGTTACTCCAGATCCGATGCAGCACAGTAAGATAAAAAACACAATAGTACTATAAAAGTACAATAAATATAAATACATTGAAGAACTTATATACATACATTGATTGTATATCCATAAAGTTTCGCTGGGCACAGGAGTGTCTGCGCACGAGGTGACTGACAGGAAATGATAACATAGTGGTGGTTAGGATGTAGAGGGGTGGGTGGAGGTGTTGGAAGGAGATTATAAATTCATTTATTTCTGGTCACATGCACTGAGATATTGTCACAGTCTGAATAGACTCAAATTCAGATTCATTTATTTATCATGTGCACTTCGAGTCATACAGTGAAATATATGGTTTGCGTTAACCACCAACACAAGCTAAGGAAGTGTAGGGGCAGCCCACAAGTGCCACCACAAATTCCAACGTCAACGAGAAAACACCAAAACACAATATACCAAAAGTCACGTTCTGCACACACGCATCTACCTACATATACACAAAGAGAGATAGAGAGAGAGAGAGACACACACACACACACACACACACACACACACACACACACACACACACACACACACACACACACACACACACACACACACACACACACACACACACACACACACACACACACACACACACACACACTCACTCCTCCAACCAGAGGACAGGCCGTCTTCAGCCGCCAACCTCCCATGGGTTGGGGATTTGCAGACATTGGGCCTTTGACTTAAACAGCGGACTGACAGAGATTTGCAGACTCGGGGTTCTGGCTATCGGGCCTCGACTTCTGGATGTCTAACCGACCATCGGCTTCAGTCTTCAAGATCAACCCAGGACTCAGCGATGACGATGAGCGAGGAGCCTGGATTATAACCCAAATTCCAGGTCTCAAAGTCTGGCCTTGCCGATGACCAAACCTGAACATGAGGCCTCAAACTCCAATTTAGGAATTAATTTAAGATGGACACTTATACACAAACATTTTGCCAACTGCCTTGCAATTTTTCCTCCGGGGAGATTTCGTTGGATTCACAGTTATTTCCTTGGTTGTTTTGAACAAAACATCTTCAGACACCATTGAGCACATGTAGAAGAGGCGCTGGCACAAGAAAGTAGCATCTAGCATCAAGAACCCTCACCATACAGGCCATGCTCTCTTCTCACTATTACCATCAGTAGCAGCCTTAAGTCCCACGCCACCAGGTTCAGGAACAGTTTCAAACCATTAGGCTCCTGAACCAACATGGACAACGTCACTCACCTCAACACAGAATGGACTCCACAACCAATCTGCAACTCATCTTCTCAGTACTATTTACTTACTTATTTATTTGCATAGTTTGTTTTGTTTTGCACATTGGTTGTTTGTCAATCTTCATTTATGTATAGTTCTTTGTAAATTCTAATGTATTTTTTTAATCTTCCTGTAAATAAAAACCATAAGACAACATATAGGAGCAGAATTAGGCCATTCGGCCCATCCAGTCTGCTCTGCCATTCCATCATGGCTGACAGATTTTCCTCTTGGCTCCAATCTCCTGCCATCCCCAATATTCCTTCATGTCCTGACCAATCAAGAAGCTATTAACCTCTGCCTTAAATATACATAAAGAGTTGGCCTCCACAGCTGCCAGTGGCAACGAATTCCACAGATATCTGCTAGAAAATGGATCTCCAAGTAGTATATGGTAACATGTACTCAGGGGCCACTTTATTAGGTAAGTCCTTCTAGTGCTGGGTAGTAATGGGCTCCTGTATCCCGTAAGCTTCAAGGTTTGACATGTTGCGTGTTCTGAGATGGTCTTCTACACACCACTGTTGTAACGTGTGGTTATTTGAGTAACCGGCACCTTCCTGTGGCCATTTCCTTCTGACCTCTCGCACTTTTACCTACAGAAATGCCTCTCACTGGATGTTTTATTATTTGATTTTGCACCATTCTCTGTTAAGTCTACAGACTGCTGTGCGTGAAATTCCCAGGAGATCAGCAGTTTTTGAGGTACTTAAACTACCCTGTCTGGCACCAGAATTATTTTACGATCAAAATCACTTAGACCACATTTCTTCTCCATTCTGATGTTTGGTCTGAACAACAACTGAACCTCTTGACCAGGTCTGCATGCTTTTATGCACTGAGTTGCTGTCAGCTGATTGACTGATTAGATATTTGCACTCACGAGCAGGTGTACTTAATAAAGTGGCCAATGAGTGTATATGTATTTTAATATTAAATTTACTTTGAACATCTGTTGAACTATTTAGGAAGTGGTGTGTTGGATATTGCTGGGGAAAATACATAGTGGTTTCCATTAGCGGCCCGTTGGCCTTCTCATGTCTGTGAATGAAGATGATGTCATTTCCTCCCCCTTCCCTCTGAGAACTTTTGGGCTAAATGAATCACATCTGGTCCTGCTCGCTAAGGGGATTGAAAATAGGAACACACTCTGAGGCTGAAATGTGTCCGAGTTCGAAAACATTCCTGGACATGTCAGCGGAAGTTCATGCACTCTGCAACAGTCATCAGAAAGCCAAAATACACATTCGGGAATGCGTTCCCAGCACAAGGAATATCTTGCACAGATGTTCCTTCATGAATGTATATTTTTTAAGCGGCAGTTGATCTCCGATGTCTCCCACTTCTCCAGGCTGCCTTTTGTGTCGCAGACACGACCTGCTGTGGATGGAATCATCACTCTTAGGTTCCACACACATACCGGTTACAGATGCAGGAAACCATGGCCTCCTATCACTTTGCAGCTTCTATGTCGTATAAGATGTATTTTACCATTAGGAAACTGGATTTCTTTCTTGGACTATGTCATTGTATTCATAGACACAAGAGGTTCTGCAGGTGCTGGAAATCTTGAGCAACACACAAAATGCTGAAAGAATTCAGCAAGTAAGTAAGTATACTATCAAAGTACAGGAAAGGAATGGAGGGTTATGGGCTGAGTGCAGGTAGGTGGGACTAGGTGAGAGTAAGCATTCGGCATGGACTAGAAGGGCCAAGATGCCCTGTTTCCGTGCTGTTATATAGTTACAAATGTATTTATTACCAAAGTATGTACAAGCCAGTATGCATTTTCTTGTAGGCGTTACAAGAAATTAAAGAAATACAACAGAATTTGCAAAAAGCTATACATAAACATAAATACATAAACAAATACCGAGAAGCAACCAATGTGGAAAGGAAGACAAATCGTGCAAATAAAAAATGATCCTGAGAACAAGAGTTATTCTCCGGCAGCTTCTATATTAAAAAATAAACTGAGACCCTTCATTCTCAGCCGGAAATGTTAACTGGTTGTTTTCCTTCACTTATTTGGCCCGAGCTGCCAAGTTCCTCCAGCATTTTGTGTGTGGTGCCATTTCATTCACCAAGTTACTGGATTCTGATGTTTTTAATCCAAGGCTCATTTGGAAGTCAAGAAAGAAGCATTACACTTGTTGCTTTACAATCGTTTTATTAAGCGCTAATAGAACAAAGGGATTTGGAAATGGGGAGAAGCAAGGGTCCAGAAGGGGAAAGGGAAAAAGAAGCAAAGAATAAAGATGGGGGGGGCAACATCTTTGGCCCTTCTTATACCCTGTAACTTACTGCTTCTTACGCTGCTGGTCCTTCAGGCTGTAATGAAGATCCTCCATCTTTATAGCCCGTAGATAAGAGACATTTCATTCAAATTTGTAGATAAGAGCTACCCAATCAGATGACCCCTATGCAAATAATGAAATATCAAGAAGCTTCCAGGAGGAGACACAGCAGTAACCACTAGGGGGCACACTGAATCATTGTATGTACATTCTGTGACTATTAGGGAAGATACTTTATATTTACATGCACAGTGGATTCTGGTTAATTGGGGCAGCCACCACCACTTATTTGGGACAACTCTTAAAGAACATAAACTAATTAAGAAAATAGCTGTGATTCCCTTTGTTGATTTTTATCCCGCTTAACTGAGGCTGGTAGTTTTGTGGCCGTTACCATGGTTAGAGCAAGCATTTTTAAAATAGCATCCCTTGCATGTTTGTGTTCAAAAAGTAGTAATTTTTGTCACATAGTTAAGTAATAAACAGTAATAAACTGTTTTGCTCACTGTGGTTTCAAGCTTTCAGGCTTGGAAATGCCACAAATGGCCAGAAGTGAACAGCTGTGTGATTATCTTCAAAAAGCAGTGATTTTTGTCGCTGACAGTTGGCAAGATACAAGCAGAAGGACAATTTAGAATTGTTTGCAGTTTCAAACAATCAGGCTTGGAGGTGCCAGAAACAGCCAAGAATGAAAATGAAACGATTCCACTACTTCAACAAGTTAGGAACCAACTAGTCAATCAAAAGAACAGAGCAGCATGTTGGTTGTCTGTTATATCTGACGATAAGAGTGAAACCTGTGCGAGAGAGTTTTTAAAGTGGAAAAGCCATCACACTGGGGCATTTCCAGCGTTCCAGTTTGTTATGTACTTCATCTAAATACATAATTTGTTACTCAGTTAAACAGTAGATTGCCCTTTTTATATCTTTTTAATTATTTCCATGAAACTTAAGTAATCGGGCAGCTGCTTAATTGGGCCAAAATGTCCTGGTCCTGATGTGTCCCGATTAACCAGAATCCACTGTATATAGGTAATTACATAAAATACCTAGCAGGCATAAATAGTTAAACTGTAAAGAAAGTAGCAATTATACAGTCTAATCCAACTAAGTCAAACAGGTTTTGTGGACTTTCAAGTCCTGTATTGCCTGCCTGAGGTTGCAACCCTTCTTGCTTCTTGCAGCAAACGAAATAATAGGTTGTGATGTTATGCTGACCGTTTAACTTGCTGTAAATCTAAATCAATCAAACCCTTCCCTCCATGTTTTTCTATCATGAAAGTGCCTATCTAAAAGTCTTTGCAACGTCTCTCATGTATCTACCTCTACAACCACCCTGACACAAACCACTCTCTGTGTAAAAAAAACCTTCTGTACCTCTGACACGCCCCCCTATTCTTCCCTCCAAACACCTTCAAATGATGCCGCTTCATATTAGCTATTTCTGTCTGGGTAAATGTCAGTAGTTCTGTGCTTCTTCTCATCTAATACGCCTCTGTCAAGTTACTTCTCATCCTCCTTCACTCCAAAGAGAAGAGCCTCAGCTCACTCAACAGAAGAAATGTTTTCTAATCCACATGAGAAACTCAACTTCGACTCTAACTCCATTTTTGCAATCCATTTTAAAAGAGCAATAAGTATTTAAATCATGATTTTACAGAGTTCTGTTTTGGAATTTTATCAGATGCAGTACTTAACTTCTGCAAGCTTAAATCTCCTAACACTAATAAACTCTCTGAAACCAGGCATTTAAAGCAGAGTATATGCGGCAGATGGTTCCTAATCATTTTGGGATATTACATGACCAACGATACAATCATCAGCCCGTGTAAAAGGTCCCAGGACAGCGAGAAGACAGGCATGTTCACTGCCAAAGCTACCTTCATCTTCCTTGCTGATGTTCCCAACAAACGGCAGTGTTCAACTGGCACAGGCTGGCCCCTCTTGTCACGGTGACCCCGGGCTGTTTTGTAACAGTGTAACTGGACCATGGAGTGTTTTATTTAGTTTTATCTTATTTAAAAGCACAGCACAGTAAACAGGCCTTTCTGACCCAATTACACCCGTCTGACAAATTAACCTACCAGCACAATGTGGGAGGAAACTGGAACACCCGCAGGAAAACCACGCGGTCTCAAGGAGAACAGATAGCGGCAGGAACTGAAGCTGGGTTACTGGCTGTGTAAAGTACTTTGTTGCCGTGCTGCCTCTCCGACCAGTCACAAACCCGTGGATGATACAGCAAGTTGAGGCAGCTCAGTTTAGTCCTTGAGAAAGATCGTAGAATTAGAACAAAAGAGTCCATTGTAGGCAAGATGTTGCTTTACTGAGGTGGTGATTAGGGTTGTGCCACTTGGTTCAAGCACCAAATTGCTGAAGGGAATTAGCTGTTCCTGAACCTGGTGGGGTGGGTCTTCAGGCTTCTGTACCTCCTTCCCCAGGGTAGCTGCAAGAAGATGGCATGGCCTGGATGGTGGAGATCTTTGTTGATGGATGTTGCCTTCTTGAGTCAGTACCTCTTGTAGAACTACCGATGGTGGGGATCTTTGATAGTAGATATTGTCTTCTTGAGGACCTGATATTTCGAGTGTACCTTAACCTTTCCTGAGCATGCTTCTGTTATTAATGGAAACCATCTTATCTCCCAGCAGGTACTCCACCAAGGCTGACCCCCACAGCCTCCAGCAGTAACGGGCTGACAACCAAATGGACAGAATCATCCCCATCGCCCCTCCCACCTACACTAAGCGAAGAGTTCATTCGATCCAGTAAGGTGGAGAAGCAAAATATAACGTATAATGAAGCAAAGCTTCCTTCTCTTCCCTTTGCACAAACCACAATAAGGCCACTGGACCAAACCAAGATCTCCACGGTTACCGGAGGCCCTGTCGTCACTGGCTACCCAGCCACTGCCCCGTCTGCGAAGCCACTCCTTCCATCCGAGCCTCCTGACCTGTCGGGCAGTGGGGACTTCAGTGGCGACGTTGATCTGGAGGCGAGTGGTGATATGGAGGCGAGTGGAGGAGAGCCTTTGGGTAATGTGATATGATTTCCTTTAGTGCAATAAGTCACCAATTCAAGGGAGTCCTTACTCTGCCATTATTGATGTACAGATATGTGAGGGTTAACCTCTGGAGCCAATATTGTACTTCCTCTAACAGAAAGGCTAATTGGTTTGGTATTGGGAAAAATATCATTTCTTGCTTACTCAAAGAATCAGTTATCTCTCAGGGGAAAAAAAAATCTTTTTAAAAATTATTTTATTATTTAGAAATACAGTACAACACAGTAGCAGGCCCAACCAGCCCTCACCACCATGTGACCAATTAACGTATTAACCGATACACCTTCGGACTGTGGGAGGAAACCCGAGCACCTGGAGGACATCCACGCGGTCACAGGGAGAACGTACAAACTCCTTACAGACAGTGGCGGGACTTGAACCCTGGTCGGTGAGGCTGTAAAAGTGTTATGCTAACCACTATACTACTGCTGCTGTGGGATTTCACTTCAAACACCAGATGAAATTCCACTTAGGAAGAGGGCAGTGCCTGAGGGTTATTCGGGACTGCCTTGAGACCATGCGATATACGGTAGGAGCTGACTTAGGCCATTCAACCCATTGAGTCTGCTCTGCCATTCTATCATGGTTGATATTTTTCTTTCACTTTGTCAGAATCAGAATCTGTTTTACTGTCGGTAATATAAATTGTGAAGTGTGCTGTTTTCTGGGATCCCAGCTCCTTACTTCATCCCATTTCCCCAGCCCACCTACTTTCTCCCTCACCTGGTCTCACCTATCACCTATAATCCTTCTTCTCCCTCATCTGCCTTCTATTCTGGCTTCTGCCCCCTGCCTTTCTAGTCCTGTTGAAGGGTCTTGGCCCGAAATGGCAACTATTTATTCCCCTCCATAGATACTGCCTACTTGCTAAGTTCCTCCAGCAATTTTTGTCTGTGCATTCTTCCCATGACCGCATGGGCTTCATCCGGTGCTCTGGTTTCGTCCCACATGCCAAAGCGCTGTGGGTTAAGGTTAGTAAGTTGTGGCATGCTGTGATGGTGTTGGAAGTATAGTGACACTTGCGGGCTGCACCCACCACCTTGCTAATAATGATGTTGCTAGTTATGTATTTCAACACTCCTGTTATTGTTATACCACAGGAAATGCACTTTATGCTTTATTTCCAACTCATTCTGTCAAGTTCAGCAACAGTCATTCGAAGTAAATTGATTACCAAAGTACACATCTGTCACTGTATGCAATCCAGAGATTCATTTTCCTGTGGGCATTCACAACTGAACACAATAGAAAAGGTGCAAAAACAAGACAGATAAAAAACCAACGTGCAGAAGGCAATAAATTAATATAAAAGAAGAAACAAAATAATAATAACAATAAAATAAATAAGTAATAAATATTGAGGGCATGAGTTGTAGAGTACTTCAAACTGAGCCTGTAATTTGTGGAATCAGTTCAGTGTTGAGGTGAGTGAAGTTATCCACACTGGTTCAGGAGCCGGATGTTTGATGGTGATGTGGGTCCTAGGGCTCCTGTAGCTCCTAACCAATGTTAGCAGTGAGAAGAAAGTATGGCTTGGGTGGAGGGAGTCATGCATGAAAGTACACGAATGTGAATCGAACAAGTAAGGTAACACTGATTAATGACATCACAGGTAAGCCCTCCCAACCATTGAGCATATCTACATGAAACACTGTCACAGGAAAGCAGCATCCATCATCAGGGACCCCTACCACACAGGATCTGTTCTCTTCTCGTTACTGCCATTAGGAAGAAGGTACAAGAGCTTTGGGACCCACACCAACAGGTTCAGGGACAATTACTACCCCTCAACCATCAAGCTTTTGAACCAAAGGGGATATCTTCACTCAACTTCACTTGCCCCATCATTGAAATGTTCTCACAACCTATGAACTCATTTTCAAGGACTTCATCTCATATGCTTGATATTTGTTGCTCATTTATTTATTTACTTATTATTATTATTTCTGCTTCTGGTATTTGCACAGTTTGTTGTCTTCTGAACTCTGGTTGAACAACTTAGTTGGGCAGTCTTTCATTGATTCTGTTATAGTTATTATTCTATAGATATGTTGAGTATGCCGTCAAGAAAATGAATCTCAGGATTGTATTTGGTGACATATGTGTACTTTGATAATAAATTTACTTTGAACATTTATTTATCAAGCAGACAGATGCAGTTAAATAATTCATGTCTTATGTCAGGTTTACTTGATAGTTTTATTGCACTTACAAATTTCACCTTGTTCTTTACTGCTGCAAGGATATTGAAATACAACATGCACTCAGAGTTCACTTTATTACGTACCTCCTGTACCTAATAAAGGGGCCACTGAGTGCATGTCTCTGATCATCTACTGCTGCAGCACATCCACTTCAAGGTTCAACACATTGTGCGTTATGTGCTTTTCTGCACACCACTGTTGTAATGTGTAGTTATTTGAGTTACTGTAGCCTGAACCAACCTGGCCATTCTCCTCTGACCTTTCTCATTAATGAGGCATTTGCATCCACAGACTTGCTGCTCACTTGGGTGTGTTCTGTTTTTTATTGCACCATTCTCTGTAAACTCTAGAGACTGTTGTGAGTGAAAATCCCAGGAGATCAGCAGTTTCTGAGATACTCAAAGCACCCCATCTGGCACCAACAATCACTCCACGGTCAAAGTCGCTTAGATCACATTTCTTCCCCACTCTGATGTTTGGTCTAAACAACAACTGAACCTATTGTCCATGTCAGCGTGCTGTTATGCAATGGGTTGCTGCCGCGTGATTGACTGATTAGATGTTTGTATTACAAGCAGGCGTATCTAATAAAGAGGCCTCTGAGTGTAATTTAGCAATATTGCAAGATCAAATAAATGAATGCAGATCATTGCTTTTGGTATCGGATGACTTCAAAACATTCCCGAAGGTTGTTAGGTGTCAGGGTAATATTGGCATCTTATCTATCTGCAAGCACAAGATAGGGATTCATTCAGAATCTGATTCTTATGAAATACCCAAGATTACAGACTAAACTAGTGAATTTCAAACACTCAGTTATTTCATTCCATTGCTCAGAAGATTGTTTTTTCCCCACCCTGCCAATTTGGTTAAAGATTAGCTTTTATATGGAACATTGAAACATAGTGTGGAGTACGTCCTTTGCCTCATTGTTTGTGATGTGCTGGGAGGGCAGTTTACAGGTGTCACTGCATTTGCCGTGAATATTCTCTGCTACTGAACCGCCTTAGCAGTTTTGGACTGAGAATTCCCAAGTGTTGGTGCTCCCTAGGCAAAGGAATTTCCCCTCAAACCTGTCTCGGGTAAACCAAACTTTTATTCCTAGACTGTGACCCTGTTTAAGGCTGGGTGAAGCATCATCCCTGTGTCAAACCCTGTAAGAATTGCAATTAATTCACCTCTGATTCTTGTTAACTCTAGTGATTAATACAATCAGGTCTTACGCAAGTAACAAAATATTTCTCAATGTTTCTAATATTAGTATATGGAAAGTGTAATTAATACTTATCTACAACAACTGGCTTGAAGGTTCAACATAGAGTCACTACAGCACAGGAACAGGCCCTCTGGCCCATCTAGTCCATGCCAGAACTATTAACCAGCCATCTCCCATTAACCTGTACTTGGACTGTAGCCTTCCCATCCATGTAACTATCCAAACTTCTCTTAAATGTTGCAATCAAACCTGCATCCACCACTTCTGTTGGCAGCTTGTTCCATACTCTCACTGCCCTCTGAGTGAAGAAGTTCCTCCCCCCCCCATTCCCTTTAAACATTTCATCTTTCACCCTTAGTTCCAGTATGATGCAGTTGTATAACACAGTAAAACATAGGAGCAGGATTTAGGCCATTAAGCCCATCATGTTTGACTTACTATCCCTCTCAACTTCATTCTCCTGCCTTCTCCCCGTAACCTCTGACGCCCTTACTAATCAAAAACCTATCAACCTTCACTTGAAGTGTACCCAATGACTTGTCCTTCCAGCCATCAGTGGCAATGAATTCCACAGATTCACTGCCCTTCAGCTAAAGAAATTCCTGCCCAAATTGTTGGAGAGGCCACACTTGGAGTATTGTGCACATTTCTGGTTACTCTGTTATAGGAAAGATGTGGTTGAACTGGAAAAAGTACAGAAAATATTTATGTGGATGTTGCCAAGCTAGAGGGCCTGAGTTATAGGGAGAGGCTGGTAGGCTAAGTCTTTATTCCTTGGAACGTAGGAGAATGAAGGGTGGTCTTATAGAAATGTTTAAAAATTTGAGAAGCATTGATAAGGTGCACTTATAGCCTTCCTTCACCTGGAATAGGGGAGTCCAAAACTAGGAGGTATAGGTCTAAGGTGAGAGGGGAAAGATTTCAAAGAGGCCTGAGGGGTAACAGCCTCACACAGAGGGTGGTGTGTGTATTGAACGAGCTGCCAGAGGAAGTGTTGAGGAAGTACAATAGTACCATTTAAGAAACACTTGGATAGGTCGATGGAGAGATTGAGCTTGGGGGGATATGGTCTAAACCCAAAATATTGGCTGTAGTTGAGAGGGCACCATAGTCAGCATGGACCGGTTGGGCCTGTGTGCTGTATTAACCTATAACTCAATGTGTTTATGGGGATTTAAGTTCCTTGATGGCATTGTAGGTTATGGACAAGAAAAGGTATATACATACAGTACTGTACAAAATTCTTAGGCACATATAAAGTGAAGATGGTTTAAAAAATAATGAAATGAAAAGTTTCCAAATAACTAAGATTACTATAAAGAGCAGTATATAGTGAAAAACAAAATCTAATCAATATTTGGTGTGACCTCCCTTTACCTTTCAAGCTGCATCAATTCTCTTAGGTACATGGTCGTGCAGTTTTATAAGAAAATCAGCTGGTAGGTTGTTCCAAGCATCTTGGAGAACTTGACACAATTCTTCTGCAGACTTTGGCTGTCTCGCTTGCTACTGTCTCTCCAGGTAATCCCAGACAGCCTCGATGTTGAGATCAGGGCTCTGTGAAGGCCAGACCATTTGAAACTATGTAAAATATTTAAGGTGCCTAAGATTTTGGACAGTACAGTAAGAGAAGCAGTCCAGAGTTCAGTTAACCTAGATTAACCTTTGTCATCCATAGTTTTCAATGACTCCTCGGCAGAAACTCCATCTTCTGGTCCAATTGAGAGATCTACATGTGACAATACAGAGTTTGGCTGCTGTGCTGACGGGAAGACGCCATCTGTTGACAGTGAGGGAAGCAACTGTCCACGTAAGTGCCTTCAAGTTAGAAATTTAGATATCAGATTTCATTACGGTTTTCAATAAAGTCCCTTATATGTCAGTAATAATAACGTTGATAATAATAAAAACTTATTTCTACAGCTCTTTTCATACCAACAATATAGTTCAATGTGCTTTACAATGGGATAAAGTGCAAACTTAAAAATAAAAGAGAAAATTATGTTGGGTAAAAGCAAGGTTAAGTAAATAGGTTTTGAGTTGGTGTTTAAAAGTGTCAACTGAGTCTGCATCTCTTATAGTTTTAGGTATTGAATTCCACAGTTTAGGAGCATAGTTCAAACAAGCTGACCTACCAATTTTCTTTTGAGGGAGATTGGTTAAATTTAATTGATGGGCGGAAGAAGATCTGCGAGCTCGAGTAAGGCAGATATTCTGGCTTCCACACGTAAATCTTTTGCTCTGGTGACTCTGGGGAAAAAGCACCCAGCTCTAAGGGGTGGAGTTTTCTCTCTATTTTTCACTGCTCTGGATGCTTGGATTATCTTTCCACGTTTGAGAAAACGTTGCTGCATAAAAATAGCAGCATTCAGCACATTGATAGTGTACTGGGATCAAATGTCCCTGGTGTTATTTTCTACAACATTACGATGTTGTAGCGGTTTTAAATTGCATCTTGGGTAAATTATCCTCTTTCCAAATGACCTAGGAGATCTACAACCAAGACAGCTTGAAATCTACAAAAATTTTCCAAACCACAAAAGCAGAAAAATTGTTTTCCTTAATTTATAAATAGTAATTTATGGAGTTAATTACAGAGAAATGTTTGTGAAATTTCTCTTCCTCAGAATCTCCAATCAAGAACAAAAGGAAATTATAACGATATTGTCCGATTGAACGATGTGACTCAATCAGGGACGTATTCATTCTGATATGAAAGTGTGGTGTCTGAATGCAAAAATGCAAAATGCATTTTAATTTCAATGTTAAAGTGAATTGCTCTAGGAGTTTTAATCTATTTATTCATTTCCATCTGTTTCTTCTCTAATAATTCTTTCTCTTTGTCTACTTAACTTCTTGCCTACCTCAATAGTTCGGAGAACTGGAACAAATATTGTGGTAACATCTGGTATTTATGCACCAAACGTACATTTGCACCTATTCCGAATGTCCTATAAACTACTAATTCAAAGACGCTCATTCTACTAACCCTAAGACTGGCACTACCAACCATTCACCTTCCAGTCAGACAGTGATGCTTGTCATTGTGAGCCAGACTGTAGATTCATCCCAACTTTCCCTTTTTGTCTCTTTATTTTGCTTTTCATAGCTACTAAGGTATTCCAAGGTGTCCTTATTTTGGAAGAAGTAGAGGGCCAGGAACTTTTTTACACTCCAGAGATGGATGACCCGAAGTCTGAACTGTTTGGTGAAACAGCAAGGAGTATTGAGAGCACTGTAAGTGATTCAGTTAACTGACCGTCCATGATTTGTATCTGATTCGTTAGACAGAGAAGAATTAGATTGTACGGAGACTGGGAAACATTCGTTCATACGTTATTTATTTGTTTGTGTAGAGATACAGTGTGGAGTAGGCCCTTCCAGCCCTCTGAGCCACACCACCCCAGCAACCCCACAGTCCTGATTATTTATTTATTGAGATAGGCTCTTTCAGCCCTTCAAGCCATGCCGCCCAGTAACCCCTCACACCACCACCAATTCAATCCCACCCTAACCACGAGACAATTTACAGTGACCAGTTAACTACTAATCGGTACATATTTGGACGGTGGGAGATACCCAGAGCACCCGGAGGAAACCCATGTGGACACAGGGAGAGCGTACAACCTCCTCAGAGGCAGCATTGGGAATTAAACCCGAGATGCTGGCGTTGTAAAGTGCTGTGCTACTGTGCCACCCCAACCCAGTCACAGGACAATTTACAATGACCATCTAAAGTGCCTGTTACGTGTTTGGACTGCCAGAGGAAACCGGAGCACTCGGAGAAAACCCACGCATTCCATACAGAACGGTGCCAGAATTGGACTCCAAATTCTGGAAGGCCCCGGGCAGTATCTGCGTCATGGTGCCCAAAATTGTTCCATTTTCAGATGTAAACAATTATTATAAGTACAAGAGATCCTGCAGATGGTGGAAATGTGTACTAACACATATAAAATGCCTAAACGAACTCAGCAGGTCAGGCAGCATCTACAGGAACGGATAAAGAGTCGATCTTTCAGGCTGAAAGCCTTCATCAGGACTGGAGAGGAAGGAAGCCAGAATAAGGTTGGGGGAGGGGAAGGAGTACAAGCTGGCAGGTGATAGGTGAGACCAGGTGAGGGGGAAGGTGGGTGGGTGGGGAAGGAAGAAGCTGGGAGTTGATTGGTGGAAAAGATAAAGGACTGATGAAGAAGGAATCTGATAGGAGAGGAGAGTGGACCATGGGAGAGAGGGAAGGATGAGGAGCACTGG
Source organism: Hemitrygon akajei (assembly GCF_048418815.1). Classification (NCBI taxonomy): domain Eukaryota; kingdom Metazoa; phylum Chordata; class Chondrichthyes; order Myliobatiformes; family Dasyatidae; genus Hemitrygon; species Hemitrygon akajei. The sequence goes on from NC_133152.1 coordinate 46,011,943, forward strand.
GAGGAAATGATAGGCCGGTGAGGGGGCCAGTGAATGAATGTGTGATGATACTTGAGGGAGCACACCCTGGGATGTGTTGGTCAAAGTGGGGATTTGAAGAAGGGGTGGGGAAGAAGTTACTGAAGTTTAGAGAAATCGATCTTCGTGTTGCCAGGTTGGAGGCTACCCAGATAGAATATGAGAAGTTGTTCCTCACCCTGACAGTGATAAGTGAGACCAGGTGGGGGGGGGGGGGTGGTGAAGTGAGTGGATTGGGAGGGGGAATGAAATAAGAAGCTGGGAGGTGATTGGTGGAAGAGGTAAAGTGCTGAAGAAGAAGGAATCTGATAGGAGAGGAGAGTAAACACAAACAATGTTTATGTTGTGTTTGCACAAAATACTGGCAGGCAGAATGGATTGGTTTAATCTGGCATTACGTTCAGCACAGACATTGTAGGCCGAAGGGCCAGTTCCTGTGCTGTACTGTTCTAATTGGTTTCTGCTATTACTGCTTTCTGCATTCTGCACACTCATTTATCTCCCGTTCCAAGCTAATCTTTTTGCTGTGCCATGCAAGATATCAGCCCAGAGTCAGCTTGCTGGTGAGAAACAAATTGGGTATTAACGGCACTGAGTACTGGGGTTGTGGATTCATTTCCGTAGCAACCTGCCTCATTCATCCCCATTAGATCACGGCTGTGGTTGCCTTCATTCTGAATTGAAATAGACTCACTTGTCACTTTGTGGATGAGGGGCAGAGATACAGCCAGTGTCATCCAGCTGAAAATAAATTAGATTTAAGGTTCAAATCAATAGGTAAAATTTCAAACACATACTTCATTTTTATCTATTTAGTGATACAGTGCAGAACAGAACCTCCAGCCCAACACTGCCCTACAGTAACTCAACTATTTAATCCTAGCCTAATCATGGGATAATTTACAATGACTAATTAACCTACTAACTGGTATGTCTGTGGACTATGGGTGGAAACTAGAACACCCAGAGGAAACCCACACACATGGGAAGATTGTACAAACATTCTTACAGAGGATGCTGGAATTGAACTGTGAACTCCAACACCCCAAGCTGTAACGGCGTTGCAGTGACCACTACATAACCATAGCACCCCTAAGCTGCTTTTGTGCTCCTGTGACCCCCATTAGAGGCCCTCAAACACAACAGTCATCTCTTAATATTGTTCTTTGGGAATTTGGTGGCCATTACTTAAGTTTAAAATTTTCCTTTATTGTCTGGTTTGGTCCCATTCAACATTGGTTGGTGGTTAGTTGCCTCTTATGGAATGGCTGCATGCAAAGGTCACTGCAGAAGACCAAGCTTTGAACCTAATGCCTCACAAAACTCATAATTCCGAACATTGCAGGTCAGGCAGCATCTATGGAGAGGAAGAAGGAGTCATCGTTTTGGGCTGAGACCTCCAGCCTGTCGTTTGCGTGTTACTCTGGATTTCCAGCACCTGCAGATCCTCTGGTTCATAATTGCACATTTGGGTCATTGGTTACCCCGACACACATGATGAATCACTTTGTTTTCAGCCAAGTGTGTGTTGTTTCTTGCAACTGATCACTTATCCACATGTCCCACCATCTCTCCCCATCCAGCTGAACGAATTACTCGGGAACTCAAACATCAAGAAAGATTTTAAGAGTGTCCGGGTGCGTGGTCTGGGTCCCAGCAACTCTGTACGGACTATCTTTGAAGTCCATTTTGATCCAAGTAAGTGCTAACCTATTAAGTACAAATTCAAGTTCAAGTGCAGTTTATTGTCATTTAACTATACACACGTGTACCAGCAAGTGAAACAACATCTCTCTGGATCAAGCTGCACAACACAGTACGTATAACTCACGTACATAATGGCTGAGTGAACTCGGCCTTTTCTCCTCGGAGCGACGGAGGATGAGAGGTGACCTAATAGAGGTGTATAAGATGATGAGAGGCACTGATCGTGTGGATAGTCAGAGGCTTTTCCCCAGGGCTGAAATGATTAGCACAAGAGGGCACAGTTTTAAGGTGCTTGGAAGTAGATACAGAGGAGATGTCAGGGGTAAGTTTTTTACACAGAGAGTGGTGAGTGCGTGGAATGGGCTGCCGGCAGTGGTGGTGGAGGTGGATATGATAGGGTCTTTTAAGAGACTCCTGGCTAGGTACATGGAGCTTAGAAGAATAGAGGGCTATGGGTAACTCTAGGTAATTTCTAAGGTAGGGACATGTTCCGCACAGATTTGTGGGACGAGGGGCCTGTATTGTGCTGTAAGTTTTTCTGTGTTTCTATAACACATAAAGTGATATCACCACTAATAAATTAACAAATAATAAGGTGCATGTATGATACAAATTGAAAAATTGACAATAAAGCGCTAATGACATTTCATACATGATGAGACCTGCGTGGTGGTAGGGAGTTCAGTTGTCTCACAGCCTGGGGAAGAACCTGATTCCCATCTGAACAGTCCTTGTCCTAATGCTATGGTTCCTCCTGCCTGATGGTAGGGGTCAGAGAGATTGCTGGATATATCGTAGGGATCATTGACAATGCTAAGGGCCCTGTGTACACAGCACTCCTGATAAATATCTCGGATGGGTGGAAGAGAGATCCCAATGATCCTCAGAATCCTTTGTAGGGTCTTGCAGTCTGATGCCTTGCAGCTCCCATACCAGCCAGTGATGTAGCTGGTCAGGACACTCTCGATGGTGCTCTTGTAAAAATTGTAAAATGAGGGTGGAGGGGGGGAACAGAGACTCACGCCACCTCAATCTCCTCAGTAAGTGGAGACAGTGCTGCGCTTTATTAACCAAAGAGATGGTGTTGAGGGACCAGGTGAGAGCGTCCATTATGTGCACCCCTTTGTGTTGGTGTTGAGGGACCAGGTGGGAACGTCCATTATGTGCACTCCTTTGTGTTGGTGTTGAGGGACCAGGTGGGAACGTCCATTATGTGCACTCCTTGAAACTTAGTGCTCATAACTCTCTTCATGGAGGAGCTGTTTATGTGCAGTGAGGAATGGATCGAGAGTCCACTCAACTCCACCTCAAATGTAACGGTGAGGTTGCTTTCTTTCCCGCACTATGAATGTTTTGATTTATAATCTTTCCAGGGACAAGATACACCTCCCGGGATGTACAGAGGGCTCTGCTTCAGGAAGTGAAACAATCCAGGAAGAAATCTATCGTTGTGAAGAAACCAGAAGAGGACAACATCAAGATCGTGGACTTTGGTAAACAGATTTTGGTTCTCGTACAGTCAGAGAGTCCATAAGACCATAAGACATAGGTGAAGATTTAGGCCATTCAGCCCATCAAGACTGCTCCATCATTTCATCATGGCTCTCAACCCCATTCTCCTGCCGTCTCCCCATAACCTTTGACACCCTGACTAATCAAGGACCTATCCATCTCTGCTTCCAAATGGTCTAATTCTGCTTCCATATCTTACGGTCTTATGGTCAATGAACGGGTCTCAATGCTACTCCATGCTGAAATCTGCTTTGTAACACTGCCCAGACTCCCTGTGGGCTCATCTGGTCTGTGAATGTCTACCTGAAATAAATATTTATTTTTGAAATTTAGGGTCTTTACCCTTTAATTCTGCGGAAGGATTTCCCTCCCGTTATGTGCTCAAAGTCTTTCAGCATCAGAGGATGCCTAAAGACGCCATGGTGGTGTAGTGGTTTGCACAACACTATTACTACTCGAGGTGTCGGAGCTCGGAGTTCAATTCCGGCACCGGTTAAAAGGAATTTGCATGTTCTCCCCATGAACCACATGGGTTTCCTCCTACAGTCCAGAGACATACCAGCCGGCTTAACTCTGGGTGCATCAACAGTGCGCCTTTGGGACGTGGGGGAAACCTACGCGGTCACAGGAAGAGCGTACCAACTTCTTACGGGCAGTGGCTGGCGCTGTAACGTGTGACACTAACTGCTGCCCAGCAGTACCGTGGTTGGACTGTCCATTAGGTTAGCTTCAGTCTGATGGTAGTTTAACAGCTTCTGTTTTGTTTTCTGGGTACCAAAAGAGGCTTGACTGTTCCCTTTATGTGTTAAGGGCAGACTCTTACTTCTTGGGGTGATGTTTAGCTAAGTCTGCCATCTCTTACCTACCTGGTTGGGCAAATTCGTAGCAGCCTACTGACCTGCAAGTCTTTAGGCTCTGAGAGATTCGGGGGGTTAGTTTTACTTGTCACCTGTGCATTGAAGCACACAGTAAAATGTGTCACTTGCGTCATCAATCAGCACAGTCTGAGGACGTGCTGGGGGCGACCGGCATGAGCCGCCGTGCTCTCCCCAATCTCACAGAGGAGAGAGAGAGTCGAGTCGATGAATCAGGGTGATGTGGTGTGGGTAGACTGAGGTCCTTGGGAAAAGGAAGAATCCGCACTACCTGCTGCGTCACCGTGCTGACGAATGAGCAACGTGGCTGATGATTAGGAATTAGATCAAGCCGTTATTGTAATGCACAGACCTGAGTCCGAACCAGAATCAGGTTTAATGTCGCTGGCACATGTCATGGAACTTCTTGTTTTGCAGCACCAGTACACTGCAATGCATAACAAAAACTGTAAATTACAACAAAAATATATTAAATAAGAAATATATAAAACTTTAAATTAAGTAAGTAGTGCAAAAAGGGAGCAAAAAAAGTAGTGTGGCGGTGTTCACTGGTTCATTGTCCACTCAGATGGCAGAGGGGACGAAGCTGTTCCTGAATCGTTGAGTGTGTGTCTTCAGGCTTCTGTAGCCACGAGAAGAGGGCTTGTCTTGGGTGTTGGGGGGGGGGGGGGGTCCTTAGTGATGGACATTGCCTTTTTGTTGCATCACCTTTTGAAGGTGTCCTCGATGCTGGGAAGGCCAGTGCCCATGATGGAACGCGCTGAGTTTACAACTTCCTGCAGCTTGGTCCGATTCTGTGCAGTGGCCCCTCTGTACCTGACGGTGTTGCTTCCAGTTGGAATGCTCTCCTTAGCCCACCTGCAGAACGGTTATTTGTATTCATTCTGTAAGTTGTGCTGATGTAATTTTTTTCAGCCAATCACTTTTGTAACGTTTCCCACAGTAGAGGTAATTTCTAAGTGAAAATTCGGGAAGGAATGCTATTGAATTCCTGTGAATTTCTGGGCGTGTTAGTTTAACTGAGAGTGTGTGAGCTTTCCGGTTTGACCAGGAAATACAATACGCAGGGATAGGACCAGATGGTGAAGGAAGGATTTAATTTGGAGAGAGCAAATTATAATGCTATTAGACAGGAACTTGGGAACATAAACTGGGAACAGATGGAGCATTGTGTGTTGGTCTTCATTAGTCAGGGATTGAGTTCAAGAGCCATTAAGTAATGTTGCAGCTCTGTATTACCACGCGTGGAGTATTGTGTTCAGTTCTAGTCACCTCATTATAGGAAGGATGTGGACATTTCAGAGAGGGTGCAGAGGAGATTTACCAGGATGCTGCCTGGATTAGAGAGCATGTCTTCTGAGGATAGGTTGAGTGAGCTCGGGCTTTTCTCATTGGAGTGAAGGAGTTTGAGAAGTGACTTGATAGAGGTTTACAAGATGATAAGAAGCATAGATAGAGTGGAAAATCAGAGCTTTTTCCCAGTGTGGAAATGGCTAATACTAAGGAAGCATAATTTAAAGTGATTGGAGGAAAGTATAGTGGGGATATCAGAGGTAGGTTTCTTACACAGAGTGGTGGAAGAGGCAGGCATCAGTTCATTTAGGAAACCCTTAGAAAGGTATATGGATGTTAGAAAAATGGAGGGTTATGTAGGAAGGAAGGGTTAGATTGATCTTAGAGTAGGTTAAAAGATCAGCACAACTCTGTGAGCTGGAGGGCCTGGACTGTGCTGTAGTGTTAAATGTTCTATGCTCTATCAATTTCCCTGCAGATTGGGCGCCTGTCCTGTTTACGACAACCAGCACGACCACGGCTGCTACCACGGTCCCCGTCACCACCACGTCTTCGCTGGCCACCCTCCCGCTGGCCCTCACCAAGCGACCGCCACCTGCCACCACCAGGTGGCCGAAAGTCTTCCCACAAGCCAAGTGGCCCTCGACCACCATGAGGCCAGCCACCACCCGGAGACCTCCCTTCTCCATAAAGACCAACGTCAAACTTCCCAGGCCTTGTGACTCCCAGCCCTGTCTGCACGGAGGCACCTGTGAAGATGATGGAGAGGACTACACCTGCAGTTGCCCAGCCGGCAAAGGAGGAGCGGTCTGCGAGCGAAGTAAGGACTGGATAATAGCCTCTGTTTTGTTTTTAATTCATGGTGTTAAGAGAAAGAGCTAAAGGAACCAGAGCAGGAGGAGTCGTCAAGATGCTTCGCCATTGGAGATCTTAGCTAATCTTCTGCTTTGGCCCAAGATCCATCACCACTTCCTAATGACCAAAAGACAAAGGAGTAGTATCAGGCCATTTGGCCCATCGAGTCTGTTCCACCATTCCAAATGGCTGATTTATTATCCCTCTCAACCCTATTCTCCTGCCTTCTCCCCGTAACCTTTGATGCCCTGAATCGAGAACCTATCAGCCTCCGTTTTAAAGATACCCAGTGACTTGGACTCCTCAGCCATCTGTAGCAAAGAATTCCACAGATTCACAAGCCTCTGGCTAAAGAAATTCCTCCTCATCTCTGTTCTAAGAGCCCAGAAATCTCATGACACAGGGTCTCCACCCAAAACATCAATAATTCCTTCCCCGACCCCCCCAACACACGCGCGCACACACCCCACACACACTCACACTCACACACACACACTCACACTCACTCACTGACACTCACACACACGCTCACACTCACTCACTCTCACACTGACACTCTCACTCATACTCACACACACTCACTCACTCTCACTCACACTCACTCATACTCACTCATACTCACACACACTCACTCACACTCACACACACTCACTCACTGACACACACACACACACACACACACTCACACACACACACTCACTCACTCTCACACTGACACTCTCAGTCATACTCACACACACTCACTCACTCTCACTCACACTCACTCATACTCACACACACTCACTCACTCACACTCACACACACTCACACTCACTGACACACACACACTCACACACACACAGACACACACACACTCACACACACACACACACTCACACTGACACACACACACACACACACACTCACACACACACAGACACACACACACACACACACACACACACTCACACTGACACACACACACACACACACACACACACACACACACACACACACACACACACACACACACACACACACACACACACACACACACACACACACACACACACACACATCCACCCGTTGAGTTCCTCCAGCAGATTGTCGCTCCAGATTTCAACATTTGCAGAATCAGAATCAGGTTTATTATTGCCGACATACTGAATGTCATGAAATTTGTTGTCTAGTGGCAGCCGCACAGTGCAATACTGAAAAAAACTATAAGTTAGCATCAGAAGTATGTGCAATAAATAAGTGGTGAAAAAGAGAGCAAAGTAGTGTTCTTGGGTTCGTGGACAGAAATCTGATGACCAGAGGGGAAGGAGCTGTCCTTGTAGGCAGGCAAGTGTGGCAAATCTTCAAACAGAGAAAGCAGGAGAGAGGGAGAGACAGAGGGGGTACAGAGTGGAAGAGAGAGGGAGTCAGAGGGGGAGAAGGATAGAGAAAGAGAGAGGGAGAGGGGAGTAGAAAGGGAGGCAAATAGGGGGAGAGGGAGAGAGAGCAGTCTCAATCTCCGTTTTGAAGTCAGTGCCAGCGAACTCCACAGGAATCTGAATCAGGTTTAATATCATTAGCATATCTCATGACATATGTATACAGTGCGAAGGTATGCACATATATCATTAAATTAATTTAGTGCAAAAAGAGCAAAGAAAGAAGAAATAGTGAGGTAGTGCACGTGAGTTGATGGACCTTTCGGAAATCTGATTGCAGTGGGGAGAAAGGCGTTCCTGACTAAAACAGCGAGAGATCCCCAGTGTTTCACCATCCCTGAGTGATGAAAGGTCTCCACACCCCCGTCCCAAGTGACCTGCCTTATTCTCAGACCACTTCCTCCGGTCCGAGGCGCCCCAGCTGGGAGACACATCCCCGTATCCAGCCTGTCAATCGCTTTAAGAATTTTGTGAGCATTTGAAGTGAAGCTCGTCTCGCCCCTCTGATCTCTAAACAATACTGTAGTGGAGATGCAGGAGATCGCAGATGCTGGAGGAGCTCACTAGGTCAGGCTCAACCCGTAAGGGCTGAGGTTTAGAGTGATCTTGGTGTGGGTTAAAAAGTCATTGCACCACTGTGGTTCAAAGTACTACGCTGTACTGTTCCATGTTCTTCACTATGCTGATGTCTGTTGTGCATACACTCAGTGGCCACTTTATTAGGTACAGGAGTGGAACTCGGAGTGGCCCGTCCACTCCGAGGTTCAACGTGTCGTGCATTCAGAGACACTCTTCTGCACGCCACTGCTGTAACGCGTGGTTATTTGAGTTACTGTCACCTTCCTGTCAGCTTGAACCAGTCTGGTCATTCTCTCATTGACAAGGTGTCTTCGCCCATAGAACTGGATGATTTTTTTGCTGCCTGTACCATTCTCTATAAGCTCAAGTCTGTTGTGCGTGAAAATCCCAGGAGCTCAGCGGTTTCTGAGTTACTCAAACCACCCCGTCGGGCACCAACAACCATTCCACAGTCAAAGTCACTCAGATCCCATTTCTTCTCCGTTCTGAAGTTTGGTCTGAACAATAACTGAACCTCTTGACCATGTTCTGCATGCTTTTGTGCATTGAGTTGCTGCCAGATGATTGGCAGATTAACAAGCAGGTGTACATAATAATGTGGCCACCCAGTGTATATTAAATGGTGAATGAAATTAACATAAGTGTATTTACTTTAAAATGCACTTTAGTTTTTGGGCTATTTCCCCTGATTATTCTTGAATTGTTTGAATAGCGATCGTGTACTATCTACCTGAGTTTGGGGGTAAATCCTACCTGGCGTTTAAGACAATGAAGGCTTACTACACAGTGCGGATCAACCTGGAGTTCCGTGCCTCTGAGCTCAGTGGATTACTTCTGTACAATGGACAGAAAAAGGGGAAAGACTTCATTTCTCTGGCCCTTGTGAAGGGCTATGTGGAGCTCAGGTAAGGCATTCCTTGTCTAAAGAATGGAATTACCTCTCACAGTATATTTCAAAGTGTGTGCTTTCAGTAATGTTGGAACACGTGCCAGCAGGCTCAAGGACAGCTTCTATCCTATTATTTTAAATATATTGAACTCCAAATTTCAAAGTAAATTTATTATCAAAGTATGTACGGTATGTGTCACCATAGAGTATTCTGAGATTCATATTCTTGCAGGCACTTACAACAAAATAAGGAAACAAATAGAATTTATAAAAATCTATTCACAAAGATTGACAAACATCCAATGTGCAGAAGTTCAAGGTAAATTTATTATCAAGGCAGATAGATGTCACCATATAGAGATACACCTTCTTGCAGGCATTCACAGAAAATACAAAGGAACACAATAGAATGAATGAAGAACCACACACAAAAACAACCAAAGTTGAAAAGACAACAAGCAGTGTAAATACAAAAAGAGAAAAAAAAAATCAATAAATATTGAGAATACGGGCTGTAGAGTCCTTAAAAGTGAGTGCATAGGTTGTGGAATCAGTTCAGTGTTGCGGTGAGTGAAGTTACCCCCGCTGGTTCGGGAGCCCGATGGTTGAGGGGTAATAACTGTTCCTGAACCTGGTGGTGTGGGATCAAAGGCTCCTGTACCTCCTGTGAGAAGAGAGCATGATGTGGATGGTGGGGTTCCTTGCTGATGGACGATGGAAAGAGGACAAATCGTGCCAATAATAAATATTTAAAAGTAAATAAATAAAACTGGAATGAGTTGTAGAGACTTTCAAAGTGGGTGCGTAGTTGTGGAGTCAGGTCAGTGGTGAGGTGAGTGAAGTTATCCACGCTGGTTCAGGGGCCTGATGGTTGTAGCTGTAACGATCGTCAGATGAGTGAATCCAGGTGCAGAGCAAACTCAGGACTCGATTGTAGAAATTAACCATGAAGATTTATTTGGAGAATAATACAAGGAGTAATCAAACTAAGGGCTCGCTTACTCAGGACTTGAGCACAGAGAATGGTAGTTCACACAGAACTTGAATCCGAGACTCGGTGATGAGGGCTGGTCCAGAATAACCTTAAATACAACGTAAAACACAGGAAACCCGTGTGGGTCAAAATACAAACTAATCACTTAAGAACAAGAAGCATAAGGAAACCGTATTCACATAATAAGCATCACAAAAAGCACAGTGACAGATTAATGACAAAAGTAGTCATTAAACAACACTAAGAAACTCAAATAAATAACACACAGGTGCATCGAACCCTACTGCTATTAAGCACCCCTCAATGGTCCAAAGGGTTCATGACAGGAGGGTAATAACTGTTCCTGAATGTGGTGGTGTGGGACCTGAGGCTCCTGTACCTCCTTCCCGATGGATTAAGGGTAATAACTGTTCCTGAATGTGGTGGTGTGGGACCTGAGGCTCCTGTACCTCCTTCCCGATGGATTAAGGGTAATAACTGTTCCTGAATGTGGTGGTGTGGGACCTGAGGCTCCTGTACCTCCTTCCCGATGGATTAAGGGTAATAACTGTTCCTGAATGTGGTGGTGTGGGACCTGAGGCTCCTGTACCTCCTTCCCGATGGATTAAGGGTAATAACTGTTCCTGAATGTGGTGGTGTGGGACCTGAGGCTCCTGTACCTCCTTCCCGATGGATTAAGGGTAATAACTGTTCCTGAATGTGGTGGTGTGGGACCTGAGGCTCCTGTACCTCCTTCCCGATGGATTAAGGGTAATAACTGTTCCTGAATGTGGTGGTGTGGGACCTGAGGCTCCTGTACCTCCTTCCCGATGGATTAAGGGTAATAACTGTTCCTGAATGTGGTGGTGTGGGACCTGAGGCTCCTGTACCTCCTTCCTGATGGATTAAGGGTAATAACTGTTCCTGAATGTGGTGGTGTGGGACCTGAGGCTCCTGTACCTCCTTCCTGATGGATTAAGGGTAATAACTGTTCCTGAATGTGGTGGTGTGGGACCTGAGGCTCCTGTACCTCCTTCCTGATGGATTAAGGGTAATAACTGTTCCTGAATGTGGTGGTGTGGGACCTGAGGCTCCTGTACCTCCTTCCTGATGGATTAAGGGTAATAACTGTTCCTGAATGTGGTGGTGTGGGACCTGAGGCTCCTGTACCTCCTTCCTGATGGATTAAGGGTAATAACTGTTCCTGAATGTGGTGGTGTGGGACCTGAGGCTCCTGTACCTCCTTCCTGATGGATTAAGGGTAATAACTGTTCCTGAATGTGGTGGTGTGGGACCTGAGGCTCCTGTACCTCCTTCCCGATGGATTAAGGGTAATAACTGTTCCTGAATGTGGTGGTGTGGGACCTGAGGCTCCTGTACCTCCTTCCCGATGGATTAAGGGTAATAACTGTTCCTGAATGTGGTGGTGTGGGACCTGAGGCTCCTGTACCTCCTTCCTGATGGATTAAGGGTAATAACTGTTCCTGAATGTGGTGGTGTGAGACCTGAGGCTCCTGTACCTCCTTCCTGATGGATTAAGGGTAATAACTGTTCCTGAATGTGGTGGTGTGGGACCTGAGGCTCCTGTACCTCCTTCCTGATGGATTAAGGGTAATAACTGTTCCTGAATGTGGTGGTGTGGGACCTGAGGCTCCTGTACCTCCTTCCCGATGGATTAAGGGTAATAACTGTTCCTGAATGTGGTGGTGTAGGACCTGAGGCTCCTGTACCTCCTTCCTGATGGATTAAGGGTAATAACTGTTCCTGAATGTGATGGTGTTAGACCTGAGGCTCTTGAACCTCAGGTAGTAAAAATAGTTGTAAGAGTAATGTTTTCCCAAAAGCCTTAATTCCCCGATGGCCTTCAATATATTTAATGATGCAGATTCTTCTGCTTCCCTGGGCAGAGGATTCCACAGATTCACTACTCTCTCGGAGTTTCATATATTTCTGTGAGATTCCCCCTCATTCTTCTGAATTCCAATGAGTATAGTCCCAGGGAACTCAATCTCTCATGAAGCTAGCCCCCTCATGTCCGGGATCAGCCTGGTGAACCTCCTCTGCACTGCCTCCAAATCCAGTATGTCTTTACTCAAGTAAGGCTATTGAATGGTTCCCTAGTACAATAAAATGGACTCTTGACCTCACAATCTACCTCGTTACGGCTTTGTACCATATTGCCTGCCTGCAGACTCTGTAACTAACTGCAACACCTGGTTCTGCGACACACACAGAATGCTGGAGGATCTCAGCAGGTCAGGTACCTTCTACAGAGGGGAATAAACACTCATCATTTCAGGCTGAGACCCTTCATTGCAACTCTTTATTCTGCATTCTTTCATTGTTTTCCCTTGTTCTACTTCAATTCACTGTCATAACGAAGTGATCTGCATGAATGGCATGCAGAACAAGGATTGTCACTGTACCTCGGTAAGCCAATCTGTCAATTAAATGCAGAATGAATAAATTCTTCCGTTGTAAAACACCTATTGTACTAAAACACGAGCTCTGTTCTCACTAATTCTCTTTTAACTAATAGAACTGTAGAGATTTTTAAGAAAGGCACATGAATGTGAGGAAAATGGAGGGATATGGACGTTGTGTAGGCAGCAGAGGAGTTTAATTGGCCATTTGATGACTAATTGGTTTGGCACAGGGGTTCCCAAAGTGTTTTATGCCGTGGACCCCAGATTGGGAATCCATGGTTAGGCATAAGATTGTGGGCCGAAGGGCCTGTTCCTGAGCTGTACTGTTCTATGTTCTCTGTTACTGTTCATATTTTGAGGTCTTTGAACATTTGCAAATTTTAATTTCCATTGAAGAAGAAAATGAGATTTTATTCTGCCCCAGAAGACAATTTCATTTTCTTGAGATGCTGTTATAAGCCTAGAATTTAAATGTTATTTTACCCCTAAAGTAGCTTTTCACAAATAACTATCACCTATTTCAAAATTCTTATTCAACTCAGTAGATAGTAAATGTTGGCAACAATCTATCACAGGGAAAAATTATCTGGGTTGTCTAAAGAAACAGTTGATAGGAATTATGGGAAATTAAATGAATCTCGATGGGCTAAATAGCTTCTCCTCACTCCTGCCTTCCTTTGAGTTCTTACATGAACATGTTTATCCCTCCATATTCTTTTTCACAAGACAGACTCACCCACCCACCACTCCCCAGCCCCAGCAGCTTACAGCTTGTGGATCCAGAATGGACTGGTTTCCAGATTAAAACTAGCTTTGTAACTTGCAGAGGCACAGGAGCAGATTGGTTCAGCTGCCTCCACGTTGAACCAGTGATAATGCTGGCAGATAAGAGATTTAAATGCAAAATTCTAAATAAAACTATTCGACATAGGAGCAGAGTTAGTCCACTCGGCCCATCGAGTCCAGAGGAGGTTCACAAGGATGATTCCAGGAATGAAAGGGTTATCAAATGAGGAACGTTTGATGGCTCTGGGTCTGTACTCACGAGGATGGGGGGGGGGGGGGGTTGGGGGATCTCGTTGAAACCTTTCAAATGTTGAAAGGCCTAGACAGAGTAGATGTGGAAAGGATGTTTCCCATGGTGGGAGAGTCTAGGACAAGAGGGCACAGCGTCAGGATAGTGGCGCGCACTTTCAGAACAGAGATGCGGAGAAATTTCTTTAGCCAGAGGGTGGTGAATTTGTGGAACTTGTTGCCACAGGCAGCTGTGGAGGCCAGGTCATTGGGTGTATTTAAGGCAGAGATTGACAGGTTCTTGATTGTCATGGCGTCAAAGGTTACAGGGAGAAGGCCGGGAACTGGGGCTGAGGAGGAGATAGAAAAAAAGGATCATCCATTGTTGAATGGCGGAGCAGACTCGATGGGCCAGATGGCCTGATTCTGTTCCTATGTCTTATGGGGTTGGCTCCGCCATTCCTTCATGGCTGATTTATTATCTCTATCAACCCCATTCTCCTGCCTTCTCCCTGTAACCTTTGAAGCCCCAACTAATCAAGAACCTATCATCCTCCACTTTAAGTATACCCAATGACCCAGCCTCCACAATAGTCTGTGGCAATGCATTCCACTGATTCATCACCCTCAAGCTAAAGAAATTCCTCCTCATCTCTGACCTTGATCTCTGAATCAGAATCAGATTGAATATCACTGGCACATGTTGTGAAAGTTCTTATCTTGCAGCAGCAGTACATTGCAATACATCATAATAAGAAACTATAAATTAGAGTAAAAATACAGTACTGCGCAAAAGTCTTGGGCACATATATATGGCTAGGGTGCCTAAGACTTTTGCACAGTATTGTATTTGTCAATGTGGAGTGAAGAGCGAATTTGTAAATCTGGCAGGAGCAAATGATGTTGGGATTGGTGAGGGTGAAGTGCCGCAGGAGGGGTGTGGGTCAGGTGGCAGAGAGGGAGGGCCAGGTTTGAGGGGGAGGTAATGGGTGCCAACACACCCAGTCCTGAGACTCCAGGAAAGGTAATTTGAATCCAATCAATTGGTGTATTGATCATTGCAGGATATCTCTCTGGTGCTTCCCGTTTCCTCCCCTCTCCCTTCCCCTTTCCCCTTTTCCCAACTATGATACCCCTCTCCCTGCCCTCTTCTCACTCTCAGTCCACAACAGAGACCCATATCAGAATCAGTATCACTCACATATGTCATGAAGTTTGTTTTTTTGTGTAGCAGCAATACAGTGCAATACATAAAATTACTGCAGTACTGAGCAAAAGTCTTCCACTCCCCAGCTATATGTGCCTCGGAGTTTTGCAGAGTACCGTATATGTCACAATATACAACCCCGAGATTCATTTTCTTGTGGGCATTCACAGTAAGTAGAAAGAAACACAATAAAGTCAATGAAAAACCGTACACCACAGAGACGGATACAAAAAGAAAATTTAAAAAATAATAATTAGGAATAAATATCGAGAACTTGAAAAGCCGATTATTCATGCATTAAAATTCCAAATGAGGGTCAGTGACTGCGTTTGGCAGGTTTAAGCATCAACGGTTCACTTCCCTTTGTTGGTACTGCCTGACCTGCTGTGTGTCGATGTGATAAGTGCAATGGTGAGCAGGGACCCCTGTGGAGGCAAATGTCTGCAGGTTGTAATGCCGACTGACTCTGCATCTTTAAATCATGCCCAGCACTAATGAGTTTCCCTCTCAATCCCTGAAGGTTTAACACAGGCTCTGGAACAGGCGTCATCACCAGCAAAACACCGATAAAACCCGGAAACTGGCACCAAGTGGTGGTGAATCGGAACCGGCGTAGCGGGATGCTCTCAGTAGATGGTGAACCACACGTGATTGGACAAAGCCCCACTGGAACAGACGGGCTTAATCTGGATACAGATCTGTTCCTGGGTGGAGCGCCCGAGGATGAGATGGAATTGTGAGTCCTTTTGATGTCTACAGGGTTATGTATGGACCAGTTGGCTGTCCCTTTCATTCAGCATCTAGACTTCAAATGGTGCTTCATATGCATTGCGTAAACACAAGGGATTCTGCAGATGCTGGAAATCCAGAGCAACACATACAGAATGCTGGGGGAACTCAACAGATCAGGCAGCATCCATGGATGGGAATAAAGAGTTAACGTTTTGGGCCGAGACCCTGTATCAGGACTGGAAAGAAAGGGAGAAAAGCCAGAATAAGAAGGTAGGGAAGAAAAAGAGTACAAGCTGGCAGGTGATAGGTGAGACCAGTTGAGGGGGACGGTGGGTAGGGGAGGGGTTGAAGTAAGAAGTTGGAAGGTGATAGGTGGAAGAGGAAAAGGGCAGAAGAAAAAATGGTTTAAAGTGTTTACAGTACAGTGAGAGGGGGATGGAGTGGATAAAATATTGGGCAGATGATCATAAACAAAAGAAATTCTACAGATGCTGGAAATCTTGAGCAATACACACAAAATGCTGGAGGAACTCAGCAGGTCAGGCAGGAATAAATAGTCAACATTTCGGGCTGAGACACTTCATCAGGACTGGAAAGGAAGAGAAAATAGGGCAGAATAATAAGGTGTGATGGGGGGGAGGACAAACTAGAAGAACCATCAAATGTTCCTCACACGTTAACCCTTTCATTCCCGGGATCGTTCCTGTAAACCTCCTCTGGATGCTTTCCAATGCCAGCTCATCCTTTCTCAGAACTTCCGCTCCTTTGGTATGAAAAAGACATTTCCTGACTTATGATGCCTAACTCTAGAGAGGAATAATCAGCGGATGAGACCCTTCATCAGGTCTGGTGTCATTAGGATCAAAAGTTACAGAAGGTTTTTTGCTCTGCCTGTGATGAAGGAGAAGTTTCTTGCTCTCAGTTATTTCTGAATTTGTACTTGGCATCCATTCCTAGTTTTGTCAACTGCTTGCCTGAGAATAATCGCGCTCTAGATTTTTTGAAAACGTTGTTTCTATTTTTAGTGTGAAAGAACGAACATCAGCAACAAAGGGTCTGCGAGGATGTATCCGCCTACTGGATGTCAACAACCTGATTTACGACCTGCAGGAGAAAGGCAGTGATGTCTTGTACGGTAGTGGGGTGGGGGAGTGTGGTAATAACCCCTGTGACCCCAACCCCTGCCGAAACAATGGCAAGTGCCATGTGAAGGAGGCAGAGATGTTCCACTGTGAATGCGTCGGCAAGTTTTCAGGTAACTACCTTGACAAACGAGGCGATAATTAACAAGATGCAAGATTGTTTAATGTCATTCCCAGTATACAAGTGTGAAGAAGAATGAAATAATTGTAACTCTGGATCAGGTGCATCTCCGAAAAAAACACAATAAGATAAAGAACACAATAATAATTTTAAAAAGCAATAAATACAATTCCATAAGATAGCTTATATACATAGATTTATTGTATGTCCATAAAATGATACTAGGCTCAGGAGTGTCTGTACATAAAGTGACTCAGACAGGAAATGATAAAGTGGTGGTGGTTGGGGGTGTGGAGGGGTGGGTTAGTGGGTGGAGGTGTTGATCAGCCTCACTGCTTGGGGAAGTAACTGTTTTTGAGTCTGGTGGTCCTGGTGTGGATGCTACGTAGCCTCTTCCCTGATGGGAGTGGGACAAACAGTCCATGAGCAGGGTGGGTGGGATCTTTCATGATGTTAACATCAATCTTGTTATCTTGTGGCAGCTGAACACTGCAACACATAAAAATTAAAACAAGTAAATAGTTTATTAGTTTATGCACTGCATAGATTTGAATAGCAAGAAATTGTTAGAAGGTGGTTAATTATGTTTCACATTTTCAATCTTGTTTTGTGGCAGTGATACTGTGCAACACTTAAAAACTATTATAAGTTAGCAAAAATAAAGAACTAAATAAATAGTTTTAAACACAAGAGATCCCACAGAGACTGGAAATCCAGAGCAACACACACAAAATGCTGGAGGAACTCAGCAGGTCAGGCAGCTTCTAGGGAAATGAATACAGAGTCGATGGTTCAGGCCAAGACCTTTCAACACTACCAGAAAGGAAGGGGGGAGGATGCCAGAGTAAGATGGCGGGGTGGTGGTAAAAGGAAGGGGAAGGGAAAAGAGGACAAGCTAGAAGGTGATTGGAGAAGTCAGGTGGGTGGGTGGTGGGGGGGAGGAAGAGAGAGAGAGAGAAAGGAAAATCCTGATTGGTCTCTCTTTGTGATAAGTAGACCTGTCAGTATTCTCTGTGGCTGGGCTTTACAGTCGACCTCTCTTTCATTGTCCATCAGTTCAGTTTAGTGTCCTGCAGCGCCATGGCAGAGTGTTCCAAAAAAAGAAAATATAAAATGTACTTCACCCCAGACTACGCTAAAGTGTACCCCTGCCTAATAGGGGTCAAAAGCAATGACAGTGTTGCTCGCTGCACTGTTTGCAACAGTGACTTTTCTATTGCCCATGGTGGGTTAAATGACTGTAAAAGACATGTTGAGGTGAGTCTAACAGGCGTCATTGTTCATTAGCATAGCTAACGTTATTTAAACTAGCCGGCTAGCTGCTAAGGAGCTACTCTATTGATGTCCAACGTGATGAGGCCAAGCTCCCTGTAGACTTGCTTAAAGTAGTTTCAGAATAAAAAAACAACTCCATGATAATATAATATAAGTACATATTTTAATGTCACGTTTTCTGCATATACCCAACTTGGTTTACAGATTAGATAAAATCACTAAACAAAGTATTACATACACCCTTGGAGGTCGACCGGGGGTGGGGGGGGGGGGGAATATGGGGTTGCAGGGGGGCGGGGGTGCTACCTCCCCGAAGGGAGTTTTTGCAGGGTGAGATGTCTGCATTAGGAGTTAGTTAATTATGCTTAACATCTGCAAAGGTCGTTTGGTGGCTGTGGTAGAGTGCAAGACAAAAATTATTAAAAGTTACAAAATAAACAAATAATACACTTTACTAGCTTATACACTATAGATTTGAATAGTACTGTGAGGTAGTTAATCATGTTTAACATTTGTAATTTTTCAGGACCAACCTGTGCTGATAAACACAACCCATGTGACCCGAAGCCCTGCCACCCATTGGCCACCTGTATGGTTATGCCTGAAGGCGGAGCGAAGTGTGAATGTCCAATGGGGCGCGAAGGAGAGTTCTGTGAAAGAGGTAGGGTTTACATCTACAAACCAAGCCCGTGAGAAATCGTCTGCAGCAGTCCTCGACGTTAACGATCTGCAGTGGGACAGTTCGAGATTTATCAGTGCTCATTTCATCTGGGAACACTTTGATCAGATGCTGGTGTGCAATCAAAATTCATGATGCGAGCAGGACATTAATAATTTGCTTTTATACTTAAAAGGTCCTCTGATGGTTCTGTGATCATTTTGTTTCCATTTCCCAGATTTATAATGTTGTGAAAACATAAAGAATTGCATCCAAGGTGACTAAATGCCTTGTCATAGAGGCATAGGGTGCAGAAACAGTGCCATAGCCCATCTAGTCCATGCTGAACTGTTATTCTTCCTAGTCCCAAAGAGCCACACCTGAACCATCTCCCTCCATTCCCCTCCCATCCACGTACCTATCCAAACTTCCCTTAAATTTTGAAATTAAACCTGCATCCACCACTTCCGCTGGTAGTTCATTCTGCACGTACCATCCTCTGAGTGAAGAGGTTCCCCTTCAGTTTTCCCTTAGGTATTCACCCTTAACCCATCACCTCCAGTTCTAGTCCATACCAACCCCAGTGGAAAAAGCCTGCTTGCATTTACCCTAACTATACCCCTCATAATTTTATATACCTCTTTCAAATCTCCCCTCATTCTCCTATGCTGTAGGGAATAAAGTCCTAACCTATTGAACATTTCCCTATAACTCAGGTCCTCAAGTCCTGGCAACGTCCTTGTCATGGGACACATTCTGTTTAAGACCAGATGGTCCATGAATACAAGAGATGAAAGGAACTGCTAAGATTTCTGTACCTTGCACAGTGATGGAGAAACAGTTTTACACGAAATAACAGATCATAAGGTGCCAAGATCAAGGAAGTGCAGGAAATGTCTCAGAATTTAGCCAAGCGATGTGTGTTAGAGATTCTGCTTTTATACAAATGTGTGATTTTGCTAACAGACCTGTGGTTGAAGGTTGAGTAGGTTAAGAGTTTTTTTTGTTCCCCTGGAGCATAAGAGAATGAGAGAAGATTTAATAGGGGTTTACAAAATTAGGAGGGGCATAGATAAGGTAAATGTAAGCAGGCTTTTTCCCCCGAGGTGGAGTGAGAACACAACTAAATATCATGTGATAAGGGTGAAAGGTGAAATGTGTAAGGGAAGCTCAGAGTGTGGAACGAGCTGCCAGTGGCAGTGGTGGATGTGGTTTCAATTTCAACATTTACGATAGTACATGGATAGGAAGGTGTGGAGAACTCGTCCAGATGTGAGTCAATGGGACTAGACAGAGTAATAGCTTGGCAGGGACTAAATGGGCCAAGGGGCCTGCATCTCTCTGTATGACTCTATGAAGCAATGAGTTGGTTGACATATCACCATTGCTACTGTTTTTTGTTTTGGTCCTTGCAAATGTGAAATGAACAGACTAGAACTACGTTGAAACTAAAATCTCTTCAGTTACGATCCTTTCACAAAACCTGAATTTGGCGTTGATTTAGTTTCTGTTGCTCGCCAAATTCTGGGAACCTGTGGAAACTTGAAAAGCAAATTACGTGTCAAATAAAGTGTTAGTACACTCAGTGGCCGCTTTACTGGCTACACCTGTACACCTCTATACCTGTTTGTTAATGTAAGTATCTGATCAGCCAATCATGTGCTTATATAATCAAGAGATTCAGGTGCTGTTCAAACCAAACATCAATACGGGGAAGAAATGTGATCTAAGTGACATTGACCATGGATTGATTACTGGTGCCAGATGGTGTGGTTTGAGTATCTCAGAAACTGCTGATCTCCTGAGATTTTCACATATAACAGTCTCCAGAGTTTACAGAGAATGGTATGAAAAACAATAAAAATAGTGAGGGGCAGTTCTGTGGGTGAAAATGTCTGGTTAATGAGAGAGGTCAGAGGTGAATGGCCAGACTGGTTCAAGCTGCCAGGAAGGTGACAGTAACTCAAGTAACCACACGTTACAACAGTGGTGTGCAGAAGAGCATCTCTGAATGCACAGCAGGTCAAACCTTGAAGTGAATGGGGTACAGCAACAGAAGACAACGAATGTACACTCAGTGCCACCATATTAGGTACAGGAAGTACATAATAAAGTCGCCACTGAATGTATATTAAATTGTCCTTACCCATTATATTTCTTTAAATGTTCCTTCATCTTAGTTCTTTGCAGTTATGAGAGAGGCTAGTTGACGTGAAAAGACAAGGGGCAATCTCCGCACCCAGATTAAGTTCCGTAACCTTGCTGGGAAAAGGGACGACAAAAATATCAGGTGTTTTTGTGTTTTCTGCTTTGGATGATTGCCTCCTGCGATGCAAAGCTTCACCAATAAGTGGTGCTCTAACTTCATGCAGTGTCACTTTATTCAGTGCAAGCCAACCAGTGCCCTGTGTCCCATATCAAACCGGTTGTGTAGCAAAGATAGGATTGCCCTGACGAAGGATCTCGTCGCAAAACTTCGATTGTTTATTCCTCTCCATTGATGCTGTTTGACCTGTTGAGTTCCTCCAGCATTTTCTGTGTGCGTTGCTCTGGATTTCCAGCTCCTGCAGAATCTAATGTTTATGGTTTGGTTTATTACTGTCACAGATACTGAGGCACAGTGCAAGATGTTTTGTTCGTGCAGATCAATGTATTACCCAGTACACTGAGGTAAAACAATAGGAGTGTAGACAGTGCAGTGCAGGTAGACAATAAGGTAGAAGACTCCTGAACCATCGTGGACAACTTCACTCACCTCGATGCTAAACTACAGACTCACTTTCAATGACTCTACAGCTCATGTTCTCAGTATTAATTATATATATGTTTTGTTACGGGCACCACAGTAGTGTAGTGGTTAGAGAGATGCTAATACAGCTCTAGGTGTTCCGGAGTTGGCAATTCAGTTCCGGCACCGTTCTCTAAGAAGTCTGCCGTGTGGATGTGTGGGTTCACCCCCAGTGCTCTGGTTTCCTCTGTCGGTCCAGCGACTTCTGCTGTAGGTTAATTGGTCATTGTAACTTGTCTCATGATTAGGTTAGGGTTAATCTGGATTGTGGGCTTGCTTGGGTGGTGAGGCTCGGAGGTCTGGAAGGGCCTACTCCATGCTGCATTGCTAAAGAAATAACATCTTTTTGCACCACTCCTCCTCTTTTGCACAGTGGTTGTTTGCCGGACATTTTTTTTTTATTTATAGTCTTTCAATAATTCTGTTGTATTTCTTTATTTTCCTGTAAATGCCAGCAAGAAAATGAATCTGTGGGTAGTGTATGGAGGCATGTAAACTTTGATAATGAATTTACTTTGAACTTTGAGGGTTGTAATGAGGTAGACTGTGAGGCCAAGAGTCCATCTTATCAGTCTAGGGAACCTTTATAACAATGGGGATTGAAGCTGTCCTTGAGTGTTCTGTGGTCTATGGATTGGTGTGGGGGTGTGCATCGATGATTACACGCAAACCGACAGAGAAACAATGTGCAAAAGAAGATAAACTGTACAAAAATAAATAGATTGATGTTAGGTAGATAGATAGGTACATAAATAAATAGATTAATAAATAGTACTGAGAAGATGAGATGCAGAGTTCTTGAAAGTGAGTATGGTTTGCGGTGTCTGTCAGTATTGAGGTGAGTGGAGTTATTGATACCGGTTCAGGAGCTTGATGGTTGAGAGATAATAACTGTTCCTGAACCTGGTAGTGTATGACCCAAGTCTCCTGTATCTCCTTTCCGACGGCGGTAGCGAGGAGAGAGCATGGTCTGGATCAGCATCACAGTTGAACTGTGATCTGGTCTACATGGCTTCTTTAGTGAGAGTCAAGCAAGTGAAGTCTGTATTTCCTGCGCTGAGCAGGAGAGAGTAACGAGCAACCTTTTACAAAAAGCGCGTAAAACATAAAGTGGTTTGAAGCCATTTGTTCTCCTTCCGCTCCCTGCCTTTTTAAGATGATTATTCTGGGAATGTACTCTAAATTGCATTTGGCACGCAGCGTAAAGGCTGTTCAGCCTATTCAACACTTTCCCCAGAGAATGCTAAGTGCTACAGCATTAACAAGGTTCAAAGCAATGTATGTCAAATTATAGCCGTCAGCAGAAGAGCTAAAGGAATCAATGCAAAGCTTTTGATTCAGTTTGTGCGTTTCATTGAGGGAATTCAGGGGTACGAACATTCCACATTACACCAATGCATTATTCCTTTGCTTTATATAGCCCAGTGTATTTAATTCATAAATCTGAAATCACTGTGAGTGAAATCTCTCTCAACTAGAAACTCCAATTCCTATTCCTGTTCCGACATGTCGGCCTCCTCTTGCGCCACAATGAGGCCATCCTCAGGGTGGAGGAGCAACAACTTATGTTCTGTCTAGGTAGCCTCCAACCTGATAGCATGAACATTGATTTTTTCTTCCAGAAAAATATTTTTTCCTCCTCCTCCCCTCTTCTTCTATCCCCCTCTCTGGCTGCTTACCTCTTCTCACATCCCCCTCGACCCCCTCCTCCTTACCCTTCTCCCATGGTCCACTCTCCTGTCCTATCTCATCCCCCTCCCCTCTAGCCCTGTATCTTTCCCACCCACCTGGCGTTACCTTCTGACTATTTTCCTTCCCCACCCCCCTACCACCTTCTTTTTCTGATGTCTTCTCTTTCCTTTCCACACCTGAAGAGGGATCTTGACCTGAAACATTGATTGCTTATTCATTTCCATAGATGCTGCCTGACCTGCTGAGGTCCTCAGTTAGAAATTTATCATTCAAGTGTTGAAAACAGTGTTGCAAAAGTGACAATGCATTTTTCAATTATTCTTCCAAACTCCAATACTGAACATAGGACATGGAACATACATTCAGAGGACACTTTATTAGCTACACGAGGCACTTAATAAATTGGCCATTGAGTGTATTTCTGTATGTTCATGGTCTTCTGCTGCTGTAGCCCATCCACTTCAAAGTTCAACATGTTGTGCATTCAGAGATGCTCTTCACTGTTGTAACATGTGGTTATTTGAGCTACTGTTGCCTCCGTCAGTTTGAACCAGTCTCTAACCACTTATTAACAAGGTGTTCTCACCCACAGAACTACAGAGCTCTGGATGTTTTATTGTTTTTCGCACCATTTTCTGTAAACTCTAGAGACCGTTGTGTGTGAAAATCCCAGGAGATCAGCAGTTTCAGAGATACTCAAACCACCCCGTCTGGCACCAACAATCATTCCACGGTCAAAGTCACTTAGATCACATTTCTTCCCCATTCCGATGTTAGTTCTGAACAACAACTGAACCGCTTGGCCATGTCTGCATGCTTTTATGTATTGAGTTTCTGCCATGTGACTGGCTGATTAGATATTTGCATTAATGAGCAGGTGTAACTAATAAAGTGACCATTATAGAACATTATAGCACCCTTCAGTCCATAATGTTGTGTCAACCTTTTAACCTACACCAAGATGAATCTAACTCTTCCCTCCCACATAAACTTCCACTCTTCTATCATCCATGTGCCTGTCTCTTAAATGTCCCTAATGTATCCACCACTCTCTGTGTATAAAACTACCTCTGATATCCCCACTCCACTGTAAAGAGTCCTAATAAAGAGCCGACATTTCAGGCCGAGACTCTTTATCAGGACTGGAAAAGAAGTAAGAAGCCAGAATAAGGAGGTGAGGGGAGGGGTGGAGGATAAGCTAGCAAGAGATAGGTGAGATCAAGTGGGGTGGGGGGGAATGAAGTAAGAAACTGGGAGGTCATAGGTGGAAGAGGTAAGGTACCTCTGAAGGGTTGAAGAATAAGGAATCTGAAAGGAGAGGAGAGTGGACGACAGGAGAAAGGGAAGGAGGAGGGGAACCAGAGGTGATGGGCAGGTGAGGAGATGAAAAGAGGTATGAGGGAAGCCAGAGTGGGGAATGGAATAAGAGAAAAGGAGAGGGGGGAGAAATTACCAGAGATAGAGAAATTGATGTTCTTGCCACCAGGTTGGAGGCCACTCAGTCGGAACGTGAGGTGCTGCTCCTCCAACCTGAGATTGTAATCATGTTATTAGAGGAGATCATGTCAGAATCTCAGAACAGATCAGATTTAAATTCTCTGGAGTTTTGAGAAATGAAAAATTAAGCCAATTAAGAGGACTGAAATAGGAAGATACTGTTTTCCAAATGAAGATTTCTCCTTGGAAGAAACTGCATCCTGATGGAGGTCTCAGCCGAAAACGCCAACCCTATATTCCTCTCCATAGATGTTTCCTGACCTACTGAGTCCCTTCAGCATTTTGTGTGTAACTGTTTCTCCTGGTGGAGGAATCTGCATCTCTGTTCATGGTCTCAGGACACAGGAGTCATTCTTGGACAAAGCCTGGATTTCATTATATTTATAAATATCTCTTCTGTTTCAGAATCCGAGAAGGACCAGGGCAACGCTTTCATCCCAAATTTTAACGGATATTCATACCTGGAAATGAATGGAATCCACACATTTTCCGATGACTTGTCGTGAGTTTAATCAGTGTTAAACCTGAACTCTAACCTGCCAATGTTAATTGCTATACACACACCACTAAACCTCTCCGCACCCCAACAATTCTCGAACTAACTTGCTTCCAGAAACTGAGTATGTCTGACTGCTTTTCAAAATGCATCATGTTGCATTCACAAACGTTCAATCTGTTCAGATAAGAAGGAAGGTAAATTATAATTATTGTTGGTATCAGTCTAGGGACATGACCAATGTTGGAAGCTTTAGAGATAGTGCAGATGAGATTTACCAGGATGTTGCCTGAATTAGTGAGCAGATCTTATGAGGAAAGGTTGAGTGAGCTCAGGCTTTTCGAAGGAGGATGAGAAGTGACTTGCTGGAGATGCACATTATGATAAAAGGGCATGGATAGAGAAGACAGCCAGTCTTTTCCCAGGGAAGATATGGATAATGTGAGGGGCATAATTTTAAGGTGTTTGGAGGAAAGTGTATGGGGGATGTTAGAGGTAGTTTTTTTACACACAGAGTAGTGAGGTGCACTGACAGAGGTGGTGGTAGAGGCGTATATAGTACTGACATTCAGAAGGCTCTTACAGAGCATGTCTCATGAGGAGAGGTGGAGTGAGCTAGGGCTCTTCTCTTTGGAGTCAAGGAGGATGAGGAGTGACTTGATGGAGGTGTACAAGATGATAAGAGGTGTAGATCGAGTGGACAACCAGAGATGTTTTTTTTTTCCCAGGGTGGAAATAGTTAATTTGAGGGGGCACAATTTTAAAGTGTTTGGAGGAATGTATCGGGGGGATGTCAGAGGTCAAACACAGAAAGATTGCAAAGAGTTAACTGTGATTATGAGATAGAACCAATGAGTTGTAACTGTACATGAATGTGAAGCAGTGATAATGATTGAAGGGGAAATTGCCTTAATGATAAAATTCTTAGTTCATTAGAACTCAGATACTATGATTTTTAATAGTGTAAGTTCAGGTAGAATCAAAAGGGTCTAATCTATCAGTTTAATGCCAAAACTAAGGAGGTGAAGATGAATCTGTGTTGCCCATTAGTGGGGCAGTTGGCAGAGAGCAGCCCTTTGGAACTCAATTATTAAATGAGTGCTGTGTATTGGAATTTTGGTGCTCACATCACTGAACCACGAACTGGAATCCTGGGGAGATGGAGAGTGTTGAGAGCATAACAGATTTACTCAGCTGTGGAGAAGGGAGAACTTGGAAGGCTTTGTTGTATTAAATAATCCTTACTTTGCCAAAATGGTACACAGAGTTTTTAGATCATAACGCCATGAGACATAGGATTGAAATTAGGGCATTTGGCCATCGAGTCTGCTCCACCATTCCATCATGGCTGATTTATTATTCCTCTCAAGTCTATTCTCCTGCCTTCTCCCCGTAACCTTTGATGCCCTTACTAATCAAGAACCTATCAACTTCTACTTTACTGGCCTCCATAATCATCCATGGCAATGAATTCCACAGATTTGCCATGCTCTGATTAAGAAATTCCTCCTCATCACTGTTCTAAAGGGACGTCCTTCTTTTCTGAGGCTGTGCCCTCCCACCACAAGAAACATCCTCTCCACGTCCAGTCTATCTAGGTACTTCAATATTCAATAGATTTCACTGAGATTCCACCCTCCCCCCCCCCCCCATTCTTCTAATCTCCTGTAAATACAAGCCTAAAGCCTCAAACACTCCTCATATATTAACCCCTTCTTTCCCATTTTAGACTGAAGCTAGAATACCTTGTGACTATTTGCAGCAGACTGCCTTCATGGCCATTTCTGATTGAATTTGGAACCGGAAGTGTAATGTGACATGTTCTCCCTTGTACTCTGAGTACAAGGGAAAGAATCCAAAGTTGTATCTCTGACTTTGGCATGCTAGGTTGATTATCTGGAGACCTATGCTTCCAAAATCACTTACCAAGCAGATAAACAAGTTGACTTTCTAGATCTTTGTACATAGAACAGTACAGCCTGATTGATCCACGATGTTTGCTGACCTTTAATACAACTCTGCAATCAATTTAGCCCTTCCCACCCACATAGTCCTCCATTTTTATTTCATTTATGTACCTATCTTAAAGTCTCTGAATGTCCCTAATATATCTGCCTCTACCACCATCCATGCCAGTGTGTCCCTCCAACATCTACCTCCAACAATTCTACCTCTAACATCCTCCCCTATACTTTACTCCAAAGATCTTAAAATTATGCCTCCTCATTTTAGTCATTTTCTCCCTGGGAAAATGTCTCCTCTATCCATGCCTCTTATCACCTTATACACCTCTACCCTCTCATCCTCCTTTGCTCGAGGAGAAAAGTTCTAACTTGCTCAACATTTCCTCCTAAGGCATGCTGTGTCATCCAAGCATCTCCTCTGCACCTTCTCTAAAACTTCCACATCCTCTCTATGATGAGTTCACCCGACTGAACACAATTTTCCAAGTGTGACCTAACCAGGGTTTTATAGACTGCAACATTATCTTGCAGCTCTTGAACGCAGTCCCCCAACTAATGAAGGTCAACGAATCATGCACCTTCTTAACATCTTACCAACTTGCATGGCAACTATGAGGGATCTATTGACATGGACCCCAAGATCCATCTGTTTGTCTTACCATTTTATGCTTTTTGAATATGGAGTTACTGAAGGCATGGAATTGCAAGCTCAAATACGGTATTGTAGGAGGCAATTTGGTGAATCCCACTCCCTGTGAAGCATTGATCACATTCCCTCTTCTACCTTGTATCACAACCAAATTATTTCTCTTGTACTTATTGACATCATCGATACATCTTGTTTCCGTTGTCTTCATAGTCAGTGACATCTAGCTCATTACCCCTCATTGTACGAAAATAGTTCTTCATATCTCAGCAGCTTCCACATCTCATGCCCCGTACCTTAAACCTGTGGCCTCTGGTCTATAAGACCATAAAACATAGCAGCAAGATCAGGCCATCAAGTCTGTTCTGCCATTCCATCATGGCTGATTACTTATCCCTTTCAACCTCATTCTCCTGCCTTTTCCACATAATTTTTGACACATTGACTAATAAAGAACCAGTCGGCCTCTATTTTATGTATACCCAATAACCTGGCCTCCACAGCCATCTGTGGCAATGAATTCCACAGATTCACCACCCTCTGGCTAAAGAAATTCCTCCTCATCTCTGTTCTAAATGGGCGTCCCTCTATTCTGAGGCTGTCCCCCACTATCGGAAATATCCTCTCCACATCAACTCTGTCTTTCAATTTTCAGTGGGTTTCAATGAGATTTACCCCCCCCCCCATCCCAATTCTTCTAAACTCCAGTGAGTACAGGCCCAGAGCCACCAAATGCTCCACATATGTTAACCCTTTCATTTCTAGAATCATTCTTGTGAACCCCCTCTGGACCCTCTCCAATGCCAGCACATCTTCTCTTAGATAAGGGACCCAAATTTTCTCACGATACTCCAAGTGCAGTCTGACCAATGTCTTATAAAGCCTCAGCATTACATCCCTGCTTTTGTATTCTAGTCCACTCAAAATGAATGCTAACATTGCATTTGCTTTGCTTACCGCCGACTCAACCTGCAAGTTTAACATTTAGAGAATTCTGCACCAGGACTCACAAGTCCCTTTGCACCTCTGACCTTTGAGTTTTCTCCCCATCTCCATCCACACACCATCAGATAACTCTGCTTTGTCCACCTCACGTAAACCTGCCTAAACCTCGGGATAACGTCGACGACCGTTTGTATACTTCGATTCTGTGTGGGGAGGGTGTGAGAGTAGGAGACTTGGGGTAATTGAGTGGAAAACCTTTGTACCTTGGTAACAAGCTGTTCGATTGCAGTCAGAAGCTGTCGATGGAGGTGGTGTTCTTGCCCATGGACCACAACGGAATGATCTTCTACAATGGGCAGAAGACTGATGGTCGTGGAGATTTTGTGTCGCTCAACCTACGGGATGGCTACTTGGAGTTTAAATATGACCTTGGCAAAGGACCTGCAGTAATCAGGTAATAGGGGAACAGAAAAGCACAAGGTCCTAATTTACTGTAGTCCAAATAAGCCAGGAAATGTGCAAATCTGTCAGGAAATATACAGGAGGTTTGACCCAAATACAGAGCAGCCAAGACGATTTAGCAGCCAGTGATAACTTTAATAACAAACTGCAAAATAACAAGCCACAAGGGGCCACGAAACAAGAGAGAACAGATACTAAACGCAATAGGCAACAAGGTAGCTGAAGGCTAGTGCAATGGGTGAACAAGGACATGAATGAGAGCTTGGTTTAATTAAGCTGCAGCAGATACATCTGTTCCTGAGGAGGTGTAAGGTGCTGCTTCCCTCTGCTAGCCTGCTGGCCACCCTTGGTATAGCACCTGCTTGCCTCTCTCCCCACCGCTCCAGTCAGTATCACGTGAAGCCATGGGGGCAGGTCGTATGAGCAGCTGGTGCATATCACAAGTCCTGGTTATGTGACCACTGACACCAGGCAAACGATCTCTGAACAGTTTCATAATGGCTGGGGTCACCCATCGTGTAAAGACACTGCCCAGAAGAAGGCAATGGCACACCACTTCTGTAGAAAAATTTGCCAAGAACAATCATGGTCATGAGACCGTGACTGCGGACATCATAGGATACAGCACACAATGAATAACTGCAGGTGATGAGGTGGAAATGAGTCGCAGGTGACTCTGTGCAGACTGGGAGGACCTGGACAAAATCTTTATGAGATATCCCTAAAGTTGAAAGTTGTTTCATTATAGAACCTCTGTTATCTTTTGATAGTTTTAGACCATAAAATCAATAGTATAGGAGCAGAATTAGGCCATTCAGCACATCATGTCTGCTCTGACGTTCAATCATGGCTGATTTATTTTCCCTCCCCCATCCAGGCCATGCTCTCTTTTTGTTACTACCATCAGGAAGGAGGTGCAGGGACCTTAGGTCCCACACCACCAGGTTCAGGAACAGTTATTACCCTACAACCACTAGGATCCTGAATCAGCGTGGATAACATCAATCACACCAACACTGAACTCTACAATTCATGTTTTCAATATTATTTTCATTTGCACAATTTGTCTTCGTTTGCACTTTGGTTGTTTGTCAGTTTTTGCTTATGTATAGTTCTTTATAAATTCTATTGTACGTCCTTATTAAAAATGCCTGCAGGAAAATGAATCTGAAGGGAGTACGAGGTGACGGATGCATACTTTGATCATAAATTCGACTTTGATTTTGACTTAAGACTCCCAGCCTCATAATACAAAGGAGCAGAATTAGGATGCTCAGCCCTCGAGTCTGCTCCACGTGGTTGATTTATTATCCCTCTCAACACCACTCTCCTGCCTTCTCACAGTAACCTTTGATGCCCCGACTAACCAAGATCCTATCACCCTCCACTGTAAATACACCCAATGACTTGGGCTCCACAGCCATCTGTGGCAATGAATTCACCACCCTCTGGCTAAAGAAATTCCTCCTCATCTCTGTTCTAAAGGGATGTCCTTGTATTCTATTCTTGTGCTGTACAGGTCAACGTCCATAAGACCTTAAGACATCAGAGCAGAATTAGGCCATTTGGCCCATTGAGTCTGCTTCGGCATTCCATCATGGCTAACTTATTATTCCTCTCAACCCCACTCCTCTGCCTTCTCACTGTAACCTTTGACACCCTTAAAGAAACCTGACATCCAGAGTTGTCTTCCACATTTCTTTGATTACCTACAGTACATATTTATTCAAGTGGAATCGATAGTTTTAATTAGATGTAGATGAACTTTACAATCTTCGGGGATGAAAATCTACCTGCAAAAATTTAGTTAATTCCATTGCCTGAAAGCACATACCACCAGGCTCAAGGACAGCATCTACACCACGATTATCAGACTTTTGAATGGAACTCTTGAATGATAAATTGGACTCTTGGCCTCACAATCTACCTTGCTGTAGTCTTGTACTTTATCATTTACCTACACTGCAATTGTTTGATAGCTTTTACACTCTACTCTGCATTCTGTTATTGTTCTCCCTTGTTCTACCTCAATACACTGTGTAATGATCTGATCTGTATGAACAGTATGTAAGACAAGTTTTTCCACTGTATCTTGATACATGTGACAATAATAAACCACTTCCAATGATCAGGAATCCTCCACTGTCCAATGGGTAACATAGTGGTTAAAGTGACACTGTTACAGCTAGGAGCATTCTGGAGTTCAGAGTTCAATTCTAATACCATTTGTAAGGAGTTTGTACGCTCTCCCCATGAACATAGGTTTCCTTCGGATACATCGGTTCCTCCCTCAGTCCAAAGGCGTAAGAGTTAGTAAGTTAATTGGTCAATGTAAGTTAGCATGTGATTAGGCTAGGATCAAGAAGGTGGGCTGCTGGGTGGTGCAGCTTGTTGGGCCTATTCTGTGATGTACGTCTAAATAAAATAAAATATATATGTATATTTTTAAATCACCCTATTTCCTAAAAGCAAGCATTTGGAATGCACGGTTGTTAAATCGAGCGTAATGTGATCAGGTAAAACCTTGCTACACAGTGTTCTATTTCCAATAACTACAGATGATTATTAATACATTTTATATAACTTTTCTCCTGTAAAACAGGAGTAAGGAACGCATCCCACTCAACGAATGGAACGTGGTTACCGTAGAACGGAATGGTCGGAAAGGCTTAATGCAAATTAACAAGGGAGAATCCATCTCTGGCGAATCCCCGGTAGGTGGACAGAAACCATCCTCTGGTCAGCTCCAACCTTCGCAGATTTCCAGTGTTGTTTGAAGTGTTCCAAGTGTACCTTCACAATGTTCTCAGGAGCTAAGGATATTCCTTTGTTCATCAATGGGTTTCTGAATGGCTTGCCATACTAATGAGCTGGTAGCTATGAGCTTCTGGATGAAGAAGCTGCAGATCTTCATTGGCTGGTAGTAGATGGGTCAGAAATCCATCCGGTCAGGGAAAGGCTTGTGTGGACCCCACAGATGTTTTCTCCAAGGCACAAAGCATTTTGGTCGTGTGATGGAACAAGCTTTGCACTTCCAGTGGCCATTCCTTCAATGGAACCAGCAGGCGAGTAGGCTACAGCTGACTGTGGGACGGGAAGAGGGGAAGTGTGCTCAGGTTGGTGTCCGTGGCTGGGTCACTTGGGGCCATAGAACAGATCAATATGGTTGGAGAAAAATACATTAGTTCTCCAGAGTGTTCGCTAAGGACTTGGGTCATTAGGAACATACTGGGCCAACTGAAAATCCGTGACGCCTTTGGAGGGGTTGTAAAGACCATTAGACGTGGGAGTAGAACTAAGACATTCAGCCCATTGAGCTTGCTCTGCCATTCCATCATGGCGGATATACTTTCCCTCACAACCCCATAACCTTTGACACCCTGACTAATCAAGAACCTATCAACTCCGCTTTAAATATACTTAATGACCTGGCCTCCACAGCCGCCTGTGGCAATCAATTCCACAGATTCTCCACCCTCTGGCTCAAGAAATGCCTCAAGTTTGGGCATTGACTGCCTTGTTTGGAAAGGGGGACTTGGATGGCATGGTACATAGTGGTTAGCTTAATGGTATTTCAGTGCTGGCGACCCAGGTTCAATTCCCACTGCTGTCTGTAAGGAGCTTGTACATCCTCTCCCCTGACTGCGGGGTTTTCCTTGGGTGCTCCGGTTTCCTCCCACATTCCAGAGACGTAAGGGTTAATAGGTTAATTGGTCACATGGGTGTAATGGGGCAGTGTGGGCTTGTTGGGCCGGAAGTGTCTGTCACCATGCTGTGTCTCTAAATAATATATAATAAATACATGGTCCAATAACGTTGCTGAAGCTGAGCCAGGGTTCAGCAATTGGGTCTTTCCATTTACAGCTAAAATAACAACGGGCCAATGGAGTACTTAAAAGCAGGTGTGGATGCCTGGCCTTTGAGGCATGGGAAGTCACACAAGTTGTGTTTGAGAGGGATAGGGTTATTGACGTGCTCTTCCATTTTGATGTTCTGGTGTGGAACAGAGAGATAGAGAACTTGAGTTTGTGGAACTGTTTTCCCCTCTTGTGGGGGTTAGGGGAGGGGCATTGGACATTAGTGAGGTAGTGTTCATGGGTTCATTGTCCATTCAAAAATCTGATGGTGGAGGGGGAAAAAGCTGTTCCTAAATGTAGAGTCCTGTACCTCATCCCTGATTGTAGCAACAAGAAGAGAGCATGTCCTGCGTGATGGGGGCCCTTAATGACCACCTATTTGAGGCATCGTCTTTTGAAGATGTCCTCGATGTTGGAAACTTCTTTAAAAGGAGTGGAATATAATCCATCACAGTGCTGTTAGGCTCAGATGATGTCTAATATCAGCTTGGGAGTAATTCGGTGAGCTGACCAATGAAATTTTTAGATTTGAAATAGAAGTGTAATTGTGATGTGCTTGCATAATACTATAGTTCAAAGAATAAAATGAAAAATACAACATTTGATGCTTTTTTCATAAAGCCCATTACCTGAGGAATTGACTGTTGTTCTTTCACATGTTTCTCTGCACTCTTGCATTGGAATGTTAATTACACCTTTGCTGGTGTAACTGTATGGTTTGAAATGCATTTCTTTTCTTGTTCCTCACTGACTCCTTTTTCTCTCTTGTGTTTCTGTTTTGTATTTTACTCTGATCTGCTTTCTGGATTTCAGAAATCGCGCAAGGTAACAAAGACAAAGTGAACAAAGAGATCACAATCTCCTTTTCCCATTCCGAGTTCATCTAATTCCATTGCTAGATGTAGTGGTAGCGATAGAACCTCTCATTTTATGTTGTATACCCTTCTCAGAATCCATGTCATTAACGTTGGTGGCAATGAAGGCAGGGTGGCTTGGGAGACAGTGTTGGGGCAGTGTCAATTAAGGGTCAAGGATCAACTTTATTCGCCATTTACCTTTATATCTCAGTTCCAAGTAAATGTATTATCAAAGCATGTGTAAGTCACCATATTCTACCCTGAGATATACTATCCTGCAACAAAAAAGATTAACAATGATAAAGAAAAATTTTTTATTAATAAAAGTTAGAAGGAAAATATGGATATGAAATAAAATATATAAATACTAGCATGTATTTACAATGTAGACACAATTATAAACAGTGTCGTAAAGTGTTTACAGTGTAGTTCAGTGTTGGGGTAATCAATAGAGGGGATGGGGAGGGTTAACTAGAATGGTTGATCAGATTAACTACATGGGGGAAGAAACTTCAAAGATGGCGTGAAGTTTTTGTTTTTATAGAGCCTGTAGTGCTTTCAAGAAGGGAACTTGTGGAAAAGGCAGGGTGGGTAGTGCCCACAACATGAATGGTAATACACATTCTACACCTATCACCCTTCCACTCCCCCACCTTATTCTCACATCTTCCCCTTTCCTTCCAGTCCTGATGAAGGGTTTTGACCAAAATGTCGACTGTTTATTCCTCTGCATTGATGCTGCCTGACCTGCTGAGTTTCTCCAGCATTTTGTGTGTGTGTGTGTCGCAATGAACATGGTTGGCCCCTGTTAAAAGAACTCTGCATTCGATGCCACGCTGTGCTTTCAATCCACTTGCCTTGCTTGCAGCCACGAATAATCTCCCGGTAATTATAGGAGCTACTTGCTTAGATATAGGAAGGATCTGCCCTGGGTTTAGAGCCCCTCACCACACTCAGCTTACCTTCCAAAGCCTCAACTTTGAACCTTGCCATCATTACTCCAAACTCTGGCAGAGAGCAGTAAGAAACAAGCAACAACTTGAAGACAAATGTGAGTACCAATGTAGGGTCCTGATGAAGGTCTCGGCCCAAAACGTTGACTCTTTACTTCTATCCCTTAATGCTGCCTGATCTGAGTTCCTCCAGCATTTTGAGTTGTTCTGGATTTCCAGCATCTGCAGAATCTCTTGTATTTATACTAAGAATCCTGATGAAGGGTTTCAGCCTGAAACATCGACACTGTACTCCCGTCCACTCAGATTCCTTTTTTTCCAGAACTTTACATTTCCCACCTATTATCTCCCAGTTTCTTCATTCATCCCTTCTCCTCTACCCACCCACCTTCCCCCACACCTGGTCTCACCTAATATCTGCCCTCCCCCTCCCCCAACTTTCTTACTCTGACTGCTTCCCCCTTCCTTTCCAGTCCTGAAGAAGGGTCTCGGCCTGAAACATTGACTGTTCACAATGACACTGCCTGACCTGCTGAGTTCCTCCAGCATTTTGTGTGTGTTACTTTGGATTTTCAGCATTTGCAGAACCTCCTGTGTTTATTTTAATGCCATTTATGGTCTAGCCTGATCTTTGAAAATATTCTTAGAATAAAATGCCCCATGTTGTAAAAGTAAATTACCAAATTAGTTGAATATGGATACCAGTAAAAGAAGAAATTACTTTGATAAAAAGAACAATGGCAATCATGAAGTATTCTTACATTCAGGCTTCTTAAAGATAGACCAAAAGCTTTGACAGTAAAAATGTACCGAAGTTTGCATGCCACTAGTGTGCTCTTCCACTACCACACCGTCACCGTTGTACACTTACCTACTGAATAGGGAGCTACCACGATGAGTGTCCAGTGAATTCAACTGAATTTCAGAACACATGAAAAGTAAAGTTATCCTTGTCGAAAATGACATAGTTTTATCATAATTTCGGTGTCATTTTATTTTTAGTTTAGTTTTCTAAAATAAAAAAGATTCAAAAAGTTGGCGACTCTGACATTACTAACTTTATAAGATAAAGTGCAAGAACATTTCTGTACATTTAACAACTGATGTGCCAGCTGCAGTTTTAATTAAAATATATTTAAATATCTAAATTTACCTTTAAAGACAAAGTTGAAGCATATTGTGTGTGATCGCATATCTGATTACATGCGCACAATTGTGTGTGTGTGTGTGTGTAATTTGTCTGACATTATTTATTCATCCGCCACATATGTGATCTTGCAATAGACACAAGAGATTCTGAAGATGCTGGAAATCTAGAGCAACACACACAAGATGCTGGAGAAAATCAGCAGGCCAGGCAGATAGATGATGCCTGATTTACTGAGCTCCTCCAGCATTTTGCATGTGTTGCTTAATTTTGTGCTGTTTTCAGGAGCTCACCTGGTGACATGTGGCCTGTGTTTTTTTAGCACATAGGAGTTTGTTCCCACCAACCACATGGGTATCCTCCGGATGCTCGCGTTTCCCCCTACATTCCAATGGCGTATGAATTAGAAGGTTAATTGGTCACATGAGGTATCATGGACTCATTGGGCCAGAAGGGCCTGTTACAGTGCTGTACGTCTTAGTACAAAAAAGTAAAGACACAAGAAATAGAAGCAGGGAGAAGCTATTCAACCCAACTTACCTGTTTGCCAATTCAATTAGATCATGTTTGAACTTTAACCTCAGTGTCGAAGGTCAGGTTTGACACTTGGTAATTTTGAGCCCAACAAAGACAAAATAAAAGGTCTCCAAACCAGTATTTGGGGCGCCATGCTGGCGTGGCAGCGTAACATTATTACAGCTCGGGGCGTCGGAGATCAGAGTTCAATTCCGGCATCCTCTAAAAAAGTTTGTATGTTCTTCCTGTGTTTGTGTGGGATTCCTGCAAGTTCTCTGGGTTCCTCTCACATTCCAAAGACATTCCGGTTCATAGTTTAATTGGTCATTGTAGACTTTCCTATGATTAGGCTAAGGTTAAATCAGTGGGTTGCCAGGCAGGGCAACTCGGTGGGCCAGAAGGGGGTGTTCCACACTGTACCTCTAAATAAAATAAATAAATAAATTTGTTGATTGATTTAAAATGAAAAACAGCCTAGCCCAATCTGTACCCTGAGGCACGTTAGTGCCTGACAGCTGGGACTTTAAAAACTCCCGAAGTATTTAATAAGAACATTTCTATTTGCACTCCAGTCCCATCAGGAGTTTGTATTCTATTTTGTTTCAACAAGTCAGAGCAAGCTACTGACATGGCCTGCCGCAGAATTCTGCACAAACACACCAGCTGATAGCTGGAACTTTTAACAGTCGGCTTTTGGGAAGGGTACATTTAGGAATCTGGGAATATGCCTTTGACTGAGTACACAGTTGACTAGTATCTCATTTCTTCTTGTTAAATGCATCTCCCCTACCGGGGCATAGGTAGCTTGAAAGAGTCCTCTATCCTGGGAGTACAGAAAGATGACTGGCCCTGTGGTTTCTGCTTTCCCCACACGACTTCATACGTCTTCCAGGCAAAGGTCCTTCTCCCAGGGACGAAGTCTTTGGAACTTCTGTTGGTGTTTCTGTAGCTCTGGGTTTTTATGGGATGGGGTTGCTAGCCCCATGTCCAGTCCTCCTCCTTTCTCACCTGGGCTTGGGACCATCCAGGTTGCCCCATTTATATGTTTAGAACTGGAGCACCAAGTGTTTCATATTTCATCATTAATATCGCTGGCATATGCTGAGAAATTTGTTGTTTTGCGGCAGCAGTACGTTACTATGTATAATAAAAAATACAAATTACAATGAGAAATACATATGTAAATTTTACTTAAATTAGTAGTGCAAAAAGAGAGCAAAAACAAAAAAAAAATAGTGAGGTAGTGTACATGGGTTCAGTGTCCGTTCAGAAATCTGGTTTTGTGTGTGTGTCTTCAGGCTGCTGTACCTCCTCCTTAATGGTCGCGAAGAGAAGCGGGCATGTCCTGGGCGACGGATCTCCTTAATGAAGTCTTTTGAGGCATCGCCTTTTGAAAATGACCTTGATGCTGGGGAGGCTAGTGCCCACGATGGAGCTGGCTGAGTTTAAAACCCTCTGCAGCTTTTTCCAATCCTGTGTCTTGTGGCCCCTCCATACCAGACAGTGATGCAGCCAGTCAGAACGCTCCCCCTGGTACAAGTGTAGAAATTTGTGAGAGTTTTGGTCACAGATCAAAAAACTCATTTGGAAAACTTGTTTAGAAATTGATTGAGAAGGCAGTGGATTTATGGTCTTATTTAGCAGGATCCCGATGAGCAACCTTTATCACGCAGGGGCTGGTGGGCATATTAAAAAAGGGGCCTAAGGAAGTGGTAGAGGTGTGTGCAATAACATTTATTTATTATTATTATTACACGGATGAGAAAGGTTTATAGCGATATAGGTCAAATGTGGGGAAATGGGACTAGCTCAAGTAGGTAATATGGATGGGCCGAAGGGCCAGTTTCCACGTTGTAAAACACGATGACTCTAAATAATAAAGGTTGCTTGTTATTCCTTCCTCGGAAACTGATTCTATGTGGATCAATGGATTGGTTTCTGAGGCAGCGGACAATGGCTGGTTGTGTGTTTTAACTGCTTACTAGACATGGGTTGCTAGCGATGTCAATCTGGAAGAAAATTTCCAAGTTCAACATAAATCAATTATATTAAAGTACATGTATGTCACCATATACTACCCTGAGATTCATTTTTGTAGGCATTCATGATAAATACAAGAAACAAAAAATAGTAATAATAACAAATAAACAAACAATGAACATCAAGAACATGAGATGAAGAGTCATTGAAAGTGAGTCCAGGCCTTTCCACTGCAAATCAAAATGTGTTGAAATAAGCTAAACACAAGGGATTCTGCAGATGCTAGAAGTCCAAAGAAACACACACAAAATGCTGGAGGAACTCAGCAGGTCAGGCAGCATCTATGGAAATGAATGAACAGTCAATGTTTCAACCAAGAGCCTTCTTCAGGACTGGAAAGGAAGGGAGAAGATGCCAGAATTAGAAGGTGAGGAAGAGGAAGGAGTGCAAGCTGACAGGTGATAGGTGAGATCTGAGAGGTGATAGGTGGAAGAGGTAACGGACTGAAGAAGAAGTTATCTGATAGGAGAGGAGAGTGCATGGGGGACAGGGAAGGAGGAAGGGCACCAGAGGGTGGTGATAGGCAGTTGAGAGCGAGAGAAGGGATAAGAGGGGGACCAGAGTGGGGAATGTAATAGAAAAAAGGGGAGGAAGGTAGGGGGCTAGATAAGAGGAAAAGGTTAGGTTGAAATGGAGGAGGTTAAAGGGTCAGCACAACATCATTCAGGCACATCAATGGTCAGGCATTCAGTGCCAATGGTACAACTTGATGAGAACTGTAACACAAACAAAAGGCTGGAGGAACTCAACAGGTCAGGCAACATTGATGGAGTAAACAGTTGACATTTTAACCTGACTCCTTTTATCAGGACTGGAAAGGAAGAGGGCAAAAGCCAGAATAAGAAGGTGGGGGGAGGAGGATGAAATGAGAAGCTGGGAGATGATTGGGGGAAGAAGTAAAGGGCTGAAGAAGAATGAATCTGATAGGTGAAACAGCTGAGGGAGAAGTTAGGTGGGTGTAGATAAGGTGTATAGAATTTCCTCATAAAGGGAATAAAAAAGCTTAGAGGCAGCTGTTCTGTGACAGAGGGGGAAATTCATTTGTGAGGTTTTAATCAGCAGCATTTCTATGCACCTGATTTGTATTCACAAGTTCTTCCTTGGCATGAGCCACACTTGGGATCTAATTTAGAGAGCTTTTCATTGTGTTCTGCTTCCTTTTCAATCCCCTTCGCCAGCCCTGTATCCCTCATCTAGTGCCTGATTTCACCATTAGAGTGTTACATCGCTCATAACCATTCTCGAGTTTAAAGTCGGCCTGTCACACTCGGCATAGTTAATTTTATCTGTATTAAATACGACTCTAGAGAGCGACGTTTGTGGTGTCAATGCAACGATCCTGCATTTCAATTTTAACAACGAACCCTGAGAATTAAATTGTGTTGTTAAAGTGACAGACTGACTTTCAACTGAAATATTATGCCACATTTTGCTTCATCTTTGATGTGCAATTATCTAAACAAATTGCTTCTCAATAAGTTTGCATAATTAAAGGTGCACTGTTCTTCATCCCAAGGCCCCACACACAGGTTTGAACCTCAAGGAAGCTTTGTATGTGGGAGGAGCACCGGATTTCAATAAATTCGCTCGAGCTGCTGCGATCACCTCTGGCTTCACGGGTGCCATTCAAAAGGTAAATAGAGTTTGAATCATCAGTGGTTTTGTTGCATTGAGCACAGGGACCTGAGTAAAAATGATTAATCATTTATTAACCTTAGGTTCTTTGCTCAGTAATCGGAAACTTCTCGGTACATCTCCCAACCGTTATTTGATTTCTCAATGTATGTGTCTGGTCATTGTTTGTAGTGGAGTGCACCCTGAATTTTTTTATTTACTTCACTTCTGATCAGAGTCAAAAGTCAAAGTAAATTTATTATCAAAGTACATATATGCCACCATATACAACCCTGAGATACATTTTCTTCCGGGCATTTACAGGAAAATAAAAAATGCAATAGAATTTATGAAAAATTATACATATACAAAGACTGACAAATAATCGATGTGTAAAAGATGACAAACCATGCAACTAATAAATAAAAATAAGTATAGAGAATTTAAAAAATATACGTATATTCAGTGACCACTTTATTAGGTACACCTGCTCGTTAATGCAAATATCTAATCAGTCAATCATGTGGCACCAACCGAATGCATAAAAGCATGAAGAGGTGGTCAAGAGGTTCAGTCGTTGTTCAGACCAAACATCAGAATGAGGAAGAAATGTGATCCAAGTGACATTGACCACGGAATGATTGTTGGTGCCAGATGGGGTGATTTGAGTATCTCTGAAATTACTGATCTCCTGAGATTTTCACCCACAACAGTTTCTAGAGTTTACAGAGAATGGTGCAAAAAACAAAAACAAAAAAAAAACATGCAGTGAGTGGAGGTTCTGTGGGTGAAAACACCTGGAGTAAAGGTCAGAGAATTGTCAGTCTGGTTTAAGCTGACAGGAAGGTGACAGTAACTGAAACAACCACACATTAAAACAGTTGGTGTGCAGAAGAGCATCTCTGAATGCACAACACATCAAACCTTGACGTAGATGGGCTACAGCAGCAGAAGACCATAAACATGCACTCAGTGACCACTTTATTTTGGTACAGGAGGTACGTAATAAAATGGCCACTGAGTGTATGTAATTCTGAAGTATTGGAGTCTGTCGTCTTTCTGCATTGTCCTCCCAAACTGTCCTGCCTGTGCCCCAGTTGTTTTGTCAAACCGAAGTGAGCTTTAAGGTGATGGTACCACAAAATGCCCAATGTCCGCTGGTGAGAGAAGTGGTCAACACCCCAGGACCAAGGCTCAAACCACTCTCAGACAGTTCCAATGCCTCATACCTGACATGACCTCTAAAGTGACCATTGAGATCCATCACAGCAAGAGATTACCAAGCGGGCACAAGGACGCCCCAGGCCCTTTGCACTTCTGCAAATGAGTTTGTCCTAATGTGGTAAGTGGCATTAGATAATGAGGCCTAGTTTGGAGTAATGGGTGCAGTTCTGGTCAACTACCTATAGGAAAGATGTCAGTGAGTTTGAACACAAAGTGCACTGCAGATGCTGTGGTCAAATCAAGACGTACAAAAAAGACGGATGCTGCTCGACCTGCTGAGTTCATCCAGCTTTTCTGTACGTCAATGAGTTTGAAATAGTCATCATCATCATTATTATATGCCAGGTTATATGATGTGCGTGATCATGGTCTTTCCATGACCATGATTGTTCTTGACAAATTTTTCTCCAGAATTGATTTGCCATTGCCTTCTTCTGGGCAGTGTCTTTACAAGACTGGTGACCCCAGC
The DNA here is from genome assembly GCF_048418815.1 of Hemitrygon akajei. Lineage (NCBI taxonomy): Eukaryota > Metazoa > Chordata > Chondrichthyes > Myliobatiformes > Dasyatidae > Hemitrygon > Hemitrygon akajei. Next base: position 46,053,801 of record NC_133152.1, read on the forward strand.
CATTATCAATACTCTTCAGAGATTGTCTGCCTGATGTCAGTGGTCACATAACCAGGGCTTGTGATATGCAACATCTGCTCATACACCATCCACAACCTGCTCCCATGGCTTCACGTGACCCTGACCAGAGGGGGATTTCTAAGCAGGTGCTACATCTCGCCCAAAGGTGACCTGCAGGCTAGCAGAGGGAAGGAGTGCCTTACACCTCCTTTGGTTGGATTTTTCTCTACCCTGCCACCCAAATGAAAGAGTACAGAGAAAATTTACAAGGCTGTTGCTGGGATCTGAAGACCTGACTTATTGGGAAAGTTTGAATAGGTTAGGATTTTATTCCCTAGAATTTGGGAGAATGTGGGGAAATTTGATAAAGATATACAAAATTGTGAGAGGTAGAGAAAAGGTAAATGCAAGCAGACTTTTTCCCTAACCTATGACTGCTAGTCCTAGTCTCAGCCAACCTTCCACTGAGGTTGGGTGAGAATAGAATTAGAGGTCATAGGTTAAGGTGAAATAATTAAGGGGAAACTGAGGGGGAACTTAAGGATGGTGCAAGTGTGGTTTGAGCTGCCAGAGAAAGCGGTGGATGTAGGCTTGATTTCCAAATTTAAGAGAATTTTGGATAGGTACATGGATGGGAGGGGTAAGGAGGGTTATAGTTCAGGTGTATGTTGATGGGACAAGGCAGAATAGAAGTGCAGCACGCCCTGTCTTTGTGCTGTAGTGCTCTGTGATGCTGTCGGCTAATTATTCAGGGGCATTGCTATCATACTCCAAGTACCATAATGAATGGTTTTAAAAATTCAAAGTCCAAAGTTAATTTATTATCAGAGTACGTATATGGCAGCATATACAACACTGGGATTCATTTTCTTGCGGGCATTCGCAGTAGAACAGAGAAACGCAATAGAATCAATGAAAAGCTGCACACAAACAAAGACTGACAAACAACCAATGTGTAAAAGAAGACGAACATTGCAAATACAAAATAACTAACTGAATGATCCAGAAGATGATTTGTACAGTCTTTGAAAGTTAATGTAAAAACAAATAGCTTGCTTCTGTCATTTGTAACTTTGCACCGGTGTTCTGTCATATAACACGTCAATCATTATATGCGAATTTTTTTCTTCTGTATTTATATCCAGATGTCAATAAAATCCATTCCACTGCTAAAGAGAGAAAATATTCGAAATGCCATCGGCATCTCCAACTACCGGTCACACCCTTGCACTGCGCAGATCAACCCTTGCTGGAACGGTGGAGTCTGCAGCCCGAGGCTAAGAGATTATGACTGCATGTGTCAGCGCGGCTTCTCGGGGTCGCGGTGCGAGAAAGGTAGAGTAATCCGGGCTGCTGTGAGCACCTTAGAGTGACAGAGCGGGGAAACGGGTCCAGTGGCCCAGTGGGTCCTCACAAATCATCAAGTAACCTCACCTGCACTATTTAATCAGAATCAGAAAATATTGTTTAGTATCACCAGCAGATGTTGTGAAATTTGTTGTTTTGTGATAGTAGTATATTGCCATACATAAGAAAAAATCTCTAAGTTACCATAAGGAGTATATATAGTATAAAACATTAAATTAACTAAGTTGGGCAAAAAGAGAGAGAAAAAATACTGAGGTAGTATTCATAGGTTCATAGACCATTCAGAAATTGGATGGCAGAGGGGAAGAAGGTGTTCCTGAAATGTTGAATATGTGTCTTCAGGCTGCTGTACCCTCTTCTTCATGGTAGTAATGAGAAGAGGGCACGTCCTGGGTGATCGGGGATTTTAATAATGACTGCCACCTTTTTGAGATACCACCTTTTGAAGATGTCTTCGATACTGTGGAGGCTAGAGCTTAGAACATTCTGCAGCTTTCTCCGATCCTGTGCAGTGGCCAGGAACATACATCTGTACAGCACAGGAACAGACCCTTTGGCCCACAACGTTGTGCCAAACTAATTAACTATTTAATTACCAACTCATAATCAAATGTCCCGCTTGGTGGCGCAATAATATCAGCGCCAGACTCCGGAGTGAAGGTTCCCGAGTTCGAATCCAAGTCGGGTTGAGCGTCGAGCTAGCAACTCGGCCTCGTAAAAAAGGAAGAATAGCTTGCTGTGGAAACACCATCATGACGGTGCCCCGATAACTCCACTGCTGAGTTAAGGGCTCTTCTTCTTCTCCTCCTCCTCTCTCCCTCCCTCCTTCCCTCCCCCATTCCTTCTGCCTACACCATATCATTTTCTTCCATTTCAATGCACACCCATGTACCAATCTAAGAGCCTCTTGAATGTCTCCACCATCACATTCCAGGTACCTACCACTCCCTGTGTAAAGAAAACTTGCCATGCACATATGACCTTTAGCCTTATTTTTTATATAATTCTTTATATGTTGAACATTTTTGTTTGATGTTTCATGACAACCCTAATCAACACAACACAGCAAGTTCCTTACACATATAAATATATATGGTAAATAACATTAATCTGTGATCCTTTGAACTTGCCCCCTCTAACCTTAGATGCATGCCCTCTTGGTACTGCACAGTTCATTCTTGGGAAAAAGATACCAGCTGCCTATTCATCTATGCCTTTCATGATCTTAAAAAATTCTATCAGTTCTCAACTCAGCCTTTGCCGCTCAGGAGAAAACAACCCAAGTGAATCCAACATAAACATGAGAGATTCTGCAGATGCTGGAAGTCTGGAGGAACAAACACAAAGTGCTGGAGTATCTCAGCAGGTCAGGCAGCATCTGTGAAGAGGAATGAACAGTCAACACTTCAGACCAAGACCCTTCATTGGAACCGAATAGGAGGTGTTGTTCCTGCAATCCGAGAGGAGGCAGTAGAAGTGTTGTGACGTGGCCCATGATGAATGGTTTACGCCTGAATGTTGACTGTTCATTCCTCTCCATAGATGCTTCCCGACCTGTTGAGTTCCTCCGGTGTCTTGTGTGTGTTCCTCAAGTTTGTCTGACCTCACCTTATAACACATGCTGTGCAATCCAGGCTCTCAACTGTAGTCACTGTGTAGTGATGTAGGTTCAGAGGTCAATTACAGCAGCCAGTTATACATCACTCAAAGTGTCGTGTGTCCAAAGTTCGGTATGCCTCAGCTTAAGTTCAGCAAGCTCCCCTCATTGATGTTGATTAATGGATGCCACACATAGAAAACCAGTTGTGATTCACAGCTAGACATACCGTTCAGTGCAGTAAGGTCATATTGTATTCATTTACAGAATTATAATGTCCCGGCCAGAAACAATGCAGAATCGTGATTTTTAAAAATATATTCTATATACAAAGCTAAATGCTTGCCTGTTTTGTATAAGTTATAGCTTTTTAATGACCAGTTCACCTACATCAGTCAATTATTGTCCAGGGAGAATTTTCATTTATGTGTCAACCAGTCTTCCAACAACAACACAGGCTGAAAGTAGTATTTATTAAATTCAGATTGTGTAGGACGTCTCTGCAAGTGCTGGGCTCTTGTTTGAGTCTGGTATTGATCATAGAATCACAGAATTGTACAGCACAAAAAGAGGCCCTTCAGCCCATCACATATGTGCTAACCCTTTTGTACATCTTAATTAATCCCATTTCCCCACGCTACCTATTTATTCATTCATTCATTCATTCATTTATTGGGATGTGGTGCAGAATAGGTCCTTCTGGCCCTTTGAGCCACTCTTCCCGGCAGCCCTCTATTTACCACTAACCTAATCACAGGACAATCTACAATGACCAATGAATCTATCAACTATATGTCTGTGGACTGTGGGAGGAAACTGAAGCACCTGGAGGAAATCCACACATTAATGGAGAGAATGTAAAAACTCCTTAAAGGCAGCGGCAGGAATTGAACACGCATCACCAGTTCTGTAAAGTGTTGTGCTAACCACTACACTGCCATTTTGCCCCAAAACCTCCTCTGGACCTTCTCTAGTTCCAGCACATCCTTTCTTGAATCACTGTCCCTTGTTGCCTCCCCCACCGCCCACCCATTTTTCACACCCCATTCAGGTGTGTTACTCCTTAACAGCCAAGCGTTTTGCTAATTCAGTGCAAAAGGACAATCAGATCTGGGACTTTCCAAGCTTCTTTGAGTCAGTATCACGTGGGGAAACACAGTATCTGGTTAATGATCAGGGAATTCGTAACAACAGACGCCATTAATACCTCCTCATAATGTCAAAAGAGAGGGCAGAATTTCTACAGTGCGTTGAGTAAACTTGAGGACTACAGACGTATAAACTGCTTTTCTATTCCTATTTATTTAGCAGTCTGTTATCTCTCCGATCACCCCACCCCCATCAAAAAGCAAGATTTTGTTATGACAGAGCCTGGTTTGAGATGTGTCCAAGAATTATATTAAGCTCAGGCTCTGCATCTTATTTATGGTCCTCTTGTTGCTAAATTTATGCATTGATTGGGTTTAGTTCGTGCCTAAGCATGCCCACTAGCAGATGCGTTGGTGCCGTGCTGCTTAAGGATATGGCTTGAAACATATGGTTGTGTGATGTAAAACTAGTTATATCAGAGGGAGGCGATGGTAATGAATTCCAAGGGGGAGCAACTCATCACTGATTCCCTCCGCTGTGGAGATAGCTTCCAACCTAATGGCATGAACATCGATTTTTCAAACGTCTGATAATTTCTCTCCCTCCCATTCTCCATTTTTCTATTCTGATTCTGGCTTCCCTCTTACCCCTTCTCTTCTTCTTACTTGCCATCACCTCCCTCTGGTTCCCCTCCTCCTTCCCTGTCTCCCATGGTCCACTTTCCTCTCCTATCAGATTCCTTCTTCATCAGCTTTTTACCTCTTCCACCTATCACCACCCAGTTTCTTACTTCATTCCCCTCCTCCACAAACTTCCCTTCCCCCTCACCTATCACCTGTCAGCTTGTACTTCTTTCCCCTACCCCACCATCTTTCTCTGGCTTCTTTCCCCTTTCTGATGAAGGGTCTCGGCCCGAATTGTTGACAGTTTATTCCTCTTCGTAGATGCTACCTGACCTGCTGAATTCTGTCAGCATTTTGTGTGTGTTGCTCTGGATTTCTAGCATCTGCAGAATCTCTTGAGTTCAGGTTGATAGGGAGTCAGGCAACAACGTTGGCCTTCATTTTTATGAGGCATTGGTGATACCACATCAGGAACGTGGTTGATAAAAATACAACTGCAGGTGCTGTAAATCTGAAACAAAAACGAAAAATACTGAAAGGCTCAGGAAGTCAGGCAATGTCTGCAGAAGGAGAAACAGTTTTTGCCAATAACAAGCCTGGTCTTCTCATCTGAAGAAGTGCATGGGAGCATGACTTGATTGAGGAAGTGGAAGGGATGGTTAGTAAGTTTGCAGATGACACGAAGGTTGGTGGTGCTGTGGATAGTGTAGAAGGTTGTCACAGGTTGCAACAGGATGTTGACAGAATGCAGAGCTAGAAGTGGCATATGAAGTTCAATATGGAGAAGTGTGAAGTGATTCACTTTGGATGGTTGAACTTAAAGGTAGAATACAGGGTTAATGGCAGGATTCCTAGCAGTGTTGAGGACAGGGATATCTTCAGGTCCACATCCCTCAAAATTGCCATGCAATTTGATAGCGCTGTTAAGACGGTGTGTGCTGTGGTGGCCTTTGTTAGTCGGGGGATTGAGTTCAAGAGTCACAAGGTAACGTTGCAGCTCTTTAAAACTTTAGGAAGACTGCACTTGGAGTATTGTGTTCAAATCTGGTCCCTTCATTATAGAAAGGATGTGGAAGCTTTAGGGAGAGTGCAGAGGAGATTTACCAAGATGCTGCCTGGATTAGAGAGCATATTTTATGAGAATAGGTTGAGCCAGCTAGGACTTTTTTCTCTGGAGTGCTGGAGATTGAGAGCAAACGTGATAGAGGTGTACAAGATGATAAGATGCACAGATAGAGTGGATTGTCAGAGACTTTTTCCCAGGGTGGAAATGGCTGATACAAGGGGACATAATTTCAAGGTGCTTGGAGGAAAGTATAGTGGGATGTCAGAGGTAAGTGGAAGGATTGGAATGCTCTGCCAGGGTGGTGACGGAGGCAGACACATTAGGGACATTACGAAACTCTTAGGTAGGCACATAGATGATAGAAAAATGGAGGGTTATGTAGGAAGGAAGCATTAAATTAATCTTAAGAGTAGGTTAAAATGTCAGAACAACACTGTGACATGAAGGGCCTGTACCATTCTGTAATGTTCTATGTTTTGTGTTCAGAGAAGATTTACTAGGGCAGATTACCTTCTGAGGAAAGTTGGCAAAGTCTAGGCTCATCTCCAACAGAAGAGTTTGAGAAAATTTGATGTCTTCTGAAGTTCGGTTCATGTCAGAGTCAGATTCAGGCAAGCTGATACCACTGGGACTGTGCTAGTTCTAGGGCAATCCAGGTCAGTGTATGGGAGGTTCATGGAGTGAAGATTAATGGAAAATATTTCTTTTCTATTCTGAATGTGTCTATCGAATGTAAATCTTGGACTATTTTGTTCTCTCCAATTCTGCAGCACTTGAGGAGAAGTCAGCAGGTGAAAGTGAATCTATTGCGTTTAATGGGCGTACATTCATTGAGTATCATAACTCAGTGACAAGGAGGTATGTTATGTTTCTCTCATATTAATTATTTCCAACACCAAGTCTGGTACTAAATGGATTACCTTGTCCTTATGGTTTCCCAGCAACATTCATCACTCGAGCAAGTGGGCACTTCCCCTGTGTTAGCCATCTGCTTTAATACCACAGACACAATGAGGTGGTTTAGTGAATTCATCATCTATATTTTCCACTCATATGTTGACAGATTTAACTATCTGCAGACATTCTCATGATGAAATGTATCTTAAGGACTAGCTTAAACAATAGAAGGTCCCTCTGATCTGTAGTTCATGCCGAGTGGTGTTTTTTTTTTGCCCTTCGTATAAATATGCTGGTTTGGGGGTACAAAACTTTATTCAGCTTTGAGGTCATTTTCTGGCCTATGGTGAAAACCTCATGGTAATGTCTGCCCTGTAGGATATCACTGATTTCATTTTACCTGCTTAAGCTCATCACCCCTACTGGGGCACAGACCCCCGATAGCAGCAGTGGCCAAAGTCCTCTGTCCTGGGCCAGTCTTTTAAACTGTTGCAGGTGTAGCCCACCTTCTCCTTCGTCTCCCAGGGATGAGGACATTGGAGCTTCTGTTGCAGTTTCTGTAGATCTGGGTTTTTACAGGATGGGTGGTTGCTAGCCCCGTGTCCAACACTCCTCCTTTTGCAGCAGGGCTTGCGAAATGACGGAGTTGAATCCCTTTCAGTAATTTGTAAAATGCACGCTGTAAAGAGTTCAAGTGTTGTTCCAAGCTGCATGATTAGGGAATTCAAGCCCTTTCCCATGAAAAGAGCCAGGCCATTTCTTGCTCTTCAAATTGCTTTAATGTTGAAGTGTATCGTCTACCACTTTTAAATGTTCTCATGTAACTGTTCAGTCCAAATACAAAGCAATTTTATTGTTCATTGTGGTCTACTAAAATGTCTAAAGCTTTCCTCTGTGTGTTCTCTCTGGTTGCTGGAATTTGTCCAACGTTGTGTGACTTGTTGTGCCAATCTGTCATCGTGTGTGTCTGTTTTGTATCTCATGTGTCTCCTTGTTTTCTCTACCCAAGCCATCTTGCAAATGAGATCCCAGAGTAAGTATAAAGTCCTGATCCTGAGCTCATTCATCTTGCTATTCCTCTCCGCATGATATTTTCATGACCAGCGTGTCAGAAATTCCAGGTGTGACGGAGCCGTGCATTGACAGGCATCGTTCATGGTGTAAATTCATTCTGCTGAAGCTCTACAGTGGAGCACTTGCCGTGGTTAATTTTTCAAACATTTTTCCAGTATGTGGAGCTGGGTCTTTTCTCTCATCATTTTTTGGAATCATAGAATAGTAATGGAGAGGCTATTCAGCCCTTTGATTTTGTGCTAGAACAATGGAACTAGACCCACTCCCACATGGATGATAGAAAAATGGAGAGCTATGTAGGAGAGAAGGGTTAGGTTGACCTAGGAGCAGGTTAAAAGGTCGACGTAACATCATGGGCCGAATCCCTTTTTCTAATAGTCCTGCAAGTACCGATCCAGTTTTCCATTGAAACCACTCCCACTCCTTTACCCTTCAAAGATCAACTTTATTCACCGTATACGTTTACATGTATTAGGAGTTTGCTGTGGTGTGTTGGTCAGGGTGTGACATGCAACAAAAACAACAATATTCAACCTTTATAAAGAATAAAGAATTATATAAAAATAAAGTTGTAATTTAAAGTATCGATATGAAATAAAATATGTATAATTACATAAATACCAGCATATATTTACAATGTAAATAGCATTGTAAAAAGTTGTTTTGAAGTGTTTACAGTGCAGTGATGGGGGTAATAGATATGGGGGGAGGGCTAACTAGAATGGTTAATCAGATTAACTATCTGGAGGAAGAAACTTTTAAGATGGTGTGAAGTTTTTTTTGTTTTAATAGCCCTTTAGGGTTTTCCAGAAGGGCGATTTTGGAAAAGGTAGTTTGCAGGGTCAGTAGTGTCCACAATGGTTTTTCCAGCGTGCTTCTTTGTCCTGGACGCATACAAGTCCCACAGTGATGCTAGAGGGCACAGTTCACTGCAGTTTTGTGTATTGTATCCTGCTGCACAAAACCAGACAGTAATGGCAGCACAGATCTGGCCTGATGCAATTCACAGAGTCCCATTTAAACCTGTGCTGGGCTCTCTCTCTCACCTCTGGCAGCGCACTGATCACGCTCTGGGTGAAAATATTGCCCTTTGAATTCCTATTCAATCTGACCTCAAGAGGGCATTGCTCAATTTACACCCAGAGTTAAATCAGAACTTTAATCCTTCCTTTACTCTAGACTAGGTAGAGGAAGAACGTCACTAGTGACTGATGACTGTACCTAGGTGTAGAGGAATGACAGATTCCCATATTGAGACAGAAACAAGAGTTTTTTTCACAGGAATTCCAACTGCATGTCGGTGGCTTAACCAAGCAACACCATGAGACAAATTTTTCTCAAAACACACACAGACCCCAGAATCTGCACTCGTTGGCAGTCCGCTTTGAATAAGCGCAGTAGGCTAAAAACCCTGCCAGTCAAAATAAACTAGACAAGATTAAACAGAAAGCGTAGGACTTCGAATAGTTCAACAATTACCTGCAGGGCATGTAACAAAGAAATCTTGGAGTTAAAGAGTTTCCAAGAAGAGGGCCCGACTTCAGGATTGAAGACATCCATTTAGAACAGAGAGGTGCAGAAATTACTTCAGCCAGTGGGTGGCAAATCTGTGGGATTTGTTGCCAAAAACGGTTGTGAAGGCCAAGTCATTGGGTGCATTTAAGGCAGAGATAGATAGGTTCTTGATTAGCCAGAACATCAAAGGGTATGGGGAGAAGGTAGGGGAGTGGGGGTGACTGGAAGAATTGGATCAGCCCATGATTGAATGGCAGAGCATATTCGATGAGCCGAATGGCCTACTTCTGCTCCTATATCTTTTGGTTTTATAAGCTGGGGGTATGAGTTACCAGAAGATGTGTAAACTGGGACTTTATTCCCTGGAATGTAATAGGTTGAGAGGTGACCTAATAAAGGTAAGCAAGATCATGAGGGATATATAGTCTTTTAATGACGACAGTCTTATCTCTCTGTGACTCTATAGCAATACTGGTGTTTGCCTGAGCCATCACCAATCAGAACTGTCCTCTGTCCCCTTTGCCCACTATGTTTTAGCAGTTCTTCCCGTGATTCACCACAATCTCCTCTCAGTGAACCTCAATTTCTGAACAATCTCTGGGTAAAGAACGTCCTTCTGAATTCCACTTTGGATTTCATGGTGACTGGCTTATGTTTTCCCCTCAAATTACATTTACAGAATATTTTTGGATCCAGTCTTTAATTCCCTGAAATTGAGACATGAGGTATATATTGTCATGTGGGACATAGACAGGGTGAAAGCACATAATCATTTTCACAGGGTAGGGTTGCTAAAAACAGGAAGGCATTGGATTAGGATCAGAAATGAAAGATTGAAAAGGGACATCAGGAACAGCTTCTATACACAAAGGTTAGTGCTTGTTTGGATGAGCTGGCAGAAATAGTGGTTAAGATGGACCCGTTGGTTCATTTGATATGTGCCATGTTGTATGACATAGGTGATCATGGTCTTTCCGTGATCATGATTGTTCTTTTTCTACAGAAGTGGTTTGCCATTGCCTTCTTCTGGGCAGTGTCTTTACAAGACGGGTGAGCCCAGTCATGATCAATACACTTCAGAGATTGTCTGCCTGGCCTCAATAGTCACCCAACCAGTACTTGTGATATGCACCAGCTTGCTCATACGACTATCCACCACCTGCTCCCTTGGCTTCATATGACCCTGATTGGGGGCAAAGCAGAACACATTAGCAACACTTAAAAGCCATCTGGTTAAGTACATGGATAAGAGAGGTTTAGAGAGCTGTGGGCCAAGTATGAGCAGGTGGGACCAGCTCGCTGGGCAACAATCAGCATGAAAGAGTCGGGCTGAAGGGCCTCTTTCTGTGCTATGATTAAGTTAATGGTTTTCATTGTGTTATTGGAAGCAAAGTGGTGGCTGAATATTTCCTCCCTGCAAAGAAGTGACATTACTTCTTATTATTTCTTTCAGAATCCTTAAGTAAAACACTTGAACACTTCTTTGAAAGTAAATACCTCATTATCTCATATAGTGCAGTTATTTTCTGGCCACCTAAAACTGCATTTGTTGGAGAGTAATTATGTATAGTTTGCATCTCAATAAGCAGAAATGGCTTCAGCAGTTCTCTCGCCAAACCTCAAAAATTACTTTTTCACCAAACATATATTTATCTCTCTTGAGTGCGCATGGAGGAAAGTACATAAGTATCTAGTAGTTACCCAATCACTAGGTGTTAATCAGTCAGTCACAGCAGGAAGTGGAAAATGCAGAGACACAAGAGTTTTTGCAGATGTTGGAAATCTTGAGCAACATACACAAAGATCAGCTTGATTTCTCACAAGTACGTTGTATATGTCACAATATACAACCCTGACATTCATTTCCTCGTGGGCATTCACAGTAAATACTAGGAAACACAATGGAATCAATGAAAAACTGCATCTAGCTGGACTGCCAAGACTATCCATGATGGTTGAAGGGTAATAACTATTCCTGAACTTGAGACCTAAGGTTACTGTACCTCCTGCCCAATGGTAGCAGTAAGAACACAAGAAATAGGAGCAGGAATAGACCATTTGGCCCATCGAGCCTGCTCCACCATTCAATAAGATCATAACCGATCTGCCATGGATTCATCTCCACCTACCTTCTTTTTCCCCAAAACCCTCAGTTCTCCTACTGGGCAAAAAACTATCCAATCTTGTCTTAAATATATTTACTAAGGAAGCCTCCACCGCTTCATTGGGCAGAGAATTCCACCGATTCAACACTTCCTGGGAAAAGCAGTTCCCCCTCATCTCTGTCCTAAATCTACTCCTCCAAATCTTGAGGCTATGTCCCCTACTTCTTGTCTTGCCTGCCTCTATCTTAGCTATCCCTTTCATAATTTTATAAGCGCCTCTCATTCTATCTCTCCTCTCATTCTCTCTTTCCTCTCATTCTCATGAGAAGAGAGCATGGCCTGGATGATAGGGGTCCTTGACGATGGGTGCTGCATTCTTGTGGCAGGGTTCCTTGCAGATGTGCTCTGTGGTTCTGTGGTGCAAGATGCTCCCCACTGCCTTCCCCTCTGAATTCTCTGAAAGTGCCTCTGGTTTGCAACACAAATTCTCATATCAGTAGCACTGAGGGATGGATGCCCTTTTTCCACATTCCACATTCCAGTTACAAAGCTAGTGAACCTCGTACTGTGTAGTTACTGTTCACTGGCTCAAAGGGCAAAGTAAATTTATTAACATATTAATTAATTATTAACATATTTATTTAGTGATACAGCATGGAACAGGCCCTTCCAGCCCTTTGAGCCATGCTGCCCAGCAGCCTCCGACAACCCTGATTTAACCCTAACCTAATCAACTGACAACTTGCAATGACCATTTTACCGACTCAATATGTCTTCATCTGTGGAAGGGAACTGGAGCACCCGGAAGAAGGTCACACAGTTACGGGGAGAACTCTACTGACTGTGACGGGAATCGAACCTGCGTCACTGGCACTGTAAAGTGTTGCGCTAACCACTACACCATCGAGCCACCCTTTCTCCAGGATCTATACTAGAGGCACCATATACAATGGTTCATTTTCTTATGGGCATACACACTAAATCCAGTACACATAACAGAATCACCGAAGGACTCCACCAACAGGGCGGACAACCAGCGTGCAAAAGACAACAAAACTATGCCAAGAGAAAGAAGAAAAATAAATAAATAAATAAATCAGCAGTGAATATCGAGAGCATGAGATGAAGAGTCCTTGAAAGTGTGGGAAGGTTGTGGGAACAGTTTAGTGATAGGGTAGCTGAAGCTGAGTGAAGCAATCCCCCCTGGGTCAGGAGCTCATGTGAAAATGCAGAGTGTTCTATTTCCCCATCATCTTAATCCTTTATGTTGTAGTTCAAAGCATCTCAACTCCCAGTCTGCGTCAGTAGGCTTTAGTACAATGGCATATTGCCATGTGCTGTATGAACGGCTCTCCACCTGATAGTGTAAATCTGTTATTGACTCTGTTGAAATGATCTGCCTTGCTGAGCTCTGGGAAAACCTGCCAGATGCACTCTGATCATCATCTCTTCGGAGCTCTGCTGGCATTGATGTGGGTTTATTCTCTTGATAACAGGTTGATTTTTTCCAATTAGGATTATTACTCCATCCTTTAGCTCCATTTTTCAGTTCCTTTTTTATTGTTTAATTTTTTTTATTTTATTGACCATACAGCATAGAATAGGCCGTTTTGGATCTTCAGCCACGCCGCACAGCGATCCCCCGATTTAATCCCAGCTTAATCACGGGACAATTAAAAATGAACCATTAACCTAACTGTAGGTCTGCAGACTATGGGAGGAAACTAGAGCACCTGGAGTAAATTTTCTTTCCTCTGTTTTACTCTTTCCAAAAATGATCTGACCATCATCCATATCTCAGGGAGATTAATATCTTACCAATTTTTATTCATCCACATGCACTCAGTGGCCACATTATTAAGGTACATCTGCTCATTAATGAAAATATCCAATCATCAATCATGTGGCAGAAGCCCAATGCATAACATAGTAAAGAAGTTCAGTTGTTGTTCAGACCAAACATCAGAATGGGGAAGAACTATGATCTAAATGACTTTGACCGTGGAACGATTGTTAGGTTCAGACTGGGTGGTTTGAGTATCTCAGAAACAGATGAGCTCTTAGGATTCCCATGCACTACGCTCTCTAGAGTTTACAAAGAAACTTGCAAAAAACAAAAGACATCCAGCTCTGTGGGTGAAAACACCTTGTTAATGAGAGAGGTCCAAGGAGAACGGCCAGATGCTTCAAGCTCTGGTGACAGTAACTCAAATAACCATGCATTACAGCAGTGGTATGCAGAAGAGCTTCTCTGAACACAAAACATGTCAAACATTGAAGTGGATGGGTTACGGCAGCAGAAGATCAGTGGCCACTTAATTAGGTACCAGAGGCACTGAGTGTATTTCCCAGTTAAGCAGATGGGACACTATAGGATTGGAAGGGGATTGATGGCTACAGTGTTCTCTCGGTGGTTGTTCAAAGGTCCAAAGATCCAATTTAATGTCAGAGAAATGTATACAATATATATCCTGAAATGCATTTTCTTTGCAAAAAAAGGTTTACCATGAACGTTATTCAACTTTACCTTGTAGAATGGTGTTTCCTGACTTTTTAACTTTCAGTGTGCAAAGTTATGATGATCTCAACAACCCAATGCTTGGTGCTGTCATCTTTTAAATTTAAAGCTTGCTTGGTTAGTTAAAGTACAGCCTGGCTTTTTTTTAGATCTTTAGATTTTCCACAATGATTCAGTAGTTAAAAATTATCTTCACTGCTACTTACTGCATGCATGCATTTTTCTTTCTGCCCCCTAAGTCCTGAATTCATGGACTATCCCATGGAGCAAAGGTGAGTATTCACGCTTACGCAGCCTGCTTTTGCCTGCACCTGTGCTCTTGTGTGTGGTGGCTATTGTGCTGTTTTGGTCCTATTGTGAGAGAGAACTTGAACTTGCTGTACAAACCTACCTTTCTGGCTGACTAAACACAAGGAGGTTCTATAGATGCTAGAAATCCAGAACAACACGCACAAAATACTGGAGAACCTCAGCAGGCCAGGTAGCATCCCTGGAGGGGAATAAACAGTTGACGTTTCAGGCTGAGACCTTTCATCAGAACTGGAAAGGAAGGGGGAAGATGCTGGAATAAGAAGGTGGGGATGTGAAAAGAAGGTATACAAGCTAGAAGGTGATAGGTGAGACCATGTAGGTGGGATGAAGTAAGAAGCTTGGGAGGTGAAAGGTGGAAAAGGTAAAGGGCTGGAAAAGAAGATATCTTATAAGAGAAGAGAGTGGACAGTGGGGTCACAGAAAGGAGGAGTGGAACCTGAGGGAGGTGAGAAGGAATGGGGGGGGGGGGTCAGAATGGAGAATGGTAAAAGGAACTGGAAAGGAGTCCTGTTGAAGGGTCTTGACCCAAAATTTTTACTGTTTATTCCCCCTCCTTAGATGCTGCCTGACCTGCTGAGTTCCTTAACAATTTTGTATGTGTTTTTATCTTGTCCAATTGATTTTCACAGAATTGCAAATTAGGCAGAGTATATTTCCTTAGGTTGTTCTTCTTCTTAAGCCCATTACCCCTACTGGGGCATAGGCTGCAAACAGCATCTCGCCAGAGTCCTCTCTCCTGGGCCTGTCTTTCAAGTTTCCCCCAGGTGTAGACCATCTTTGAAGATCCTTCTTCTCTCAGGGATGAGATCTTCTGTTGGTGTTTCTGTAGGTCTGGGTTTTTACAGGATGAGGTTGCTATGAAATGTGAAATGAGTCTTCACAGTTCAAAGTAAATTCTTTACCAAAGTCATCATATACAGTGCTAAGATTCATTTTCTTGTTGCCACATTCAACAAATCCATAATTAAATAATAACCATAATAGAATCAATGAATGATCGCATCAACTTGGCCATTCAAACCATGTACAAATGACACAAACTGTGCAAGTACAAACAGAAAGAAATAATAAATAAATAGATAGATAGATAGATAGATAAGCAATAAATATTGAGAACATGAGATGAAGAGTCCATGAAAGTGAGTCCATTGGTTCTGGGAACATGGCAATGATGAGGCAAGTAAAGTTGAGTGAAGTTATTTCAAGAGCCTGATGAGTGAGGGGTAGTAACTGTTCCTAAACCTGGTGGTCTGGGTTCTGAGGCCCTTGTACCTTCTTCCTGATGGCAGCAGTGAGAAGAGAGCATGTTCAGGGTGGTGGGGGTCCCTGATGATGGATGCTGTTTCCCGCAACAATGTTTTGTGTAGATGTTCTCAATGGCAGGGAGGGCTTTACCCCTGATTGAATGGGCCATATCGGCTACTTTTTGGAAAATCTTAAAATCAGAAATGAGCAATTTTGCATGTATGGTGAAACTGTAATGCTTACTCAAGGATAAAAGGTCCAATATTTATTCTTCTATTGGATTGTACAGCAGTTGGGTTGCTCTCAATTCCTTTGAGGCTATTTCACCTCTCAATGTTCTTTATCTCTGGAATTTGTGACTGTGTCGTAGCGTAACCAGTATGGTCTAATAACTCTGTCAAGCTCACTGGCACCAGATTCAGATTTATTTATCATGTGTACATCAAAACATATACTGAAATGTGTTGTTTGCATTAATAGCCAACACAACCTAAGGATGTGCTGGGGGTAGCTTGTAAGCTTCGCCACACCTTCCATGCCAACATAGTTTGCCCATGATGTTTGCTAGAACAACACAAACAACAGCAACAAATCAACCAGATCAAAACAACCCCTTTCCCACCCACCCACGCACCCATTGCCCCCATAAACAAAACGGCCCCTTTCCCACACACCCACCCACAAAACAACCCCTTTCCCACCCATTGCCCTCCGCATACAAAACCTTTCCAAAGCTTTCCCATCCACCCATCCACTATCCCCCATATACAAAACAGCCCCTTTCCCAACCACTGCCCCCCCCACTATAGAAAAACTGCTGTGTGAATGCTGGATTTTTTCTTCTTTTAACTCAATTCAACAGGAGGCAATTCAAGTTAAGCTATTACTGTCATAGATTTACTATGTTGTGTCTAAATTGTGCCCAAGTCTGACATCCACAATCAGTTGTTATAGTGCCCACACAAACTTCAGATTAATGAGAATAGGGAAGATGAAACCATAAGATACAGGAGCAGAATTAGTCCATTTGGCCCATCAAGTCTGCTCCACCAGTTCATCATGGCTGATCTACTTTTTCTTTTAGGCCCAATCTCCTTTCTTCACCTTCATGCCCTAACCAATCAAGAATCTATCAACCTCTGCTTTAAATATATATAAAGACGTGGCCTCCACAGCTGTCTGTGGCAACAAATTCCATAGATCCAACACTCTCTAGCCAAAGAAATTCCTCCTCATTTTCATTCTAAAACGACAATCCTCTATTCAGAGGCTGTGTCCTCTGGTTTTAGGAAGCATCCTCTTCACATCCACTCTATCAAGGCTTTTCGCCATTCGATAGGTTTCAATGACATCACCCCTCATTCTTCTGAATTCGAGTGAATACAGGCCCAGATCCATCAGACGCTTTTCATATGATATGCCATTCAATCATGCAACCATTTTGGTGAACCTCCATTGAAACCTCTCCAGTTTCAGCACATCCTTCCTAAGGGCCCAAACCTACTCACAATACTCCGAGTGAGGTCTCACCAGTGCTTCATAAAGTTTCAACATTACAACCTTGCTTTTACATTCCAGTCTTCTTGAACTGATGCCTCTGTTTAGCCTTAACAGTGCAATACCACCCAAACATCAATCTATTTATACAAACATCCAAAAGGAGAAATTGAGAAGAGACTCATTATGTTCACCAGCATTTCAGTCCATTGAGCTTCCCATTAGGTGAAATCACCCAGAGCCGAAGCTCCAATTGAAACAACCAGACGCTTCATATATTTTAGTGTGCATTTCCTGTCATAAAGCAATACAGCACATATACAATAATTCCATTCTCCTTTACATGTGTGTAATGATACATGACAATAAACATCCCTGAATCTTGAATACAGGCCCTTGACCCAACAAGTCCTTGCCGACCACATTGTCCACCTAGCTAGTCCCAATTTCTGGGTTTTGTTTTATCATTCCAATGCTCTTCAAGCATCTTTGCCAAATGTTGAAGGCATGGGCTACAGTAAGTTTGTGGGGGTGCGGGGGGGAAGATAACTACCACCACTAGAGCAGGGGTTCCCTACCTTTTTATGCCATGGACCCCTACCATTAACCGTGGGGTCAATGGACCCCAGGTTGGGAACCCTTGGACTAGAGGGATTTAAAGCACCTTTAAATCAGAGATGAGGAGGTATTTCTTTAGCCACAAGATGGTGAATCTGGGGAAATCATTGCCGCAGACAGCTGTGGAGGCCAAGTCATTGGGTATATTTAAAGCGGAGGTGGATAGAGTCTTGATTAGTCAGGGCACCAGAGGTTATGGGGAGAAGGCAGGAGAACAGAATTGAGAGGGATAATAAATCACCCATAATAGAATAGCAGAGTAGACACAACGGGCTGAATGGCCTAGTTCTGCTCCTATGTTTTATGGATTAACAGAATTAAGCAAGTCTAATTTCAGCCACATTTTAGCTGTTTCTTGTCATTTGTTTGAACATTTGACCTCTGCGGGACCTCGCTGTTAATGTACCGTCCTTGAATCGTTACTGGTATCTATTGAACTTCCATAAAGCCTCACTCTGGGTGATGGAGAAGAAAACAACCAGTGACTGTCTAGAATCAAGTGAAATTGTCCACGTCTGTTAGCCTGTACATCACTCTGATGGACTGTTGGTCCATTCCTCCTCCTACAGGCACATGGATGATAGAAAAACGGAGGGCTATAGGGGAGGGACGGGTTGGATTGATCTCAGGGTAGGATGAACGTTTAGCACAACATCGTGCACCAATGAGCCCGTACTGTGCTCATTGCTGTCCTCAGGGAGGACATACAGGAGCCTGAAGACACACACTCAACATTTTAAGAATAACTTCCTCCCCTCCGCCATCAGATTTCTGAATACACCATGAACATTGTCTCACCTTTTGCTCTCCTTATGTATTTTTTTAATATATTCCTTACTATAACTTACAGTGATTTTGAATATATTATACTGTACAGCCACCACAAAACAATTTAATGACATATGTCACTGATAATGAACCTGATTCTGATTCTGTATTGTACTGTCCTATGAACAGTCAACCACTGTTACTGAATGCCATAACATTCGGTGTATCCAAGCTTTTGAATTTTGTAATTCCATTTAAACAAGATCCACATATTCAGGCCACCAGGTGTATGGAAAATACTTCTGCCTTTCTAAGCATTGAATTTAACTTTTAATGGCAATGTTTTCTTGCCACAGTGGCAGAGGAGTTATGGGACCCTAAAGGTGATAACAAGTGTTTTTGGTGTTAATTATCAGAGTGGAATTCTGTGCTTGTTCTTTTAACATATGTTTATTTTTGTCTTTAGTGAGAAAGCTATACAAGTTAATTATTTTGAGCTGAGCATCAAAACAGAAGCAACGCAGGGCCTGATTCTATGGAGCGGGAAGATTGCTGAGAGATCAGACTACATTGCGCTGGCTGTAGTTGATGGCTTTGTGCAGATGACATATGACCTTGGGTCGAAACCAGTCATTCTCCGGTCTACAGTGCCAGTTAACACCAATCAGTGGGTCCGGATCAAAGCTAACAGGTACTGCGTAATGACATTGAACATAGGAGTGAGGGGTCCCTTCGTCGAGCATGTTCCAATAGACAGGATCTCCGGTGGCCACCTATTTCAATTCGATTTCCTATTTCCATTATGACATGTCCTTCTTTACTGCCAGGATGAGGCCACACTCAGGTTCGAGGAGTAACACGTCATATTTCATCTGGGTAGCCTCCAACCTGACAGCATGACCATCAATTTCTCGAACTTCCATTAATTTCTTCCCCTTCCTCCTTCTCACTTTTTCCATTCCCCAGTCTGATTGGCCTCTGATCACCCTCCCCCTCACCTGGCCTCACCTATAAGCAGCCAGCTTGTACTCCTTCCCCTCCCTCCACCATCTCTAATATTTTAGTAAATATCAAAACTTTACATGAATGTGCTAGAAATTCAAAATATTATATATCTCTCAAATCTATGTTTGTATAATTGGTGCTTTCCCCATGTGTAGATCAGATTTTGTGTATTTGTTATCTGATTGCAATATTATTATTTAATGTTTGTGTAATAATTCAACATACAGCATTTAGAACTTTGAACATATATATAGAACATATAGAACCTAGAACAGTGCAACATAGTACAGGCTGTTAGGCCCATGGTATTGTGCCATTTTAAAACATTTTCTTGACTCAAATCTCAGATTAGATTCAATGGGCCAAATGGCCCAATTCTGCATCTATGTCTTATGGTCTGTTCTAAAATCAATTTACCAGGGGTTCCCAACTTTTTTTTAAGCCATGAACCAATACCATTAAGCAAGAGGTCCATGGAGCCCAGGTTGGGAACTACTGAACCCTTCTCTCCTACGTAGATTTTCATAAATTCTTTTGTATTTCTTTGTGTTTTCCTATAAATGTCTACTCAAAAATGTATTTCAAGGTAGTAGATAGGGATATATATGTTCTCTGATAATAAATGTACTTTGATATTGACAGCATTATCATTGTGTTAACTCATTTTAGTTTTATATTGGCTTCATTGTGTGTGTGTCTTGACTAACCAACAGAATACACAGATATGGGACTCTACAAGTGGGAAATGAAGCCCCCGTAACCGGGTCATCTCCTTTTGGTGCCACACAGCTGGATACAGATGGAGCACTCTGGCTTGGTGAGTTGGCGACCATGATACTTGACCATTGCCTGTTGATCCAGCAACAAATGGCAAAATGTTTAGGTGGAATCAAGTCAGGATGCTGTTCAGAGTGGAGATGCAACATGGTGGATTGTGAGGCGAAGAGTCTGTTCATTGTGTTAGGGGAGTGTTTAATATCCTTATAATAACGGGGTGGAAGTTGTCCTTAAGCCTTGTGGTATTTGGTGATGTGGAGCCTTCGGCCCCACATCGTCAGCTTCAGGAACAGTTATTACCCTTCAACTGTCAGGCTCCTGAACCAGTGAGGGTAACTTCATATTTTGCCACATTCTGTCTGTTTAGCCTCCAACCTGACAGTATGAACATCGATTTCTCTGAATTCTGGTAGTTTCTCCTCCCAACCCCCCCATCCCACCTGATCTATTTTCCAGTCCCCATTCTAGCTACCCTCTTACCCTTTCTCTTCACGTTGCCTCCATCTGGTGCCCCTCTTCCTTCCCTTTCTCCCATGATCCAATGTCCTCTCCTGTCAGGTTCATTCTTCTTTGGTCTCCATTTCTGTAGAACTCGTTTACACCCACCTACCCTCCCTCACCTGTTTCGCCTATAAGATATCTTCTTCTTCAGCCCTTTAATGTTTCCACCTATCACTTCCCACCTTTCACTTCATTCTATCTCCCCCACCCACCCACTTCTCTCTTATCTTGTCTCACCTATCACCTGTTAGTTTGTACTCCTCCCACCTCCTCCACCTTCTTATTCTGGCTTCTTCCCCCTTCCTTTCCAGTCCTGACGAAGGGTCTCAGCCCAAAGCTTTGACGGTCTATTTCTCGCCATTGAAGCTGCCTGACCTGCTGAGTTCTTTACACTCTTTTGAGTTTAATAATATCTTGCCTATAACTGTGCACGATACTCCGAAGTTTGGCCTGACCAACATCTAATATAACTGCAATATGTCTTCCCAACCTCTGTACTCAATGTTGTGATAATGGCTGTCTTTTGCACTATTTATTTATTTATTATGGTTATCATTTATGAGATTTAACAGATTTAACAAATTAACAGATTTCCCAACATTTGACAGTAATAAACTGGACTTTGATTTGGAAGGCCAGTATGAAAAATACATTCTCCTCCACCCCTGTGACACTGCCTTCATTGAACTATGCACCTACAGTCCTAGATTAGTACTTCCCAGGGCCCAACCATTCACTATTTAAGTCCTACTTCTGCATCGATTAGTTCAAGTTTATTGTCATCTAACTACATATATACAACCAAACAAAACAATGTTCCTCCAGGCCACAGTGCTCCCATATAAAATATTACCATAAATGAGTTAACAAAATATAATTCAAAATGCATGTTGTGTGCAGCACAGGTAAACAGTAAATGATACAGTAAACAGCAAACAGCTCACTGTCCTAGTGATCAGATCTCAGAGGTGACAGGGTATTCATTAGTCTCACAGCCTGAGGGAAGAAGCTGTTACCCAGTGTGTCAGTTCTCATCCTGAAGCTCCTGTACCTCCTTCCTGATGGTAGTGGGTCAAAGAGATTGTGGGATGGGTGGTAGGGATCCTCAACAATGATTTGGACCCTTTGTGTGCAATGCTGCTGGTAAATGTCACAAATAAGTCAGAGGGAGATCCCAGTGATCCTCCCAGCAGTTTTTGTGAAGTCCCCATTGAAGATGGGTAAATTAATATTGTAAACATCAATGATCAACTTTACTGTGAGGAGGAAGAACAGGCTGAACACCAGTAAAGTCTACACTTAAGCTGTTTCGACATTCAGGTTCCTGGCCATTGTTATTTCACAGGATTTCATGTGGGAGAATCATATCATCTTCACTAACAAAAGGGCTCAGCAGAGGATGTACTTCATGAGGAATTTGGTCAAATTCCATCTTCCCCAGAACATACTGCTGCAATTCTACACTTTCATCATTCAGTCATTACAGTCTGGTTTGGTGCAGCATCCTCTCACAATGTACACAAACTACAGTGAGGATCATAGGCTGCCATCCACCATCACTTTATTCACCATATATATTTACATGGATTAGGAATTTGCTAGGGCACAACATTCAACAATTACAAAGAACAAGAAATATAAGAAGTAAAGTTAGAGGATAAAGTACAGATATGGAATAAAATGTGCATAAATATATAAATACCAGCATATATTTACAATGGAAACCGCATTATAACAAGTGATTTAAAGTGTTTGCAGTGCAGTGCAGTGCAGTGACGTAGATAATAGATAGAGGGGGGTGGGGGATATCTAGAATGATTGATCAGATTAACTTTCTGGGGGAATAAGCTTTTAAGAAGGCATAACGCCTTTGTTTTAATAGCCCTATAGTGCTTTCTAGAAGGGAGCTTTTGAAAAAGGCAGTTTGCAGGGTGGGTAGTGTCCGCAATGAATTTTCCAGCCTGCTTATTTCTTTGTCCTGGACACATACATGCTGAAGAAACAATTTTCTTAGATCCTGCAGTGTGAATATATTCTTTCAGACGGTCATACCTTTAAGGAGCACCCTGAGCTCAAAATAATCCATTCTAAAATAGAACATAGAACATTACAACACCGTGCAGGCCTTTGTTGTGTTGAACCTTCTCATGTTCAACCTAACCCTTACCTCCCATGTAGCCCTTCATTTTTCTATCATCCATATTCTTTAAATGTCCCTGATGTATCTGCATCTACCACCATCACTGGCACAATGTACCACTCACCCAACACTCTCTGTTCCCGTGGACTTGAACACAGTTATCTGTCACTGTGGGAGGGGGGTGGAACATAGAACATAAACCATTACAGCACAGTATTGGTCCTTCAACCCACGGTGTTGTGCCGTTCTTTCAATCTACTCCAAGATCAACCTGATCCTTCCCACCCCTACAGCCCTCCATTTTCTTTCATCCATGTCCCTGAAATATCCCTAACTTATCTATCACTGGTTTAGTTATGTATTAATTGGGATTCAACCACGTTGATCTGAGTCATTAGAATTAAGAGATCCTTGGCCCGTAATGCAGGACTCCCGTTAATATAGTGAGGTCTGCTTTAGCAAAAGTGCACAAATTAAAGATCCGATCTGTGCAAGGCTTTTAGTGTTATCAGACACAGTTCTCACAGATAGGTGCTCTTGTCGTCTAGGTGGAATCGAGAAGCTGGCTCTCGGAAGCCGATTGCCGAAGGCTTACAGCACTGGATTTATAGGCTGCATAAAGGATGTGATTGTTGATCGACAGGAGCTCCAGCTAATCGAAGACGCCTTGAATAATCCCACAATATTACACTGTCCAGCCAAAAAATGAACAGGCTATGCCTACTGCTGTAATTATTTTCTATTTTTGTATACTTTTATTGCTTTTTATATTGAAAATGTTTTTTTTTGTTGCAGTATATCAAGCTAATCTCACAAGCAAACCAAACGATCAAAATGTCCCTGGCTATAGCTACACTGTACACAGTTAGTTCGGTTGTACTTGAACCTGTGATATTTGGTGCTGGTGTTATCTACTGTCTTCATTGAATTGATTTGCTCCACAATCTAAGAACTAGTTCAGCCCTTCTAATACAAATTCAAGTTCAGGATTATTGTCACATGTATACTGCTAAATGAAACAGCATTCCTCCAGACCAAGGTGCACAACACAGTACGTATAATTCACTCGCAACACAAAGGGAATATTTCCACAAATAATAAGTTGCATTCATGACACAAGTTAAAAAGTAAACAGTATAATGCTTACTGTTGCATCATGTGTGATGAGACCTGGGTGGTGACAGAGAGTTCAGTAGCCTTACGGCCTGGGGGAAAAAGCTGGTTCCCATCCAAACAGCTCTTGTCCTAATGCTACAGTACCTCCTGCCTGATGGTAAGAGGTCAAAGAAATTGTAGGACAGATGGGAGGGATTACTAAGGGCCCTACATACACAGGACTCCTAATAAATATCTCTAATGGTTATCAGAAGGATCCCAATGGTGACTGGCAGCATTCAGCACCATTATGATCACATACTATAGTGCGGATATGATAAACTTGTTTACTTATTTGACTCCTTGAGTCAAATTACCACACCCAATAAAACTCCAGATACTGTTTATTCCTTTGCTTGTAATGAACTATGCCATTTTGTTTGTTCAATTATATGCTTCATTGGGAATTAGACGTATTGCAAGACTGAACGAGGCAATGCAAAATGTATTTGTGGAAACTAGAGATGGGAAATTATTACTCAAAAACAAATGGAACTGGTGTGAAGCCTACCCCTTTTGAAAATATCAACGAGAGACATCATCAAATTAATCAGGACCTGAAATATTTTTAAAATAGTTTTCCACAGTAATACTAGGCAGCACGGTAGCATAGCGGTAAGAACATTGCTTCACAGTGCCAGCAACCCGAGTTCAGTTCCTGTCATTGACTGAAAGGAGTTTTTGTACATTTTCCCACATGACCGTGTGGGTTTCCTTCCACATTCCAAAGTATAGAGCATAGGTTAATTAGTCACATGGGTGTAATTGGTTGGCATGGATTCGTTAGGCCAGAAGGGCCTGTTACTGAGCTGTATCTCTAAATAACTAAATAATCTTCAATTAAATGGTTAACATTATCATGCTCTGCTCAAGACATTTTTGACTAATTTTATAGTTAGAGGAAGAAAATTTGGATTGGATAAAGTAATGCAATATTTTGTGAAATATTATTGGAGCCTCCATATTGATATGCGTTCCTTCATTCTGTCCATAATATATTGCTCACTATTCCTTGCAGCAATCCCACAAATTGAGGTAAACATTTACTGCTTTCCATTGACAGGTAAAATGTGGAAAACATATAAAAGTTTCTGTCCATTTAGAGATCCTTTTATAATGTGTTGACATTATGCTTTTCCAGGCACAGAAATAACCCCACTCCTTATATTAATTACTGACTGTGTATAGTGTAG
This sequence comes from Hemitrygon akajei, assembly GCF_048418815.1. Classification (NCBI taxonomy): domain Eukaryota; kingdom Metazoa; phylum Chordata; class Chondrichthyes; order Myliobatiformes; family Dasyatidae; genus Hemitrygon; species Hemitrygon akajei. The sequence continues at coordinate 46,078,864 of NC_133152.1, forward strand.
GCCAATGTGTGACAATACTTTTTGCATGACACTTGTGAGATTGCATGTGGCCTGAAGGCCTTGGGACTGTGAAAAATAAACTGATATTGTAAAGGTAATGGTTAAAGACCAGTATTCTGATAGAAATGACAGTCAAGAAGCAAAAAGCTTTGTCTCACATGTGGCATGCTACTGAGACAGCCCCATTATATAATTTTGTCCAAAGCTGCTGCTTGTTGTAGATGTACCGCATCTATAGACTTGGCCAGTGGAAATTTCATGGGCATTGGTAAAGCTGTATTCACTTGGTAATTATACATGGGGCTGTTGGGGAAGGTTTGCTGAAAACGAGCTTTGCTTTATTGAATTATGAAATTCTTCTTCTTCTAAAGCCTGTCACCCCTTCTGGGGCATAGGCCACCGACAGTAGCTCGCCGGAGTCCTCTTTCTGGGCCAGTCTTTCAAGTCCACCTGTAGCCCATCTGTATGACTTCTAAGCGAAGATCCTTCCTCTCCCAGGGATGAGGTCTTTGAAGCTCCTGTTGGCGTTTCTGTAGCTCTGGGTTTTTATGGGATGGGGTTGCTAGCCCCATGGCCCAATCCTCCCCCTTTCGCAGCCGGGCTTGGGGGCCATCCATGGCAGAGTTCAACTACAAAATACGCCAAGGATTTTGCAAGTGGCCATGAATGTGTCTAGACTGCTGTAAAAAAAAATTTGGTCTTTGCAATGTGCACTGATTCAGATCGGGATACTCGTCATCAGCTTTAGTCATTGGTGTTATTTTTTTAATTTCTAACTCTATCATGTGATTTTTTTTCTTTCCATAGGAAGTACAGTTCAGCCTTAACAATTAGTATGCATTCCTGGTATTTCCATATATTATATGACAGTCCAACGCATTTCTTTATATGGCCCTGTGGTGAGGTAGCCTATAAGGAATTTGTTAGAAGCGAGGGGAGATAATGCATTGGCAAGGAGAGGCAAAGTGTCTGCCTATTGTAGATGATAAAGACCGGAATGTTCTTCTGATACACGAATGTTCTTCACGGTAGCGTGGCAGTTAGCGAGACGCTATTACAGCTTGGGGCGTCAGAATTTGGAGTTCAACTCCGACGCCCTCTGTAAGGAGTTTGTACGTTCTCCCCGTGTGATCATGTGGGTTTCCTCCCACAGTCCAAAGACGTACTGGTTAGTGAGGTAATTGGTCATTGTAAATTGTCCTGTGGTTAGGTTAGGGTTAAATAGGCGGGTTGCTGGGTGTGGCAGCTCGTTGGGTCGGAAGTGCCTGTTCTGTGCTGTATCTCTAAATAAAAATAAATAATTATTTTGAAGGCCTTCCCCATTGCTGGAGCTGGCATGTTTTATAACGTAACTTTGCCAAAAGATATTCTGCAAAGGGCAATGACATTTGTAATGCCTCACAGTGTGATATTGTCATCTGTTTGGTCTATAATTAATTTTGGTGGTTGCCATGGTTTCAATCACTGTCATCAAGTCGCAGGTTTCTCTGCAATATTGTTTATTTTGTTGCTTTTATCAAATGACCTCTGGCCCTTTGCAGTGACCCAAAATTTCTGTACCCTGTTGACCTTAGCTTGCTTACCGCACTATTATTACCTACGGCGGTGAGCACCCGGCCCTCTGAAACACAGGTCACTCAGTTTGAGAGGAGCCCATGGAATGATTTTGCTTGTTTTGTCAAACTGGGAATTAAAGAGATCAAGTGAAAAAAGAAACATTCCAAATGCTGTGTCTTGTCTTCAGAGATGTTTGTGAGAAAAGTGTGGGGGGGGGGGGGCACGTGGGGAGGCCTCAGAAATGCCTTAAATGCCGAGTTTGCCAACCATGTGGTGAACCCCACCTGCACACACCTTGTGTGGTGCACATATTTTTATTTGATGTTCTATTGCTGACGTTTTAACTCTAGTGTAAAAATTATTCAAGCCCTTTTTTTTAAAAAAAGAAATTGCTGGTTTTATTTATGTGTTTCCATACAATGTATTTTCAGGTACATGGTCATTGAAAACTGCTGTAATTAATCTGTAAGGACACGACACAGTATGTGATCAGCATGATGTAACCATTACTAACTTTATTACTCGTGTTGTTTGGCCAATCATCATGAAATAAAATGTAAAACTTCGAAACATATTTGATTCCCCTTTTTGTTTGGAAACGTTTTTGTTCAGGTACACGGTAGTGCAGCAATTGGCGTATTTGCTTTACATCAGCTGCTGAAAGATCAGTGTTCGGTTCTTGCTCCTGTCTGTAAGGAGTTTGTACATTTTCACCGCTGGGGTTTCCTCTGGGCGCTCTGGTTTCCTTCCACATTGCAAAGGCAAACAGTTAGGGTTAGTGCATTGAGGGCATGCTACTTTGACTGTTGGCACCAGAGGTATGGTGATACTCCCAGACTGCCCAGTACAATCATCCCTGATCTGATCTGTGTGGCGCATGGCCAGGTGGATAAGGTGTTGGTCTAGTGATCTGAAGGTCACTGGTTCGAGCCTTAGCTGAGGCAGCGTGTTGTGTCCTTGAGCAAGGCACTTAACCACACATTGCTCTGTGACGACACCGGTGCCAAGTTGTGTGGGTCCTGATGCCCTTCCCTTGGACAACATCGGTGGCGTGGAGACGGGAGACTTGGAGCATGGGCAACTGCAGGTCTTCCATACAGCCTTGCCCAGGTCTCAGTCATTATCGAAAATCGATGGACAGCCGAAGAAGAAGAGAGAGAGAGAGAGATTTAATGCAAACAACTCACTTCACTGTATATTTCATTGTATGCTTACAAATAAACCTAATAATTTTTTTTGTAATATATTCAGTTTCTGCATTATAGTCGTGACCAAAACAAGTGCAAAATTCTGTGGATCATAAACACAAGAGATTCTACAGATGCTGGAAATTTCGAGCAGCACAAACAAAATGCTGGAAGAACTCAATTAGGCAGCATCTATAGAGGGGAGCAGTCAGGCCAAGACCTCAACCCTTCATTCAATAGACTTGCCGAGTTCCTCCAGCACTTTGTATGTGTCACACAAAGCTAACTTCAAGTTCAAGTTTATGGTCATCTGACTGTATGTATGTACACACACACACACACACACACCCCTCCCCCCCAAACAAAACAACGTTCCTCCGGACCATGGTGCACCCAGATAACATATACAACAAAATATTAACATAAATTAGTTAATAAAATTAACTTTAATTGATTACCAATTCAAAGATGTATGTAGTGCACAGCAGAGTCAAACAGCATAAGTGTCGACAGCAAACAGCTCACTGTCCTAGTGATGAGACCTCGATGGATGCAGGGTATTCATTATCTCATAGTCTGAGGGAAAAAGCTCTTACCTAGTCTGACAGTCCTATTCCCGTTGCTCTTGTACCCTTAATCTGACAGTATTGGTTCAAAGAGATTGTGGGATGGGTGGTAGGGATCCTCAATAATGCTTCGGGCCCTTTGTTTGCAACTCTCCCGGTAAATGTGGGAAGGAAACCCCAGTGATCCTCTCTGTGATACCGGACAATCCAGGGGAAGTAAAAGGAAAAGAGAAGGCAGTTACAAACAATATTGTGTTGGAGCTCCAGAGAAAGTACGGTGCCGGTAGACAATAAGGTGCAAGGATCATGATGAGGTGGATTGGGAGCTCAAGAGTTCATCTTTAGTATACAGAGATCTATTGCAGAGTCAGATAATGGGGGGTAAAGGCCTTGGTCCATACTCTCGGGGTTTTGTATTTTCTGCCCAAAGGGTGAGGGGGAGAACAGAGAATGTCTGGAGAGGGAGGGATAATGTTATTGTATTTTCTGGCACAGAGCGGTTCTGTTGTTAAACATATTGGTGGGTGTCCAATGTGGCAGGAATGGAACATCTCTACTTTCTGAGTACGCTAAAGAGCACTGGGTGATGCATATCGAAAGTCATGTCATTCTACAGGTGTGCAGTTGAGAGCATCCTAACATGCTGCATCACTGTGTACTATAGAAACTGCACTATGGCGAACAGGAAGCCTCTAAAACAGGTAGTGAAAGCTGCTCAACACGTCACCAGCACCAGCCTACCTGTCAAAAGCACATACATACAGAAAGGTGCTGGAGAAGGGCCAATAACATCAAATCCCACCCACCCTGCTTGTTCCACTCTTATCAGGGGGGAGGCTACGTAGCATCCACACCAGGACCACCAGGCTCAAAAACAGTTACTTTCCCCAAGCAGTAAGGCTGATCAACACCTTCACTCACTAACCCACCCCTCTATAACCCCAACCACCACTACTTTATCATTTCCTGATAGAGTCACCTTATGTACTGACACTCCTGTGCCAAGTATCACTTTATGGACATACAATCAATCTGTGTATATAAGCTATCTTATGTATTTATATTATTGTGTTCTTTATCTTACTGTGTTTTTTTGTGCTGCATTGGACCCAGATGAATAATTATTTTGTTCTCCGTTACACTTGTGTACTGGAAATGATGTTGAATATTAAACAAACATACAAAGCACAGGGAGTGCAGATGAAGTCCACAGAGGGGAGGCTAATTTGTGTGATAGACTGGGCTGCATCCACAGCTCTCTACTGTTCCTTGCAGTTTGGGCAGAGTAGCTACCTTAACAAGCCCTGGTGCATCCAGATAGGATGCTTCTTCGATGGTGCAACTGTAAAAACTGGTGAGGGTCTTTGGAGACATGCCAAACTTAAAGATGTTGCTTATGAAGAATTGTAAGTTCATTGTAAAATATAAACTAGATCATATTTGAGAATCACTCATGAGTCAAAAAAAGAGCATGTCAGACAGATACAATAAATAAATGAACTGCACAGGGAAGAGAAAAAGATAAAAAGTTAAGTTGCAGTTTCAAAAAGAACACTAATCTGCTTGCTGTTGATGAAAAATCTGATAATGATGAGAGTGATGCAGGACTAGATTTACAATGTGAAAGCTAACTACAGGCAAGCAGAAGGACCTACACCAGAAGTGAACAGCAAATTAATAAAATGGAATTGGACACTGGGTTAGCTGAAGCAGTCATTCCACAAAATGAGTTTGAACGGCATTTCAAAGATACTGAACTGAAGCCTACAGATATCCAACTGAGAACATTTACTGGAAAAAAGATAGCTCTTGTGGGATTGACATTCTTAACAGTGAAATACAAAAACCAACAAGCCACATTGGGCTTGTATGTGGTAAAAGCAGGAGGATCAGCATTGTGGGGCCATGATTGCCTGAGATAACTACAATTTGATCCATCCACCATTTGCATGTCACATCCCCTGCAATAGAGTCAACTAAATTAAGAAAGGTACTGGATGATGCCACAGCAGTGTTCAAGGATGGCATTGGAAAAATCAAACATATCAAGGGTAAAATAATCACAAGATCAGAAGACAAAGGAGCAGAAGTAGGCCATTCGGCCCATTGAGTCTGCTCTGCCACTCCACCATGAGCTAAATTATTCTCCCATCTAGTTCCAATTTCTGGCTTTTCCCCCCATTAATGTTAAATGAAAATGCCTTACACAAGTTTTGTCAAGCTTGTCCCATACTTTACACCATCTGTGATACAGTAGCCAGTGAGCTAGATCATATGGAGACTGAAAGAATTCTTTGGAATGAGTGGACCCCATGAGAAGAATGGGTCTGTAAGGATCTGTGGTGATTTTAAGGTCACCATTAACACAGTATTGAAAGTAGATCAATACCCAAGGTGCAGAATACAGGGTACTTTTGCAAAACTTGCTGGAGGAGGCAACTTCAGCAGAGCAGACTTAGCTGAAGATAGAAAATGGAGATGGAAAAAGAATCCAAAGAGTTCCTCACTATAAACACTCACAAGGGCTTTATTGTTTTAATAGGCTTAGTTTGAAGTAACACCTTCTCCTGCACTCTGGCAGAAAGCTATGGACCAAGTGCTGTAAGGCTGTCCAAACACTCATTGTTACCTGGATGACATCATTGTTACCAGTAAGTATGACAAGGAACATCTCCAAAATCTCATGACAATGGTAAAGAGATTAGAAGATCATGGGCTCTTTACACAATGCAACAAGTGTGAATTCTTTAAACCAAGCATCACTTAGTGTGGTCACACCATTGATGGACAAAGATTACGTAAGTGTACTGAGAAAATTAAAACAGTGGTAGATGCCCCAACAGTTGCAGTCTTTTTTTAAGATTTGTCAATTACTATAGCAGGTTCTCAAGCCTGGCAACTGGGCTCCACCTCTTGTATGCATTACTACAGATCAGGAAGAAATGACAATGGACATAGCAGTGTGAGTTGGCAAAGACAAAGGAAATGGTGATGCCAGACCACTCACACACTATAATCCACACGTCCAGTGAAGCTTGCCCATGATGCCTTGCCTTATGGTATAATTGCAATGATGTCACATGTTGCGAGTGATGGAAGTGAATGTCCGTTAGCTTTTGCTCTCTTACCATTGCAGAGAAAAATTACGCACAGATTGACAGAGAGGCCTTGAGTCTGATTTGGGGTGTAAAATGATTCAACCAGTAGTTGTTTGGGAGGGACTTTACCCTTGTTACTGGTCATCAATGACTTACGTCCATTTTCAGTCCATGAAAGGGTGTGCCACTAACAGCAACAACATGAATACAGAGATGGGCTGTTTATCGGAGGAAACAATTACAAGACTGAATTCAAGAGCATGACTAATCATGGAATTGCTGAGGGATTGTCCATTTACCATTGGGAAAAGCAAATACTTGAAAAATGTACAAAATACACCGCTCAACATATTCTCCCTAACTCAAATCAAGCCTCCCTGTTTTGCAAAGATGATCCGAAGGGAAACCAGAAAAGACCCCAGACTATCTCAGGCAACCTAGAAAGGCTGGAATGTGCAACAGAGTTCCCATTTCCCCCCTTTTTACCAATGCCGGGATGAACTTGCTCTTGACGGAGGTTGCCTTATGTGGAAATTGAGAGCTGTACCATCCAAGCTGAGAGCTAAAGTGTTGGAGGAGCTATGTACTGGTAATCTAGGCATGGTCAAAATGAAAGCGTGAAACTTTGTCTGGTGGCCTAGAATAGGTTAGCAGATTGAGCAGATTACCATGCACTGTCGGGATGCCAACATGTCCAGAAGATGCTCAGACCAGCACCTTTCCAACCCTGGAAGAGGATTCATGTGGATTTTGCTGGACCATTCATGGGCAACAATTTCTGGTTGATGCAGCTACTAAGTGGCCAGAAGTGTTCCCAATGGACTCCACTGCACCCCTGCACTCTGTTGAGAAGCCTCTACTCAAGTCTGGTGTTCCAGAACACTCAGTCAGTGACAATGGACCACAGTTTGTTGCAGAACAGTTTCAGTTATTCCTGAAAATGAATGTTAAAAGACATATTACATCTGCACTGTACCACCCAGCTACAAATGACTTGGTGGAATGTTTCTTTTTCAGAGTCTAAAGTACACATTGCAAGCAATGTCAGCAGAACACACTACACTAACACTGAATCAGAAGCTCACCAATACCCTCCTTGCATTTCACAATACAGCAAACTCCACAACCAGAACTCACCAGCTATGCTGTTCCTGGGTCATCCCTTGCGTTGATGCTTCAATCTCCTCAAACCCTATCTCAGAGGGAGTATGGAGGACAAACAGCTGAGACAAACTGAAGCAACACACACAAAATGCAGAAGGAACTCGGCAGGCCAGGCAGCATCTATGGAAAAGAGTAAACAGTCGACGTTTCTGGCCGAGACCCTTCATCAGGACTGGAGTAAAAAAGATGCAGAGTCAGAGATAGAAGGTGGGGGGGGGGGGGGGGACGGGAGCGAGGAACACAAGGTGATGGGTGAAGTAAACAGTTGGGAAGTTGATTGGTGAAAGAAATACAGGGCTGAAGAAGGGGGAATCTAATAGGAAAGGACAGGAGGCCATGGAAGAAAGAAAAGGGGGAGGAGCACCAGGGGGAGGTAATGGGCAGACAAGGAGATAAGGTGAGAGAGGGAAAAGGGGTTGGGGAAATGGCGAAAGGGGGGGCAATACTGGAATTTTGAGAAATTGATGTTCATATCATCAGGTTGGAGACTACTCAGACGGAAGATAAGGCATTACTCCTCCAACCATCATGACAGTAGAGGAGACCATGGACTGACATGTTGGAATTGGAATGGGAAGTGGAATTAAAACGGGTGGCCACTGGGAGATCTCGCTGTTTCTGTGGACGGGGTGTAGGTACTTGGTGAAGTGCTCTCCCAATCTACGTTGGATCTCACCGATATACAGGAGGACACACCGGGAGCACTGGCAGACAAATTGAAGGCTCCTCAGAGAAGGAGGTTTTGATGCTTCTCTCCTGTACAAGCAGTCCTAGTGAGGGACTACGGAGGTGATCAGAAGTGGGTACTTGGAAAGATTAAGGACAGAACTGGATCACTCTCCTACACAGTGGAGATTGCATCTGATAATTTCTGAAGACGACACATTGATCAGTTGAGGAGTGCAGAGTGTAATTGTTAGAGAAGAGCTGTCAGGACCACTTCCTGCAGTCTCAGAGTCAACTCCCACACCCAACACGGAGGAAGCCCTAGAACCTGAGATTGTTTCACAGCCGCAAGTCTCACTTACCAAGCACAGTAACCCCCCCTTATCAGGAAAGACATTATCGCACAAGTGTACGAAATCATCCACACTGATTGGATCTTTTGGCATTAATGAGACAATTTAAAATTTACTTTGCTGTGGATGTCTGTGTAGTAGACATGTCTGTGTATTATCTAGTATACTGTGTATACAGTTGAGGTGCATTCCATATTAAGTTGGAGTTTATAGCTGTGCAGAGGGGTGTTGTGTATTTAATATTTCAGTAATATTTGAACATATTGTAAATATATTGTTTGATTAAGCTTAATGCATTGCAAGTTATTTGTTAAAGAGTGGCATGTCATCACGTCACCACATGATATGTGCATGCCTTGCTTAAAGTAAAAACTAAATTAGCACAGGTTCTCCTGGGCTCCCATCTTTTCCTTACAATTAGTTTTATGTTTTGGTGTTAAAAATAATAGAACTAGATTAATTGGATACAACTGGGTGGCGCAGATTCATTGGGCCAGAAGGACCTGTTACTATACTGTATCTCTAAATAAAACCAAAATTAAAGTTGATGAATATTACAGATTTATTGACGTTCATTTATGTATTGCAATACTAGAATCAAAAATGCAAAGGTACACCCACACCTCTCTGTTGTTTCTAATGGTCTCAGGCAATACCAAACCGTGATACGTAATGTGTGATGCACCATCAATAACTCTGAGACGTGGGTTAAGGTAGGCTTTTATTGGCTGGAAGAAAGCACAAGCAGCAAGTGACCATCACACAACATCCTGGAGACTGAGGCCGGGGCTGTGTCTCCAATCGCCTTTATACTGGGGGCTGTGGGAGGAGCCACAGGAGCAGTCACCAGGGAGGGCGTGTCCAGACAGGTATATGTAGTTCACCACAATGTGTAAATGGTATAGTATTTATGCATCACAGGTTTAGAGTCATAGAAAAGTACAGTACAGAAATAGACCCTTTAGTCCATCTAAACCATTTAAACTGTCTAGTACCATGGACCAGCACTGGGACCGTGGCCCTCCATGCTTGTACCTACCCAAACTTTGCCAGAATGTTGATATCGAGTTCACATGTACCACTTATGCTGGCAGCTTATTCCACACTCTCACGACCCTCTGAGTGAATTAGTTCCCCTCATTTATAATGTGTGTGGTTAAGGTGTTGGACTAGCGATCTGAAGGTCATGAGTTTGAGCCCCAGCCAAGGCAGCGTGTTGTGTCCTTGAGCGAGACACTTAACCACACATTGCTCCAGTCCACCCAGCTGAAAATGGGTGCCGGCAAAGTGCTGGAGGTTAACCTCGCAATAGACTGGCGTCCTATCCAGGCTTCACACCACAGAAACTGGCATAAGCACCAGCCTGATGAGCCTATAATGCTTGGGATGGATAGACTTTAACTTTTTTTAGCATTTATAATGTGTATTTATGTATACAGATTTATAATATGTAATTATGTCATATTTATGTATTACAGATTTGTAATTTGCAATTATGTAGTACTTATGTATTACAGATTCCAAATGTATAATGTAAACTGAATGCAAAGGAATTTAAAATCCTACTGGAAAGTAAGTGGCTCTCAGACCTTCCCACAAAGCATAATTGTGTTGTAATCCTGTGATGGAAGTCATGGTGCTGAGCAGCAATCACAGTTGATGGTTAGCAAGGGCCTTTTTGTTGGACTGAATGTCACCAGAAATCTAATTATGATGTTCAGCTGATATAAATTGATCTTTGCAGTTGAGAGACAAAGATGCTTGACTCATTTAATTCCACCACACACTTGGCCTTTGTAACTTACCCAAGGCCATTTTCTCCCAGAATAAAAGCTCAGTGTTTATGCCCATTGGCACTTGGCTATAAACACCAGAACTAGATTGATTTTCAAACAAGGGTCTGAAACCGATTACGTGGAATGCTCTATGTGTGAATGCATCATTCAAATTTAAGGAAGAATCTATAAGCAGGAAAAGTTATTTGCAATTTTGATATCAAGAAATTCTAAACCAATAGATGTGCTCTCCAGAAATTTATTTAAAATAATATTACGTTTCAAAATAGGTGAGTAACATGCTGAGAGTAATCATTAATTTTATTCAGAGATACAGTGTGTAATTTACAATGACCAATTAACCTACTAACTAGCATGTCTTTGTGGGAGGTAACTGAAGCACCTGGCAGAAGCCCATGAGCACATGGAAAGGACACACACTTAACACTTCAGCAACAGCTTCTTTCCCCTGCGCCATCAGATTTCTGAATGGACAATGAACCTAAACACTACCTCACTATTTTTCCCTATCTTTGTGCACTACTTACATAGTTTAATTTTCTTTTAATATATACTTATTACAACTTGTAATTTTATTAAAAAATAATACATTTTTCTGCCGCAAAACAAAATAAATGAGTCTCTGTGGACAGTGGCAGGCGGTAACTGGTGAGGTATTGTAGGGATTAGCGGTTTGTCTGCAGCTATGCTTGATGATTCGATGGGCTGAATGGCCAAATTCTGCTCTTATGTATTGTGGTTTTATTTCATCACATCCTGTGATTATGGGACTAGTTCAGATAGATGTCTTGTTTAGCATGGATGAGATGGGCTGAAGGGCCTGTTACCCCTTAGAACAGAGATGAAGAGGAATTTCTTTAGCTGTAGGGTGGTGCATCTGTAGATTTAATTGTTACAGATAGCTGTGGAGGCCAAGTCATTAGATATATTTAAAGTGGCGGTTGACTGGTCATCAATTAACAACAGCATCAAAGTTTATGAGGAGAAAGCAAGAGAATGGGGTTGAGAGGTAAAATAAATCGGCCATGATCTATTGGTGGAGCAGACTCGATGGGCCGAATAATCTAATTCTGCTCCTGTGACTTATTTCAAAGTTTGTCATCAGCGCTAAACAGGATGCGATTATAAATTATGATTGGGAAGCAAAAAGGCTTCAAGGCACTTTAGAATGAGGGGAAATTGGCAAAAACATATCAGATGTCAAATAATGAGAACACTAAACTATATGAAAAATAAAAAGGCGACATTTCAGTGTTAGATTACGAAGTTGTGATATTCAAAAAGACTGGGGTTTTCTTGCACAGCAGTCACCGAAAGCAAATAGGCAGCAAGCAGTTCATTATATTTGCCTTCCTACCGAGAGGATGAGGAAGTTAGGATTTTTTCTGAGAATTGCTCAGGGCGGGATTCGAAACCACAGAGTGAGAATCTGGCCCTCCGGAGCGCGCACAAACCGCACGCGGGAGCGTGCGCACGCGCGCACCCCAGGCTCCCAAAGCAATTGGTCTCGCGACCGATTCGGTAGGCGGGGCTCTTTTAAAAGCGCTGATTGGCCACTGGGGGCGGGAGGCCCTTTTTCGCCTCCGATTGGTCGATGAGTGGCGCTGTCGGGCTGGCAGGAGCGAGAGCGCGCCGGTCGGTTACCGGGGCGGGTGATTGTGTGCGCGTTCACGCGCGCGGTCCTCGGCCGCTCTCCTCCTCACTCGCCCGGCAGCGCCATGACATCCCGGAGGTAAGACAGACCGGCGGTCCGCGCTCCCCCGGTAGAGGTCGAGGTGACGGGTTGGTGACCGCGAGGGGAAGCTGACGTCCCCAAACCCCCTTCCCCACTGACCTGGAGTTCCTGGTCCCTCAGCCTGGCGGGGAGGGGTGGGAATTCCTACCTCCCTACCTCCCCTCAGTCCGGGGTTCACCTGCCCGATCCTACCTTCCCAGTTCCCACCCTCCCCTCAGTCCGGAGGTTCACCTACCCGATCCTACCTTCCCTCAGCCGGGGGGGGGGTCACCTACCCGGTCCCACCTCCCCACCCTCCCCTTAGCCCGGTCGTCACCTACCCGGTCCCACTTCTCCACCCTCCCCTTAGCCCGGTCGTCACCTACCCGGTCCCACCTCTCCACCCTCCCCTTAGCCCGGTCGTCACCTACCCGGTCCCACCTCTCCACCCTCCCCTCAACCCGGGGGTCACCTACTAGGCTCTACATTCCCAATGCCTGGGTGTCATCTGCTCGAACCGGCTCCCGGCCTCCCCGCAGCCCAGGGGTTACCTACCTGGTCCCACCCTCCCCACTGTCCCGGGGAGATACAGTACCTCCCCTCAGCCCGGGGGTCACCTACCCAGCCTCATATCCCCTCGGCCTCGGGATCACCTATCTTGCCCCACCTCCACCTCAGACCCGGATCCCTCAACACACTGCTGCCCCTCCCCCATTTCTGAGTCACTGACATCCTCATCTCCTCCCCCCATCCCACCACCATTTCCTCCGCTCTGAGTTGAGCTCTCCTCCCCTCGAGCCCCTCCTACCTCCGCTTCCCACCATTTTCTTAATGGACTTGTGACTAATGACTCTAACCCACCCGTCCCCGATGCAGTAACACCCCTTCCCCTTCACCCCCTCCTGTGTCTCTTCCTCCCTACCATGGTCACCACTTGCTCTCCGTTTTCTACTTTCAGAATCAGGTTTAATATCTGTAGTAAATGTTATGAAAGTTGTTGTTTTGAGGCAGAATTACATACTTAAAATACTATAAATCACAATAAGTATATAAAATTTTAATGAAATAAGTAGTGCAAAAAGAAAGAAAATATAGTGAGGTAGTGTTCATTCAGAAATCTGATGGAGTAGAGAAAGAAGCTGTTCTTAACCGTTGAGTGCGTGTCTTCGGGCTCCTGTACCTCTTTCCCAATGGGAGTAATGTCCTGGTTGATGGGGTTCCTTAATGATGGATGCCGCCTTGTTAGCCCCCAGTAACTCAGTCAAAGTCCATGAATGTGAATTATTGCACTGATTTTCCATGAATGATTCACTGCTTCTCACCCTCAGCATGTGTGGGGACAGATGTCAGTGATGTTCCTCCCCACCTGCTTTAAATCTGGTTACATATGCCCTTGGCAATAAACTTCAATATCAGATAAAGTACAAACCTGAGCTCCCAGATTAGACTACTGTCTGATGAGGGATTTGTTCCCGAGCTCCCATTATAGGCTGTGGAAAAATGTTTCTGCCCATATAGGAATGCCAAGTGAAATTGATGTTGGATGCTGCATCTTGCTTAGGCCAAGTAGCTTGAGGTGAGCAATGAAATGGATAGGTCATTGCTAAAGTTGCGCCTGTGGAAAATGTAATCTGTACTTTCTATATAATTTATATTCTGTGTTGTGTGAATATATATGCCTGTGAAGCTGCTACAGGCAAGTTTTTCATTGTACTTGTACCTCACCGTACTTGTACGCATGCCAAGAAAATCAGACTTGTAACTGAATGCTCAGCAATATGGCAAATAGAATATAATCAGGGAAAATGCAAAGTTCTCTGCTTCCTAGATAGTGGGTTTCCGGTAAGATAGCGGTGCGTTCAATCGCAGTGGCTTCTACAGAGTCAACCAGATGTGTCACTGTCCTTACTGAACATTTTTTTGCAATTACAAAATTCTGCTAGACATTAAAGCACTTAAGTACTGCAGGTCTACCCATCAGTGAGTTGCTCATTGTCGAAGAAACTGAAGGAGCTGGACTTGGTGTGGCTCGTGCTGCTACCTACATCTGCGAGGTAGCAGAGGAATCGGTCTGTGAAGACTGTGTGCAGTCTAGCAGTGATCATCTGATCATTGAGTCCTGCTGAAGGGTTTCAACCCGAAATGTTGAATGTACTTTTCTCCCCGTCGATGCTGTCTCACCTGCTGATTTACTCCTGCATTTTGTGTCTATCGCTTAGATTTTCTTGTGTGAGTGATCAGCTTAGTTGTCTTTCTTGTTATTGCAAGTCGAATTCACTAGGTTATCGGCCGCCATCAGGAACTTGGCCTCAAGCCACGGAGTCACCCAGGAGAGAGGCGCAGAGTAGTTGCAATCAACGGGAGGTGGGATGCTGGAGTCAGTGCTGCCCCCCATTGTTTGCTCAGCAGAAGACAAGCTGTATTGTGTTTGACGGCAGACTGCTGCAAAATCCATGGACAAAAAAATTCATTTTTTGTGTGACTGTATTTTAGTGATATCTTACACGCTTGCTATCCTATATGTGCCTTGTGCTGTGTGACTGTTGGTAATGTGTTTTGTATCTTGGCTCTGGAGCAACACTTTCATTTGGCAACACACACAAAATGCTGGTGGAACACAGCAGGCCAGGCAGCATCTGTAGGAAGGAGCACAGTTGACGTTTCAGGCCGAGACCCTTCTGCCTGTCCTGCTGCGTTCCACCAGCATTTTGTGTGTGTTGCTTGAATTTCCAGCATCCGTAGATTTCCTCGTGTTTGAGTTCTAACTTTCATTTTGGCTGTATTCATGCAAATTCCTGTATGGTTGAATGACAATTAAACTTAAACTTGTGTACTTCCATTTTAAAAGAAACAAAAGGCAGTGTGTCTTGTTTTTAGAATGACAATGGATTTGAAAGTTCAGAGGGACTAGGATGATTTTGTGCACAGGTAAGTTATTGTAGTGGTTAGTGTGATGCTATTATAGGTCAGGGTGTTGGAGTTCAACTCTGGCTTCCTTTGTAAGAAGTGTGTACATTCTCCCAGTTATATGCATGGGTTTCCTCCCAGTCTAAAGGTGTACTGATCAGTAGGTTAATTGGTCATTGTAAACTGTCCTGTGATTAAATAGGCTGAGGTTAATCGGTGGGTTGTTGGGCCGGAAAGACCTATTCTTTAAATCAATAAATTGCTGGAACAACTCAATGGTTCATGTAATATGTGTAGAAGGAAGAGGACAATCGGTATTTCACATCAAAACCATTCATCGGTGTGGATGAAGGGTCCGTTTGAAAGATCTTGACCAAAAAATGTCGATTGTGCCAAGTTGCTGCCCGACCTCCTCGCTCCTCCAGCAGTTTGTGTGTTGTTCCAGATTCCACCATCATCAGTCTCTTGTGTCTCTGTTTGCTATATTGATTTCTGGGCTGATAGATTTGTCATAGAGCAATACAGTACAGATACAGATCCTTCAGCTCAACAAGTCCACGCTGAACACAGTGCCCACCCAGCTAGACCAAATTTGCTATTTTAAGCTCCGCCCCTCCATGTACTTATCCAAGTGCATCTTAAAATTAGACGATTGCACCTGCCTCAACCACTTCCTCTAGCAGCTTGTTCCATCAACTCTTCACTCTCTGTGGAAAAAATTGTCCCTTTGACTCTTAAGTCTTTCCCCTCTCAATCTAAACTTGCGCCCTGGTTTTAGACTCCCTTAACTTGGAGAAAAGACTTATCGTCCACCTTCTCCTCCTCTCTCATAATTTTGAACATCATTATAAGGTTGCGCCTCTTTGCCCTGACTTTATAGCACTTGTGATATCGATTTTATAATAGAAACATTATGCTGCAATGAGATTGAGTATTGTGTACAATTTTGGTCATCTATTCTAGGAAAGGCATCATCAAACTGGAGAGAATGCAGAACAGATTTATAAGGATACTGCCTGAACTAGAGAGCCTGGGTTCTAGAAAGAGGTCAGCCATGCTGGATCTTTATTCCCTGCAGTGTAGGAGAATGTGGGGTAATCTTTAAGAAGTTTATAAAATCATGAGGGGAATATAGTTAATGTGGACAGTATAGTATCTTGTGCAAGCTTGGAACTAATATCTTTAGTTTTAAGAAACTTCATCAGATTACAAGATTTAATTCTGAGCCATTCCAGTGGGACATGCGTATTGACATGTTAGTAAGGGTCTAAGGTAGGCTTCATTGTCTGTCTGACCTGATTTCATTGAACAGAGATGCTCAACCAAAAATTACTCATGGTTTTCTAAAGGACAGCAAACATATCTTGACACTGCATGAACCTTCCAACTGTATCCACAGTTATCTTGGGTATACTTCTTCCCACCTTGTCTCTTGTAAAAAATGCTATTTGTCTTAGCCACACAGCTGATCCCAGCATGAGGCTTTCCTTCTGAGGACATCAGAGATATCCTCCTCCTTCAAAGAACAGGGTTTCCCTTCCTTCACTATTGTTGCTGCTCTCTCCCGCGTCTCCACCATTTCCAGGACATCTGTATTCGCCCCATCTTCCAGCTGCCTTAACAAGGATAGAGTTCCTCCTGTCCTTGTCTACCACCCCATGAGCCTCCACATCCAACACATCATTCTCTGCAACTTCCACCATCTTCAAAGGGATCCTACCAATAAACACATCTTTACTTTCTCCACGCCACTCTCACTTTACTCAGGGATCACACCCTCTGTGATTCCCTTATCCATACATCCCTCTCCACTAATATCCATACTGGAAATGACAGAAATGGTATATTTGCCCATTTACTTTCTTCTCACCCCCAGTCAGGGCCCCAAACAGTCCTTCGAGGTGAGGCAACACTTCACCTACGAATCTGTTGGAGCCATCTATTGTATCAGGTGCTCCTGATATAGCTCCCTCTATATTGCTGAGACCCAATTTAGGTTGGGGGACTACTTTGTCGAGCACATCTGCCAAATGCAGAATTTCCCGCTGGCCAACTGTTTTAATTCCTATCCCTATTCCTATTCCAACATAGACTTCTCTTGTGTAACAATGAGCCCACTCTCAGGGTAGAGATCTCATACTTCATCTGGGTAGCATCCAACTTGATGGCATTAGCATTGACTTCTCTCCCTGAACTCTCTTCTTCTGTTCCTCACTCTGACCTCTTACCTCTTTTTACCTGTCTATCACCTCCCCCTGCATTCCCTCCTCCTTCCCTCTATCCCATGGTCCACTCTCTTCTATCAGATTCCTTCTCCAGCCTTTTACCTTACCCACCCACCTGGCTTCACCTATCACCTTTTAGCTTGTCTTCCTTCCCTTCACACCTTTTATTCTGGTATCTTCCCTCCCTCCCCCCCCCCCCCCCCCCCACCTTCCAGTTCTGATGAAAAGCCTTGGCCTGAAAACATTAACTACCGGTAGTTATCCATTTCCATAGATGCTGCCTGAGCTGCTGAGTTCCTCCAGCATTCTGTGTGTATTAACACAGTATATAGAGTTCTTTGTGCAGTGATTGTGCCAGATTAGCTATTTTTTCTTTTTCCCTCTTTTTAAAATTTGGAAATGTGAATTAACATTGAAATCTTTTTTTTTAAGTATTTAAAAGATGACAAAGACAGCCAAACAATCCAAACTTTTGTCATAGAATGTAGAGGTCCACTTACGGTGTTAATAATATTTCCAATCACCTTTGAAGACCTTGCTGTTCTTACACTCTTCTCAGAGTCCTAAGTAAGTTAATTGCAGAAACAGTGCCCAAGTGATGCTGACCACTGCAGACATAAATAAAACCTAGAGGTATTGAAAGTCTGAATTGATGGCAAAACTCAAAAGGTGAGGCATCATCTGTTGAAAGCGCAGCAGTCAGCACCAGGGGTCTGTGACCTTCCTTCATAACTTATTGCCTTTCATACAGCTTCACAAACTTGAAGAGTTCTTATCACGTTGAAGTTTGCAAATACTAAGTTTCCAAACAGGAAGATCTTTTGAGGTCATTGCCAGGTGCACCCCATCTGCTATCATGATCTTGAAACATGTTTTATATCTAGGTTATACATAGTGTAAGAAAAGTTTCAGCAAGTTTGGGCCAGTCTGGTGGTGGTCCTGGATGACAGAGGTTTGATCAGCCTTGTGGCTTCCATGGACTAGCAGCTCTCACCACATGACTTCATATGTCTTCTAGGCGAAGATCCTTCATCTCCTGGGAATGAGGCATCTGTTGGCTTTTCTGTAACACTGGATTTTTATGGGATGGAGTTGCTAACCCCATGCACAACTCTCCTTTTGTAGCTGGACTTGGTGCTGTCGATGGTGAAGTTATAATGTTGTGCCAAACCAATTAAATTAATAATCAAATGGCTAACTAAACCAATTCCTTCTGCCTACACAATGTCCATAACACTCCATTTTCCTCACATTCATGCCCTTATCTATATGTCTCTTAAAAGTCCCCAATGTTTCTACCTCCATTACATACCACTTAATGCTGTGAAACAAAGTTTCCATTAGCATTGCTCTGGCAGGATGTTGGTTTGCATTCCAGTTAAAGATGATAAGGTCCATAAATGCATTGAATGAATAAGGAAGCTCTTCACAGTTAACATAATGTAGATACTTAGATAATCAGCCACGGATACATTCCTGTATTTGTTTATCCACTATAGAAGTAGTATTTGGAAATGAAAGGGAAGTTTATCAAGGTTTTTGGACTGTTAGAAGAGGTACCTAATAATAATAACTTGTACATATATAGAGCGCTATTCATACAAACAATGTAGTTCAAAGTGCTTTACAAAGTGCAAGCATGTAAATAAAAGACAAAAGATGTTAGTTAGTTTTGAGCTGGTATTTAAAAGGATCAACTAAATCCCTTAGTGTTTTCACTATTGAATTCCACAGTTTAGGAGCGTGGTTTAAAAAAAAGCCAACGCCAATTATCTTTTGAGGGAGATTGTTTAAATTTAAGAGACCAGTGAAAGAAGATTTGAGAGCTTGACCAGGATTATAAAACTAAAGCGATTCTGTGATGTATTCTGGTCCCAGACCATTGAGAGCTTTAAAAACAAGTAGGTAACAAAAAAGAGAGGCCCACATGCAAGCATTATCAAATCTTGAAATGTACTACACCACACAGAATGTACTAGAAGATCAATTTTCCATGATCACTTTCTGGAGATAAGCAGCTTCCTGTGGTGCAGTCGTATGAGTTCTACTCCTGCAGGGGAACATCTTCATTTCATGAACTCGCATCACATTACTAAAATGTTACATTGGGGCAGTGAAATAATCAGTCCAATAATAGCTAGTGCGCCTTGATGCCTGCTGAGCTTGTAGAGTTGTGCCTGTTCCTGCTGTTGGATCTGGTCTTCATCTAGCTTGTAGTTAAGGACCAAAGGAGGTCTATCAGTGAGTGTCACGCAGTGTTTTTGGATGGTATATTTTCAGAGGTTAAATGGTTGTGTGTGTAAGCTCTGAGATATGATGATAAAGGATCATCTTCATTTGTCATATACCTGCATTCACATGTATTAGGAATTTGCTGTGATGTGCTGGCACAACATGCAACAAAAAACAACATCCAACAATGATAAAGAATAAAAATTATATTAGAAAGTTAGAGGTTAAAGCCTGGATATGGAATAAAATATGACTTGACTTGAATAATTACCAGCATGTATTTACCATAAGACCATAAGATGTAGGAGCAGCACTAGGCTATTTGGTCCATTGAGTCTGCTCCACCATTTCATCATGGCTGAAATAACTTTCCTCTAAGCCTTCTCCCCGTATCTTCGTGCCCTGACTAATGAAGAATGTAATAACCTCTGCCTTAAATATACATAAAGCCGTGGCCTCCACAGCTGCCTGTAGCAAAGAATTCTACAGATTCACCACTCTCTGGCTAAAGAAATTCTTCCTTATCTCTGTTCTAAAGAGACACCCATCTAGTCTGAGCCTGTGTCCTCTGGTCTTAGACTCTCCCACCGTATGAAACATCCTCTCCACATCTACTCTATCAAGGCCTTTCACCATTCGATAGGTTTCAACAAAGTCACCCCTCATTCTTCTTAATTCTCGTGAATACAGGCCCAGAGACATCAAATGCTCTTCATATGACAAGACATTCAATCCTGGAATTATTTTCATGAACCTCCTTTGAACCCCCTCCAGTTTCAGCACATCCTTTCTAAGATAAGGGCCCAAACCTGCTCTTAATTCTTCAAATGAGGCCTCACCAGTGCTTCATAACGTTCAACATTACATCCTTGCTTTTATATTCTAGTCCTCTTGAAATAAATGCAAACATTGCATTTGCCTTCCTCACCTCAGACTTACCTGCAAATTAACCTTTAAGGAATCATGCACAAGGACTTCCAAGTCCCTTTGCACCTCAGTTTTTTTGTATTTTCTCTCCATTTAGGAAATAGTCAACCTTTTCATTTCTTCTACCAATGTGCATGACCATACACTTCTCAAGTCTGTATTCCACCTGACATTTTTTGCCCATTCTCCTAATCTGTATGTCCTCTGCTGCCTCTTCCTTCCTCAAAACTACTTTCCCTTCCACCTATCTTCATATCATCTGCAAACTTTGATATGAAGTCATCAATTTCATCATCCAAGTCAATGACATATAATGTAAAAAGATTCAATCCCTAGACAGACCTCTGTGAAACACCACTATTCACCAGCAGCCAGCCAGAGAAGGCCACTCTTTGCATCCTGCCAATCAGCCACTGCTTTATCAATGATAGAATCTTTCCTGTAATACTATGGACTTGTAGTTTGTTAAGCAACCTCGTGTGGCACCTTGTCAAAGGCCTTCTGAAAATCCAAGTACACAACATCAACCGATTCTCCTTTGTCTATTCTGCTTGTTATTTCTTCAAGGAGTTCCACAGAATGGTCAGGTAAGGTTTTCCCTTGAGAAAACCATGCTGACTACAGCCTATTTTATGATAGATAGATAGATACTTTATTCATCCCCATGGGGAAATTCAACTTTTTTCCAATGTCCCATACACTTGTTGTAGCTAAACTAATTACATACAATACTTAACTCAGTAAAAAATATGATATGCATCTAAATCACTATCTCAAAAAGCATTAATAATAGCTTTTAAAAAGTTCTTAAGTCCTGGCGGTAGAATTGTAAAGCCTAATGGCATTGGGGAGTATTGACCTCTTCATCCTGTCTGAGGAGCATTGCATCGATAGTAATCTGTCGCTGAAACTGCTTCTCTGTCTCTGGATGGTGCTATGTAGAGGATGTTCAGAGTTATCCATAATTGACCGTAGCCTACTCAGCGCCCTTCGCTCAGCTACCGATGTTAAACTCTCCAGTACTTTGCCCACGACAGAGCCCGCCTTCCTTACCAGCTTATTAAGACGTGAGGCGTCCCTCTTCTTAATGCTTCCTCCCCAACATGCCACCACAAAGAAGAGGGCGCTCTCCACAACTGACCTATAGAACATCTTCAGCATCTCACTACAGACATTGAATGATGCCAACCTTCTAAGGAAGTACAGTCGACTCTGTGCCTTCCTGCACAAGGCATCTGTGTTGGCTTCTAAGTACCCTGAGACCTCCTCCTTAATAATCAACTCCAACATATTACCAGCCACAAAGGTTAGACTAACTGGCTTATGGTTTTTTTTCTTCAGCCTCTCTCCCTTCTTGAAGAGTGGAGTGATAGTTGAAATCTTCCAGTCTTCTGGACAATTCCAGAATCTAGTGATTCTTGAAAGATCATTACTAATGCCTCCACGATCTCTTCAGCCACCTCTTTCAGAATTCTGGGGTGTACAAATCTGGTCCAGGTGACTTGTCTACCTTCAGGCCTTTCAGTTTCCTAAGAGCCTTCTCTCTAGTTATGGTAGCTTCACATACTTCATGCTCTCTGACACCTAGAGCTTCCACTATACTGCTAGTGTCTTCCACAGTAAAGACTGATGCAAAATGCTAATTCAGTTCTTCTCCCATTTTGTTGTCCCCCATTTCTACCTCTTCAGGATTGTTTTTCAGTGGTCCGATATCAACTCTTGCCTTTCTTTTACACTTTATGCATCTGAAAAAACTGTTGGCATCTTCTTTAATGTTATTGGCTAACTGACTTTCATATTCCATCTTTGCCTTCTTAATGACTTTTTTCATTGCTTGCTGTTGGTTTTTAAAAGCTTCCCAATCCTTTGACATCCCACTATTTTTTGTTGTATTATATGCTGGTTTTGACTTTTGTTTGCCATGGTTATTCATCTTGCCTTTGGAAAACTTCATCCTCTTTGAGATGTATCTATCCCGTGTTCCTGAATTGTTTCCAGAAATTCCAGCCATGGCTGCTCTGCTGTTATCCCCGCCAGTGTTCTTTTCCAGTCAATTCTGGTCAACTCCTCTCTCCTGCCTCTGTGACTCCCTTTACTCCACTGTAATACTGATACATCTGATATTAGCTTCTCAAATTTCAGGGTGAACTTTCCCCTAGAGATTCTTTTACCTTGGGTTCTCTAATCAGTTCTGGTTCATTCACAGCACCCATTCCAGAATAGCTGATCCATGAGCAGCTCTAAAAAACTATCTAGCCACTCTAGAAAATCCCCCTCCTGGAATCTAGCACCAAACTGATTTTCCCAATCTACCTACATATCGAAGACTCCCTTGACTATTGTAACATTGCCCTTTTGGCATGCATTTTCTTTCTCCTATTGTAATTTGTAGGCCACATCCTTGCTACTGTTTGGGAGTCTGTATACAACTCCCATCGGGGTCTTTTTACCATTGCAGTTTCTTAGAGCTACACACAATGACTCAACACCTTCTGACCCTATGTCACTTCTTTCTTATGGTTTGATTTCATTTTTTACCAGCCAGAGCAATGCTGCCCCTTCTGCTTTCCTGCCTATCCTTTCGATACAATGTGTACCTTGGACATTAAGCTCCCAGCTACAATCTTTCCGCAATGATTCAGTGATGTGTACAACATCAAACATGCTTATCTGCAACTATGTTGCAAGTTCATCTACCTTATTCCTTATACTGCACATATTCAAATACAACACCTTCAGTCCTGTATTCATCCTTTTCAGTTTTGACTGCCTTTACCACTGCAACTCATCCTGATGTCTGCAATTTTGCCCTATCAGCAGCCTCTCCTTACTGTGCATTGCCTCTCTTTGTAAACCAGCTACCTCATCTTCAGCACTATCATCCATCTTTCCTACGATAATTCTTACATTGAAATACAGGCAACTCAGGACACTAGTTGCACCATGCTCAATCTTTTTATTCCTAACTTTGAGGTCTTACCAACATCTGCCTCCTCAACCTCTCCACTTACTGTTATGGCACTCTGGTTCCCCTTGCCCTGTAACTCTAGTTTAAAGTCCACTGTGCAGCATTAACAAACCTTCCCGCTAAGACCCTCTCCTGTTCAGGTACAAACCGTCCCTTCTGTACAGGTCCCACCTTCCCTGGAAGGGAGCCCAATGATCCAAAAATCTTATGTCCTCCCTCCTACACCAACTCCTTAGCCACATATTAAACTGTATAATCTTCCTACTTCTGGCCTCACTAGCACGTGGCAGGGGTAGCAATACTGAGATCAGAACCCTAGAGGTTCTGCCTTTTTAACTTGGCACCTAACTCCCTGAACTCCCATTGCAGAACCTCTTCACTTGTCCTACCCATGCCATTGGTACTTACATGGACCACGACTTCTGGCTGTTCACCCTCCCACTTAAGAATGCCAAGGACTCAATCTGAGATAACTTGGATCCTGACACCCAGGTGGCAACATACCATCTGGGAATCTCATTCTCACCCACAGATCTGCCTGTCTGCTCCCCTAATGAATGATTCCCCTATCACCACAGCATGCCTCTCCTCATTCCCTTTCCCTTCTGAGTCACAGAAGCAGATTCAGTGCCAGAGATCCAAACTCTGTGACTTTCCTCTGTTAGGTTAACCACCCCCCTCCACCCCATAAATATCCAAAGTGATATTGTTGAAGAGGGGGATGGCTGCAGGGGCACTCAACACTGGCTCCTTAACCCCTTTCCCCTTCCTGACTGTCACCCAGTTTCCTGTGTCCTGCTCCTTTGGTGTAACTACTTCTCAATATGTCCTATCTATCACACCACCCACTCCCCCCCCCCCCAGCCTCCCGAATGATCCAGAGTACATCCAGTTCCAGCTCCAACTCCTTAACACAGTTTGTTAGAAGCTGCAGCTGGATGCACTTCTCGCTGTTGTGGTTAGGGACACTGGCCTTCCCAAATCCCACAAGAAGAGCATTCCACTATCCTGCCTGGCATCTCTACTGTCCTAGCTGAGAAGGAAAAAAAAACTTGAACTTTTCTTAACTTTACTTTCTCTGAATGAAATCTGTCTTCAATGAAACCTCGAAGAGCTAAAGCCTCAAGATCACCACTCTGATCATGTCCACTCTGACGACGGTTACTGAGCTTGCGCCTGCCTTCCCTCAAGTTGTTCTAACTAATCAATTCTGATCACCGATGGTCACTGCTCAAAGCTCCTTTTTGCTGCCGCTACCTGCTGCTACCTTTTTATCCTTGGGCAGTGGATCTGATTAAGGTCCCCTCCTCTCCAAACATCACATGTCCGGATTGGCAGCATTTTGCAATGTAAACAGCATTGTAAAAAGTGGTTTAGAGTATTTCTAATGCAGTGGTGGTGGGAGGGGTGGCAGTGATTCATAGAAGGGATGGGGAGATAACTAGAACGATTGATCAGATTAACTGCCTGGAGAAAGAAACTTTTGAAAAGGTGTGTTTTTTTTGTTTTAATAGCCCTATAGTGCTTTCCAGAAGGGAGCTTGTGGAAAAGGCAGTTTACAAATGAGACTTGGAATAATGATAAGTGTGTGAAGCTGTCATCAGGCAAATGGATATTAATTCCAAGTCCTGTGTGAAATCAATAACTGTGTATTGGATGGAATAACGTGTTAAATTAATGGAGGCGCTGGTAAGAGATAAGATTATTAGTAATATTCACAAATGTTAATAATACATTTGAGGCTATGGAACTTTTTCTTGCATGGGATTATATCTGTAAACTTGATTCCTCACATTGATTTAGATTGTTTTTTCTCTTCCTGCCACTAATATTTTCCTGGCTGTCTTGCTAAATGTCATCTTGTAGACAGGAAGAGAAGATCGATACCTCTTCCAGAGGTCCACTGGAAAATATAGTTTCCTGCTCTTGCTTGTGATAGGCAATTTCTAGAACAAGTTCCAAAAATTGAATAATAATTTAAATTAATGATTCTATCCTTTTAAGAGGTTTAGTTTGGATTTGATCAATGCCAGCTTGAATTAAACCTGGTTGTTGAAGAAAGTGGAACCCATAGTAATGATGCATCTTTCATTTTGGCTAGTTCATAAAATCATACTAGTAGGTTGATTTTGCAGCAGGTACTTTATATATCTTGTACCAGGTAAAATTATCATGGGCTTTTCATTTTCATTCTTTTGGTACATTCTAATTTAGTCTCTGGAATATTGTAAAACAACTTTTTTTCTAGTTAGGAAATAAAGGTTCTATCAGTATTTAAATGGCAATTTTTTTCCCACACTTTCCTGAAATAGTGTTAAAATTACATCTTTGATATTGCTCTGTGTTTTTATGATTGTTATGTAATGGAATTAACTCTGCCATAGATGGTCCCAAGCCCAGCTACAAAGGGGGGTGGGGGGGTTGGGCAGGGGGCTAGCAACCCCATTCCGTAAAAATGCAGAACTACAGAAATGCCATCAGAAGCTCCAAAGATCTCATCCCTGGGTGAGGAAGATTACACCAGGAGGATGGGCTACACCTGAAAACAAGGTGAAAGACTGGCCCAGGACAGAGCTACTATTGGTGGCCTATGCCTTCAGCAGGAGTGGTGGGGCCTAAAGTAACTTGTAATGGGATTGGTAAATGGTTTTTAGGCTGAAAAACACTTAATTCCATTACAATTCTGAGGGGTCTGAAGTGTTTAATGACTGCCATGCAGGGTTTCCAGACTATATCATAGGTAGGGTAGGTAGTTCTTGATAGGATAGGGTGGTTGTTCAATTGGATTAGTGCATCTTTTAATTCCACTTTTTATATTTGACCTCCATGTTCTACCAATTTTGATGTTTGGAGCCTTTCTGAAAGCTCCTCCACTAGCTTTTGGCCAGCAATATCCATGAGTCAGAGGAATGGTGTTGCATTTTTTCAGTGAGACAGTTAGTGCATCCTTGAAACGTGTTCTGTGCCTTTGTGAAAATCATTTATTGTGTTGGAGCGTAGAGTGGAGTGTTTACTTTGAGTGAGGAGACAAATCTGTGGGCAGAGGCCTGCCACCAAATTTTAGTATATGGAGTTACATGTACAAAATGCTGGAGGAACTCAGCTCTATGCTGGAGCAACTATGGAAAGGAATAGAGTCAATGTTTTGAGCTGAGACCTTCTATTAGAACCCTTCATTGGATCCTGATGAAGGATCTTTGCCTGAAACATAGTCTGTTAATTCCCCTCCATAGATGCTGTCTTACCTGCTGAGTTCCTCTAGCATTTTGTGCATGTTGCTCTGAATTTCCAGCATCTGCAGAATCTCTTGTGTTAAACATACAGGTGCACTTCTCCGGTTAGTTTCTGCTGCTGCTTGCACCACTTTCTTCTGCAAGAAATAAAATATAAGTGGGCGTCATGCAGTCTGCATAAATGAAGTGTCTATTATAGTTGAATAGCTGTTGGTTTGTGCACGCTGTTAAATGTGTGTGTGAGAGCCTTGCAGTAGTGCTGTATCGCAGTAAACCAAAGTTAGATAAACGTTCTGATTCTTAGAGAAGGTTGGTTGATAAATGGGGTGTAGCAAGTTGACTGGTTGATGAGGCTGGTGGTGTGTTCAGTGGGATACAGAATTTGAAGACACAAAGATTCTTATCTCTACAATATCCTGATTGACGTCAATACCACCAGTGCCCCCAATGGTCCGTCCTTTTAAGTAATATGAGACATTCACAATATTCTGTCTCCTGTGCATCCATGAAACTATTATACAGCATATAGAGTGTAAATGGAAGGCAATGTAATGGAAATGAGCAGGTAGTGGGAACTGCTGAGGGAGAGTCTTGGCCCAAAATGTTGGCTCTTTTTTCCTGTCTGTCAATGCTGCCTGACTTGCTGAGTTCCTCCAGCATTTTGTGTGTGTCGCTTTGGATTTCCAGCATCTGCAGAATATGTGTTTAGGCAGTGGGATAACCAAATTCAAACTTCAAAGTAAATCTATTATCAAAGTACATATATGTCACCATTTAAAATCCAGAGATTCATTATCTTGCAGGCATACACGGTAAATCCAAGAATCACAATAGAATCAATGGTTTTCAATAGGTGCATTTAATGTCAGAGAAATGTATACAATGTACATCCTGAATTTTTTTTCTTTGCAGACATCCATGAAAACAGAGGAGTGACCCACAGAATGAATTACAGTTAAAACATTAGAACCCCAAAGCCCCCTCCCACAACCCCTCTCCCATGCACAAACAGCAGCAAGGCAACGACCTCCCTCCACCCCTATCAGCACCCTTCACCGAGCACTCAAGTGAACAGCAAAACATCAATAAAGACACAGACTTGCAGCAATCCCAAAAACTACTTGTTCACCTGATAATTCAACATAGCAGTCCCCCTCCCCCTCCCCCTCCCCCTCCCCCTCCCCCTCCCCCTCCCCCTCCCCCTCCCCCTCCCCCTCTCCCTCCCCCTCTCCCTCCCCCTCTCCCTCCCCCTCTCCCTCCCCCTCTCCCTCCCCCTCTCCCTCCCCCTCCCTCATTTGAGGTCCTGAGAGCGGGTCCCATTCCCACAAAGAACCAAAGTCAAAGTGTAATTCCAGGTCAGGGTCTTCAAAAGAACCCCCTCCCACGCCCTGAAAAGGAAAATAAGGAGATATCAAAGATAGAAATAAAGCTGTTTCTGAAGATGCAGGCAAAGGAATTGCCGTTTAGTGCTATCTTAACTTCGCCCTGCCAGAGGATGGGCAAACAAGCAATGTGCAAAGGACAACAAATTGCAAATACAAAAGAGAAAAACAAATAATAAAAAAGCAATAAATTCTGAGAACATGAGATGAAGAGTCCATGAAAGTGAGTGCGAGCAGTTCAGGGGCAAGTGAAGTTAACCCCTCTGGCTCAAGACCCTGATGATTGATGAGTACTAACTGTTCCTTCCTGATGGCAGCAGTGAGAAGAGAGCTTGGCCTGGATGATGGATGCTGGTTGATGGATGCTGCATTTCTGCAACTGTGCTCCACGTAGATGCGCTTAATGGTGGGGCAAGCTTCACCCATGATTGGACTTTATGTTCAAGGGCACCACACGTTTATCAAAGTTTGCCAAAGTTTAAGATGTCTTGCCAGATCTTTACAAACTCCTAACAAAGTATAGGCATTGCTATACTTTCTTCATAATTGTACTGTATTTGCATGTTGGGTGTAGGATGTAGGACAGATCCCCAGAAACAATCTGAGGAAATTTAAAGTTGCTGACCCTCTCCACCTCTGATCCCTCACTGAGGACTGGCTCATAGACTTTCAGTTTCCTCCTCTTGAAGTAAAAAAAATCAGCTCCTTAGTTTGCTGACATTTTAGTTTAGTGAGAGGGGCCAGAGGGGCATCTGGGCCAGATGCTTTCCATGGGTTCCCTCTAAGCTTCCGATATCCCAGAGAAAACAATCCAAGAATGTCCAATTTTACATTATAACTGAAACCCTCTAATCCAGGCATCATCCTGAGGAACCTCTTCTGTGTCCTCTATAGCCTCCACATCCTTCCTGTAATGAAGTGACCAGAATTGCACACAAAATTCACAATTAATTTGCAATGACCGCCATGTTTCATGCCACATGTTTGCTCTTTTAGGGAGGGGAATGGTCCTTTTTTTCTGGTGACTGATCATCCCTCTCCAGGTTATTGCTTAAGTACTGGAGTGTTGGTGCAGTCAGAGGCACTAAGAGCTTGATGGAATTTGCCATCAGAAAAATAGAGATGCTATTCCGGTGCCAGGATTGCATTTCATCATTTGACAGAGAGGATCTCACCCTGTTTGTTACCTATACCACAATCTCTAAGTTCAATGTAAATGTATTATCAAAGTGCAATAATGTCACTATATATAACACCAGAGTTCATTATCTTACAGGAATTAACAAGAAAATAAAGAAGTAGAATAGAATGTATGAAAATCTATAAATAACAAGGACTGACAAACATCCAATGATTGAATGGTGGAGCAGACTTGATGGCTGAATGGCTTAATTCTGCTCCTACATCTTATGGTCTTACACAATGTGTAAAAAAGGACAAATCATGCAAATAAATAAACAAAGGAAATTAATAATGCTGTAAACATGAGTTGTAAAGTCCTTGGAAGTGGAGTCAGTTCAGTGATGAGAGTGATGTTAACCACACTAGTTCAGGAGCCTGACCAACATGATGGTGTCTCCATGATCTAAAAGCCACTAGCAACAGCAGATAGAGGAGGATGATAGACCACAGAAGATGCACGTCAGCAGGCAGCAATGAAGGCAGATCCTTTCTAAGGACACTTCTCATAGCCTGGAGTTTCACTTGAGACCCTAGTTCACCATCTCTGCATCCAGGCAGACAAATGGAGAACTGAAGTTGCACCTTGACGTCACCTGAAGATGGCCTAATTCTGCTCCTATGTTTTATGATCTTATGTGAAGCCTTTGTGGATTGCAAGATCCATATCAGCTGTTGTAATCTCACCTTCTGCTTAAATGGGTAGGGGTAAGGAAAGGGACAGTCAGATATGCAATCAGATCAATGTGTATTGATAAATCTGATGGCCTGGTGAAAGAAACAGTCCCGGAGCCTGTACGTCCACAGTGCTGTTGGGGGCGGGGGGGGGGGGGTGGATTTCCATGATTTTGACCCAGTTACTCACCATCATGAAGGAACAGCAATATGTTTCCAAGTCATGATGGTGAGTAACTTGGAGGGGAATTTCCAAATGGTGGTGTTCCCAGGTATCTGCTGTTCTCGTCCTTCTAGATGGTAGTGGTTGTGGGTCTGGAAGGTGCTGCCTTAGGAACTTTGGTGTGTTGTTGCAGTGCATCTTGTAGATAGTACACGCTGCTGCAACTGTTCGTCGATGGTGGAGGGATACCCCTACAGCTGTTTCAGCAACATGGTCAAGATGTTCAGATGTTGTTCAGACCAAACATCAGAATGGTGGAGCAGTATGATCTAAATGTCTTTGACCGTGGAATGATTGTTGGTACCAGACAGGGTGGTTTGGGTATGCAGAAACTGCTAATCTCCTGGGATTTTCATGCATCACAATATTGAGAGTTTGCAGAGAATGGTGCAGGAAAAGAAAAGTTCCAGTGAGCAGCAGTTCTATGGTGAAAATGCCTTGTTAATGAGAGAGGTCAGAGGAGAATGGCCACTTTTTCAAGCTGAACACAAGTTACAACAGTGGTGTGCAGAGGAGCATCTCTAAATGCACAGCATGTTGAACTTTGAATGGATGGGTTACAGCAGCAGAAGACACACCAGGTTCCACTCCTGTACCTAATAAAGAAGCCACTGAGTGAATGACCAGGCATTTATTATAACACGTGTTGAGCAAAGATTAAAAAAAATAGAATGCACAGAATTCTGAGAGAGCTTTTGTTTCCCTGGTGTGGGGATGTAAGGGCAGTCTAGCAATGGAGGTCACACTTAGTATCTAAGGTGAGAGACGTAGGACTGAGATGAGGAGAAGTTTCAGATGTAGATTTATCACTTGTACATCAAAGCATGTTCATTTGCATGAACAACTAATACAACCCAAGGATGTTCTGGAGGCAGCCCACAAGTGTCTCCATGCAGTTTGGTGCCAACATAGCATGTTCATAATGTTCAGCAGAACAACAAAGAACAAAACAGGAACAACAAATCAAACTTCATTCCTCCCTCCCACATTCAGTCCTTCAACCCCAGGACGGGCTATCTCTTCCTTCCAGTGGACTTGCAGACCCAGGGTTTTGGCCATCAGGCCTTGACTTCCAGACTGCTGATTCACTTTTAGGCTTTAGTCTTTGTATTGAACCCCAGGATTCACTGATGACACTTATTCTGCAAGATAAAAGGGAAAGTGGCTTTAAAGGTGTTGAAAATTGTTGTGTGCTGTCTTAATGCAATATGTCTCTGCACGTCAGCCATGGGAAGAGAATGGCTGAAGGCAAACTGGAATACATGTCACCTGATGGAATAGATGTGAAAACATGCCTTTGCATGTACAACATGGTGCAATACTCAGTGTTATCATTTCAGAAGATCTGTCCTGGGTCCCTCATATACATGCCATTACAAAGAAAAGGCACTGTGCCTCTACTTTCTTAGAAGTTTGCAAAGATTTGGCATGTCATCTAGAACTTCGGCAAACTTCTACAGATGTGCTGTGGAGAGTATATTGACTGCCTGCATCGAGGCCTGGTATGGAAACCTCAGTGCCCTTGAACGGCATTGCCTTCAAAAAGTGGTGGATACAGCCCAGTCCGTCATGGGTAAAGTCCTCCTCACTAGTGAGAACATCTGTATGGAGCGTTGTCACAGGAAAGCAGCATCCATCATCAAGAACCCCTAGCATCCAGACCATGCTTTCTTCTCGCTGCTGTCATCAGGAAAAAGGTACAGGAGCCTTGGGTCCCATAGTACCAGTTCAGGAACTGTTATTACCCCTCAGCCATCAGGCTTTTGAACCAATGAGGGTAAACTCACCCCAACACTGAACTGTTCCCACAATCCTTGGACACATTTTCAAGGACTCTATATTGCATTTTTCTCAATATTTATTGCTTATTTAGTTACTATTTTTTTCTTTTTATATTTGCACAATTGTGTTTTCTCTTTTGCACATTGGTGTTTGACCTTACTGTTGTGTGTGGGACTTCATTAATACT
Organism: Hemitrygon akajei; assembly: GCF_048418815.1. NCBI lineage: Eukaryota > Metazoa > Chordata > Chondrichthyes > Myliobatiformes > Dasyatidae > Hemitrygon > Hemitrygon akajei. The sequence goes on from NC_133152.1 coordinate 46,110,885, forward strand.
CTTGTGTTTTTTTTTGTATCTACTGTGAATGTCTGTAATAAAAAACGAATCTCAGGGCAGTATATCATGCCATATATGTACTTTGATAATTAGTTTGAACTGGGTGATGGGGGTCATTAATAATGTCTGCTGCCCTCCTGAGGCACCGCCTTTTGAAGATGCCCTTGATGGTGGAATTATATTCTTTACACTACTTGCAGTGGTTGTTGTGGGAAGCCAGTTTGAGTATTTTTGGTAAGTCGGCAAGCTATGCCTTCCTTGGGCTATTTATTACAGCTTGATGTTGTAGCATGACTGGACAAAATCCTGTCATGTGACAGCACGTGAAAAGCTGAAACTGCATTTCGATGTAAGCAGATGGCAAGCCAAACTGTAACCCAAGGTAAAATAAAAATGTAAATACCAGGCAATACATTCCATCCAAATATATGACTTTTAGTTTGTCATATAATGAATATTGAAAGACCTAGATAGAGTGGATATGGAGAGGATGTTTCCTATGGTGGATGAATCTAGAATCAGAGGGCACATCCTTAGAATACAAGGTCATCCCTTTAGAACAGAGGTGAGGAGGAATTTCTTTAGGGAGAGGGGGGGTCAATCTGTGGAATTCATTGCCATAGAACGTTGTGGAGACCAAGTCATTGGACGTATTTAAAGTGGAATTTGATAGACTTTGAGTACTCAAGGCATCAAAGATTACTGGGAAGAAGGCAGGAGAATGGGGATGAGAGGGATAATAACTATAGTAGAATGGCAGAGCAGACTCAGTGGACTGAATGGCCTAATTCTGCTCCTATGTCTAATGGTCTCATGGTAATCTATTGAACTTTATCGACAGGATATCTGTTACTTGAATGTTGGATTTATTATTTCACACTGAATGTGTCACAGAATTTGTCTCGAACACCTACAATTGTCTACTTTGCATACAAATGTATTTCCAATTTGACACCCATGTATACATATTTGTTCTATGGAAATGACCAACAACTCTGATAGAGGCAGATGCCAAGTTGTTAAGCTCACTAGTGGGAGGTGGTGCTTTAGCACTGCTGGCCCACCACCTCGAGGGAGTCTTGATTATAAGCGGGCTGAAACTCCTGAAGACAGGTGGCAGATCAACTGATGATCCCACTGATGATAGCACAGGACAGTTAACATCTTAGTCCACGTGCATTTTCAATTCAATTCTATGAGTTACATTGGCTCCCATATTAGGAACGTTGTGCAACAGTGCGGATGTTATGGAAAATGAAGAGTATGCTGACCAAAATGTCAGTCAGCGTGTATCCCTGATACCAACAATGCTCATTTTCAACTCTGCAGCCAAATGCCAGCTATTCAAACAATGATTATCTTTGCTATGTAAATACTTCAATAAGGACTTTTGATTAGTTACTGATTTAGATTTGCTGAGTTAGGCTTTGATTTAACCAGCAACTTGTACTTCTACATTTAACTTGGAACAGTGAAAATTCATAGGAATGAAGGACTGCTGATGATATATTTCCAAGTCAGCATGATGTGTGGCTCGGAGGGCAACTTCTCAGGGATGATATTCCTCATGCTTTTGCTTCTATTTTTCTCTTAACTTGGTAGAGGTTGTGCGTTTGGAAGGTGCAGTCTATGGAGTCTTGGTGAATTAAGGGTCATAGAACATTACAGCACAAAAAGGCCCTTTGACCCATCTAGTCCATGCCAAACTATTATTCTGTCTAGTCCCATTGACCCAAACCTGGACCCCTCCCATGCATGTACCTATTCAAATTTCTCTTAAACGTTGCAGTAGAGCCCACATCCACTATTTCTGCTGGCAGCTCATTCCACCTTCGCACCCCCCTCTGAGTGAAGAAATGCCTCTTCATGTTCCCTTGAATCTTTTCACCTTTCATCCTTCACCTATCACTTCTAGTTCTAGTCTCACCCAACCCCAGGTGAAACAGCCTGCTTTCATTTACTTTATCAATACCCCTTATAATTTTGTATACCTCTATCAAATTTCTACGGTCCAGGGAATAAAGTCCTAATGTACTAAGCCCTTTTCCTATAACTCAGGTCCTCAAGTCCCAGCTTGTTGTCCAAGTTTTCAAGGTGTGCAGGATTTGAGCAATCAATGTGAACAGTCACCATTAACCACATGGTTATGTTTAGTGTGCAGCTTACACACACAAGGTCATTGTGTATATAATAAGCAGCATTTTGTCACCTGTAGTATTGTAGGACAAACTATTGGATGTTTAGTGGTTCTACATTCCCTTTGACTGTGGGATTACTGCTGCACACTGCATTGTGGTGTGTAATGGCATGACAGAATGTAGAACAGTACAGTAAAGGAGCAGGCCCTTTGGCCCACAATATTGTGACATTCCAATTAAGTTATTAATCAAATGGTGAATTTAACTAATCTCTTCTGCCTACACAGTGTCCATATCCTTCCATTTTCCTCACATCCATGTATCTGCTGTCTTCACCACCACCCCAGGCAGTGCATTCCAAGCACACACCACTCTGTACAGGAAAAATGAAACATGCCTCTCACATCTCTTTTAAAATTACCCCTCTCACCTTAAATGCATGCCCTCTGCTATTAGAAATTCAACCCTGGGGAAAAAGATACTGTTTGCCCACTCTATCTATTCACCTCTCATAATCTTATAAACCTCCATCAGATCTCCCTTTAGCCTCCGCCACTTCAGAGAAAACAACCCAAGTTTGTCCATCCTGTCACAATAGCACATTCCCTCTAATCCAGGCAACATCCTGATTAAGCCCTTTCCAAAGCTTCAGCATCCATCTGATAGTGGATGACCAGAACTGTGTTCAATACTCCAGATGCAGCCTAACTGGAGCTTTATAAAGCTGGAGCATAACTTTCTAACTTTTCAACTCAATGCCTCAATGAATAAAGGCAGGCATACAATATGCCTTTGTAATACTTGTGTAGCCACTTTCAGGGAACTTTAAACTTGGCCCCACAATCTCTCTGCTCATTGACGCTGTTAAGGGTTTTGCCTCAGCTCCTGTCAGCAAAGCACTGGAAGCAGCTCTAGTGGAGAAGGAGGAAGGGGGATTGTAACTAGGGAATCCCCTTCCTCGTTGGTTTTGTCTGTAATAAATCCTTTGGCCTGCTTACAATAAACAGAATTATACTTCCTCTTTCAATAACAGTCCCCTTTCGTTCTTTTCCTCTGTTCCTGTCTATTGCAGCTTTTTCTTCATCGCACTGCCAAAATAAAAGCCAGTATAAAATCAGGATTCCACTTGCAGGCAGAGAACATCTCTTCTACTCCTCATTTATGCTATATCTGAAAATTATGGAACCTTCTCGTTTGCCATGTCTTCAGCTAAATTGTACTCATCTCCACAATGACTCTCATCAGTTAATAAGGCATAATGGACTTCCACTTAAAGTGTTAAGGAGTACAAATTGCTACTCATGAAATTGGAAGTCCTCCTGATGCTGTGTGCTAAGGTTGTCTGGGCAATCAAATCAGAAGAGCTATGTCTCTTCTTAAGTTGGTCATAATTCTGAGATTTTGTAAGGCATTGTTCAGACCACTTGGAGTATTATGAGCAGTTTTGGGCTTCTTATCTAAAAGTGGATATGCTACTGTTGGAGAGGGTCCAGAAAGTTAATGAATGAAGAGTGATAGCTCTGGGCCTGTACTCACTGAAGTATAGAAGAATGAGGGGTTATCTCATTGAAACCTATTGAGTATTGAATTGAAAAGTCTAGAAAGAGTGGATGTGGAGATGTTTCATGGAGTGGAGGAGTCTTAAAACCAGAGGGCCAAATGGCCTAATTCTGCTCCTATGTCTTATCGTCTTAATTGTACTATGCTGTCTGCTCTGGGTGAAATTTAGATAGTTAAATCACACATTGTCACATTGTTATTTTCACTCCTGGATTGGATTCTATCTAACTTGTCTTCCTCTGACAGTTGGGACAGCTTTTTAAAATCTTCATCAATGGAGAATCTTTGATTTTCAGCAAATACAGTGCCTTGGGAAAAGTATTCAGCACCCACATCTATTTTCACATTTTACTGTCTTATTTTCTAAATTTAAAATATATTGAAGTAGGATTTTTGAGCCAATCTACAAAGTGTATGGCATCATGTCAAATCGAAAGAGAAATTTCAAACCCTATCAACAATTTACTAAAAATTAAAAACCAAAATTGTGAGGCTGAAAACATGTTCTTCCCTTTTATATTGTAATTGCTATGCTAACTTTCCTCAGGTGCAATATATTACCTTACCAGTTCACCCAATTTGTTGATGTAGAAAATTGGAGGATCACCTATTTTCAATGATTCGTAAGAATAAGTGCCCCTTTTTCTGAAGGTCCAACGGTATGATAGATTTTCAGTAGACCAAACCAAAATTCAAACAAAAGAGCATCAAGACAAGTCAGAGAAATGATAATAGAGAAGCACAAATCTGGGAAAGGATACAAGACCATCTGAAGATACCTCAGAACTTAGTGCAGTCTGTCATGAAGAAGTGGAAGAATACGAATCCACAGCCACACTGCCTAGGTCAGGCCATCCTTCTAAACTTAGTTGGAGAATGGCACTTGTAAGATAGGCTACTGTGATGTCAATAGTCACTCCGAATGAGCTGCAACACCATCTCGACAGTAAAGTATGGTGGAGGTAGCATTATACTGTGGGGATTCTTTTCAGTAGCATGGACTGGAAATCTGGTTAGGATTGATGGGAAGATGAGTGTGGTTAAATACAGAGAGATCCTGGATAAAACCTGCTAGCCTCTGCCAGAAAGATTAAACTGGGGGGGAAGTTTGTCTTTCAGCAGAACAACGACCCAAAACACACAGCCAGGACAACCATGGAGTAGCTTCAAATGAAGAAAATTGATGTCCTTAAGTGACCCAGTTAGAGTCCTGATGGTAACCAGATCGAACACCTCTGGGAAGACCTTATGATTGTTGTCTATTGCTGCTTCCAAACTAACCTGGCACAGCTTGAGCAATTTTGCAAGGAGGAATGGGAAAATCTTGCTCTATCGGGTTGTGCAAAGCTAATAGGAGTCTTATCCAAAAAGACTGTTGGTTGTAATAACTATCAGAGGTGAGCAAAAGTGGATGAATACTTTTGAACTGCTGACATCTCAGTTTTTGATTTTTTGAGTTTTTTGTGCTTTACAATTTTCTCTTTTTTTGGATTCTACTGCAAAAAAAAGAAGCATGTGATTTACAAATAAAAATTCTCAGTTAAATTGATCAAAATCCCTGTTTTTAATACTCATTTATGTGAGCAAAGGATTGGAGGCTGAATACTTTTTCAAGGCACTGTAATTTGACAAATGAAAGAGATAAAATGAAATTATTATTCCCCATTCTGGCCTCCTATCTCTACTCCTTATCTACCCATCACTTCCCCCTGGTGCCCCTCCTCCTTCTCTTTCTCTCCTGGTCTACTCTCCTCTCTTATCAGATTCCTCCTTCTCCAGCCATCACCTTTTACACCTATTACCTCCCAGCTTCTTACTTTGCCCCTGCCCTCCCCCACCCACTTGGCTTCACTTATCACCTTCCAGCTTGTTCCCCTTGTCTTCCCCCCACCTTATTCTGGTATCTTCCCCCTTCTCTTTCTGTCCTGATGAAAGGTCTCTGCCTGAAATTTTGACTCTTTACTCCCCTCCATAGATGTTGCCTGACCTGCTGAGTTCCTCCAGCATTTTGTGGGCTTTGCAAATGAATTTTCCATTGCTTTTCTACAGTTGTTTAATAAATGGGTCCTGGCTCAATTCATCATCTTCAACTATGCATAAGGCAAAACTGACTTCAGAAACATTGGCAGTAGCATGAGTAAAATTGATTTAAAAATGTCATGTTTGTCTCTACAATTACTTCTGTTATAAAACAAGATTTAAGAGGTAGAATCTTTTGCAGGCTTGATAAGTTTAGACAAAATATATTTTAACATAAAACTATAAGTCATTTGTTTAATAGGATTGGATGAATTCTACTTTTGTTCTGAATCGCAGTATGATGCAGAAGAATGATTCCTTGAACTGTACAAAATCCAGAACATAGACCATAGAATAGTACAGTAGAATAACAGGCCATTCTGCCCACAATGTTGTGCTGAACCAATTAAATTAGTAATCTATATTGTCCTCTGTGGTATGGTTAATTGCACATGCACTTTGCAATTCAGTTCCGATGAAGACAACAGAGCGTGCAACAAAGAACAGAAAGCTTTTCTGGTCTTGAGCCTTGAAGCGATCACAATATGAAATAAAGATTTTCATAGACAGGAAGCCAGGATAGAAATCATTTTATAGAGAGGGAACTATTGATTATATTGCATATATAACCTGGAACTTTGATGGCTTTGAGAATATTAAAATCCAAGTATAGAGTCATAGAAAAGTACAGCACTGATACAGGCCCTTTGACCTTTCGACCTGCACCTGAAATTTTAGACACAGGATTTATTCTGTAGTAAATGGGTGTAAAAATCCAACAATAAAAGCAGCAAGTGGGCACCACAGTAGCATAGCAGTTAGCATGATGCTATTACAACTCGGGGCTTCAGAGTCTGACATTCAATTCCAATGCCAACTGTTAGGAGGTTATACATTCCTCCCTGTGGACACGTGGGTTTCCTCTAGATGCTCCAGTTTCTTCCTACAATCCAAAGACATACTGGTTATTAGGCTAATTGGTCATTGTAAATTGTCCTCTGATTAGGCTAAGATTAAATCTGTGGGTACTGGGCAGTGCAACTTGTGGGACCCGAAGGGCCTGTTCCGCGATGTATCTCTAAATAAATAAAATGCAGCCTTGAATATCATTAAAACCACAGCTGCACTTCATTCAAGGAGTGACATTTTCAATATGTTTTCTGTTGCCAACAGTAGGTAGTCAAAGATCTCGTTTGTTCACTGAATGCCCTCAAGAACGGCTCCTAACGCACATTCAATCTGACAGAAAGGAAATATTGCCAGTAACATCTAGATTTCACACCACAGTTTGTGTGTACTCCAGTCAAGTTTTCTCTATTAACAGTGAAATTGTTGCTTCTCATTGCCAAAATGCTACTTTTAATGGAAAATTCTAGGTGGTTATGCTTCACAAAATAAAAAATTATACTAAACATACCAAATTTTTCTACAGTGTTCATTTATTGCTTCAAGGTAGCAGTATAAGAAAGCCTTTTAAATAAGGCAAATACATTGAAATCCGAACTGCAGCAAGTTCAAAGTCAGTTTATTATCAAAGTGCATGTATGTCACTATATACTACCCTGAGATTCATTTTCTTGCAAGCATTTACAGTAGATACAGAAAAATCCTTATGAAAAGGAGATAAGGGAATTCATCTGCTTAACTCTCTTCAACAGTGAGGTATGAAAACGGGCATAATGCTGTTCTCAGATTTCTCCTCCAGCTCTTTGCCTTTTCCACCTATCACCTCCCAGCTTCTTACTTCATCCCACCTGGCTTCAGTTATCACTTTCTAGCTTGTCCTCTTTTCACTCCCCCACCCTCTCATTCTGGCATCTTCCCCCTTCCTTTCCAGTCGTGATAAAGAGTCTTGACCCGAAACATCAGCTGCTTATTCACTTCCATAAATGCTGCCTGTCTTGCTGAGTTCTTCCTGCATTTTGCTCTGGATTTCAAGCATCAGATGAATCACTTGTGTTTATCAATTGCAAAAGAATTTTTAAAAATTATGGCCATGTATGAATCGAAGCAAAGAACCCTATGACAGGCAGTGTTATGTAACAATGAAAATTGCAATTACACTCATTTCAAATCAAATAGCTATTAAACAGCCTATAACTCAACAACAGCTTCAGGTTTCCTACTCTTAGATTTCTTCATGCCTTCAATTTCAATTGCTACTCATGTTCAGTCTTCCTTCAGAGACTTGGTCAAAGGAGATTTATCATCTAAGTGCATATATATCATCATATACCACCCTGAGGTTCATTCTCTTGCAGGCATCGGTATCAGATTCAGGTTTAATATCACTGGCATATATTGTGAAATTTGTTGTTTTATGACAGCAGACCATTGCAATACATAATATAAAGCTATAAATTATAATAAATATATACAGAAAAATTATATCAGTAGTGCAAAAAGAGAGCAAAAAAAAGAAAATAAATAGTGAGGTAGTGTACATAGATTCATTGTTCATTCAAAAACCTGTTGGCTTTGAGAAAGAGGCATTCATGGTAAATACTAAGAAACACAAAAAAAGAAAAACTGTACACGAAGGTGGACAAACAATTAATGGGCAAAAGACAACAAATTGTACAAATATAAAACAAAAGCAAATATTACTAATAAAATAAGTAATAAATATGTTTATAAAATCGCTTCACCTCAGCCAAGAACTTAATTTCATCATTGGGCACTGAACCTTGTTTGTAATTAGAAAGTTAATTTTCTTAATCTTCATTTAGAAGTTTTTAAAATTGTATATTAAAACACTGTGAATAGCATCATATTTTCCATTAATTTATAGATTAGTCATTTCATGATCAACCCTGAACAAATCTTTATTTAACTGTCCAAACATATGTACTTCATTCCAAGCTTGAAAAATCAATGCCACATCGATCTCTGGATATCAAATAACTAACATTTGTCACTAAGTGAGATTGTACAATTTAAACAACTTCTGATTTTGCAACACTATACTCGAAGGACAGGTTTAATACAAGAATTTGCTTTAAAACTTTCAACTTTTCCCAATCCTTTGCACCAGAAGCAACAATCTAATGCAGACTCTTCTATTTACATTTCCTGAATCCTAATGAAGGATCTTGGTCCAAAACATTCATTATTTATTAATTTCCATAGATGCTGCCGGACCTGCTGAGTTCCTCCAGAATTTTGTGTGTGTTGCTCTAAATTTCCAGCATCTGCAGAGTCTCTTGCGTTTATGTTGAAAAGTAATTGTCTGCAGTGGCTTGAAATTATTTCTTATTATTCCTTAACATCAAGTAATTCAAAATGAAAATCCAAACAGCATTGAGTTGTAATTTTAGGAATGCTAATTATCGTATTGATTCAAAGTACAGTTATCATTGAAGTATGTATACAGTATACAGCCCTGAGATTTGTCTTCCCACAGCCAGCCATGAAACAAAGAAAAAGCATGGAACTTGTTAAAAATGATGCAGAATGCAATTGGTATTTCCAGAGAATGAATGTACCTATCTGAACCCTGCCAAGTACAGATTTTGTCAAATAGATAAATTTTTATTGGAGTTAACTTCAGAGACTGATTGTCATTTGTTAAAATCCTTTAATTATTACTGTAGCTTTAAAATTGGTTCAACTTATCTCTGCTAGTTAACAAAACCTGTCTAGGACTAGAGGGCGCAGCCTCATAAGGGTGTCACTTTAGAACAGAGATGAGAAGGAATTTCTTTAGCCAGAGGGTGGAGAATCTGTGCAATTCATTGCCACAGACGGCTGTGGAAGCCATGTCATTGGATAGTTTTAAAGTGAAGCTTGCTAGTTTCTTGATTTATCGGGATGTCAAAGGTTATGGGGAGAAGGTAGGAGAATGGGGTTGAGAGGGATAATAAATCAGCCATAAACGAATAATGGAGCCAACACATTGGGCCAAATGGCCTAATTCTGCTCCTATGTCATATGGTCTTATGGTCTGTTGAAACAAAAGGTACTCAAGTTCTTGTAGTCCCAAATATTGTAATGGTCTGACCCTTTTTGGAAATGACGCTAACACTGTCATAGTAGTTGTTAGTTCTTGGCAGCTGAATCTGGGTATTAAACTTGGGAATAAATCTCTGTAAGGGATTTTTTAGTACTGGAGTATTTTAGTGCACTATACAACTATTCTTGAAAAGGAATAAGGAAATATTTTCATCCTCCCAGAGTATCTGTCTGTACATGTTTCATTCTGAAAGCTACAAGATTGCCAGTCAGAAAAGTAAAACTGGGTTATGCATTCGGTTGACACTTGAGTGCTTGTGTAACAATCCTGTGACATGAAATGCTGGGCAAAGATGTTATTCCTCAGTCAATTCCATAAATACTAAGCAGAATATGTGTACAAATACTTTTAACAAGTAAATCTTCTAAGGCAACTAAAGTTGTTATATGGCTTCTAACCTGAACCAGCACTAAACCTGGTGGTATTTTACTTCCTAAAAATGTCTGCTGCTCTCCCTAAGATAGGGCTTTGATCTGATTTCCTTTTCCGCTGCACAACCTCATCGTAGCAGCTGCCGTCACTGCCTACTGTGGTACACTCCGAATATAAAATGCAGTATCTCTAAACAAGAGTTGCAAACTGTTAGTTTAGAAAAAAATTCATGTAACTGCCTGCCGACGCTCACCAAATATTAATTAAGCCCCTTTATTTTTTTTACAAACTTCTCTGAATTTTTTAACTTCATTATATTTAAGTTGGATTAACGGCTGTTGGCTTCATATATAGGGCTGAAGAGCTTTGGACAGTATGGTGAGGTATGGAAGATATAGTCATTTGTTTCTTATTAAAAATATGCTATGTTTTTTGTATGAAACACTAATTAAATGTCTGGTGGGTCTCTAGATCTTATTTTCTGCTGGATAAATATAGTAATCATGAATATTTTTTACTCGCTAAATCAATATAATAGAATTCTTTAAAAATACTTAATATCAACTTGAAATACATATTGATATGATTTGGCCTGCTATAACAATCTTCTAAAGTATTAAAGTATTCTGTACCTGAGAAATACAAAAAACTTCTGGTAATTTTATTTTTTAAGAATACTTCCCTTTTTAATATTATTTTGTTTATGAGCTCAGCATTGATAGTAGTACTATAATACTTCAGAATTTAAAATGATAAATTCAAGAGCTTTCTTTGCACTGCTTATAACAAATTTCATGACATATGCCTGTGATGTTAAACCTGATTCTGAAATGAACTGTGAAGCACAAAAATTGCCTCATTTGAAAATGAACACAGTGGCTCTATAGTAGATATATCTACATCTCCTTAAATATCTAAAAATTGTTGATTAAAAGTGTACTGCACAAACCGGTTGCTGTGAGATTATTGAAATTTCTGAAATTTCAACGCATGTTCTTTGAAGCAATCTTCTTTTCAAAAATTATGTTTTGTTAAAATTTGAGGTGCTTGTTCTATTATTTAAAAAATGAGATGCAATTTAGAAGAATTGGGCAATTTTGGAAGTCAGTGGGGTATCTTTGGATGTTCGCATAACATGTGAATGCCGACATTGATTACTGCTACTATTCACCTGCACATATTTAGTCCCATTAATTTTGGAAGAGCCATGAGTACATAAGTGAGCACAGCCAATAGCTGATATTCTATAGTAAGCTTGTTCACCAAAACTTCCCCTCGTAATTTTTTAAAAACTTTATTTCTGGTCAAATAAGTGTTTGGGTGTATTGTTCCATAAGAAAATGCAGTCATCTCGGAGTAAAATTGACCAAAACACTTTGATTTTGAATTTGGTTTGAATTTTGAGTTGGATTGGTTACAATCTCTCAGTGTGCAGTTTGACATTTCTGGAACAGCTGAAGATTCTATTGCTGGTTCTGCTGCAGTACAATATTTATGTAAAAATAGTTAAATTGTCGCTTTATTAGGAAACAGGCGTTAATTGTAGCAGTGTGCTATATACACCAGACATTTTTATTTTCAATGACTAGAAGTCTGCAACCATACATTTCAAAAATGCCATTCAATTATTGTCACTTAATTAATTTGACAATGAATTAGTTTACTTAACGGCTTGATGTTTACCTGCTATCAACCTAACACAAGTACTGAATACGTTGATGCATGGATCCAAGTCCTTCAATTATTGAATAGCAATAAATTTTAATCATGGTTGGTATGACAAAATTTTCAGTATCCAGCGTGAATAAAAATGTATTTTCATGTTTCATTTTTATCTAAGCTTCCATCTCAACTGATCCCTAATTGTTTGAACAACACACTCAAAATGCTGGTGGAACACAGCAGGTCAGGCAGCATCTATAAGGAGAAGCACTTATAGTCCTGGGTAATGGGGGTCCTTAATGATGGAAGCCATCTTTTTGAGGCTTCACCTTTTGTAGATGTCCTGGATGCTGAGGAGGCTAGTGCCCATGATGGAGATGGCTGAATTTGCAACTTTCTGCAGCTTTTTCTGATCCTCTGCAGTGGCCCCTCCGTACCAAACAGTGATGCAACCGGTTAGAATGCTCTTCACAGTATACCTGTAGAGATTTGCAAGTGTCTATGGTGATATATCAATTCCCAAATACCTAGTGAAATTTAGGCGCTGTCATGTCTTCTTTGTAATTGCATCAAAATGTTGGGCCCAGGATAGATCCTCAGAGATGTTGCCACCCAGGAACTTGAAACTGCTCACCCTTTCCCCGTCTGATCCCTTGATGAGTTCCCTTCGATTTCCCCTTCCTGAAGTCCTCAGTCAATTCCTTGATCTTGCTGATGATGAGTGCAACTAAATGTTCACCCTCAGTCAGTGGCACTAAGCTTATTACATAATATACCAGCACTTTGTACTCTGCCTCTGAGATTTACCCGGTATAATATGATGTTACTACCATATGGTGTTTTTATTGCTACCAATTACAGTTGAATTTCTAGACCTACTTGTTTTATAGTCTAAATCTTTAAAACTCACAGAATTCTAATGTTTGCTTTTATTTAACATCAGAATAAACTCAAAGTACAAAGAAAAGTTATTATCAAAGTATTGCTTTGCGATTCATTGTCTTGCAGGCATTCACAGTGGAACTAAGAAACAATACAATCAATAAAAAAATTACACACAAAATCTGACAAACAACAAACTGTGCAATTAAAAAGCAAATAATAATGATGGTTATTAAATAATGCTGAGAACATGAGTTATAAAATCCTTGAAAGCAAGTCCATAGGTTGTATAATCAGTTCAGTGTTGAGGTGAGTGAAGTTATCACGCAAGTTTAAGACTCTGATGATTGTAGGTAATAATTGTTCCTGGACCTGGTGATGTGAAACCTAAGACTCCTGTACCTCCTTCCTGATGGCGGCAGTGAGAAAAGAGCATGGCCTGGATGGTTGGGGTCCTTGATGATAGACACTGTTTGCTTGTGGCAGCTCTCCTTATAGATGTGCTCAGTGGTGGGGTGGCTATTTCCTGGACTGATCTGTATCCATCACTTTTTGTAGGTAAATTTATTTCTTCAACAATACAGCATGGTAAAAAGCCCTTCTGGCCCAATTAGTCCATGTTGCCTGATTACACCCATGTGACCAATTAATCTACTAAGCCGTATGTCTTTGGAATGTAGGAGGAAACTGGAGCACCCGGAGGAAACACACCAATCACAGGGAGAACATACAAACTCTTTACAGACAATAGTGGGAAATGAGCCCTGGTTACTGGCGCTGTAATAGCATTACGTTAACCACTACACTACTGTGCCACCTCAAATTATCCTTGCCTTGGTAAATGGTGAATTTAATCTTGCCTTGCCCACAGCTTTTTAATGGAATTTAAAAGTAAATGCATGAATTTGGTCACACTACTTTATTAATTAGAATTTGACAATGTTAACAGTGCTTTGCTTTCAGGAATTGTATTGAAAAGCTCAAAGGAAAATCCAGTAAAACACATTGACTGTCATTATGCTGGCTTTACAGAAGTGCAACTGAAAATAAAGGCAGAGTTTGACAGCTACTATGACATTCCAGCAACAATGAGTATGCTGATCTGTGAGTGTGGCGATCTCAAGCCAGTTTAATATCCGAGTACTGCTTCAAAAACAAGCTAACATAGGAAATATTCTCCACATTCGTGATCTCAGTTACATTCTACTGTAGCTTTCAGCCTCATTTGTGAATTTAATCTCTGATGGTATAGACGTAAACTTCTGGTTTTGCATACGATGGTGTATAGGGAGAGCATGTGTGGAAGTTGCAGTAAGACAAGGGTTAACATAATATCCAGGCAAGGATAGAGTGCAGACAGCTCAGGCAAGAAAGATCTTTGAAGAGCTTAGCTTCCCTTTGCACAGCAGGAGTCTATGAGATAGCGATCCAAGCCACACACACCAACTAAAGGGCAATTGCTTTACTAACTGCAAAATATCATTGTCAGCGTGTAGATTCTATTGACATTTAACACCTATATTGTGAATAGTGATTGTTTTTACAAGTAAGGTAATTGGCCATTGTAAATAGTGTCATGATTAGGCTAGGGTTAAATAGGTGGGTTGCTGGGCAGTCCGGCTCGTTGGGCCAGAAGAGCATGTTCTGTGCTGTATCTCTAAATAAATAGAATTCTCATAATAGATCTAAATTTTAATAAGTTCAGTTAGCTATGTAACTGATTATGTAAGACTCTAATGTCCTCTGAAATGAACTTTTGAGATACATTGGACTCGAAATGTACCCATATAAATGGGAAGAGCAAAATGTCATTTGAAATGTTTATGAAACATCAGAATAGGGAAGAAATGTGATTTCAGTGACTTTGACTGTGGAATGATTATTGGTGCCAGATGGGGGGATTTGAGTATCTCAAAAACTGCTGATCTCCTGGGAGTTTACAGAGAATGGTACGATAAACAAAGAAGCAGCCAGTGAACGGCAGTTCTGTGGGTGAAAATGCTTTGTAAATGAGAGAGGTCAGAGGAGAATGGCTAGACTGATTCACGCTGACAGGAATATAAAAGTAACTCAAATAACCACATGTTACAGCAGTGGTGTGCAGAAGACCGTGCCTGAATGTTCAACATGTCTAAACCTGAAGTGGATAGGCTACAGCAGCTGAAGACCACAAACATACACTCAGTGGCCACTTTTATTAGATACACTGAGTGTATTTCACAGATATTACTGTGACATTATGTTTGGAATCTCCCAGTTGTTTCGATGTCTCCCATTTCTCCTCTTTATACTATTTCTTTCGGATTTCTTCCAAAAGCACTGGGTTGGTCTCTGCATATGCACTGAGAATAGCTGGTTTTACCTCACTTCAAGTTCAAGTTTATTGTCATCTGACCTGCAGAGGAGGCAAAGTCCGTGGGTATATTTAAAGCGGAAATTGATGTCCTGACCATTCAGGAAACTTATCAAAGGATATGGTGAAAAGGCAGGTGTATGTGGTTGAGTGGGATCTGGGATCAGCCATGGTGGAAAGGCGGAGCGTACTCAGTGGGCTGAATGGTCTAATTCTGCTCCTATGCCTTACGGTCTTATATGTACAGCCAATTGAAGCAACGTTCTTCCAGACCACAGTGCACCCACAGTTATACAGTATATCTCACACAGCATGTAAAACAAAATGTTACCACAAATAAGTTAATAACATATAATTCAAAATACACATAGTGTGCAGCACAGATAAACGATAAGCAGCTCGCTATCCTAGTGCCGAGATTCAGTGGTGTCAGGTTATTCATTAGTCTCACAGCCTGAGGGAAGACTTGCTGCTCACTTGCTTCCCCTTGCCGTGGTTGCTAAATTCTGGTCGGACAGTTGGTCTGGATAAGCAGAATCTTTTTCCGAGTAAATATTGGAGAAAAGCAAAGCCTATTGTGTGTGTTCCCTTGTAGAAACTCTGATCCCTGAATATCAGTAGTCATTCCCAACCTGAGCTCCACGAAGCCCTTGGTTAATGGTAGGGGTCCATAGCATAAAAAAAGGTGGGAACCCCTGCTCTATTTAGTAACTGACTGATGATGAGCCTTGTGTTTCTGCAACTTTGGTGAATTCACTCCTGAGCTGAGCTATTGACATGTATCAACCTATCTATTCCACTGCGGTAAATCATCCTTACTCCACCCAACATGGCTGAAGTACTCCTCTAAACACTTACCTATTCCTATATTTATTATCTTTACCTGACTACTCTCATGTCCGCTTATCTAAGAAAAAATGTGTTGGTATTGGAGAGGGTCTCGAGGAGGTTCACAAGAATGATACCAGGAATGAAAGCGTTAATGTATGAGGAGTATGTGATGGCTCTGGACTTGTACCTATCACTGGGGTTTAGAAGAATGTGGGTGGATCTCATTGATACCAATCAAATTAGATAGAGTGGATGTGGAGAGCATGTTTTCTGCAGTGGGGGAGTCTAGGACCAGAGGCACAGGCTCAGAATACAGAGACATCCCTTTAGAACAGAGATGAGGAGGAATTTCTTTAGCCAGAGGGTGGTGAATCTGTGGAATTCATTGCCACGGATCACTGTGGAGGCTATGCTATTTGGTATACAGTGCCTGTAAAAAGTATTCACCCCTACCCCAGAAGTTTTCATCTTTTATTTTTTACAACATTGAATCACGATGGATATAATTTACCTTTTTTTTTTGAAACACTGATCAACAGAAAAAGACTCTTCCATGTAAAAGTGAAAATAGATCTCTACAGAGTGATCTAAATTAATTACTAATATAAAACACAACATAATTGATCACGTAAGTATTCAGTAAGACCATAAGACATAGGAGGAGAATTAGGTCTTCTGGCCCATCAAGTCTGCTCTGCCATTCAATCATGGCTGATCATTTAAAAAAAAATCTCCTCCTCAACCCCAGTTCCCGGCCTTCTCCACATAACCTTTGATGCCATGTTCAATCAAGAACCTATCAATCTATGCCTTAAATACACCAAAGACCTGGCATCCACAGCTGCATGAGGCAACAAATTCCAGAAATTCACCACCCTTTGGCTAAAGAAATTTCTCTGCATCTCTGTTTTGAAAGGGCACCCCTCTATCCTGACACTGTGCCCTCTTGTCCTAGACTCTCCCACCATGGGAAACATCCTTTTCACATCTATTTTGTCTAGGCCTTTTAACATTCCAAAGATTTCAATGAGATTCTCCCCCCCCCCCCCCCCCCATCCTTCTGAATTCCAGCGAGTACAGACCCAGAGCCATCAAATATTCCTTGTAGGATAACCCTTTTATTCAAGTCAAGTCAAGGCACTTTTTATTGTCATTTTGACCATAACTGCTGGTACAGTACACAGTAAAAATGAGACAACATTTTTCAGGACCATGGTGCTACATGAAATAGTGCATAAACTACGCAAAAACAACACAGAAAAAAACACTAGACTACAGATTTGCCCAGGACTGCATAAAGTGCACAAAACAGTGCAGGCATTACAATAAATAATACACCTGTACCTGGAAGGTCCAACTGCTGTTGAGTAAATATCCTGGCAAAAACTACACCATGAAGACAAAAAGAACACTCCAAGCAACTCTGCCTAAAGCTATTGAAAAGCAGACGTCAGGAGATGGATAGGGGAAAATTTCCAAGTCACTTAATATCGCTTGGAGTACAGTTAAGTCAATCATTGAGGAATGGAAAGTATATAGCACGATTGTAAATCTGCCCAGAGCAGGCTGTCTTCAAAATCTGAGTGATGGTGTAAGAAGGAGACTAGTGAGGGAGGCCACCAAGAGACCTATGACAACTCTGGAGGAGTTACAAGCTTCAGTAAGATGGAACAGACTATGCATTCACCAACTGTTGCCCGGGTACTTCACCAGTCGCAGCTTTATGGGAGAGTGGCAAAGAAATGACCACTGTTGGAAAAAAACTCACATGAAATCTCAGCTGGAGTTTACTAGAATGTAGATGGGAGATTCTGAAATCCAGTGGAAGAAGGTTCAATGGTCTGATGAAACCAAAATTGAGCTTTTTGTCTATCAACCTAAACACTAAAATATCGCACATCATCAAAAACACACCATCCCTACCGTGAAGCATGGAAAACCTGATGCAGTCTGCAAGAGAACTGCGACTTAAGTGAAGATTTGTTTTCCAGCAAGACAATAACCCCAAGCATAAAGCCAAAGCTACACAGGAATGGCTTAAAAATAAAAAAGTTAATGTCCTGGAGTGACCAAGTTAGAGTCCAGACTTCAATTCAATTGAGAATTTGTGGCTGGACATGAAAAGGGCTGTTCACTCACAATCTCCATGCAATTGGACAGAGCTTAAGCAGGTTTGTAAAGAAGAATCAGGAAAAATTGCAGTCTCCAGATGTGCAAAGCTGAAAAACACCTATCCACACAGAGTCAATGCTATAATTGCTGCCAAAGATGTATCTACTAAATACTGACTTGAAGGGGTGAATACTTATGCAATCAATTATTTATGTGTAATAATTGTAATAAATTTAGATAACTTTGAGGAGATTTGTTTCACTTTGTCACAAAGTCAAAAAACCAAATTAAATCCACTGTGATTCAATGTTGTAACTTCCAAGGAGGGTGAATACTTTTTATAGACACTGCATTTAAAGTGGAGGTTGATAGATTCTTGATTAGTTAAGGCATCAAAGTTTATGGGAAGAAGGTAGGAGAATATGGTTGAGAAGGATAGTAAATCAGCCATGATGGAATGGCAGAATAGACCCAATGGACTGAATGGCTTTATTCTGCTCCTGAGATTTCCCATGTTCCACAAATTAGAGGTCATCTGAAAAGTTAATGTGCTTATATACTGGCTTTCATTTTCCCATTCACCCGCTGGTATTCGTGAATGTATATTGACTCTTGTTAAGTCACAGCTCAGTTTTAAAATGCATATTCTTACTGCCTCACCCCTAACTATCTCTGTAAAGTCTTCCATCTCTACCACTGTCTGTGATATCTGCATGCCTCTTACTGTCCCTGATTGTAATCAGCTAACTATTAGCATATGTTTTAGCTGAAAAACTCTCAAGATCACTCTCTAACAATCCTCTTCTAACATTTCTTTGACATTTTCTTCTGACTGAACTTGTCCTGTTATATGTGCCTAGTCTTGTATCATTATACCCTCTTAAAACATCATAAAATTTCAAACTGTTTGTTGTAATGATAATCTCTAAATTTATATTTGCAACTGAGAGATTATATTAAATATTGTGAGTTTTAAATATGTTTTAAATATATTTCAAAAGCTGTTGGAATTTACCAATGTACATACTATAGTGATATTTAGCATTTGTCATCAAATTTAGAAATTAGTTGAATTTGTAAAGGTTCCACGGTGAGTGTGCATTCCTTCACAATGTTCCTTCAATTATGAAACCTGCTTCATATGACCAAACTATGTTGGTGCTTTCCCTTCCACTGACCAAGTTGCGGTGGAAATGAGTGTAAGAATTGTGTCCAATTTACAGAAAGAATATGAAAGATTAAGAATGCTACTTCTGGGAAGATAATCAGTTCCCCTTTGAAGCTGATCACAGTAAAATACCAGAATCAGGTTTAATATCATTGGCATATGTTATGAAATTTGCTATGCAGCAGCTGTACATTGCAATACATAATAAAAACTAAATTACGGTAAGAAGTGTGTGTGTGTATATGTATGTATATATATATATATATATATATATATATATATATATATATATATATTTAAATAAGTAGAGCAAAAAGAGAAATAAAAGTAGTGAAATATTTACGAGTTCATTGTCCATTCAGAAATTGAATGGCAGAGGGGAAGAAGCTGTTCCTGAATCACCAAGTGTGTGTCTTCAGGCTCCTGTACCTCCTTCCTAATGGTAGCAATGAGAAGTGGGTGATGGGGGTCGTTAATGATGGAGGCATCACTCCTTGAAGATGTCCTTTATGCTGGGAAGGCTAGTGCCCATCATGGAACTGACTGAGTTTACTCTCTGTAGCTTATTTTGATACTGTGCAGAGGGCACACGCCCACCCGCCCCATACCAGGCAGTGATGCAGCCTGTTAGAATGCTCTCCACGGTACATCTGTAGAAATTTGCAAATGTCTTTGATGACATATCAAATCTCTTCAGACTCCTAATGAAATATAGCCACTGTTGAGCCTTCTTTGTAACTGTATCGATATCAGAGGAGCGGAGAATTAGATGCACAATAGCCAGTTATTGCTTGAAAATTCAAAAGGAATAAATTGGAGATAAATAATTTTAAAACTAAATAATTGCTGGTTCAAAATAACTACATTCCAGTATGCTGCCAACTGTGCAAACTTTGCATGATAATTTAATTGGCAATCCTTTCTCTTCTCAAGCATTATGGCTATCCAGCTAATATCATTGCTAATATTAAAGAGCCTCTATTTCAAATTCCCGAGATCCTGAGAGCAATGCTGTCTGGATCTTGGCTCCTGGTAGGATCAAGGTGGATGTTCCAGACAAAAAGTGATGCAACTCAGACCTCAGCAGTGGGGCTGGTGGAAGATGACAGATTGCAACGACAGCAAAGGCAGAGGGAACCTGTAGCAGTCAAGGGTCCCCAGTCATCTTGCATCCGATATCATCCCTGACCCTGATCTATCAGAGGTTGAGTTGTGGCTGTAAATGTTAAACAAAGTCACGCAAAGGCAATCTGCATTAAGGAAACAACTCATTGGGAGAACTAGAGTGACCACAGTACTACTGTTATTTAGCTCCTGGTAGGGTCACCCATGGCAATAAGATCAAGGGAGAACTTCCAGATAAAAAAATGATCCAACCAAGACCACAACGGTGGAGCTGGTGGAAGATGACACATCATAATGACAATGAAGGTGGAGGAAGGCTGCAACAGTGAAGGGTCCCCAGTTGTCTTAACCCCTTGGGAAAACATCATGCTCATCTTGAGTGATCACACTTCTATTATTATACTGTGGTCATGTAGAAATGAAAATAGCAATGATTTATTACACTATCGTTATGTTCTTATGACAAAGATAAATCTACTGTTAGCTGGAAAGGAAGTGCGGTGTCAATGATGGATAAGAATATATTATTAACTCATAAATCCAAAATGAAATGGTAATTTAGATAAATTTTGCTAAACTCCTCTGCATACTCTGACAAAGGAGTGTATGACAAGACTCTGTTTAGTATAAGGCCCAAGTGCTTATTTTATGACATTTGCTAAGTAACTGGTTGCAAGATTTAATCCTAATTCCACAAAGCTTCCATGTATTTGGAAAGCTTAAATAAACCTTTTCCTCTTTTGAAACAGCTACTTTTTAATAGTTGAACATCAATGCCAATGAAAGCAGATAACTGTAGATGCTAGAAACCTGAAATAAACAGAAATAATGCTGAAAGATCTTGAGCTGAAATGTTAACCCTCTGCCTCTCCCTCTCTCCCCTTACCCCTCCCTGTCCCCCTCTCTCCCCCTCTCTCCCCCTCTCTCCCCCTCTCTCCCCCTCTCTCCCCCCCTCTTCCCCCCTCTTCCCCCCTCTTCCCCCTCTCTTCCCCCTCTCTTCCCCTCTCTCCCCCCCTCTCTCCCCCCTCTCTCCCCCCCTCTCTCTCCCCCCTCTCTCTCCCCCCCTCTCCCCCCTCTCTCTCCCCCCCTCTCTCTCCCCCCTCTCTCTCCCCCCCTCTCTCTCCCCCCCCTCTCTCCCCCCCTCTCTCTCCCCCCCCTCTCTCTCCCCCCCTCTCTCTCCCCCCTCTCTCTCCCCCCCTCTCTCCCCCCCCTCTCTCTCCCCCCCTCTCTCCCCCCCCTCTCTCCCCCCTCTCTCTTCCCCCCCTCTCTCTTCCCCCCCCTCTCTCTTCCCCCCCTCTCTCTTCCCCCCCTCTCCCCCTCTCCCTCCTCCTCTCTGTCCCTCTCCCCCCGAAGGCTGGCTATTGGTTGAGGTTGACCATGGATATTGCATCCTAGTTGTCTACATGATACACAACCTCCTAACCCAAACATCTTTGGAATGTGGGAGGGAACCAAAGCACCTGAAGGAAACCCATGTGGTCATGGAGAGAACTACAAGCTCCTTATAGACAGCAGCAGGGAATGAACCCAGACCACTGGTGCTGTAAAGCATTAGTCTAACCACTAGGCTACTATGCCGTCCCAAATGTAAATCTTACATTTAAGTACTTTTAATGTGTACAATATTATAGGCTGATTCCATTTGTATGCAATGCTGGAAAATTTAGGCAGATGGCAAAATAGATTATATGTTCTGTGCTTGTTTATTTCTTCTGAATTGTTATAGGTTTATGCAATTATTTGGTCCTTTTTACAGTTCTGTAAAGCTACTTAAATTTGCAAACTGTGGTGTGCAAGGTGATAAAGGATTTTATCTTGTTTTGAAGACCTAGTGTACAAAGCAATCTTTCCTAGACATGGATGACTTCATACGCATTCCCTTCGGAATGCAATAGTTCAAAGATCAGGACAAGCTGGAATTGAAATTGGTTATTATTGTCATATGCACCAAGATACAGTGAAAAGCTTGTCTGAAAAGCTGTTTATACAGATCAGTTCACTACACAGTATATTAACGTAGAACAAGTTAAAACAATAACAGAATGTAGAATAGAGTGTAACAGCTACAAGGAAAGTGCACCGCAGGTAGACTATAAGGTGCATGGACATAACAAGAAAGAAGGAAAGTGAAGAAGAACGTTCAGGGATGAATTCATCTGTCAAAATATGAGCAAGGTATAATGTATCAGATAAATATGTATACAGTGCTGATGAAGGATCTCGGCCTGAAACATCAGCTATTTATTCATTTCCAGTGATGTTGCCTGAACTGCTGAGTTCCTCCAGCTTTTTGTGTGTATTGCGTTGGATTTCCAGCATCTGCAGAATCTCTTATGTTTGTGATAGTGTGTCAGATGTTAGCCCATCTAATGTGTTAACACTTCTTCTAAGTCTTCACTCACTGAAGTCTTCCAACTGGTGTGGCTACAATTGAAATGTCAAAGCTACAAGATGACCTGTCTTATCATATACTGACCAACACCTTTGTCAGGAACCATGATGTATCAGGATATTTTCTTTGCTGACAATGGTGATATTTACATTATCTGGAAATTTCCACAATTGCAGAAGGGTAGTTATTAATGTTCTGTGTCAGAGTCCGTTTTTGGTTTGTGATCATAAACTCACAAACCTTTACTAGCAAATATCAGCCCTACTTTCTAAATTGTGGCAAATTAGTTTAGTTGTTCATATGTAAACTTTGTTTTCTTAAGCCTGTCATCCCTACTGAGACATTGACTGCTGACAGCATCTCACTAGACACCTCTATCCTGGCCCGGTCTTTCAAATTGCCTCCAGATATAGCCCATTTTCAGGGTGTCCTTCCATTTCTAGGGATAAAGTCTTTGGTGTTTCTGTTGATCTGGGTTTTCCTGGATAGGGTTGCTAGCCCCTTGCCCGACTTCCACAGCTGGGTTTGGGACTGTCTGTGGCAGAGTTTAAATAAGCTTGTCATTAAATTCTATCAATCCAATTGTAATTATTTTCCAATGTAAACTAAAGAGTAAGCTCAGCCTGGGAACAAGTGCAGCTTCTAAAGTTGTTGTATTAATGTTATCACATTCAAATTTTCCTTGCTCAACATAAAAACTAAAAACTGGAAATATCTGATAGCTCAGGGTTATATGATGGAAATCTGACTATTTGTCGCCGAATTTAGTTTCTGGTGAATGGAACAAAGGATGAGTTTTAGATGGAAAATATGGTTAGCCACAAAGAACTGTAAAAATGATGGTGAAGATATGTTGGTTGATTTCTTTTGTGCCTTGTAGCTGATATGAAGAAATATAGTTGTTTTAAGCATATAGAGACACACATCATTGATACTTAATACCTTTAAAACATAAAAACTAACTTACTTAAAATTATTAAGTATATTTTTGAGAAAAAAACATGTAGTAATGCACCACAATTCTTCTTGAAAAGCACGATTAAGGCATTATATATTTAACTGGTAAATTTTGTATGTTACTTAACCTTCTGATTTTAAAAAATGATTTTAAGAAATTATGAACTGCCATCAGATAAGCAAATACCAAACGGTAATGTCAAAACCAATTCATAGTTGTGGTTACTGAACTAAGCCAGTTACTATTTTTCTCTTATTCATGGCTTTGCTACAACTTTTGTAAATGATATTTAAAATGAGGACTGTACTGTCTGAAAATATGAGTTCAGTTCTGGCACTGTCTGCAAGGAGTTTGTATTTTCCCCCACGAATGTGTTGGTTTCCTTTGGGTTCTCCGGTTTCCACACATAGTCAAAATATGTATCGGTTCAGAGGTTAATTGGTCATTAGGCTAGGGTAAAAATCGGTGGGTTGCCAGGCAGTGTGGCTTGTTGGATTGCAACAGCTTGTTACATGCGGTATCTCTAAATAAAATTAAAAATGTGGAAATGTCTGTTTAATGGTTGATAAACAGTGTGGTTGTTCAGAGCAATAAATAGTTTTGATAATGGTGCCAGTATTCTGGTAATTATTTTTGCAGTATGCAAATATGTTAAGTACAGGAAATGTTGATAAAGTGAGCAGGTCAGTCAGTATCTACGGGGAAAGAAAACAAGATGGAAAGAGCACTGACTAAAGCAAAGGTAATAGTGAATTTAATGTTGAATTCTTGAGCTAAAGGATTAGCCACACCACTAAACCAAGCAGATCTAGTGCGGAAACTGTTGCAAATATTCAGTGAGGTAGGCAGCATTCACTTCATTCAATTTCACTTGCCACATCATTGAAATGTTCCCACAACCAATGGACTCACTTTCAAGGACTCTTCATCTCATATTCTCAATATTTATTGCTTATTTATTTATTATTTTTATTTCTTTTTGTATTACTCAGTTTGTTGTTTTCTGCACTCTGGTTGAACGCCCAAGTTGGGCAGTCTTTCATTGATTCTGTTATGATTATTATTCTATAAATTTATTGATATGCCCACAAGAAAATTAATCTCAAGGTTGTATATGGTGACATATATGTAGTTAGATAATAAATTTATTTTGAACTTTGAACTTTTATTACAAGAGGTTCTGCAGATGCTGGAAATCCAGACTAACACATGCAAAATGTTGTCAGAATTCAGCAGGTCAGGCAGCATCTATGGAGAAGGATAAACTGTCAACTCTTCAGGCTGAAACCCTTCGTCAGGCCCTTTAAACATTGACTCTTTATTCCTTCCCATAGATGCTGCGTGACTTGCTGAGTTCCTCCGGCATTTTGTGCATGTTGCTCAGCATCCGTGTTGCTAGAAATACTGTTAAAGTTGCAAACCAGCTTCATTGCCACCAAGCTGCAATGTGGAAAACTGTCCAGGGATATCCTATCCAGGAAATGCAGGCAAATGCAATCAATGTAATTACCACTAATCATTCTCTCAAAATCATCAGTAAAGCGATGGATAGTATTTTCAATGGTACAGTACATATTATAGAGAGAGAATCTAACCATAAGAGATTCTGCAGATGCTGGAAATCCAGAGCAGCACACTCAAAATGTTGGAGGAACTCAGCAGGTCAGGCAGCATCTGTGGAGGGGAAGAAACATGTTTCAGGCCGAGACCCTTCATCAGGACTGGAAAGGAAAGAGGAATAAGCCAAAATAAGAAAATAGGTGGAGGGTAATGGGTGAGACCAGGTGAGGGTGAAGGTAGGTGGGTGGGGAAGTTTTGAAGTGAGATGCTGGGAGACGACAGGTGGAATCGGTGAAGAGTTGAAGAAGAAGGAATCTGATAAGAGATCGCAAACACAAGGGATTTTGCAAATGCAGGAAATCGAGAGTAACACACAGAAAATGTTGGACGAACTCAGCAGGTCAGACAGCATCTATGAAAAGGAATAGTGTCGACATTTTCAGCTGAGCCCCTTCATCAGGACTCATCCCAATTTCCTGATGAAGGGTTTAGGCCAAAAACGGTGACTCGTTATTCCTTTCCATAGATGCTGCTTGACCTAATATGCTTTGACAGCATTTTGTGTGAATCTAGCCACATATCCTTAACATTCAGCATCATTGCTGGTATTGTCTATGAAAGCCATTTCCATTATCTTCTAACATTTTCAGTTTCCATTTTCTGTAATACTTCTATGTGAAATGATAAAGTAAACAAATGCATAAGTATTACAAATCCAAGCTGAGGCTGACCTTTGTAATACTGATTATCACAGAAATAATCAACAAAAGTAATTATTATTAACAATTTTCAGAGATTACTTAACATGGTACGCAGATTACTGCCATATTCAATGAGTGCTGATTTGCTTCATTGTTTCAGTTTGGTGTACTATCCCAAGACACGCCACAAGCAGAATTTGACAAGACTCAAAGCTTAGACATTTTAAGAATTGGCTTGAAGGTGGAAATGAAGGCTGAAGTTTACTAGCAAATTATGGAACAATCATTCAAATTGTAGGCAGAAGAGATCAGTGTAGTTTAGCCATTTGATTACTGAGTTACAAATAAGAGATTATATGTAGATGCTGGAAATCCAAGCAACACGCACAAAATGCTGTGGAGGAACTCAGCAGGCCAGTTAGCATCTGTGGAAAAAAAGTACCGTTGACGTTTCAGGCCCAGGCTCTTCAGCAGGACTGGAGTAAAATAGACTTTAAAAGGTGGGGGAGGGGACAGAGAAACACAAAGTGATAGGTGAAACTTGGAGAGGGAAGAATGAAGTATATAGTTGGTGAATGAGATACATGGCTAGAGAATGGGGAGTCTGATTGGTGAGGACAGAAGGCCATGGAAGAAAGAAAATGGGGGAGGAGCACCAGAGAGAGGCGATGGGCAGGTAAGGAGATGAGGTGAGAGAGTAAAAAGTGGGTGGGGAATGGTGAAGGGGAGGGCGGGGGTGGGCATTGCTGAAAGCTTGAGAAATCAATGTTCATGCCATCAGGCTGGAGGCTACCCAGACGGAATATAAAGTGTTGTTCCTCCAACCTGCGTGTGGCCTCATCGTGACAGTGAAGGAGGCCATGGACTGACATATTGGAATGGGAATGGGGAAATGGAATTAAAATGGGTGGCCACTGGGAGATCCTGGTTTTTCTGGCAGATGGAGCATAGCTGCTCGGTGAAATGGTCTCCCAATCTATGTCGGGTCTCACCGATATACAGGAGGCCACACCAGGAGCACCGGACACAGTATATGACCCCAACAGACTCAGAGGTGAAGTGCCGCAAATAGTCCTTCCAAGTGAGGTGACATTTCATCTGTGAGTTTGTTGGGGTCATACACTGTGTCCAGTGCTCCCAATGTGGCCTCCTGTATATCACTGAGAACCGACATAGATTGGGAAATCACTTCACTGATGTCTTGGCCCAAAACATCGACTGTACTTTTTTCCATAGATGCTGCCTGGCCTGCATTGTGTGTGATTACTAAGTTGGTACTTGGTTTGGCACAACACTGTGGGCTGAAGAGCCTGCTCTTGTGCTGTGCTGTTCTGTGTTCTATCTTCTAAGCTTACATAATGAAAAAGCCTTGAGGGGGATGGGGTGGATAAAAGCTATGCTCTGCTACTCTGACAGAATACTTTAATTCAAAAGTAAGATTCTTCAGATATTACTGTACTGTTCAATAGCATCCAAAATTAAAGAAACCCAATTTCCGATTGTTTAATTAAAACTATTGGATATCAGTTTTTTAGTAAACAACATTATTGAATTATTGGTTCCTTAAGGTTGTCATATCCAGGGGTGGTATTGAGGATAAAGTCCCACCATCTATAAAATGCTCCTAATGGTGTGCATTTGAAATAGCCTCTGACAACCAAGTCCAGCTCCTGGCCTTCATGTATGACGTATGAAGCCCAGCAGAACTGTTTCTACTGATGGAAGAAGGGGCAAAGGCGAGTTACTGGTGCCTTAAAACCAGATGCTTTGGGCTGATGGGCCTCGTCAGCTGTGGTTGGCACTCATCTAGGAGAAGGAAAACTCTGATCTCAAACCCCTGCTGCCTTGTGACTATATCCACTCATAAGGAAGAATTTGGAGTATACCCTGATGAAAAATCCAGAGCTGGAATCCCTAAGGCAGTGCTACTTCGACTTCAACACGGACTGGCACTCTTGTGATACACTGGCGCCGAACTGTATACTCTGCCATTCCTATGGATTCATAATCTGTGTGGAGAGGGGGAGCCGCATATACTGCCCTGGCTTGCGTATTAGCTTGTGCATCACATAGACAGCTTGGATACAGCATCCATGGTCAATCTTGACCAGCGGAGGGCCTGTGAGATAGAATTATCTTTTATTCTTTTGATTCATTTTAGATTATCTTTATTTTTTTATTTTTTGCATAGGTGGTTTCATCCTAATATATCTGGGATTGAAGCAGAACATCTCTTACTAAACAGAGGAGTTCATGGGAGCTTCCTAGCACGACCCAGCAAAAGCAACCCTGGGGACTTCACTTTATCAATCAGGTAAGACACAATTCACAGAATAGAGTATGGGTTAGCATGATGCAATTACAGCTGGGGGGAGGAGGAGGGCGAAGCTCGGAGTTCAATTCTGATGTCATCTGTAAGGAGTCTCTCTATGTCCTTGTGGAATGCATAGGTTTTCTCTGGGTGCTTCAGTTTCCTTCCATAGTCCAAAGACACACTGGTTAGTAGGTTAATTGGTCATTGTAAATTGTCCTGTGATCAGGCTAGGGTTAAATCAGGGTTGCTGGACAGCATGATTTGAAGTTCAGAAGGGCCTATTCTGAGCTATATCTCAATAAATAAATAATATTAATAATATAAAGAAAGAAGAGGACAGATATTATATATAGTAGCCTAGTTAATTATTAAGGAAATACAGAGTCATAGTGAAACAGAAACTTCGGCCCATTTAGTCCATGTCAAGCTGTTAGTAGTCATAGTCTCATCAACCCACACCCAAAGTATAGCCCTCCATACTCCTCCCATCCATTTAGGTATCTAAATTGCTCTTAAATTTTGAAATCAAATCTGCATCCACCACTTCCACTTGCAGCTCGTTCCACACTGTCACCAGCCTCTTAGTGAAGAAGCTCCCCTCCCCCCATGTTCCTCTTAACCCACAACCTCAGTGGAAAAAGCCTTCTTACATTTATCCTTTCAATTCCCCTCATAGTTTTGTACGCTGCTGTCAATATTTGATTGCCAAGATTTGACTCCAAGGTTTCAGTTCTGATTCCCACTGTTGTTTATTTGATGTCTTCCATCTACTCATGAATATTCTGCTCAGTGTAGATGAATGTCGGAAGTGTGGAGTTGTATCACTTGTAAGATAAAACTGAAGAAAGCATGTGATGTGGTGAATGGGAAGATTGAGGAGGCACATATTCAGGTGTAGGAGTGGAATAGTAGGGAAAACTGGTGTGCTTTTTCATCACTCTGCATTTTCAGCTGCTCCAATTACACACATCTGAAAATTTAGCCTCCGTCCCCTGCATATGTGTGCTATGTAGGTTGAATGTAGGCTATACGTAGACTATTTCCCCTGCATATGTGTGCTCTGTAGGCTAAGTAGGTTAAATGTAGGCCATGCAGGTTAAACTTAGGCTAGGTCCCCTGCGTACGTGTGCTATTCAGCCACAATGGGTGAATTGATTTTTAGATTAAATTCTCAAGTGCAGCACAGTAAATATTGCACTAATGAAAGAATTTCTGGAATTGTCACAAACTTTGGGACTGGAGCTGCAAATTGAAAACCAATTTGTTCTACTGGATATGTTCTGGGAGCCGAGATACTAATTCAAGATCAATTTGCATCCTTTGCATAGTGGATAGGAGATAAGTTTTCTAATTATTCAATCTAATGATTCCTCAGGTTTATTTTGTTTTGCCTCATACAGAAGGTTATATTATGGATAGAGAAAGTATTTATTACAATACATGACATCACAAAGGTAGGAGAATCTATATGGATTGGTAGTTCCCATTTACCATTTCTGTAGATCTTTATGAAAATTATCTTTATACCTTTTTATCACTTAGAAAGGAATTTCTGGTATTCATCAAGGATTTGTACTTGCATTAACCCTAATGGTCACTGTTGTAGCTGTTAAAATACATGATGTAGTGGATGGGACGATTCTGGTGTTGGATTGGAACAGTTGGGAGCAGTACATGCATGTCAATAAAAGAATTCCTACATCCCTGAGCAATGTATTCATTCATGTACAGAGGGAAAGGTGCCTTTGTGGTTGCAAATCTGGTATTTGTTGCCTCAGGATGAGCAATCTTAGAGCAGGGCCTCAAATATCTGTCTCTTTACCAGAATATGGGGGTAAAAAAACAAGCACCTATTTCCTGCATTTTCTCTAGGCACCTTGTTTTGCCACCATCATGGCCAATATTAATGCTTATATAGCTGGGTTTCAGCTCCACCACTTGGCTATTATTTTGGAGGCTCTAGAAATTAGAATGGGCTATACAGAGGTTCTGTCTATAAGGCCCAGAGAAGATTTGTGAGAATGATTCCAAGAATGAAAGGGTTAACATATGAGGGGTGTTTGATGGCTCTGGGTCTGTAATTACTGGAGTTCAGAAAAATGAGATGGGATCTCATTGAAACTTATCAAATATTGAAAGACTGAGAGTGGACGTGGAGTAGATGTTTCCTATAGTGGGGGGGACTCAAAATAGAAGCGTGTCCCTTTAGAACAGAGGTGAGGAGGGTTTTTTTTTGACAGGTGGTGGTGAATTTGTGGAATTCATTGCAACAGACGGCTGTGGAAGCCAAGTCATTGGGTATATTTAAAGTGGAGGTTGATAGGTTCTTCATAATCTAAAAGCTTAATTTACAACAATTGTCAAATCAGGTAAATAGCATATGTTCTGTACAACATATTAGATTTTGAGAAACAAGATCTATTAAATGTAGCTGGCTGTTTGGGACCAAACGAACCTCAATTGTTTTCAAGAGTAATTCTTATTCTTGAAGGAAGATAATTGAAATTCTTTAGAATGCCAAAACACCTTCAAGTAAAAACACTGCTAATTTTGTGACATCAGCTATATTGCATAAGAAGTACCTGTAAAAAATCAGGGTACAAAATGTGCTTGAGTAGTTTGCATTTTTTGGGTGCTATAGCCGTAGGTACTTGTTTCTGTCAAGTGTTACGCCGGACCGTATTTGTCGAGCGTGTTAGTGCAGGTACTGCCAACACCCACAAGAAGAGTGCAACATAGGCAAATTGTGATATCAATCTGCAGTGCATACAGATTTGATTCCTGTGTCTGCTATTTTTGTGCTTAACTCCACAGGCATTGACCTACTGAGTGTAACTAGTTATGGTCACACTCAGCCAGGAGGTAAATGCCTTATATTCTAGCAATTATCCTGAAGGCTTCACTCTATAGTTGCAGGTAGGAAGCATCAGACCCTTGAACAAACAGGAATAACTACACTCACTTGACCACCCATTGTGATGTTTCCCACAATCAATGATCTCACTTTAAGGACTCTTTATCTCATTATCTCATATTCTCATTATTTATTGTTATCTATTTATATTTGCGTTCGCACAGTTTGTTGTCTTCTACACTCTGGCTGATCTTTCATTGATCCTGTTATAGTTGCTATAGATTTGCTCAGTATACCTACAAAAAGATATACGGTTGTATATGGTGACATATATGTACTTTGATAATAAAATTTACTTTGAACTATGGAGGGAGTGGAAGATAGGTAACTATAGTTGCAGGAGTTGTAGCTACTGTTGGTGCCTATCTGACTATAACTAGCCAGATATTAATGAATAAAGCAATCCAGATGGATAACGTGGGTGGCACAGTAGCATAGTGTTTAGCTTAGCTCTTTACATCACCAGCAATCACCGACTGGGATTCAATTTCCACTGCTGTTTGTAAGAATTTTGAACATTCTTCCCCTGACTGCGTGGGTTTCCTTTGGGTGCTCCAGTTTCCAAGCATTCAGAAGACATATGGGGTAGGGTTAGTAAATTCTAGTCATGCTAAGTTGGCACCGAAAGCCTGGAGACAATTGCAGACTGCCCCCAGCACAAATTTGGATTGTATTTGTCGTTGATGCAAACAACGCATCTCACTGTATGTTTCAATGTACATGTCACAAATAAAGCTAGTCTTTAATCTTTAGAAGTAGAGAAATATTGAAGGAGGAGGGCATGGCCGGCCATGTTAAAATTTGTAAACAGTTCAAAGTTGACGTAAACAGTTCAAGGTGGACAGAGGAAGATGGGCTACCTTTGTCAAAGCTGCACAAACACCACTGGCACTTCATATAAAAAACAATGCAATGAATACACTTGAGATCACAAATTAGCATGTTAGGACTTGATGGTGTTTGGCATCTAATGCATTACTGTCACTTTCAAGAATAAAAATAACATTTGGACCCTAACTGAGCTTCTCTTAGTCCAACATAACCCCCTGCATTTAATAGACCTTGTTGTTCAAAACACTGTGCTTTCTCCAAAATCTAATAAGTAATATGTTATTTGTCTGAATTGTTGCTAAGTAGCTATTTACAGTATATATGTTTTACTAAATTTCTTAACAGGTCATAAGTAATTTTTATAACTCCTATTTTAGTGATGTGGCAGCATGGAAACATGATTTGGAAGATGTCAGACAAGGAGTTCCAAGAAAGATAGATGTGGATTTAAAAGCGTTCAGTTATGCAAAGAGCATTATTGTTTGATATCAATTATGTGCATACATTTGGGAAGTTAAAACTCAGCGTTAGCCATGCATAAGAAAGCAATTGTAATATTAGGAACATCGATGGGATCAGCAATTATTTTACTTGCTGAGTAATTTGGAGGAGATGTTGCTTCATTTCCTAGGCCAGATGGCTTCAGTCACAAATTATTTAGCTAGTGGAAGTGATGTTAATGTGCCCTACACTCAGTGGTCATATTATTAGGTACAGCTGTACACCTGCACAGAAATGAAAATATCTAATCAGTCACTTTGTCAGAATCAAAATCGGCTTTATTATCACCAGCATGTATCGTGAAATTTGTTCACTTAGCAGCAGCAGCAGCACAATGCAATACATGATAACATAGAAAGAAAAAATAGCCAAGTAAATCAGTTACAGTAAGTACTGTATATGTATGTATATTGCTTTCCATATCTCCACTGAGCAATTTGCTATTCCAGAAGTCGAGATTTTCAGCAGTATCAAATAGCACCATGATTAAATCGCTTTGCCCATCACTGTTATAAAATGGCTGTGATCTAACACCTGAGCATAGGTGATGCCAGAACATGCTCCATAATGCAGCTGTCCTGATCAATTCAATGCCTTCCTGTGTAAGACTGTTGTGGAACTCATTGTAATTGTTGTCAGCTTTATTTTTTAGCAGCTAGAAATTTAAGTGTTGAAAAGTAGAGGGCCAGCACTTTTTGGATGTAACTGGTTGAAAAAAATCCAACTAGACCAGCACTCAAAGCTCTCAGTGTGGCATCAACAGTCAATGGCAACCCAAATGTAAGCACTAGGCAGAGCCTGGCACAGCTGTTTAATGTTGATGAGAAAGTGTTTGAGAAGGGGATTGGTAAACTCAAAGGCATAAAGGCCAGAATTGAATTGAATGAAGCTGCAACACCAAGATTCCATAAATTGTATCCAGTGCTTTACTCAATCTGTCCTAAAGTGGATGCTGAACTTCAAAACTTGGAGGCATCTGGAATTCTCTCCAAGGTTGAGTGGAGTGATTGGGCCACACACATTGGCCCGGTGATCAAGAAAGGCAAGGCCAGAGCTATTTGCATATGTGGGGATTTCAAAGTGAGTATTAATTCAGTGCTGCACACTGTGCAGTATCCCCTGATACAAATAGTAGACACTTGTGAATCTTTGACAGGTAGGGATAGGTTTTCAAAGATTGACTTGTCACAAGCCTATCTACAAATTGAGATTGAGGAGTCAAGCAGGAAGTTTCTCACAACACTTGCAAGGGACTATTCCAGTATAATTATCCCAAATTGCTGGAGTTGAAGCAATGCCAAAGAGCAATGGATGAAGTGCTCCAAAATATCCCTGGAACACAATGTTACCTTGATGACATCATCATGACTGGGAAGAATGATGAAGAGCAGCTCCAGAACCTTGGTAAAGTGCTTATCAGGCTGAGTGAGTATGGTCTGTGTGCAAAGAGAGAGAAATGTGAGTGTTTCAAGAATGAAACCTCATATTGTGGACATGTCTTTGACAAGCTTGGCTTACATAAGTCACAAGAGAAGACTGAAGCACCCAAACCAGAATATGTATCAACTCAGGTCATGCTTGGGCCTTGTGAACTACTACCACCGGTTTCTTCCAAACATTGCTACAGTGCTGCACCTATTGAATGCACTGTTACAGACAAGAGAAAAGTGGGAATGGTCAGAAGGATGTGAAAGAGCATTCAAGGAAACAAAAAGATTAATAACATCAGGTGAACTGCTCACCCATTATGACCCATCGCTACTCATCAGACTGGCATGCGATGCATCCCCTTATGGCATTGGAGCTGTTTTGTCACACACCATGGAAGATGGATCTGAGGATCTGATTGCATTTGCTTCAAGATCACTGACAAGCGCAGAATGTAACTGCACAGATTGACTGAGATGCCCTTAGTCTAGTATGGGGAATGAAGAAGTTCCCCCACTACCTCTAAGGACAAAAGTTCATGCTAGTGACAGATCACCAGCCCCTTGTGGCCATTTTCAGTCTCAGGAAGGGAATTCCAGTGATGGCTGCTACCTGATTACAACATTGGGCACAATTCCTAGGAGCCCACTCTTATGTCTTAGAATTCAAGGGTACGAAGCACCACAGCAACACTGATGGCTTGTCACATCTTTCGCTGTTGGCAACTGAAGAAGATAAGTCTTCATATTGTGACCCAGCAGAGGTGTTCCACACAGCATTTGTGGACCAGTTGCCAGTAACAAATGCTGAAATACAAAGAGAAACAAGGAATGACCCAACATTTTCAAAAGTCTATGAAATCACCATGCATGGATGGCCAGCTCATGGTAACCCTTTGTTTCCAAAGTTCTCAGTGAGATGAGATCAACTGTTGGCATGTCAGAGAATGCTGATGTGTGGATCTCATGTTGTGGTTCCCTCTAAATTGCAAACCAGAGTGTTAGAGAATCTGCATGAAGGACACCTGGATACAGTCAAGATGAGTAGTCTCACCTGGAGCTGTGGGTGGTGGTTGAGAATAGATAAACAGATTGAAGTCTTGGCCAAAAACTGCTCGGGATGCCAAAAAGTTCAAAGTGTGCCCCATAGGCACCATTTCACCCATGAGAGTGGCTGTCATCACCAGGGCAAAGAGTACATATTGACTTTGCTGGGCCATTCATGGACTCCGTGTTTCTGATTGCTGTGGATGCTCATACAAAGTGGCCAGAGGTCATACCAATGAAGTCAACCACTCAGAAAAGACTGTTTCCACCCTGAGGACTATCTTCACCAGGAATGAATTATCTGAGCAAATAGTGAGTGACAACAGACCACACAATACACGTCAGAGGAGTTCAGACTATTCATGAGGAAAATGGCATCAGACATTTCAATCAGCTCGTCACCACCCAGCAATGAAGAGGTTACCTGAAAAGTTTATTCTAGCATTCAAGCAGTCAATTAGTGCTCTGGACAAGGAGGACATTTCTGAACAAGACAAGGTGGACAGTTTCCTTTTGTGTGTTGGAACTCTGTTCATGCAATAACAAATCAAACACCTACAATGCTCTTCATGAGCAGGAATTCCTTCCTTTTCTCTCTGTTTCTCTATTTGCAATACATTCTGTTCCGAGGATACCACTTTTCTCAGTAGTGATTCTGATGTGCCTTTTCTGGTCAAGCAGGGGTTTCCTCCACCATAGTGGGCAGGACCCATTTTCAGCAGTACTGCTTTCATGCCTTTCCTCTTACTGAATAATGAAGGGGTGGTGAGGAGCTGATTGAAATGTCTGATGCCACTTTTCTTCAGCAGCCTATGGTGCTATTTAACTCTTTCCAGTACTTTTGTGTGGAGTTTGCACATTTCTTATGTAGCCATATGCACAAAACCATACACGTGAGAGATTCTGTAGAGGCTGGAAATCTAGAGGGACACACACAAAATGGTGGAGGAACTCAGCAGGTCAGGCAGAGACTGATGTAGAGGAATAAGGACTTCATCAGGACTGGAAAGGAAGGGGTGATAGACCCAAATGACAGTGAACTTCTACTTTTCTGTCACTTTTCTTCTCCAACACTTTTGCTCTTTGATCTTTGTTCCTTCAGCTTCCTATACTGATTGTGAAATTTAAACAAAAGTTGAAGAACAGCACCTAACTGATCCAACCTTCTGGATTTAATATTAACAACAATCTCAGATCACTTCCAACCTTTGTTTCTCACAGTTCCAGCATGCAGTTTTCAATCTTTCTTGCTGGTACTTTCACATATCTTCACATTTCCTACATACAGCTTTTCCAGACAGACTTGCTATATTATTCAATAATACCTTTACTCTCCTCTTTCACCCAGCTTCAACATTCCTTTTGATATTTTATCTCTCTCGCCTTCCACCCAATCACAAACATTCTCTTTTGCATCGTTAAACGTGTTACTCTTTTGACTTTTCACAGTTTTGATGAAAGGTCATTTTCCTGAAATGTTTCTGTACAGTGTGACCTGTTGTATATATCTGTCTTTTCTATTTCAATAGGCTGGCAGTAGACAATGGAACCTTGGAACATGAATTCACAAGAAATTAAAAGCTGAGTTCCTCCAGCTGTGTGTGTTACTCTGGATTTCCAGCATCTACAGAATCTCTTGTGTTAATGAAGTTAAAAGTCTGTGATTTGTAATCATCCCTCCTCCCCTCTCTGTAAGCACTTCTCAGTGAAGTTTCTTTTATTTAGTTATTGAGATACAGTGTGAAACAGGCCCTTCTGGCCCTTCAAGCCGTGCTGCCCAGCAATCCCCAATTTAACCATAGCTTAATCACAGGGTAATTTAGAATGACCACCTAACCTACTAAACAGTACATCTTTGCCAGAACACCTCCAGAACACCTGGAGGAAACCCATACAGTCACGGGAAGAACATACAAACTCCTTACAGATAGCAACAGGAAATTAACTCAGGTTGCTGGTACTGTAAAGCGTTTCAGATCTAAGAATGAGGCTAAGTGTTTTCTGGAATACATACTAAGTACAAACTTAAACCTTTATTGCAAGAGGATTTCAGTAGAAGGGCAGTTGTTCAGGGCCTTTGTGAGACCATAGTATTGTGTGCAGTCTTGGCTTTCTTATCTGAAGAAGGATGTTCCTAAAATGGAGGGAGTTCAGCAAAAGCTCACCAGATTGATTCCTGTATTGACAGGACTGAGGTAAAATGATGTAAAATAAGAATGAGCTTCCAGTAGAAGTGGTAGAAGCAGGTTCAATATTGTCATTTAAAGCAAAATTGGATAGGTATATGGACAGGAAAGGAATGAAGGGTTATGGACTGAGTGCAGGTCAGTGGGATTAGGTGAGAGTAAGTGTTCGGCACGGACTAGAAGGGCTGAGATGGCTTGTTTCCGTGCTGTAATTGTTATATGGTTATAAAGAAATAGTGGACAAGACTTGATGGGCTGAATGGCCCAATTCTGCTCCTATATCTTATGAGCATGTCAATATATGAAGAGAATGTGAAGATTGATGATGGGATAATCATCATGGTATCATCACTACTTTGACAGGGAGCCCTGGTCCAGTGGTCACAGAGTGCTACAGCAGGACCAGGACCAGAGGTCACAGAGCAAAATGGAAGGACCACGACCACAACCAAGAATCATAGAGCGCAACTGCAGGTCCAGGACTGGGACCTGGGGTCACAGAGTGTTACAGTGCTATTACACTCTGGGGGATCTGAGTTCAGAGTTCAGTCCTAGCCTCCTCTGTAAGGAGTTGGTATGTGCTCCCTGTGGAATGCATAGTTTTCCTCTAGGTGCTCCAATTTCCTCCCACAGTCCAAAGATGTACCAGCTGGCCATTGTAAATTGTCCTGTGATTAGGCTAGGGTTAAATTAAGGGTTGCTAGCAGTGCGGCTCATTAGGTCTAGAGGGCCGTTCTGCGCTGTATCTCAAAATAAATAAAAATAAAATAAATGAACTATGATTAAGGACTAAAGCATTGAAGACCAAGATGAGCAATTTCTTCTCTTAGAGTGATGAACCCATGGAATCACAGAATGCAGTTGGAACCGAATCATGAAATATATTTGAGTAAAATAGAATTCTCATGGTTAAACAGATCAAGGGATACGGGCAGTAAACTCAGTGGGGGTACTGAATTTCGATAAGTGACTATGATCATATTGAATAGTGAAGCAGGCTTGACATTAAGCAAAGTTAATTTTCAAGGGCTCATGCTGTGCTCCTGTTTTCTGCTTTTCTATGAATAGTTACAGCAATAACTAAGTTAATTGTCCCTGGGATAGGAACATAATTTTTGAACCTTCTGTTACTATTTGTATGAATTTATAATGTCTAATGACTATTTTAATCACGTGTTCTGCTTGTATTTCATATCATTCAATAATGAAACAGCTGAGAAGTTTTGTTTGTGGAACTGCAAGTTATGAGATACTAGGATTATATTATAAGAAATTAGAATTATTAAGTTAGGATTCGATAATGAAACAGTTGAGCAGTTTTGATTCTTGGAACTGTGCAAATTATCAGATATTTCATGAATGCAGCTGATAAATCTTAAAATAACTGGTTATTTGAAATGATATTGCTTTGCAGTTCTCTGTTCAAAGGCGCAGATCGTGACATTAGTGGGCAGTGTATTGTGCAGATTTGGGCTTTTTTTGAAGTGAAGTGTTTCAATTCAATTAGGTATGTGGTCTGTGGTTTCAGCGGTAGGTATGTCTACAGCGAAGATTAGTGTAAAGAGATCTCATGCCATACATATGCTTCAGTTATGCACAGTCTTACTGCTGCCTCCAGAGTGTGATATTATTTTGCAAGTTTATATGTATTAACATCTGCTTAAAAGAATAATTATGATAATAGGATTTCACCATGCCATCAGAAGAATTACAAACAAAAGAGATTCTGTAGATGCTGTAACTCTGGAGTAACACTCACAAAATGTTGGAGAACTCAGCAGGCCAGGCAGCTTCTATGGAGAGGAGTAAACAGTCAATGTTTTGGGCATAGAGCCTTGATTACAACTGGAAAGGAAGGGGGGAGATACCAGAATAAGAAGGTGGGGGAAGGGGAAGGAGTACAAGCTAGAAGGTTGCTAGGTGGACCAGGTGGATGGGGGAGGGTGATGAAGTAAGATGCTGGGAGGTGATAGGTGAACAAGATAAAGGGCTGGAGAAAAAGTAAACCAATAGGAGAAGAGAGTGAGTCGGAAGAATTACATCAGCTTTCCCTTTTAGGTGACGTGAAATTTGACGGCATGGATCTCATGCAATGTATATGTTTCAGGTATTCATAGTCTCACTGCTGCTTCCTGCGTGTGACATTATTTTGCAAGTTTATATATATTAACATCTGTTTAAAGTAATAATTATGATAAGATTTCATTATGGCATCAGAAAAATTACATCAGCTTTTTGCTTTAGGTGACATGAAATTCAGTGAGGTGGATTGATTCCATATTGGGCCTGGTTTTACATTAGTACTATAGTTGGACCAGGTAGAGAAGTGAACTACTCCCATTTTAAAAACTATAAATGCAATAGAAGGAATGGAAAGGGGAGAGATGGAGGACATGTACCATAATACTGACTGCTGTTACACCGCTGGCATTTAGGGCAGCAATAAAGATCCCCCTTCTCTGGCAGTGTTCCAGGCTTCCTCTCAGTTTTCACTACTATCAGTTATGTGATCTCTGGGTGGAGACTGGGGAACATCATTGCACTCAGATATAGAAGGATTCTTTATTGCTGGTTCCGTAACAGTTCTGTTTTACCAGTCAGGGTTGTTAACCCTGAGCTGAACCCCTGAACCTGGAGGACTGGTGGACCACTTTTAGTCTGTCCTCTACCCTTTAACCTGTTTAGCATGGATGACCCTACCATGAGCCGGAGTATAAAGCCCTGACTCCTGCCAAAATAGCTCTCCGAGTCATTGAGGCACGCAAACCTCCAAACCACGACGACGTTATGGTCCTCTTGGAAGACATCATGATAACTGGGCATTTATGATTTACATCTTTCTACCTAACTCTTAATTTCCTATGCTGGTTATCAATAATAATTTCCTAACCAGGCTTTTCACAATGAGGATAAGCTCAGTCACACTGTGTGAGTTAACTGAGATAGAAGTTGTGTGATGGATGCTGTTTAGCTCACAGTTGTACCCAACAGAAACATCCTGGGTCAATGGGGAGGGGTGGCAGAAGGTCGCCTGATATATTGACCAAAAAATAACCAGACCAGCCACATGGAACTTAAGTAGTGACAAGAATAGGTCGGAAGCTGGGTGTGCTGAGGTCAGTGCCCAAACCTTCCACTAGCAACAAGACATGGTTCAGAACTACACTAGAATATGTGACACCTGCCAAGAAGAGAGCAGTTGCAGCAGCACACAATGTGCTCAACTCCAGCTAGAGCAAAGCAGAATGTTTCAATGGCATCTTATCCCCATTGATACTCTAGTGATCTCTGCAACCTACAATTTCTCCCTCCAAGAAGATCAGCAGGCACTTGGGAACAGCATCACCTGCATATTCTGCTGAGCAATGTGGGCATACTATGTTGGTGCCAGAATGTGTGGCAACACCTGTGGCCCAACCCCAGCACATCTTTGGGTGTGTGGGTTGTTAACACAAACAAATGCTTGTGTTTCAATGTATATCTGAAACTGACATACTCAGACATACACACCATCTGATTGGGAAGCATATTGTCATTTGTGGCTGGGTCCAAATCCTGGTATATTCTACTTATCAGCAGTAGTACAAGAAGTTGTCCCATCACCACTTGGGGCAATTAGGGATTAAACATTAACTACTGTACTGGACAACATTGCAATCATCCTGAAAAATAAATGCAAATAGTCTCTCTAATATCATAACTATCTCTTTCAAGCCATCAGTAATTCCATGGGGCATGCTTAGTCACAGTGGCTTCTCTGGATCTATATGAAGGTCTATATGTTTACTTTTTTATGATTACAAGACACTGTTGGATATTAGGAACATCAAGTTCTACACTAGCGAGTTACTTGATAGCCATCTGCTTCAGCCATCCAGGGAAGAAGCGGTCAGAGATGGTACATGGTCCAACAAATGGTGAAAATGATTGTCTTGGATGTTTACATTGTGATTGCAAGACCCTGTTGGATATTGGTAATGCAGAATACTGTGAGTCCGACTCACTGGGTCATTAGAAAGACTGATGGCAGTGGAGCTGTGTGGCCTTGGTTGCGGTGCAGACCAGGGCCTCATGCCTCGGGGTCACCTGTTGCAACCGCCAGGGAAGGAGATGCTGGAGATGGCTGTAAGCCCCTTGATTCTGTGCTGGGTTGAGGATTGGCCCCTCCTATCGGTTCTGCCTTTTAGTGATCACTCAATGAATGACAAGCTGGACTGCGTTCGTTTCCACCTGCATTTGCGTGAGATGAGGAACTGTTGTGGGCTTGTTCTTACAGAAGCATGGCTTTGGGACAATATAAGTGCACCATCAATATGCAGACTGTGACACTCAGGGACTTGGGATATATTATTAATATTTTAATTATTTTGGTATCTTTTTTCTGCTATCATAATTATATGTGCTATGTGTTTTTCACCTTGGCACAGTTTCTTTTGACTGTATTCATGCGTATGGTTGAATGACAATTAAACATGAACCTGACTTGATAGAATGCTAACCTGCTAAAGAACACTAAAATGAATGTGAGCTAGCATTAAACAAATTGAAGAGAATTCCCAAATCTCTGCATTGTGCCCCATTTTGTTAAACAGGTATTAAGACAAAGTAGAATAACGGAACAGTGGTCAGTACTGCTACCTTGCATTTTCAAGTTTTATCCCGATACCTTTCCCTTGTGTCCATTTGAGTCTCTGCTGTGTGATGTGCTTTCGTCCCACATCCCAAAATCACGTTGGCAGGCTAATTTGTCTGCTGTGAAACACACACTAAAATGCTGGAGGCATCTGCAGGTCAGGCAGCATTTACGGAGGTGGATAAAGAGTCGATGTTTCAATTCGAGACATTCGTGGCTGAAAAGGAAGGGGGAAGAAGCCAGAATAAGAAGGTAGGGGGAGAGGAAGGAGTGCAAGCTGGCAATCGATGGGTGAGATCAGGTGAGGTAGAAGATGGGAGGATGGTGGAGGTTGTGGGGGGGATGAAGTGAGAAGCTGGGAGGTGATAGGTGGAAAAGATAAAGAGCTGAAGAAGGAGTCGTCTGAAAAGAGAGAACAGTAGACTGAAAAATAAGGAGTAAGAGAGGAACCATAATGGGGAATGGAACAGGGGAGAAGGGGTGGGATAGAGAAATTACTGAAAATTAGAGTGTACTTCCCCTTCCTTTCCAATCTTAATGAAGGGTCTCAGCCTGAAACTTCGACTGTTTATTCTTCTCCATAGTTGCCACCTGACCTGCTGAGTTCCTCCAGCATTTTGAGTGTGTTGCTCTGGATTTCCAGCATCTGCAGAATCTCTTGTGTTTGTGATTGGTTGCTATGAATCACCTCTTGTGCCGATAAGCAACAAATAGTTGGTGGGATGTGACAGTGAATAATGTACAGGGCCACAGGAAAAGAAAGAAAGGGGAATGAAACTGATTGGTAGACCAAGTATTGTATTGTAATGTAGGAAACTCCATGATCATCCCATAGTAAGTAATGGCAGAATATACTACACAGTTAAGAAAGCTCACCAACATCTCTCCTTTCTAAGGAGGCTGAAGAGAGCTGAACTATGCACATCTATACTTGTGTCCTTGGCAGTAGAGAGCATCCTAACATGTTGCATCACTGCATGGTACAGAAACTATACTATGGAGGACTGTAAGGCTCTCCAATAGGTAGCCTAAACTGCCCAACACATCACCAGCACCAGCCTACCCACCAGCAGGAGCATATTTTCAGAAAGATGCCGGAACAGAGCCAGTAACATCATGAAGGAACCCTCCCATCCTGTTTGTCCCACTCCCATCAGGGAGGAAGCTATGTACTATCCACGTTAGGACCACCAGACTCAAAGCTGATCAACACCTCTACCCACTAACCTACCCCTCCACATCCCCAGCCACCACTACTTTATCATATCCTGTCAGTTATGCACAGACATTCCTGTGCCCAGTGTCACTTTATAGACTTACAATCAATCTATGCGTAATAGCTATCTTATGTATTCATATTTATTGTGTTCTACGTCTTGTGTTTTTTTGTGCTGCATTGAATCAGGAGTGATAATTATTTTATTCTCTTTAATACTTGTGTTCTGGCAAAGGCATTGAACAATTCTGAACTCGGACCTGGGTGCAAACAACAAGGAATTTGCAACCTCCTGCTAAAGACATCAACTGAATCATCCATCTTGTCTTCTCTGGGCATTTCCACCATCACAGAGATAAATGTTCAGTCAGTTCATTTGGCACATGATTTTATTGACAGAGTAGACTAGTTAGTACAAAGACCAATGACAACGTCTCAGCTGTTGCGCTGAAGACTTGGTCCAGAACTGACATTCTTCAGAGAGTCAAAGCCCTCTTGTATGAAATTTGTCATTATATTGTAACAAAGACACTGTTTAGGTGAACTTTCACGCAAAGATGATGATATCACTTTGGAATGTGTACCAGGATTCTATCCAGTTCATTAACTCTTCAAAAAGCCAAGAAAGGTCAGAGACCAGAACAAAACAAAAATTGCCAGTCTGTGCATAAATAGCACAGTTACTTCCTCCTCTCCAGTCAGAGCAGTATTAAATTGCGGCACAGACTTCTTAAATTCTGTTTGTTCTTTTTCTGATTAGATGTGGGAGGCAGTGAAGCAGCTGAATAGCTAAGGAGGAACTATTTTTTTGTGAATCTTTCTCATGAGGGAAGTGGAAGGCATATGTGACTCGACCCCTGCATCTCAGTTTCGGCTTGGCATTAGACCAGGTGTAATAGGATGTGGAACTGTTCTCAACTATTAATAGCAAGTTATAGCACAGAGACAATTATATTAACCACTAAATTTTAGGAAGTATTAAAGTACCCTTTAATCTGAAGTCAATTGAAAACTGCATTGAATAAAACTTCTGTTCTCTGCAAAACAAA
Organism: Hemitrygon akajei; assembly: GCF_048418815.1. NCBI lineage: Eukaryota > Metazoa > Chordata > Chondrichthyes > Myliobatiformes > Dasyatidae > Hemitrygon > Hemitrygon akajei. The sequence goes on from NC_133152.1 coordinate 46,154,848, forward strand.
AATCTTCCTTATTCCAGTGTCACAAGGACCCTAGTAATTATCAAGTTCAAGTTTATTGTCATCTGACTGTACATATAAACCAAAGGAAACAATGTTCCTCCAGACCACAGTGCACCCACAGGACATATATCACACAGATTATATAAAACACAATATTACCACAAGTAAGTTAATAAAATATAATTCCAAAATGCATTAAGTATGCAGCACAGGTAAACAGTACAGTAAACAGCTCATTGTCCTAATGACAAGACCTCAGTCTGTCAGTCCTAGTCCTGATGCTCCTGCACCTCCTTCCTGATGGTAGTGGGTCTAAGAGATTGTAGTAGGGATCCTCAACAATGCTTCACATACAATGTTCCCAGTAAATGTCACAAATAGAGGGGAGGAATACCCCAGTGATCAGGAAGAAGGTACAAGATCCTCAGGACTCACACTACCAGGTTCAGGAACAGTTATTACCCCTCAATCATCAGGCTCTTGGAACCAATGGGGATAACTTCACTCATCCCAACACTGAACTGAACGATGGACTCACTTTACCTAATCTTAATCTTCAGGCTGTTGAACCAAAGGAGATAACTTAATTCAACTTCACTTGCTCCATCATTGAAGTGATTCCACAACCAATTGACACACTTTCAAGGACTCTTCATCTCATGTTCTCAATACTTATTGCTTATTTATTTATGATTTCTTCTTTTTGTATTTGCACATTTTGTTGTCTTCTGCTCTCTGGTTGGCACCCTAGTTGGGAGATTTTCATTAATTCTGTTATGGTTATTATTCTAGAAATTTATTGAGTATGCCCACAAGAAAATGAATCTCAGAGTTGTATATGATGACATATATATACTTTGATAATAAATTTACTTTGAAGTTTGATCCTCTCGACAGTTTTTACTATCTTCTGTAGGGGCTTGCGGTCCAGTGCCTTGCAGCTTCAGTATCTGATTAATATAGCCTTGTTTTGCAAACTTTTAAACACTTTTTCACAAAGTTCTGATTTCTAACATGTAACTCTTCAACCCTTCAATTTTCTCAGTAAATCCCTTCTCACCAACTATTAGAGTAGCTTCAATGCAATTTTGTTCTTTCAATGCCAGACTTAAGACCTATAATCAAAGCAGTTTCAGACTATAACTTGAAATATTCATAACTAGTTTTCACTGATATTTTGAAAAATAGATTGCGATTACTTTAGAACAAAGTAATTTATAAGATTTGTCAGTTGGTGGTTGATAGCAATATAAATTTCAAACAATCTGATTTAGGGCAGATGAAAAATTACAGCATGATTGACTTCCACCATTCCCAGGCACTAAATAGCATTCTGTATCTAGTATCCTGAATGATGACATGTTATGGGTTCTATTGCAAATTCTTGCACGTAGTAATGGCACGTTTATTCTATGCTCTGATGTCTCCTTGACCTAGACTTCCTATCTGTTTGTTCACAGAAATGAATGTGAGAAAGTGGGGGGGGGGGGGGTGGTCTTAATGGTTAGCACATTTGCTTTACAGTACCACCCAGCAATCAATAATTGGATTGAATTCCTATTTCTGCCTTTGTATGGATTTTGTATGCTCTCCCCCTGATCGTGTGAGTTTCCTCCAGGTGCTCTGGTTCCCTCCCACATTCCAAAGACGTACCGGTTATGATTAGTAAGTTGTGGGCATGCTATGTTGGTGCCTGAAGTGTAGTGACACCATGTCCAGCACAAGCTTTGCTGATTTGATTTGACGCAAACAACACATTTCACTGTATGTTTCAATGTACATGTGACAAATAAAGCAAATCTTTAAGGAATGTAGATGTCACTGGCAATATCAACATATATTGTGCATCTGTAATTGGCCCTGTACTGAGAGAGTTGTTCACTTTGGTTGGTGTGAGGTCACATAAGGCCAGATGACAGATATCCCTCTCTGCCTAACTTGATAGATTATTCACAAAATCCAGTAATTTCATGGTTGTCATAATCGAGAGCAACATTTCCACCTTCAATTACCAGCTTGCATTTCAGTTCCCCTGTGGAATTGGAACTCAATGTCTCTGGATAAAAGAATCATGACTCTGTCTGCTTGTTCAGTAACTCAACCAATACAGTTTACATGCTGAAGACAACCTGTTTTGGGGTTGGTGGATTGTGTTTGTGGGTAGGTGGGAGGGAGGAACAAGGCTTATTTTGATGCTGTTCTCTTGCTTGTAATGTTCTGTGTTGTTCAGCTGAGCACTGTGAGCATGCTATGTTGGCGCCAGAATAGATGTGTTGGCTGTAAACGTAAATTACACGTTTCACTATTTCAATGTGCATGTGAAGAATAAATGAGTCTGAGTCTGAATTTGAATCTAAATTGCCACAGGGCAAGCTAATGCAGACCATAGCCACTGCATCCAGAAGCAGACCTTTCTCGAGCAAGAGCTCAACCTTTATGTCCATCATGGACATGTTTAGTCATGACAAGCAAAAGAGTGCAGCCTTTTGGCAGCCATTGTGGCATGGCTGTTGTCCTGGAAAGCCTGGAATATCAAGGCCAAAGTCTAGCACTATCAGATTCAATGTTCCAGATTACGTTAGGAACATTTAAGAGACTTTTAGTCAGGCACATGAATGTGAAGAAAATGGAAGGATATGGACATTATGTTAGAGAAGGGATTAATCATTTCACTACTAATTTAATTAGTTCAGCACAATATGTGGGCTGAAGGGCCTGTTTCTGTGCTGTACTGTTTTATGTTTTGTGTTCTATTATTGAACGAGCAGCTATCCTTGTGAGAACTTCAGGAAGCAGCACCTTCACTTCACCCACTTGCTTGCTTCCATCAGAGGAGATTTACTAGGATGCATCCTTGGATAGAACATCTCAGTTATGAGAAGAGACTGGATAGGCTTTGTTTGTTTTATTTGGAGTGCAGGCAGCTAAGGGAAGAGCTGATAGACATATGCAGAATTATAAGGGGAACAGACTATAACAGCGATGTCTGTCAATGCTAAAGTATCTGATAAAGCACTGGTATTGCCAGCTTGAAGAAAGCTACAGACCACCATTGAGCACATCCACACGAGGCAGGGTGGAAGCAGCATCCAGGTCATGCTCTCATCTCACTGCAGCCATCAGGAAGAAGTTACAGGAGTCCCAGGACCAACACCACCAGCTTCAGGAACAGCTATTACTCCTGAACCATCAGCCTCTTGAACCAGTGGGGATAATCTCACTTAACTTCACTCACCCCAACACTGAACAATTCCTACAAACTATGGACTGTCTTTCAAGGACTCTTTATCTTATGTTTTTAAAACAGTGCCTATAAAAAAGTATTCACCCCTCCCCTTAGAAGTGTTCATATTTTATTGTTTTAAATCACAGAGGACTTAATTTGGCTTTTTTTGACACTGATCAACAGAAAAAGACTCCTTTGTGTCAAAGTGAAAACAGATCTCTACAAAGTGATCTAAATTAATTACAAATATAAAATACAAAATAATTGATTGCATAAGTATTCACCCCACACCAAGTCATCACTGTTGCAGCCAACTGGTTTTAGAAGACACATAATTAGTTAAATGGAGATCACCATGTGCAGTCAAGGTATTTCAATTGATTGTAGGAAAAACACAACTGTATCTGGAAGGTCCAACTGCTGGAGAGTCAGTATCCAGGCAAAAACTACACCATGAAGACAAAAAAACACTCCAAGCAACTTCACGAAAAGGTTATTGAAAAGCACAAGTCAGGAGATAGATACAGGAAAATTTCCAAATCACTGAATATCCCTTGGAGTACAGTTAAGTCAATCATCAAGAAATGGAAACAATATGGCACAGCTGTAAATCTGTCCAGAGAAGGCTGTCCTCAAAACTGAGTGATGGTGCAAGAAGGAGACTAGTGAGGGAGGCCACCATAAGAACTATGACAACTCTGGAGGAGTTACAAGCTTCAGTGGCTGAGATAAGAGAGGCTGTGCATACAACTGTTGCCCGGGTGCTTCACCAGTTGCAGCTTTTTGGGAGAGTGGCAAAGAGAAAGCCACTGTTGAGAAAAACTCACATAAAATCTCAGCTAGAGTTTAGCAGAAGGCATGTGGGAGATGCTGAAATCAGGTGGAAGAAGATTCTATTGTCTGATGAAACCAAAATTGAGCCTTTTGGCCATCAGACTAAACACTACACATTATCAAGAACACACCATCCCTACTGTGAAGCATGGTGGTGGCTGCATCATACTGTGGGCATGCTTCACTGCAGCATGCCTTGGAAGGCTTGTGAAGGTAGAGGGAAAAATGAATGCAGCAAAATAAAGGGAAATCCTGGAGGAAAACCTGGCAGTCTACAAGAAAACTGACTTGGGAGAAGTTTTGTTTTCCAGCAAGATAATGACCCCAAGGATAAAGCCAAAGCTACAGAGGAATGGCTTAGCAACAACAAAGTTAATGTCCTGGAGTGGCCGAGTCAGAGTCCAGAGCTCAATCCAATTGAGAATTTGTTGCTGGACTTGAAAAGGACTGTTCAAACACAATCCCCATGCAATTAGACAGAGCTTGCTCAGCTTTGTAAAGAAGAATGGAGCAAAATTGCAGTATCCAGATGTGCAAAGCTGATAGAGACCAACCAAGCCTGTAATTTCTTACAAAGGTGCATCTACTAAATACTGACCTGAAAAGGGTGAGTAATTATGCAATCAATTATCTTATGTTTAAGAATTATAATGAATTTCAACCAACTTGTAGAAATTTGTTTTCACTTTGATACGAAAGAGTCTTTTCTGTTGATCAGTGTAAAAAAGCCAAATTAAATCCACTATTATTCAATGTTGTAAAACAATAAAACATTAAAATTTCCAAGGGGGGGGGGGGTCAGGTGAATACTTTTTATAGGCACTGTATTTATTGTTTATTTACTTATTATTGTTTTCTATTTTTTGTATTTACAGTTTGTCATCTTTTGAACATTGGTTGCTTTTTCCATCTTTGTTATGTGTGGTCTTTTATTGATTCCATTGTGTTTCTTTGTATTTACTGTGAATGACTGCGAGAAAATGCATCTTAGTTGACATATATCTACTTAGATAATAAATCTACTTTGAACTTTGGAGGGCATGTAAATTGGATTGGTATAAGTGAATATTTGATGGTAGTGTGGACTTGGTGGGATGAAGGTCCTGTTTCTTTGCTGAATGGCTGTAACTATAATTTGCTGCACAATACATTGGGTGCTTGCGTTGTTTCTGCCTTTTATATTATCGGTATTTCTTTTTTAAAAAAACCCTTTTACTAACAAAATATTAGTCATGTTCCACAGTCATAACTGCAAACCAGCAAACCTCCCTGAGTAAGCTGAGTAAGTTATATGTTGAGAGGAATTTGTTATAGATATAATTCAACTATGTGCATGTACCAAAGTTTTAAAAAATATATATCTATATTCAGAGCATGGTGGACTATCTGATGAAACTATTTTTATTGATAGATAATTATACACTTCAACTTGCTCTTGAGCAAATCTTCACAAAAATATATACATAACCTGCCACAAGAACAAGTCTACTTTGATGCTGAGATATATCTTAAGATGTGCTGGGACTCATCATCAGTGATGTTACTTGGGGTCATTGGGTGTTTCGGGTCTTTCAATATCAGACAATCTCGCCCAGGCTACCCAGCCATGTTTGATCAAGCTCTGGCTTGTGTCCCAGCAACATTCGTCCATGGTCACATTTGTTAATCCATAGCCATCTGGAGGCTTGCTCAAAAGCCTCTGTGACAGTCCTGGTGGCTGTTTTCTTTGCAGCCCTCATAAAGCCAACGAGAGAGTGAGACAGACAAACATACTTTATTGATCCCGAGGGAAATTGGGTTTCATTACAGCCGTGCCAACCAAGAATAGTGTAGAAATATAGCGATATAAAGACCATAAATAATTAAATAATAATGTTAATCATGCCAAGTGGAAGTAAATCCAGGACCAGCCTATTGGCTCAGGGTGTCTGACACTCAGAGGGAGGAGTTGTAAAGTTTGATGGCCACAGGCAGGAATGACTTCCTATGACACTCAGTGTTACATCTCGGTGGAATGTTCTGCACAGCGAGCGTTTAATAAAACCCCTACACCCCACCTCTAGTTTTCTGAATTAACTAACATCTGGTGTCAATTTGCTTGTTAACTCCTCATTCTAATACCAACGTATGTGCTTTTGCTTCCAATTCTTCAAGTTCTAGTTTATTCTCATCCACTGTACAAGTATACAACCGATTGAAACAACCTTCCTCCAGACCACAGTGCACCCACAATACATAAAATAAAATATTACCACAAATAAGTTAATAAAATATCATTCAAAAGGCATGTGAAGTGTGCAGCACAAGTAAGCAGTAAACAGCTCTCTTTCCTAGTGACAAGACCTCATTCAGCTATATTTAAAAATTCTTCCTCTGCCAGCCCTATAGTTCTTTCTGATACCTGCTGAAGTCCAGATACCTTGGACATCCATGACATTATTGATCCGCTGTTAGCTGCAGTGCTTTCAGCTGGCAAGTCTCTTGGCTCTGAAGTTCCCCCCAAACATCTCTTCGTGTTTCTTCAAAGTTCCCAATAAAAATGCTTGTTGATTAATACCTCTTTTGACTTTGTAACAACTTTTGCTTGATAATGTTCCGATAAAACAATTTGGATTATTTACTAAATTTAAAACATTATATATAATCATCTATGGGGAATGAGAAGTGACAATTGTATGAATATGCCACTTGCATGAGAATTATTCAGATAAAATGCTGTGTATCACCCATTAGTGTTGTATGTATAAATTTTTAAATATGTTGCTGAATTGTTTGTTATTTGCTGATCCTTTTAAATACCGACACTTAGATTGCAATTATATATATTAAAACTAAATAGAAATAATGTTAAATATTACTTTACGTCAAAACTAAATCAAAAGAATGACTGTTCATGCTGTCGCACGAAGTCCGTCCAAGTTTTCAAACAGGATGTTGCTGATACTTGGTTTACAGCTGCATTGCCCTTATGTCTACACGTAAGTGTATAAACTAAAACATTCTTTTCATGTTCATTTTGAAATAACACTTGAAACAAATTTCACTGTTTGATCTTGTTTTTATGATTTGTTTTCAAGTTCAAGTTTATTGTAATAGTCATGCATACCCAGGGCATAAATGCCATGAAATTAGCTTCCAGCAACAGCAGAACAGTGCAATACAAGCATAAATTACATAAATGTAAATGCACATAAATTATACTTACTCGCTAAAATAAACTGAAATTAACATAACATTAGTGCAAGTCCATCATCAAGGACTCCCACCATCCAGGCCATCGTCTCATGCTGCTGCCATCAGGAAGAAAGTACAGGAGCCTCAAGACTCACACCACCACTCTCAGGAACAGTTATTACCCCTCATTCATCAGGCTCTTGGAACCAATGAGGATAACTTCACTAATCCCAACACCAAACTGAACTATAGACTCACTTTCAAGGACCCTTCATCTTAAGTTCTCGATATTTATATATTTTATTTTGTATTTGCACCCTTTGCTGCCTTTTGCACATCGGTTGTTTATCCGTCTCGCTGTGTGAGGTCTTCCACTGATTCTATTGTGTTTCTTTGTATTTATTGTGAATGCCTACAAGAAAATGAATCTCGGGGTTGTATATGGTGACATATTTGTACTTCGATAATAAATTTACAGTACTTTGAATTTGTGGGAAATATGGTTCAATGTAGAATTAGAGTATTTGAGGTGGATTGAAGAACCTGATATCAGTGGGGAAGAAGCTATTGTTGAACCTTGAGGTGTGGGTCTTCAGGCTGCTGTATCTCTACTTTTTACCAGTTGCATGAAAAATCTTGATGCATGAGTATTGGAAAAGTGAGAGTTTAGTGTTCATACCACTGATGTTTAGATGATAAGGAAAGAAAAAAGAGTTATTGAGCAAGGAAACAGATGTATTATCTATTCTCTGGACTGAGCTGCTTAGTTACATCTTTAAAGGACAGAGGTCTCACATATCCCCTACTGCTTGTCAACTAGTGAACCACCACACTGATCTGACTTTAAGTTGGCATAACAATCTGGGTAAGTATATTCATAATATCTTGAGTGGTGATGCCGCCCTGTTTAGGTAAACGCAATAGAGGAAACTTGTTCACCCAGTGGAAACTCACACAGTCCCTGACAGGAGGTAACAGACTCCACAAAGAAAACATCTGAGGCAGGCTTGAACTCAAGTCACAGGAGCTGTGCATGTAAAGCTGAGTACTCAACTACATTTGCCTTTATAATTATTATAATTGGAGATCACCTCATGAAAGCTTTTTTAATATGTCTTTTCATGCCAATTTTTCCCGTCTTTGATATTAAATGAAATAAGTAGCATAGGGGCATCACAGTAGCGTAGCTGTTAGCACGGCACTAATATAGCTCAGGACGTTGGAGTTCAGAGTTCAGTCCTGATGGCCTCTGCAAGATGTTTGTATGGTCTTCCCATGACCATGTGGCTTTTCTACGTGTGCTTCAGTTTCCTTCCACATTCAAAAGACATACCTGTTCATGGTAAATTGTCCTGTGATTAGGCTAGGGTTAAACAGGTGGGTTTTGGGTTGCTGCTTATGTATGTAATATACATACACAAAACTAATCGGGTAGATGGGGCTTGTCAGCCTGGGAAGGCAGTCCATCTAAGAGAGGGAAAACTCTGATTTCAAACCTCCGCTGCCTTGCGGCCATACCCACTCATGGGAACGGCTTCGGGAGTAAACCCTAAGGACAAATCCGGAGTTGGAGTCCCTAAGGCAGTCTGACGTTGCCTTCAACTTCACTCTGGCAACTCCTGCGACGGCACCGGTGCCAAGTTGTATCGGCCCTTGCCCTTCCCTTGGGCAACATCAGTGGTGTGGAGAGGGGAGACTTGCCGCATGGGCAACTGCCGGTCTTTCATACAACCTTGCCCAGGCCTGCACCCTGGAAACCTTCCAGGCGCAGATCCATGGTCTCGTGAGACTAATGGATGCCACCACACAAAACTAATGTAAACAAGTTAGATATCATATATTCTTTAGTAATAATTGCACCATAAATTCATTCTTTATTTAAAGATCTTGCCTTTGCCCTCTATGTTGGACCTCTTTATGTCACATGTCTTTTGAAATTGCTTCTATAGGTCTGGTCCATGCTGTCACTATTACTACTGAAAACCTGACCTAGCTCTAGATATGATGGGGCTACCAACTGGATGTATACTCGGTAGCCACTTAATGAGGGACACCTGCACACCTGCTTGTTATGGCAAATATCTAATCAGCCAATCATGTGGCAACAACTCAATGCATAAAGCATGCGGACATGGCCAAGAGGTTTAGCTGTTGTTCAAACAAAACATCAGAATGGGGAAGAAATGTGATCTAAGTGACCTTGAGTGTGGAATGATTGCTGGTGGTAGATGGGGGTAGTTTGAATATCTCAGAATCTACTGATCTCCTGGGAGTTTCATGCACAACAGTCTCTAGAGTTTACAGAGAAAGGTGTGAAAAACAAAAATATCCAGTGAATGGCAGTTCTGTGGGTGAGAACATCTTGTTCATGAGAGAGATCAGAGGAGAATGGCCAGACTAGTTCAATCTGACAGGAAGACAACAGTAATTCAAATAACCACACGTTACAATAACGGTATGCAGAAGAGCATCTCTGAACACGCACCACGTCAAAACTTGAAGTGATAGGCTACAGCAGCAGAAGACCATAAAAATATACTCTCACCACTTTTTAGATACAGAAGATATCTCAGTGGCTACTGACTGTATTCTGTATCTCCTCCTGGAATTAATACCAGATGTCATTTGGCACCTCCCAATGGTGTCCCTTGAAAACAGCAATAGGGAATTGTGACACTTCTCTGTTGGCCTATTTAAAAACAAACATCATATTTTTGGCATTTATTTTTCTTTACTTTTTTGAAGAAAGTGCTGATGCTATCTGCCCTCTTGATTCCACCTTCTCTTGTAGCTCAGCTTTATGCGTGGGTGGCGGAAATAAGTAAATTAAAAAACAGCTTTAATATCTTTTATAGAAATTGCAGTTACTGCCGTTCATGTAAACAGTTGTCAACATATTCAGCTATCAACGCAGGTCCATGATTCCTAAAAATACATTGCCTTAAATTAGGATTGAATATAATTAAAATATCTTCTCTTAATTTGTCAGATTCATTGTGAATTAATATTATTTTGCTAAAGGGCTCATATGGTATTGTTTTTTGCCTATCAGTATAGGTCCTTATTGCTAAAGCCAACGTTAAAGTGTATTTTTAAATATTAGATTGATATTTTATGTGGAATGTAAAGCTGAAGTATACCATTAATTTGGTATGTTATGAAAATTTTTCATTCTTTTTTCCCTTAATTACATAGTAACTACTTATTCCCATTCCAAAATGTAGGTCACCTTCAGAGTGGAGAAGCAACACTTTCTATCTACATAGCCTCAAATATGATGGCATGAACATCAATTTCTTCTTCCAGTTTAAAAAAATCCTTCTCCTTCCCTCTTCTTCAATTCCCTTCTCTGGCCTCTTAACCTCTTCTCCACACCTGCCTATGTCCTCCCCCTGGTGCCCCTCCTCCCTCCCTGTCTTCCATGGTCCACTCTCCTCCAATGAGATTCCTCCTTCTTCAGCCTTATACCTTTTCCAGCCACCTGGCTTCACCTATCACCTGCTCAGGAATATGTACATATATTTGACATGATATGTAATCCACAGAAGAACTGTTAGAAGGAACCCATAAAGAAGAGATGTCTTTGAAAATACCATAATTCCTGTCCTTGATTCAATAAGATCAGCAACGTTACACTGAAGGAGACCACAGAGAGGTGACTTGATAGGCGCAGGAGACACTGAGGTCTATTGAGATAAAATGCAAGGAAAGTTCTTAGAGGTCTTTGAGCTCAGTATCAGAATCAGTCTTACTATCCCTGGCATATGTCATGAAATTTGTTATTTTGTGGCAGCAGTACATTGCAATACTCATAATAAAGAATCAAAATTACAATAAGAACTATATATAGTAAGTTAGTAAAGTTAGTCTTGCTCTCTCTCTCTCTCTCTTTCTAATTAATATATATTTGATATATAGATATATATATGTAAAGAGAAAGAGAGATTAAATTAAAATCAGTCTGCAGGCCATCACACTCAGGGACTTGGACTGTATTATTATTTTTTCTGCTCTCATAATTATGCAGTACATGCTATATGTGCAGTTTCTTTTAACTGTCTTCATGTGTATAGCTGAATGACAGTTAAACTTGAACTAAGTTCAAATGGCCAGTGACTGCATGTTCATGGTGCTGCAGCCCATCCTCTTGAAGGTTCAACATGTTGTGCATTCAGAGATGCTCTTCAGCACATTACTGTTGTAACGTATGGTTATTTGAGTTAACTGCTGCCTTCCTGTCAGCTTGAACCAGTCTAGCCATTCTCCTCTGACCTTCCTCATTAACAAAGTTTTTTTGCCCACAAAACTGCCACTCACTAGATGTTTTTTTGTTTTCACACCCTTCTCTGTAACTCAAGAGATTGTTGTGCATGAAAATCCCAGGAAATCAACATTTTCTGAGATACACAAACCACCCTGTCTCACACTAGCAATCATCCTATGGTCTAAGTCACTTAGATCACATTTCTTCCCCATTCTGATATTTGGCCTGAACAACAACAACTGAACCTCTTAACCATGTCTGCATGTTTTTATGCATTGAGTTAGTGCCACATGATTGGCTGATTAGTTATTTGCAATAACAAACAGGTGTGTTAATAAAGTGGCCGCTGAGTACATGTAAACAAGTTAATTTAGCAGCACCAGGTCACCTGTTTCTTTTCCAATTTCTTTTTTCCTCATCTGATTGTAATGACTGGTATTAAAACAAAGCTCACTTTTGCAATGCCCATGAAGAAAATGGGCATTGTACTAAAATGTCACCTCTATTCCTGCTACCACAGATGTTTCTTGACCTGCTGTGTGTTTCCAGCATTTTCTATTCATGAGTCTGTTATTGTTTTGTATTTCCAGTATTTTCAGGGTTTTCTTTGCTCCAATTACCAAGAAGCTGTATATTGTGTACAGCCAGTTTCCGTCATGTTTGTAATACATTTAGACCAGTGGTTCCCAACCTTGGATCCACAGACCCCCGGTTAATGGTACGGGTCCATGGGTTTAAAAAGGTTGGGAACCCCTGATTTAGACCACAAGACATAGGAGCAGGTTTGGTCTTTTTTTTTAATATGGTTCTTTTACATTCCTTGTTTTATGATTGCCTTTTAAGCAAACAAATCTCAAAGGTGTATAATTTATACATTCGTTGATAAACACACTTTGAGTCTTTGAAATTCACTTTTCAGCGAATGGCAATTTTTAAAATATAAGGATTTCTGACTCTGGACCCTTTCAGACATTTAGTTTCTGTCAGTTACTACTTTCCTCCTCTCCTTCTAATGTCTACCTATGTGTTTTTCCAATTCACTCTATCAAGGCTTTCATAATTTTATATATTATCTCCCCTTCTGTTGCATCTGGACTGAGGAAAACATTCCAAGGCTTCATATATTTCTTCAGGCCTGAAGGTTTTCAGTACTGCCAACATCCTCATATATCTCCTTTGCTGCTTCTCTAGCACAATCACATCTTTCCTGCAAAGTGTTTAGTGAATAATGCCCAATGTTTACTTTGTGATCTAACTAATGTTGAATATCAAAGTCAAATTTATTTACTTAATGTCATCACCCACACTGGGGTATAGGCTGCCGGCAGTAGCTGCCCAAGTCCATAAGATATAGGAGCAGAATCAGGCCATTTGCCCATTGGGTCTGCTCCACAATTTCATCCATTTATCCTCTCAGCCCCAATCTCCTGCCTTGCCTGTATCCCTTCATGCTTTGACCAATCAAGAATCTATAAACCTCTGCCTTAAATATACATAAAGATTTGGCCTTTACAGAAGCCAATTGCAACAAATTCCACAGATTCACCACTCTCTGGCTAAAGAAATTGCTCCTCATCTCCATTTTAAAACGATGTTCTCTATTCTGAGTCTGTGTCCTCTGGTCTTAGACTCTCCCACCATAGGAAACATCCTCTCCACATCCACTCTGTCAAGCCCTTTTACTATTCGATAGGTTTAATTTAACTTATCCTCAATCTTCTGAATTCTAGAGAATACAGGCCTAGAGCTATCAAATGCTCTTCACATGACAAGACGTTCAATCTTAAAATCATTTTCATGAACCTCATTTGAACACACTCCAGTTTCAGCACATCCTTTCTAAGATAAGGGGCCTAAAACTACTCACAAGTGAAGCCCCACCAGTGCTTTATAAAGTCTCAACATTACATCCTTGCTTTTATATTCTAGTCCTATTGAAACGAATGCTAACATCGCATTTGCTTTCCTCACCACTGACTCAACCTGCAGAGAATCCTCTGTTCTGGGCTAGTCTTCCATGTTGTCTTCATGTGCAGCCCACCTTCTTGGTATATCCTACCTCTCCGAGAAATGAGGTCTTTTGAATTTCTGTTGGTGTTTATGTAGTTCTGGGTTTTCACGGGATGGAGGTGCTAGCCCCATACTCAACTCTCCTCCTTTTGTAGCTGAGACTGTACAGGCAGAGTTACTAAAGTCAAAGTAAATTTATTATCAAAGGACGTATATGTCACCATACTCTGAGATTCATCTTCTTGCAGGTATTCACAGGAAAATGAAGAAATAAAATAGTTTTGCCTAACATTTCTGTTTTTATATTCCACTTCTCAACTAATAATAAAGAACAAATTTCTTATCCTTTTTAACCATCTTGCTTGCTATCCTGTTACCTGTATGGATCTGTGGATGTCCTCTTTTCTATTACATCTCTCAATATCTTGACATTAATTGCGTATTTTCTTGTTTTGTTGCATCTCACAACGTGTGTGATCTTGCACTCATTTGTATTGAATTCTATTTACTATTTTTCTGTCCAACTTATCAGACTCTCTACATCATTCTAAAGCTTTCAGCTTCACTGGAAAACATACAGCCCTACTGTCCGAAGGGTCAAATGAAAAAAAGAACAACCTTCTGAGATTTACACCATCATAAAAATTATTCTTTTAATCAATTTGGGCACCACGGTAGTGTAGTGGTCAGCACAAAGTTATAGTAGCTTGTGACATTCGGAGTTTATTTCTGACATCAGCTATAAGGGTTCTGTACATGCTCCCTGTAGAATGTGTGAGTTTTCTCTAGGTCTATGGTTTCCTCCCACAGTCCAAAGATGTACTGGTTTTTATGTTAATTGGTCATTGTAAATTGTTCAATGATTACATTAGGACTAAATCACTGGGCAGTGTGGCTTGGAGGGACAGAAGGGCCTTTTCCGTGCTGTATCTCTAAAAAGAATAAATCGCTCAGTGAGATATTTACAATTCAAAGATTCAAGATTGTTAAATGACATTTCCTGTACTCAAGTGTAAAGGAGAATGAAATAATTGTTACTCGGCATCCGATGCAGCACAAAAGAAAAGCACATTAAAATAAAGAATGCAATAGGCATTTATAAAAACAATAAATGTAAATATATAAGATACATTATATACATTGATTGTATCTCAGTAAAGTGACACACTGCACAGGAGTGCCTTTACATAAGGTGACTCTGACAAGAAATGATGAAGTAGTGGTTATTGGGGATGTGGAGGGGTGGATTAGTGGGTGGAGGTGTTGATCATGCTTACTGCTTGGGGAAAGAAACTGTTTTTGAGTCTGGTGGTCCTGGCGTGAATGCTGCATACCCTTGTAGGAATAGGGACAAACAGTCCATGAGGAGGGTGGGTGGGATTCTTAATGATGTTACTGGCCCTTTTACAGATAGTACAACAAAGGCTTTTGGAACAGAAAGATGCTGGCTGAAAAGTCTCACTCAGAACTAAATTTCCCCTAGCCGGGCTTCTCAAGCATGATGACAATGCTGGCATCTAGCTGACAATGTGAAACGGTACCCAGGTTTTTCCTGTCCATCAAGAGCCAATTTACAGCTCAATCAATTTACTTCCGATAAAACATCTAAGTGATGGAAGGTGTTGTTGACAGTGCTGTCAAGTGTCATTTACTCACTGATAATCTGTTTCTTCACACTCAGTTTGGATTTTCCCAGCACCAAAGAGTGAGGTAGATCTTTAAGTTGTGTTTTCTATTGCCTTCACTAATCTGCTGAGTTACACCTCACAAACTCCCACAGTCCCAATTCGAAGCACCCCTTAGTTTCTCCCCTACCTCTCGCGACCACCTATTTGTTGTACTTATCTCTGGAGTATTGCTGTTTAGCTCTGCCTGTATGCAGGTAGGAGGAGGACTGCCAGGTGATCAGATTTCCTGAAATGTGTCTGGGGGTGGAACAGGAGGCATTCCTTGTGCCCACAAGAAAATGTATATCAGGGTAGTATATGGTGACATACTTTGGTAATAAATTTACTTTGAACTGTGAACATCTTTAAAGAACAAATGTTTCATATATCCCCAACTGTTTGTTAAACTAGTGATCTGTCACTTTCATCTGACTTTAAGTTGGTTTAACAATCTGGGTAAGTATAATCTTAATATCTTGAGTGGTGACACTGTTTTTGTATCAGATACAACTGGACTTCTCTCCCGAAGGAATAACAGAGATGAGGAGGAATTTCTTCAGCCAGAGAATGTTCAATCTGTGGAATTCATTGTCATAGATGATTATACAGGCTAAACTATTAGGTATACTGTATTTAAAGCAGAGTTTGATAGGTTCTTAATAAGTAAGGGTGTCAAAAGTTATGGAGAGAAGTCAGGAGAATGGGGTTGAGAGAGAAAATAAATCAGCCATGATCGAATAGCAGAGTCGACTCGATGGCTAAATGGCTTAATTCTGCTCCTATGCTTTATAATCTTATGGAATCCTTGATTATGCAAATCTATGACAGATGCTGGAAATGAAAAGATCAAAATGGTGTCAAAATTTTGCTCTTGTATGTTCAGATAATTTGCATATAAAAGTAAAGCTTTAATTAAATAAGTACATAATTATAATTGATAAATGTACAGCAGTTAACAGAAAAATGTTGTAAAACTTCTTGCTTATCATTAAAGATAAAATTGTAGAAAATGAAATAAAATTCAGAAAGTGATGCTGTAGATGCTCGGTTGAACATACCCAGACATTTTCGCACTTGCACTAAATGTTTGCAATTTCTAAAATGGACCTGCTCTGGTAAACAAAAACCCTTTTATATTTTACCAAGAAATTGGTTAACAAAAAATTGATTTGAAAAAAAAGTGAGCCTGTGACCTTTTTCCACTACTGTTTACCAGTTTCATAGAGGACGTGTGGGGGCGAGGTGTCTGATTTGAAAAGAAATAACACATCTGTAAAAGTTTTAATTTAGCCTTAAGATAAACATTTGTCCTCTTCACCACCCGATACAAACACCTGATGATCTAGTATGTCATGATGAGGTTCCTAACTCCATAGTACTTAAACACCTGTATTTAGCATCTGCTTGGTGTATTTTTGTACAGTAAATAATCTTTTAGTTTAATGGCAAGTGGATAGATTTGTTTGAAATTTAAAATACTGCTGGGAAACATGATGATGAACACAAATTTGTGATCCCGACTCTGTATTGTCAATGATGGTGAGTTTCTTCTGTCCTTTCTTTGAAAACGTGATCGTTCCAATGGAGAGCCACTTCTCAAATACTTTCAGCAAGCCAGCCAAACAACATGCATCTCTATATTTATATCTGGCTTTCATCTAGCCTCTAATTTCCCTCAATTCTTCTTCCAGAACTTTCACAAAATAGTTTTCAAGCTTGGGGCTTTCTTCAGATGTTCTGAATCCAATTAAGGTTTAATATCACTGGATTATGCCATGGAATTTGTTGTTTTGTTGCAGCAGTACTTTGCAATACATAATAAAAATCTATAAATTACAGTAAGAAATAAGTAAATAATTAAATCAAGTAGATAGTGCAAAAAGAAAGGTAAAAATATAGTGAAGTAATGTTCATGAATCCATTCAGAAATCTGATGACGGAGGGGCAGAATTTGTTCCTAAATGATTGTATGTGAACAATTCTCAACACAGTGAATCATCTGTTCTGTAATGAGTTTATCATCATCATTATCATTATGTGCCGTGTCGTATAATGTAGGTGATCATGGTCCCATGACCATGATTATTTTTGGTAAATCTTTCTACAGAAGTGATTTACCATTGCTTTCTAGGCAGTGTCTTTACATGACAAGTGACCCCGGCCCTTGTCAATACTCTTCAGAAACTGTCTGCCGAGTATCAGTGTTGCATAACCAGGACTTGTGATTTGCACCAGCTCTTCACATGACCATCCAGCACCTGCTCTCATGACTTCATGTGACCCCGATCAGGGAGCTAAGCAGGTGCTGCACCTTGCCCAAGGGTGACATGCAGGCTAGCGCAGGGAAGGAGTGCCTTACATCTCCCTACCACCCAAGTTAAGAATAATTAAAGAGTTAACTATCCTAAAAAAAAGATTAAATACTTGAACATATAGAGCCATCTTGACCACGATTTCCCGCATCACAATATTATCATTGTACAAATTTGATATTAGTTATTTAATATTCCTTCATACTCATCTACTCCAAAGTTTCTGCTGCTCTTCTATTGTAAAATTATGAAAATATTAACATAAAGCATAATTTTGATTAATGCAATTTTATATTGTTGGTGTTCCAGCTTAACTTTTGTTTTATATTAACTAGCATACAACAATGCCTACACCTTTTCTATGTTCCTAACCTTTTTAATAATGTTTGGTTATATATGTATAGCTGTTTTAACTTTCAGAAAGAGAATTTTGTCTTGGCCTTCAAAGCTTCCTGTGGTGAAGAAACTTCAATAAATTCTACAGACTTGTTGTGCAGTAATATATATTAGATTATATGCAGTTTCAGGAAAATTGCTCTCTGCAAGAAATTGCAGCTGTGCAATAAATATTTGTTTAATAGACCCAATAAAACTGATTAAAAGGAAATTTGTACTGAAAATTCAAACTAAAATATCACTGTTCAGAAGACTTTAGGTCATATTTATTGTCGTTATTCTTCTTCTGAAGCAGTTACTTGGAACTGACAGTGACTTAGTTCCACCCTATTTTTGTGGGTTCTGAGATGGCTGAGGAGCCCAGTGTGAGAGCATCATAATAGGGCAGGAGGTGACTAAAGGACAAACTGCTACGCTCCTTCTGTTGGTCACGTAGGATATGAAGCATAATCTAATGCCTGTCTAAATGCTCCTCTGCACTTTGAGAAGTCATGGGGCAGAAGTACACAGTGATCTGTCAGGGTGTTGACCTTCACCATGAAAGGTTTTTACACGTTCTTGTATCATTCTTCACTGCCTGTCCGGTAATAGAATCATACAGCGTGGAAATAGGCCATTCAGCTCAGCTCATCCATGCTAACCAGTGGGTACCCTTCACACACAAAACGCTGGGGGAACTCAGCAACTCAGGCAGCATCTCTGGAAAGAAATAAACATTCAACGTTTTGGGCCGAGACCCTTCATCAGGACTGGAAAGGAAGGGGGAAAATGCCAGAATAACAAAGGAGGACAAGCTGGAAGGTGACAGATGAAGCAAGAAGCTGGGAGGTGATAGGAAGGGTTCCCAACCTTTTTTATGCCATGGACCAAATACCTGTCTAGAGCCCTGAAGAAGGGTCACAGCCCAAAAGTCAACTGTCTGTTCATTTCCATAGGTGCTGAGTTCCTCCATTTTGTGTGTGTTGCTCTGGATTTCCAGCATCTGCAGAATCTCAAACACAAGAAGATCTACAGACTCTGGAAATCCAAAGCAACATGCACAAAACACTGGAGGAACTCAGCATCTATGGAAATGAACAGACAGTTGACTTTTGGGGGGAATTCAGCAGATTGGCAGCATCCATGGAAAACAGTAAACAGTTGATGTTTCAGGCCGAGACCCTTCTTCGGAATCTGCAGAATCTCCTGTGTTTAAACTCGAAATCTGCCAAATTTCAGCACATATCACCAACATGCCAATATACAGTATCTCTTCAGCCTTAATGTAGCTTCCACTCTATCAATAACTCCACAAATGTTTGTGCAATCCACAGAACTACTGATTTTGCCTCCTGCATCTGCATTTAAGTATTTCAAATATATTGCAAGCAACAAGGATCCCAGCACTGATCCTTATAGAGGACTACTAGTCCTAAGCATCCAAATACAAGCACAACCCTCACCATCATACTTTCTTTCCTGGTGCCATGCCAGTTGTAGATCTCGTTTGTCAACTTGCCCAGGATCCATTGGACCCTTTTAAACCTTTCAATAATCTTTTCACTCAATAGAAAAAATGCATATTTCAGATTTCTCGTATCGGGCATGTGAACAACATGGCTTGCTTGGTATAGCTGACCTGTGGTCACCAGGGCCTCAGCATTATGGATGTCTTAATGATGGGAATAATGGCATAGGATAGGACTGACTTTGGACATTATTGAAAGGCCTAGATGGGGTCGATATGCAGTGGTTATCTCCAATAGTGGGAGCATCTAGAAACTAAAGGGTGCTCTCAGAATAGATGGGTGTCTCTTTAGAACAGAGAGAAGGAGGAATTTCTTTAGCTAGAGAGTGGTGAATCTATGGAATTCTTTGCCGCAGATGGCTATGGAAACCAAGTCATTGAGTACTGTATATTTAAAGCAGAGGTTGATAGGTTCTTCATTAGTAAGGGTGTGAAAGGTCACAGGAAGAAGCAGAAGTCAGAAGAAAGGGGTTCAGAGGGAAAGTACATATAGCATGATGGAATGGTAAACAGACTCAATGGGCCAAATGGCTTAATTCTTTCTCCAATGTCTATGGCCTTATGATAGGTTTGCCTAACTTTCCAGTGTATTTTCAGGATTTTGCAAAGACAATGTTAGTGATATTTATCCAGTCCCTCGTGTTTCCTACTATAAGTAGATCAGGTTTCGGAACTATGCTACAGGGGAGCAATCACTTCTATCCCTTACCTGTGAGTTTTGTGCCAAGATGGTGTTCTGGATCTTCAACTACCCTTTCCTCTCTCTAACAAAGGTTGTGCTGGTATGTGTAATGAGCTAAATACATTATGAAAATGATTTTGAATATTTATTCTTTATTCATCTACCTTTTTGCTCTCAGACGAAATGTAGAAGTGACACATATAAAGATTCAGAACTCAGGAGACTATTATGATCTTTATGGAGGAGAGAAGTTTGCAACGTTGGCAGAATTGGTTCAGCATTACACAGAACAAGAAGGTCTTCTACGAGAGAAGAATGGAGATGTGATTGAACTGAAGTATCCCCTGAACTGCCGAGACCCAACATCTGAAAGGTAATTTGCTTTATTCCTCCGCTCTCACTTTCTGTATTATCAAAAAAGCAAGCAACCTGCCTAAGGCCTTTCATCATTGTTTAATTTGAGCAACCGTGAACATCCAAAGATATGCTACCTATTTGTTTCGACTATATATTTGTTTTTTCCTTGCACCAAAGCCTTGAATGGAAAAGCCTAAAAAAGTAGAGGATAGAGCCCAATCCATTATGGGAAAACCCTCCTCACCACTGAGCCCAGCTACACAGAGCACTGTCACAGGAAAGCAGCATCCATCCTCTCCCATTATCCAGGCTATGCTCCTGCTGCCACTGGGCAGGAGGTACAGGAGCATTAGATCCCACACCACCAGGTTCAGGAATAGTTATTACTCCTCAGCCAATGGGCTCCTGAACCAGCCTGGATAACTTCATTCACCACAACACTGAACTGATTCCACAACCTATGGGCTCACTTTCAAGGACTCTACAGCTCATGTTCTCAATATTTATTTATTTATATTATTTTGTTTGTTTTTTTGTATTTGCTCAGTTTGTTGTCTTTTGCACACTGGTTATCTCTTGTCTTTGGCTGTATGTAGGTTATCAGTGATTCTATTGTTTCTTTGTTGGGAGCCTGAAGATACACACTCAGTGTTTTAGAAACAGCTTCTCCCTCTCTGCCATCAGATTTCTGAATGGGCAATAAACCCAAGAGGTGGCACAAACACAGTAGTTGCACATTTCTGTTTCTTTTCCGAAGGTCATTTTTAAAAATTAAATGATCATTATTTTCAATAAGGTAGACCACAGCTGCAATGCAAAAGCAGGAGAGGGAAACTCAGTAGAAGTATACATAATTACATGAGGCATTGATAGGATGGATCGCAGGAAACCTTTATCAATGACAAGCAGATCATTCTAAGTCTGGAGAGCCGAGGTTTAAGGTGACGGGTTAAGGGATTTGAGGAAGATTCTTTCACCCAGAGGATGATTGCAATCTGGAACATGCTGACCGAGGGGAGGGGGAAGGTAATTTGACAAAACATCAGAGCAATCTGGACAAAGTATTTGAATCATTAACACTGGAAAGCTACATTTCTGGTGCTGCTAAATGGGATTAGTATAGATCTGGGTTCCCAACCTTTTTTTTATGCCATGGAGCTTTACCTGTAATCGAGGGACCATGGGTCCCAAGTTGGGAACCCCTGGTATAGATAGATAGTATTGCTGGTCAGCGCAGGCATGATGGATCAAAAGTACAAGAAAGTCTGCAGATGCTGGAAATCCAAAGCAACACGCACAAAATGCTGGAGGAACTCAGCAGATCAGGCAGCATTTATGGAAATAAATCAGCAGACAATGTTTTGGGCCGAGACCCTTCTTCAGGACTGTAAAGGAATGGGGCAGAATAAAAACATGGGGGTAGGGGAAGGAGGATAGCTAGAAGGTTGATAGGTAAAGCCAGGTGGGTAGGAAAATAAAGTGTTGGAAAAGAAGGAATCTGATAGGAAAGGAAAGTGCACCAAATAAGGGAAGGCAGAGGGGCACCAGGTGGAGGTGATAGGGAGGTGAGAAGAGATATGAAGCCAGATTGGGGAATAGAAAAAGAGGGGAGGGGAGGGAATTTTTTTTTACTGGAAGGAGAAATTGATATTTATGTCATCAGGTTGGAGGCTACCCAGAATAAATATAGGTGTCATAATATAATGGATCAAAGCTTTTCTGTGTTGCATGAGTATGACTCCATGGATACATTCACGTTATTAAGAATTTTTAAACTAGAATTAGTACCTTGAATATTAAGGGACTCCTTGCTCCAAAATACAACTTTATGCTCATCATACTCACTGATTTTTGTGTGGAAAATTTCAGCCACAAACAGCAGTTCATAGACATGGATATGATGCTGATTAGTAGTGATGTGAAACCATTTCATCTGATCCTTCAATTATTTCTCCAGGGCAAAAATTTCCCTGTTAAGAGATTTCTATAATAATAATTTCCTCGATGTGTTTTCACAGATAATTGTAAAGGATGGGAAAATGCGGGAAGTCTGTTGCATTGTTAATGTCATCTGTTTTCAGGTGGTATCACGGGCATCTATCAGGTAAAGATGCAGAGAAACTTCTGACCGATAAAGGAAAACCGGGAAGTTTCCTAGTGCGTGAAAGTCTCAGTAAACCGGGGGATTTTGTCCTGTCGGTGCTAACCAATGAAGAAAAAGTAGAAAATGGAGATCGCAAGCCAAAAGTAACTCATGTGATGATTGGGTATAAGGTGGGTTGATTAGATTGGTAATTTTTTTACATTATAAGTTTATTCATATTATTGTACTTATTTTATAAATTATTTTTTTATCAAGGGAGCAGCTTAAAAATGTAATATTTTTTCACAATTAAATTTGCTTCAATGTCAATTACTGCAGCTATTTGATTATGAACTACAATGGCATTAAAGCAAATACTCAAGTACTTCATGCATTTGTAGGACTTCACATTCTTTAGTGGGTGGAGGTGTTGATCAGCCTTAATGCCTGGAGAAAGTAACTTTTTTGAGTCTGGTAGTCCTGGCGTACCTCCATACTATACCTTCTGCCAATAAACCCAGAATAATATTTTAGCTCCAATAAGGGAGCAGGAAGCATCAGGCAGATGAACACAAACCTGAGTACTATTATATACCAGAACTTCCTCTTGTGTTACCCTGCCCAATCTCTGTGCTTGCCAGTCCGCCACAATGTGATTTAATGTGGAGACTTTAAGTGTGGACTATCTCGTGTTCTTTGACAGACTGTCTAATAGAACATAGAACAGTATGGCACAGCACAGGAACAGGCAACCAAGCTAATCCCTTCAGCCAACATAAGATAGATAGATAGATAGATAGATAGATAGATAGATAGATACTTTATTCATCCCCATGGGGAAATTCAACATTTTTTCCAATGTCCCATACACTTGTTGTAGCAAAAACTCATTACATACAATACTTAACTCAGTAATAATATGATATGCATCTAAATCACTAACTCAAAAAGCATTAATAATAGCTTTAAAAAAGTTCTTAAGTCCTGGCAGTTGAATTGTAAAGCCTAATGGCATTGGGGAGTATTGACCTCTTCATCCTGTCTGAGGAGCATTGCATCGACAGTAACCTGTCGCTGAAACTGCTTCTCTGTCTCTGGATGGTGCTATGTAGAGGATGTTCAGGGTTTTCCATAATTGACCGTAGCCTACTCAGCGCCCTTCGCTCAGCTACCGATGTTAAACTCTCCAGTACTTTGCCCACGACAGAGCCCGCCTTCCTTATCAGCTTATTAAGACGTGAGGCGTCCTTCTTCTTAATGCTTCCTCCCCAACACGCCACCACAAAGAAGAGGGCGCTCTCAACAACTGACCTATAGAACATCTTCAGCATCTCACTGCAGACATTGAATGACGCCAACCTTCTTAGGAAGTACAGTCGACTCTGTGCCTTCCTGCACAAGGCATCTGTGTTGGCAGTCCAGTCTAGCTTCTCGTCCAACTGTACTCCCAGATACTTGTAGGTCTTAACCTGCTCCACACATTCTCCATTAATGATCACTGGCTCCATATGAGGCCTAGATCTCCTAAAGTCCACCACCATCTCCTTGGTCTTGGTGACATTGAGACGCAGGTAGTTTGAGTTGCACCATATCACAAAGTCCTGTATCAGTTTCCTATACTCCTCCTCCTGTCCATTCCTGACACACCCCACTATGGCCGTGTCATCAGCGAACTTCTGCACATGGCAGGACTCCGAGTTATATTGGAAGTCCGATGTGTACAGGGTGAACAGGACCGGAGAGAGTACGGTTCCCTGTGGCGCTCCTGTGCTGCTGACCACTGTGTCAGACCTAATGTCCATATCATTCCATTTTCCTCACGTTCATCTGCCTATCTAAATGTTTCTTAAAAGTCCCTTCTATATCAGCCTCTACCACCACCCTAGGCAGTGCAATCCAGGCTCCCATCACTCTCGGTGTTAAAAAAAATTGCCCATCGCATCTGCATGCCCTCTGGTATTAATATATTTCAACCTTGGGGAAAAGATACAGCCTGTCTACTCTATCCATGCTTCTCATAATCTTATAAAGCTCTTTCAAATCTCCCCTCAGCCTCTGTCGCTCCAGAGGAACTGACCCAAGTTTGTCCAACCTCTTGCTATAGCACTTGCCCTTTTATCTTAAGGTTTGATCTGAACTGTTAACTCTGTTCCTCATTCAAGTTCAAGTTTATGGTCATTCAACTATACACATGTATTCCACTAAACAAAACAATGTGCGTCCAGTCCAGGTTGCACAACACACTATATAACTCACACAGTATTGATGTTATCTCACCTTTTGTTAATTCCCAGCACTGTCTGTTCTAGTTGCTGACACTTACAAGTTTCACATTGGAGGAAATGCTACATGGGTAAACTACCTCACAGTCCTAAACACCAGTGAGTCAATACTTGACTGCAACTAGCTTGCCAGGAATGAACAGGAAAAAAATGAACAATAAAATCCACTGAGTTATTCAAAAACCAGAGATAACCTCTAAAGGTATCAGTGGACTTCATTTTGTTGCTCCCACCTTTCACCAACAAGAAAATGAAGCAATGTCCACGGAGGAATCTAAGTTACAATTTAAAAACATTAAAAAGGCCCATGGGATAATGAAGTACCCCTGACTTTTTAACTTTGTAGAAGTTTAGAATTAGTTTTGAAGGCTGCAGAATTAAATTATGTAGGCTTCAAAGTTCCACCAAGTATAAGAGCCTGAAGACACACACTTACCATTTTAGGAACAGCTTCTTCCCCTCCATCGTGAGATTTTTGAATGAACAATGAACCTATGAACATGACCTCACTATTTTTCACCCTCGCTTTTTGCACTATTTAATTTTATTTTATATATTTCTTATTGTATTTCTTGTTTTTTAATATGTATTGCACTGCACTGCTATCACAAAATAAAAAGTTTCACAATATATGCCTGTAAAGTTAAACCTGATTCTGATTCTGAAGTAAGATAGACGTGGACTGAAAGGAAAGAACATTTTTTAAGGAATTCTGAAATATGTAAAGTTACTATTCAGTAAAGGAGAAATTAGTCACTATCATTTTAATGAAAACATCTTCAGAATAATGGTTATGCAGTAATACAAACTGATCTCTGGTTGAAAGTCACTATGACAAAGTTTGAAACTATGAGAGTAACTTTCCAAATGGTTTGTGTCAGTTAGCACATCATTTAATAGTTTTATCGCTCATTATTCATCTTCTCGTAACTGTTTTTGTCCACAAAATTATAGAATCTCAGATATTTCCATGTTTGAAGCAGTAAGAAAAAAACTGAATGTCACACATCCAGTCGCATTTTTTTAAATGGAAAATAACTGACTTATAGTATTCATTTTTCCCTCCAGCCTCAAAACAGTAAAATAAAAAAAAGTAATAAATCATTGTCATTGTCTTTCCTGTGACACATACTTAATACAACAACCAGAGCACTGACGAATACACTTGGTGGCCACTTTATTAAGTACAAGATTGGAACCTGGAGCGGTCTTCTGCTGCTGTATCTGATCCACTCTACGTTGTGCATTCAGATATACTCTTCTGCACATCACTGTTGTAATGCATGGTTATTTGAGTTACTCTTGCCTTCTTGTCAACTTGAACCAGTCTGGCCTACCTCCTGTAACCTCTGTCATGAACAAAGTGTTTCCGCCCACAGACTTTTGCTCACTGGATGTTTTTTGTTTTTCGCACCATTGTCTGTAAACTCTAGAGACTGATGTGTGTGAAAATTCCAGAAGATCAGCATTTTCTGAGATACTCAAACCAGCCCTTCTGGCATCAACAATCATTCCATGGTCCAAGTCACTTAGATCACATTTCTCATGTTCTGATGTTTGATGTTTGGTCTGAACAACAACTGAACCTTTTGACCATGTCTGCATGCTTTTAATGCATTGAGTTGCTGCCACATGATTGGCTGATTAGTTATTTGCATTAATAAGCAGATGTACAGGGTACTTAATAAAGTGGCCCTGAGTGTAATGCTAATAGACTTGATTAAGTTTTCCAAGGTGCTATTTTAACTTTCATGAGGCCTTTTAACCATATACTATCCTGCATATAAATTATTATGGCCTTCAGGTGAATGGCAGAGTGTTTAATGTGCATGGGCACACCTCCAATATATTATTGTCCCTTATGGGTACAATGAGCAAAGGTTGCTCAGGCTTCTATGGTCCATCATGTCCTCTTCGGATTATGTATCATAAAGAATTTTCCACATTATTTTGGTGATCTGCCTGTCTTCAAAGATAAAAGTAATTTTTTATCACAGTATGTTTATGTCACCATGGAGACTAATTTTCTTCCAGCCATTTACAGGAAAATAAAGAAATACAATAGAATTTATGAAAAACTGTAAATAATAAAGACTGACAAACCAATTTGTAAAAGAAAACAGACTGAGTATTTTTTAAAGGAAATAAATAATACTGAGAACATGAGTTGTAGAATTCTTCAAAGTGACTCTATAGGTTGTGGGATCTATTCAGAGCTGAGGTGGGATCTATTCAGAGCTGAGGTTATTCATGCTGCTTCAGAAGGCTGATGATTGTAGGGTAACCCTGAACCCTCCTGAGTGTTTAAGGAATAATCACTCCCAGTTGGGCTCACAGTGCTTGGATCGCATGGCTCAATATTCGCCACTTGTAATGTTGGATCCCAAGTAAGCAGGCAGTCAATCTTTTCCAGTCATCCAGACAACATTGACTACGTTAGGGAGCAATGTAGAAATCCCTGAAACCTTAACAACCAGTCAGAACTGTGACCCTTCCTTCTTAATGACTCACTGGAGTCTGGTAAAACTGTTGTGGAATTTCAAGACCACTAATTAAATCTAATTTTTTCTCGGCAGGGAAATTTTGTTACTAGTGTGAAGTGAAATTATTGTTAGTTCTCATGGCATTACATTTTGTTATGTTTATTTTGCATTTCTCAATCCTCTTTGAAGTCTGATTTCACTCTAAAACAGAGTTGCTTAAGAGATTCCATTTAACAGTGATATAGTTAATAGGCAGAGTCCTCTTCAAAGTAATTTCAGAAATGGAAAAAAATACAAGAGCATTACAATCAACTTAATAAATAACGTTGTTGAATGATACATTAAATTAGATTGGTATATTCTCCACAAGGACCTGAATTCAACATTAGATAGATTTAAGGGACAGTTTATTGAATTTTCCAACTGTACTCCCACCCAAAAGGGATGATATCCCTTGGTCTTATTTTACAACAAGAATTGTAACTGGACTCTTTATACTCAATGTGAGGCTCTAAGATGTTACATCCTAGCTGTTTACATCTATGGAAGCCAAGGCAGTACAATATGGAGAGCAAGCTGTTGCCCATGTGGCACGCTCCCCCTCTGCAGACAGCTGATGAATCTGAAGGAATGGCAGAGACTAATACAGTTAGGCATCAATGGTGACGCAGAAGTTGCCAGTTGCATTGATCACAATGTAGGACTGCCTTATGGACTCCAGCTCCGTATCTTTCCACGGGGTTTAATCTTGAAGACTTCCCCGTGAGTGGGTATAGCCACACTCCAAGGCGGTGGAGGTTTAAGATCAGATCTTCCCTTCTAGCTGAGCTGCCAACCATGGCTGATGAGTCCCATCTGCTCAGAGCAATGTATTCTGATAATTAACGAAGTTTCCTTATATTTCAAACCTCAGCACAAATCTTCCCATGATTGCACTATACCACCCGGTGTGTAAGATAAGATATAGGAGCAGAATTAGGCCATTTGGCCCATTGAGTCCACCCTGCCATTTCATCATGGCTGATCGAATTTTCCTTTCAGTCTCAATTTCCTGCCTTCTCCCTGCATCCCTTCATGCCCTGAAAAATAAAGTATTGATCAACCTCTGCCTTAAGACTTGAGCTCCACAGCTGCCTGTAGCAAAGAATTCCACAGATTCATCACTCTCTGGCTAAAGAAGTTCCTCCTTATCTCCTTTTTAAAAGGACACACCTCTATTCTGAGGCTGTTTCCACTGGTCTCTCCCCCTATAGGAAACATCCTCTCCTCATCCACTCTATCAAGGTATTTCACCATTCAATAGGTTTCAATGAGGTCACCCCTCACTCTTCTAAATTCTAGTGAATACAGACCCAGAGCCATCAAACTCTCTTCATATGACAAGCCATTCAATTCTGGAATCATTTTTGTGAACCTCCTTTGAGCCCTCTCCAGTTTCAGCATCATAACAGCTTGTGTGGTAAAAGAAAAACTCATTCTCAAGTTGGAGGCAGTTCTGACATTCAAAGTTTAAAGCAAATTTATTATCAAAGTACATATGCAATATATGTACATATACAACCCTGAGATTCATTTTCTTGCAGACATAGACTGTAAATACAAGAAACACAATAGAATCAATGAAAGAACTCATGCAGTAGGATGGACAGACAACCAATGTGCAAAAGACAATAAACTGTGCAAATACAAACAAAAACATAACAAGAATAAACAAATAAGCAATAAATATCGAGTAAATGAGATGAAGAGTCCTTGAAACTGAGTCCATAGGTTGTTGGAACAGTTCAGTGAGGGGACAAGTGAAGTTAACTCCTCCGGTTTAAGAGCCTGACGGTTGGGGGATAAATAACTGTTCCTGAACCTGATGGTGTGAGTCCTGAGGCTCCTGTACCTTCTTGCTAATGGCAGCTGTGATAAAAGAGCATGATGTTGAATGCTGTTTTTCTACAACAGTGCTCCATTTAGATGTGCTCAATGATGGGGGAGGTGCTTTATCCATGATGAAATGCGCTATATCCACTACTTTTTGTAGGATTTTCCATTCAAGGGCATTGGTGTTTCCATACCATCCCATAATGCAACCAGTAAATATACTCGCCACCACTTATCTGTAGTAGTCTATCTAAGTTTTAGATGTTACGCCGAATCTTCAGAAACTTCTTAGGAAGTAGAGGCATTACCATGCTTTCTTTGTAATTGCACTTGTGTGCTGGGCCCAGGACAGGTCCTCTGAAATGATAACGCTGAAGAATTTAAATTTGCTGACCTCTTCAGCTCCGATCCCCTGATGAGGACTGGCTTGTGGACCTCCAGTTCCCTTCTCTTGAAGTCAATAATCAGTTCCTTGGTGAGAGGTTGTTGTTGTGGCACATAACGTTGGACATTCGAAGTGATTCTGTGTAAAAGAGTATTTTGCCAACCATCTGATGTGTGGCCCAAAGATTCTTAATCTTCAGCCTGATATCAGCACATTTATTGTATAAAATCAAGATTCTAAATCAGATGGTGAACAAATTCTAAAGAAGGACATTACTTTGAGAGGAAGATTAAAAGGTTAGCACACCATTGTGGCCTGTATTGTGCTGTACGGTTCTATGTTCTATCATGAAAGAACTAAGAATCTGTAGCAAACCTAAATATCTTTCCTGTTTTTGTAGAAACCATGTGATCGAAATTTATTTGGATCACAGTGCAAGTTGGTGGTAGAATTACAGATCAGACAATAAGCATAATGGATTTCACTTGCTCATGTGGTGACAGTCCCTCACCCCCAGCAAAATTCCCACCCTCACATATATCCAGCCAGCAGCACTACGACGTTATGTTTACGATAAGAACTTGTTAAAATCTCAAGCTAGAAGATATTGCACTGCAAATTGATATTGTCAAAAATCCCACCCAATCATCCCACAGTCTCTTTGACCCCCTGTCATCAGGCAGGAGTACCACAGTAGTAGGACAAGAACTGTTAGGATTGGTAACAGCTTTTTACCCCAGGCTGTAAGACAACTGAACACAAAGCACACTGCAGATGCTATGGTCAAATCAACACGTACAACACGCTGGCGGAACTCAGCAAGTCGGGCAGCATCCGTGGAAATGAATAGTCTACGTTTCGGGTCGAGACCCTTCGTCGGGACTCAACGTTTCAGGCCGAGATGTTGACTGTTTGTTTCCACGGATGCTGCCCAACCTGCTGAGTTCCTCCAGCATGTTGTACGTGTTGTAAGACGACTGAACTCCCTGCCACTACCCAGGTCTCATCAGATAGGTATCACTGGTAGCATGATATTGTTTACTTTTTAACATGTGTTGTAAATGCATCTTATTGTAAATGTCAATCTTCTGTAATATATTTAAATACTAATGCTACTTTATGTGCTATGTGTGAGATACGTACTATATTGTGTACCCTGGTACAGAGGAAGTTGTTTCGTTTTGGTGGTATATGTACATGGTTATGGTTGAAAGACAATGAATGTACTTGATCATAAACATTCTTTATATCAGCCTGGTTTTTTTTTATGTAGGCTGGAAAGTATGATGTTGGCGGAGGTGAAAAGTTTGACACACTTACTGATCTAGTGGAACACTACAAAAAAAACCCAATGGTTGAAGTTTCTGGAATTGTTGTTCACCTCAAACAGGTAATTGTATTTATCCTGAATGTAGCCACATGTTCCTTTAGGGGGAAATTATTATTGACATGGTAAGAAGTGCCAGTAATGGTACAGTGAGTAATGTTATCAAAAACCTTATTTATTTTGTCATAGAATCAGAATATCAGAGTACAAAAGGAGACCTTTGGTCCACCTTACCTGTGCAAGTTCATGGTCAAGCTCTCCAACTAGACCCATTTTGCAAGCAACTTCTCCATACCCTATATAATATCTGGCTTTTTTCATATTTATCAAAATCCCTTTCCAAATATTGTACTTCTAAATCTCTCAGTTAATGCATTCTAGGTGACAACTTGTATTTGAAAAGATCTCAGCCTGAAACGTCGACTGCGCTTCTCCCTATAGGTGCTGCCTGGCCTGCTGTGTTCCACCTGCATTTTGTGTGTGTTGTTGTTTGAATTTCCAGCATCTGCAGATTTCCTCGTATTTGCCATTTGAAAAGATCCTCGTTTTGCTTCTGGCTGTGGCTGTTGTTATTCTTGAGGAATGGACTCAGCCTTAAACATCGACTCTTTATTCTCCTCCATAGATGCTGCCTGACCTGCTGAGTTCCTCCAGCATTTTGTGTGTGTTGCTCTGGATTTCCAGCATCTGCAGAGTCTCTTGCATTTATGGTTAGATTCACTCTATAATATCTACTATGGAAAATACTAACCATTGCTTTATTGATGATTGTGAGAATGATTAGTGGTAATTACATGGATTGTACTTGCCCTGCATTTCCTGGATAGGATATGCCTGAACAGTTTTCCAAGTTGCAGCTTGGTGGCATTGATGTTAGTTTACAACATTAGCAGTGGATGCTGAGCAATAAGCACTAAATGCCAGAAGAACTCAGCAGGTCATGCAGCATCTATGGGAGGGAATAAAGAGCCAGCATTTTGGGTGTCCTGATGAAGGGCTTGGCCCGAAATGTGGACTGTTTATTTTTCTCCATTGATGACCTACTGAGTCCCAATAACATTTGCTGTGTGCGCTGCTCTGGATTTCCAGCATCTGCAGTATCTCTTGTGTTTTATGTTGTCAATCACACCTCTTTTGTAAGTCAACATAAATGTCTATCCTCTGGTCAATAACTATTCTGTACTGGAAACAGTTTCTTATTTACTCTTTTAAGACAATTTGTGGTCCTAAAACTTACAAGAATTTTTTTTTCCTTAATTTCCGCTGTCCTTAGAAAAACAAATGCCATAATTGGAAATCCTCACTTGAGCTGCTGTTTCCATACATTTCTTCTATACTCTTTCTTAGCCCTTGGTAGACCACCTAGTAATGAAGGGTGATACCTGTAGATAAATGCAGTATTCCATTGGAGGTTTGATCAGTGTTTAAGCAAGGATTGGAGTCAGATAAACACAACTGAGTCTGAAGAGTAACACACACAAAATGCTGGAGGTACTCAACAGGTCAGCAACATCTATGGAAAGGAATAAAGAGTCGACTTTTCAAGCTGAGTCCCTTCATCAGCACTCAGCGGTCAAAAACATCAATGGTTTACTCCTCATTCAGATCCCTGATTCTCTCCCCTATCAACAAATACTAACCTGCTCTCCCCACCCACTTACCTCCCCCAGGACTTCAGTGTAATGAGGTTAACATTGATTTTAATCTAGTTCTGTGTGTTGCTATGACATGAATTTCTCCCTCAAAGTGTGAAAGGAAGGACTGCCACTTAGTTGTTCGGTACACCTTTTCGTCTGGCGTTTGTATTGATAATTATTATTCAATCAACTGAAAAAATTGATTTTAATAGAGTATTTTTCTCCACAGCCATTTAATGCCACAAGAATAAATGCTGCGAACATTGAGAATCGCGTGAGGGAGCTCAATAAAACAGCAGATAACACAGAAAAGGCCAAGCAGGGTTTTTGGGAAGAGTTTGAGGTAAATGTCATGGTTTATTTTTAAATAGTTTGAAATCTCACATATTGATTGTCTTATGTAACCTGTAACCTGAACAGATAATGAAGAATGTACAGTTTTGTGGGTAACTACACTCTGTGGGCACTTTATTAGGTACACCTGTACACCTGCCTGTTAACGCAAATATCTACTCAATCATGTGAATAAAAGCATGCAGACATGGTCAAGAGGTTCAGTTGTTGTTCAGTCTGAACAATAGAATGGGGAAGAAATGTGATCTAAGTAACTGCTACTGTGGAATGATTGTTGTTGCCAGAAGGGGTGGTTTGAGTATCTCAGAACCTGCTGATCTCCTGGGATTTTCACACACAACATTGTTTAGAATTTACAAAGAATGGTGCATGAAACAAAACAAAACATCCAGTAAGTGGCAGTTCTGGGGGGCAAAAATGCCTTGTTAGTGGGAGAGGTAGTGGAGAATGGCCAAGCTGACAGGAAGGAGAAAATAAATCAAGTAAACATGTGTTACAACAGTGCTGTGCAGAAGAGCATTTCTGGACATATGACACTGTTAAACCCTGCAGTGGGTAGACTAGAGCAGCAGAAGACCATGGATGTTATGCTCAGTGGCCAAACATTTTAATTCCCATTCTCATTCCTGCTCTGACATATGAGTCCAAGATGACCAAGGTTTGGCCACTGGGAAGTTCTGCTTTTGCTGGATGGAGTGAAATGGTCTAAATGAAGCCTAATTACTAGGGCTTAGAACAAAACCTACTCCCCAAATTGTTAAAACTAAGCCTAATAGCTAGGCATAAAAATATGGATTGGACCTATAAAATTAGAGCATTGAGAATGTTCCCTGTTAATTTAATCCAGACTAGGGACTCCCACACACCCAGATACAAAAGAGGAAGGACATGTACTTATATTTCTTCATGCCTCCAACCTAATAGCATGAATATCAATTTCTCCTTCCAGTAAAACAAAATTCCCTCCCCCTCCCCTCTTCTTTTCCCCACTCTGGCCTTTTACCTCTTCTCACCTGCCTATCACCTTCCCCGAGTTCCCTCCTCCTATGGTCCACTCTCTTCTCCTATCAGTTCCTTCCTGTCCAGATCTTTACACCTTTCCTACCCACCTAGCTTCACCTATCACCTTCTAGCCATCCTCTATCCCCTACCCTACCTCTTTATTCTGGTGTCTTCTCCCCTCCTTTTCAGTCCTGAAGAATGGTCTCGTCCTAAAATGTTGACTGCTTATTAATTTCCATTGATGTTACCTGACCTGCTGAGTTCCTCCAATATTTTGAGTCTGTTACTTTCCATTTTAATTCCTCTGTTGGTATTTGATGTTTCTTTCGTACAAATCAAGCTACTCATTCGCTGGAAATTCAAAATAAAAACAGAAAATGCTGGAAATATCCAGTAGACAGGTGACATCTGTTGGAAGTGAAACAAGTATTTTAGATTGATGACGTTGTTATTTGTTATTTAACACATACAAAATGCTGGAAGTAAATAAACAACTGAAATTTCAAACTGAGCTCCTTCATCAGAACTGGTAAGTAAGACACCAAACTAAGAAGGTAGGGGGAGATGGAGTACAGTTGATAGGTGAAGTCAAGTGAGGAATCAGGTGACTGGCTGGGGAGAGGGTATGAAGTAAGAAACTGGGAGTTGTTAAGCCGAGGCAGTAAAGGGCTGAAGAAGAAGGAATCTGATGCGAGAGGAGAGTGGATCATTGGAAAAAGGGAAGGAGGAGGGGCATCAGAGGAGGTGATAGGCAGAGGAGGTAAATGGGGAGCCAGAGTAGGGAATGGAAAAAGAGAGGGGGTGGAGAATTTAATGGAAACTAGAGAAATTGATGATCATGCCATCAGGTTTGAGTCTACACAAATGGAACATGAGGTCCAACCTGAGGGTGGTCCATTGTGTCAGTAGAGGTGACCATGGACCTATGTGTCAGAAAGGGAATGGGGAGTGGAATTAAAATTTATTATTTATTGCTCCTTTGATTTAGTTCACAAGAAACTGAAGGCCAAACATCAGAAGGTATTAGCAACTGCCTTAATCTGACAATCAGATCACTTACCCTTAACAATGTGGTTCCAAAATGTCACTGCTGAATGCATAACAACATGGAGAGGTATGATGAGGCAATGGCCGAAACTACTGAAGGCCAACGTAAAAGTGTTTGACATAAAGCACTTAAACTAAACACTAAATATCTGGGGTTTTTTCAGCAGATTGAATAATGTTGTTGCATCATGTTTTGCAAAATAGAAGCACAGATATTTCTGTCCACACGGTATTTAACCTCCTCATAAGGAGTTTCAAAGCTTCAGAGAAATTGAAATTATTTGTCCAAGCCACAAAATTTAAAATGTAAATGAATTTTGCTTAGTGACATGGTGTCATGACAACAATCTTTTCCTCAATGTCATTAAAACAAAAGATCTGGACATTGACTTCATGAAGAGAGGAGGTGCACATGCTCCTGTTCACACCAGCAGTTTTGAGGCTAAGTGGGTTGAGAGCTTCAAGTTCCTCAGAGTAAGAATCACCAACAGCCTGTCCTTGTCCAATTATGTTGATGTCACAGCCAGGAAAGCTCATCAAAGCCTCTTTTTTGTTCAGGAGATTGAAGAAATTTTGAACGTCCCCTTCAACCCTAACTAATTTTTATTAATGCACTATAAAAAGCATTCTATCTGGATGTATCATGGCTTTGTATGATATCATGGCTCTGCAGAGAGTTGTGGACATGGTTCAGCACATCATAGAAACTACCCTCCCATCTATCAACCATGTCTACGCTGCTCACTGCCTCAGTAAAGCAGCCAGCATAATCAAAGACACTACCCACCTCCTTATTGGGCAGAAGATACACAAACCTGAAAGCACGTACCTCCAGGCTCAAGCTGGCTTCTATCCCACTGCTATCAGACTCTTGAAAGGATCTCTTGTACAATAAAATGGATTTTAGACGGCACAATCTTCCGCGCGATGGTATTGTGCTTTATTATCTCCCAGCACTGCACTTTCTCAAAGCTGTTACACTTTATTCTGCCTTGTTATGGTTTTACCTTGTTCTACCTCAGTGCATTTGTTGAATTGTTCTGTATGAACAGTATGCAAGTCAGGTTTTTCACTGTATCTTGAGCATGTGGCCATAATAAACCAATACAGTACCAAGTAATATTTAATGGTAAATAGAGAGTTATCCACATGCTACATAATAAAAAGTAACTAAAGTTCTGCAAGTATAATAGTTCTCACAGTAGCGTAGTTGTTAGCACAATGGTTTACAGTACCAGTGACTCGGGTTCAATTCCCACTGCTGTTTGTAAGGAGTTTGTACTTTCTCCTTATGACTGTGTAGGTTTCCTCTGGGCCCTCCATTTTCCTCCAACAGATTATGACATACCGATTGATCGGTTAATTGGCCATTATAAATTGTCTCCTGATTGGGCTAGTGTTAAATCAGGGGTTGCTGGGTGGTGCAGCTCGAAGGGCCAGAAGGGCCTGTCCCAAACTGAAACTCAATAAATAAATCAATACTTCTTATAAATGGACAGCCCAGCTGATTGAATTTAATTGCTGAAAGTTGCTTCAAGAATGTGATATGCATTTCACAATTTTTCTTTAACAGCTTCTACAGCAACAAGAATATAAACTGTTGTACAGCAGGAAGGAAGGCCAGAGAATAGAAAATAAAAGCAAAAACAGATACAAAAATATCTTACCATGTAAGTGAACAATACATCCATGTTTCTGTCTCAATTTTCATTTTGCCTTGAACCCATTTGAATACAAGATAAAGTTTCATTTGTCCAACAAGATGAGCTTGTTCATTAAACTGCAACAGAAACCATAACTGTTTCTGGTTATGTAACCGGCACAATAGCCTAGCGGTTAGCACATCACTTTACAGCGCCAGCAGTCATCGATTGGAATTCAATTCCCATTGCTGTCTGTAAAGAGTTCGTACAATCTCCATGTGACCCCAAGTTTTTCCTCCAGATGCTTCTGGCTTATAGTCCAAAGACATACTGGTTAGGGTTAGTAAATTGTGGCCATGCTAGGTTAGTACCAGAAGCATAGCGACACCTGCGGACTGCCCAGCACAATCCTAAACAACACACAATATGC
This sequence comes from Hemitrygon akajei, assembly GCF_048418815.1. NCBI lineage: Eukaryota > Metazoa > Chordata > Chondrichthyes > Myliobatiformes > Dasyatidae > Hemitrygon > Hemitrygon akajei. Next base: position 46,191,822 of record NC_133152.1, read on the forward strand.
TGGAGGAACTCAACAAGTCAGGCAGCACCTTTGGAAAGGAATAACCAGTCGCATTTAGGGCCAAGACCCTTCATCAGAATCTCCAGCATTTCTCCAGATCCTCTAGTACTTTGTGTGCTTTGGATTTCCAGAATCTGCAGAATTTCTTGTGTCTAATCCTTGCTGATTAGATTAAATGCAAATGACACAAATCACTGTATGCTTTGATATATATATGACAAATATGGATAACCTTTTTAACAGTTATAAATGCTGTGGTTTTATTCAGCATTAGGTATTCTTGATTTGATTTAATTTATTTTTCTTTTCACAAATGACAGTTAAAATGTAAATATTGAGTTAATGTTTCCAAATTTTATCACTCCCTCTCATTTAATAATTGAAGTGAAATGTTCCACAATTTCAGAAGAATGTTTTCAGTGAACTGGCATGGATTCTGTCCATGCCATAAGACCATAAGGCTTAGGAGCAGAGTTAGTCCATTTGGCCCATCAAGTCTTCTTCGCCATTCCATCATGGCTGATTTATTATCTCTCTTAGCCCCATTCTGCTACCTTCGCGTTGTAACTTTGACACCCCAACTAATCAAATACCTATCAACTGCCATTTTAACTATATCCAATAACTTGGCATCCATTGCCATTTGTGATAATGAATTCCATAGATTCACCATCCTTTGGGTAAAGAAATTCCTCCTCACCTCTGTTCTAAAGAAATGTCCTTCTATTCTGAGGCTGTGCCCTCTGGTCCTTGACTCCCCCAAGATAGAAAACATCCTCTCCATATCCACTCTGTCTAGATCTTTCATTATTCAATAGATTTCAATGAGATCCCCCTCATTCTTCTAAACTCCACCAAGTACAGACCCAGAGTCATCAAGTGCTCCTTGTATGTTAACCCTTTCATTCCCAAAATCAGTTTTGTAAACCTCCTCTGGACATACTCTAATGCCAGCACATCCTTTCTTCAATAAGGGACCCAAAATTGCTCACAATACTCCATATGTGGACTAACAGAATAGTTTACTTCCATGTGAAAGAAAATTTCACTTGAAACGGTTTGTGTTATTCTTGAAATGCTAGTTTGCCATTACAGAAAAGTAATTTTAAACAAGTGCAAGTTTACATTCTCAAACTTAATTTTAATGATCACTGCCTTTTCTTTGTAGTTGATAATACCAGAGTTAGGCTGAAGGAAGTCGATGAAAGTGTAGTGGGATCTGATTATATCAATGCTAATAATATCACAGTAAGTATTTCTTCATTTTGAAGTTATAGTTTAATTGTCATTCTATGATACACATGTACATAGCTAAATGAAACTGTTCCTGGTTTGTTTATTTATTCATAATGTTTAAGAATTTCTTTGTTTTTAACTCAAAATGTAATTGTGTTTGGCTTGTTATACAACTGTTGCTTTCTTGAATCAATAGTCTTGGGTTGTTTCAGTCTATGGAGGGTAGCAAAGTGGGTTTTGGGGTGTTGTCAGTGATATGTGCACCTGACCAGACCAATTGCTATCAGGCAACAGAGGAAGAGAAACTATGGGACTGTGGTGAATGGGATTTGGATTTGAATTAGGCTTCCCAGTATAACTGTCAAATGAATTATTCATGGACACCCAGGCTGGAAGTGGCTCTTTGGGTCTTCTCTTCTTGGACTACCTCTTCCCCTGCTCCTGGTCTCCAAACATACATGCAGAATGGTGCCAGATAAAGGCTAACTCTATCATGAAGGATCCCATCCTCCCTGCTCATGGACTGTTTGTCTCACTCCCATCAGGACCACCAGACTCAAAAACAGTTACTTTCCCTGCAGTAAGGCTGAACAACACCTCCACCCACTAACCCACCCCTCCACACCCCCAACCACCACTACTTTATCATTTCCTGTCAGAATCACCTGTGCCTAGTGTCACCTTATGGACATACAATCAATCTGTGTATAGAAGCTATCTTATGTATTGATATTTATTCTTTTTTTATTATTGTGTTCTTTATCTTTTTGGGTTTTAATGTGCTGCATTGCATCCAGAGTAACAATTATTTCATTTTCCTTTATACTTTTGTACCGAAAATGACATTAAACAATCTTGAATCTTGAAATCCTTCCCCATGTTAATTTGTGAAGTCAGTGTCCTTATTCAATATTCAGCAGACAGTCACACGTTTTCAAAGTTCATTTATTAGCCAAGTATGTATACTATATACAACCTTGAGATTCGTCTCCTTACAGGCAACCACAAAGAACCCCAATAGAACCCATTAAAAAAAGACCATCAAACACCAAATATGCAGAAGAAAAGTAAATAGTGCAAACAACAAAAGTAAGCAAACAACATTCAGAACTGAAGCTCATGAAAGTGAGTTTACAGCCATGAAGCCAGTCGTCATAAAGTTCATGCAGCCAATTCAGGAGCGCGTTAGTTGCAGGCCCAGCCTCTGTTCAGTGCAAAGGTGAGTAAATCTCGCAGAGCAACAAGCTGAACACTGGCCTGTCCCTTGCCTCTGGCCCCAACACCCTGACCTTATCAATCTGGCCCAGAGCTTAAATCAGCCAAACTACAGGTCGTGCCTTGCTCTCAGACCCAGGCCTGGGTCCTGCCGCCTTGCCTCTGCTCGCCCCGGTTCTGCCACATCAAATCGCCTCCAGGTCTACTCCAGCAATGGCCAAACATTAGCTCATTCCCCACTCTCAGGCCCGGGCCCTGCCACCTTGATTCAGCCTATACCCACCACACCACAATCGCCTGCACCTTCGAGACTTCAATTCACACTGCAAAAATGCCAGGTTGTATAGGTGGTTCAAAAGCTCAATTCCAAAAGAGAAAATACAGGTTATTCATTGCACTGATCATATCTGAGAAAAAGAGTAATGAATGCAGTAATTTGTAGTTTTGTATGCTACCAGCAAGCCATCGCTCTGCTTCACCAGTGCAATTTTAAACTGGAAAACACATTGTTTTGTCTATACTAAATACTCCACCGGTTCAGAATTGCAGCAGTCTTCTCAGTCACTTTTCATTGTGGCTTTAATGTTCGCTGCTACTGGCATCTGCATAGCCAATGAGCCATGAAATCACAGCTGATTCATGCCAATACTGTACAAGCAATGAGTTTTTTTGTGAAAGAGCACGTATGATGCCTGAACAAGCATGTGCTCCACCCAAACTGTTCAACTTTATCCAAAATGTGGAGAGTCTGAAATCAGAGGACACAAAGTATAAGAACATTCCTTTAGAACAGAGATCAGGAATTTCCTTAGTCAGAGTGGGGAGAATCTGTGGAATTCATTTCCACAGATGGCTGTGGAGGCCAAATGGGTGGATTTAAAGCAGAGGTTGATAGGTTCTTAATTAATAAGTTTACACAGAGAAGGAAGAAGAAGGGGGTTGAGACGGAAAATTAATCAGCCAAGATCAAATGGCAGTGCAGACGTCATGGGCCAAATGGCCTAATTCTGCTCCTATCTCTTATGATAGATAGATAGCTACTTTATTCATCCCCATGGGGAAATTCAACTTTTTTTCCAATGTCCCATACACTTGTTGTAGCAAAACTAATTACATACAATACTTAACTCAGTAAAAAAAAATGATATGCATCTAAAACACTATCTCAAAAAGCATTAATAATAGCTTTTAAAAAGTTCTTAAGTCCTGGCGGTTGAATTGTAAAGCCTAATGGCATTGGGGAGTATTGACCTCTTCATCCTGTCTGAGGAGCATTGCATCGATAGTAACCTGTCGCTGAAACTGCTTCTCTGTCTCTGGATGGTGCTATGTAGAGGATGTTCAGAGTTTTCCATAATTGACCGTATCCTACTCAGCGCCCTTCGCTCAGCTACCGATGTTAAACTCTCCAGTACTTTGCCCACGACAGAGCCCGCCTTCCTTACCAGCTTATTAAGACGTGAGGCGTCCCTCTTCTTAATGCTTCCTCCCCAACACGCCACCACAAAGAAGAGGGCGCTCTCCACAACTGACCTATAGAACATCTTCAGCATCTCACTACAGACATTGAATGACGCCAACCTTCTAAGGAAGTACAGTTGACTCTGTGCCTTCCTGCACAAGGCATCTGTGTTGGCAGTCCAGTCTAGCTTCTCATCTAACTGTACTCCCAGATACTTGTAGGTCTTATGGTCTTAAAAAAGATGAAAGTTTGTACATTTGAGCAAATTATTTTCTTTCTCCACATAAACATAAAGAATGGGAAAAATGGAGATGACTGTAAAAACTACATTGCAACACAAGGCTGTCTTCAGAATACCATCAATGATTTTTGGAAAATGATTTACCAGGAAAATGCTCATGTTATTGTCATGACAACCAAAGAAATAGAAAGAGGAAAGGTGAGTCTGCCACTACATGTATATAGTCTTATGCATGGGCAAACTGCTTATTACAATTGTTATTTAAATTTTGTGAAAATATAATTAAAACAAGATTGGTTGATGCTCCTGAGCTACAGGAGCATCAGAATTGGACTGCCAGACTGGGTAACAGCTTCTTTCCACAGGCTGTGAGACTAATGAATACCCAGCCACCATCAAGTCTCATCACTTGGACAATGAGCTGTTTACTGTTTATTGTACTGTTTACTGTTTCCCTGTTCTATGCACTTTGCATGTATTTTAAATACTTTATTAACTTATTTGAGGTAATAATTTGCTCTGTGTGCTGTGTGTGACATGTGTTTTGTCGGTGCACTGTGGTCTGGAGGAACATTGTTTTGTTTGGTTGTATATATGTACAGTCAGATGACAATAAACCTGAAATTGCACTTGAACTTAAAATTGTACGAACTTAGAAATTTATGTAAGCTTGCTTAAAGAAAGTAGCTAGCAAAAGAGCCAAGCGGCTTCACAAAAGGTTAAACAATAGGCTATATAAAGGGTTAACTCAGAAATTAGGAATTGAGATTATCAGGAGCCTTTTATAAAGTAGTTGTACTTAGGTCACAAATGAGAATGCATTCCTAAGCAGCTTGCTGCCCATCTCTGCCATATGCATATTTCCATCAGAACAGCTCTGTCTGGAGAAGGAGATTTCTACTAGGACCAGCACATTTCTTTTCTCTTCCTTCTATCAGCAGAAAACCAAAAAAAAAGCCCAGAGAGGAACTGAGATCTTTTTGAATCCAATAAGCATGTAGGTCACCAAATGAATAAACCGCATGATGAAAGGCTGCTGTTGACTTCCTGTGTAAACTATTATAACATGCAGATTAAGTGGTTGACCACATTATTAGTATGTCCAGCTTTATGGAAAATTTGGTATTCTACATTAATTCTGTACTTCCAGATATTCCAACTTTTAAATTTTAAAGTAAATTCATTATCAAAGTGTATGTATGTGTGTGTGTGTGTATATATATATATATATATGTGTGTGTGTGTGTGTGTGTGTGTGTGTGTGTGTGTGTGTGTGTGTGTGTGTGTGTGTGTGTGTGTGTGTGTGTGTGTGTGTGTGTGTGTGTGTGTATATAATATAAAACCATATACTTCTTAGGGATTGATGTTCTTGCAGCATTTATAAGAAAAAAATTAAGAAAATACAAAAGAATTTATGAAAAACTATACTGAAACAAAAATTGACAAACAACCAATATGCAAAAGAAGCTAAATTGTGCAATATAAAATAATACTGAGAACATGAGCTGTAGAGCCTTTGAAAGTGAATCGATAGGTTGTGGAATCAGTTCAGTGTTAAGGTAAGTGAAGGTATCCACACCATTTCAGGAGCCTGATGGTTGTAGAGTGAGAACTGTTCCTGAACCTGGTGGCGTGGGACCCCAGGCTCCTGTACTCCTGACCGATGGGAGTAGTGAGAAGAGAGCATGGCCTGGATGTTGGGATCCTTGATGACCAATGCTGCTTTTGTGTGGTAGTATTCTGTATAAATCTCATAGTGGCCATGTTTAACCACTGCCGACAATCTGTCAAACTCTCTCCTAAATATACTGTGGAATTCATTGTGGCTGTGGAGGCCTAGTCATTGGGTACATTTTGGGTCAGGAGCGTCTTGGATCGCATCCACAGCATTTTGCAGAAGGAGAGAGAGCAGCCATATATCTTGGTACATATTGATATGAATGACATAGGAAGGAAAAGCAAAAAGGTCCTGAAAAGAGAATTTAGAGAGCTAGGTAGAAAGCCGAGAAGTAGGACCGCCAGGGTAGTAATTTTTGGATTGCTGCCTGTGACAAGCGCCAGTAAGGGTAGAAACAGGATGATTTGGCAGATTAATGTTTGGCTTGAACGCTAGTGCAGGGGGGGCGGGACTTCAGGTTCCTGGATCATTGGGATCTCTTCTGGGGGAGGTATGACCTGTTCAAAAGTGACGGGTTGCACCTGAACCCAAAGGGGACCAATATTCTCATGGGCAGGTTTGTTAGAGCTGCTGGGGAGGGTTTAAACTAGTTTGGCAGGGGGTGGGAACCAGAGTGAAGGTACTCGGGATAGGATGGATTGTAAAAAAGAAAAGATATCATTGAGTCAGACTGTCAGGAAGGGCAGGCAGATTAGGGGACAAAATTGCAGCTAGCAGGATGAGTATCAATGCATTAGGGATGCAGAATCAAAAAGGGTAGCAAATACAGTACTCAAATTTTATATCTCAATGCATGAAATATAAGAAATAAGGTGGATGATCTTGTTGCAATATTACATATTGTCAGGTATGATGTTGTGGCCGTCACTGAATTGTGGCTTGAGGATAGTTGTAGTTGGGAGCTAAATGTCTAAGGTTACACATTGTATCGGAAGGATAGGAAGGTAGGCAGAGGGGGTGGCGTAGCTCTACTGGTAAAGAATGGCATCTAATCAGTAGAAAAATGTGCACAGGATCGGAAGATGTTGGATCCTTGTGAGTTGAGTTAAGAAACTGCAAGGGTAAAAAAACCCTGATGGCAGTTATATACAGGCCTCCCAACAATAGCTGGGATGTGGACAACAGATTACAATGGGAAATAGAAAAGGCATGTCAAAAGGGCAATGGGAGTCATGGGAGATTTCAACATGCAAGCCAACTGGGGAAAATCTGGTTGGTAATGGCTCTCAAGAGAGTGAATTTGTTGAATGCCTACGAGATGGCTTTTTAGAGTAGTTTGTCGTTGAGCCTACTAGGGGATTGAGTGTTGTGTAATGAACCGGATGTGATTAGGGAGCTTAAGGTAAATGAACCCTTAGAAGGCAGTGATCACAATATGATCGAGTTCAGCTTGAAATTTGATAGGGAGAAAATAAAGTCTGGCTTAGCAGGTTTTCAGTGCAGTAAAGGAAACTACAGTGGTATGAGAGAGGAATTAGCCAAAGTAAATTGGAAGAAGATGCTTGCAGGGATGACAGCAAAGCAGCAATGGTGTGAGTTTCTGGGAAAAATGAGGAAGATGCAGCATAGATGTATTCCAAAGACAAAGAAATACTCAAATGGCAAAATAGTACAACCATGGCTGACAAGGGAAGTCAAAGCTAATGTAAAAGCAAAAGAGAGGGAACACAATAGTGGTAAAGTAGTGGATTGATAAGCTTTAAAAAACCTATAAAAAGCAACTGAAAGAATCATTAGGAGGGAAAAGATGAAATATGAAAGCAGGTTAGCAAACAATATCAAAGTGGTTTGTAAAAGCTTTTTCTAGTCTGAAAAAAAAATAAAAGAGATGAGAGTGGATATAGGACTACTAGAAAATGAGGCCAGAAAAATAATAATAAGGGAAAAAGAGATGGCAAATGAGTATTTTGCATCAGTTTTCACTGTGGAAGACTCTAGCAGTGTGCCAGATGTTGAAGGGTGTGAGGGAAGAGAAGTAAGTGCAGTTAATATTACAAAGGAGAAGGTGCTCAAAAAGTTTGAAAGACCTAAGTGCACATAAGTCACCCGGACCAGATGAACAGCACCTGAGGTTTCTGAAGGAGGTAGCAGTAGAGATTGTGGAGGCATTAGTAATGATCATTGGACTCTGGAATCATGGCAGAGGACTGGAAAATTGCAAATGTCACTCCACTCTTTAAGAAAGGAGGAAGGCAGCAGAAACAAAATTATAGACCAGTTAGCCTGACCTCTATAATTGGGAAGATGTTGGAGTCAATTGTCAAGGATGAGGTTCCGGAGTACTTGGTGACACAGGACAAGATAGGACAAAGTCAGCATGGTTTCTTTAAGGGAACTCTTGCCTGACAAACATGTTGGAATTCTTTGAGGAGATTACAAGTGGGATAGAAAAAGGAAATGCAATGGAAGTTGTATATTTGGACTTTCAGAAGGCCTTTGACTATATGCCACACATGAGGCTCCTTACCAGGTTAAGAGCCTATGGTATTAGGAAAGTTACTGGCATGGTTAGAGCTTTGGCTGATTGGTAGGAGGCAGCGAGTGGGAATAAAAGGATCCTTTTCTGGTTGGCTGACTGTGACTAGTGTGTTCTATAGAGGTCAGTGTAGGGACTGCTTTTTACGCTGTATATCAATGCTTTAGATGATGGAATAGATGGCTTTGTTGTCAAATTTGGAGATGATGCGAAGATTGGTGGAGGAGCTGGTAGTGTTGAGGAAACAGGTAGGCTGTGGAAGATCTTAGACAGATTAGGAGAACAGGCAAGAAAGTGGCTAATGAAATACAATGTTGGCAAATGCATGGTCAAGCATTTTGGTAGAAAACATAAATGTGCAGACTGTTTTCTAAATGGGGAGAAAATCCAGAAATCTGAGATGCAAAGGGACTTGGGAGTCCTAATGCAGAACATCCTAAAGGTTAACTTGTAGGTAGAGTCAGTGGTGAGAAAGGCAAATGCAATATTGACATTCATTTCAACAGGTCTAGAATACAAGAGCAGGGATGTGATGCTGAGGTTTTATAAGGCACTGGTGAACCCTCACCTTGAGTATTGTGAACAGTTTTGGGCTCCTCATCTAAGAAAAGGTGTGCTGGCATTAGAGAGAGTTCAGAGAAGGTTCACAAAGATTATTCTGGGAATGAAAGGGTTATCATATGAGAAACATTTGATAGTTCTGGGTCTGTACTCACTAGAACTTAGTAGGATGAGGATGTATCTCATTGAAACCTTTCGAATCTTGAAAGGCCTACACAAAGTAGATGTGGAAAGGATGTGGTGGGAGAGTCTAGGACAAGAGGGCACAGCCTCAGGATAGAGGGGCATCCATTTGAAACAGAGATGTGGAGACATTTCTTTAGCCAGAGCGTGGTGAATTTGTGGAATTTGTTACCACAGGCAGCTGTGGAGGCCAGGTAATTGAGTGTATTTAAGGCAGTGCTTGATAGGTTCTTCATTGGACATGGCATCAAAGGTTATGGGGAGAAGGCAGGGGAGTGGGGCTCAGGAGAAGGAAAATGGATCAGCCTTGATTGAATGGCCGATAGATTCGATGGGTCAAATGGCCTAATTCTGCTTTTATGTTTTACGGTCTTGTGTCTTATATTTAAAGTGAAGGTTGATAGGTTTTTAATTAGTTAGGGTGTCAAAGGTTATATGGAGAAGGCAGGAGAATGAAATTGAGAGGAGTAGTAAATTAGCCGTGATGGAATGGTGGAGCAGACTTAATGGGCCAATTGGCTTAATTCTGCTCCTATGTCTTATGGTCTATAGTTGGAGACTAAATATCCTATCTTGCATAGTGAATTGCATAAATCCCAGAGTTTACCTTGTTTTTCTGTCATCTGCATTTTCTCCAAGGTACTTCATGGAAGTGCTACCAAACAAAATGTACAGCTTAGTGACCTGATGTCATTGCTTTAAGTGTAGGGGATGTCTCCATTTCTCTTTCGGAAGTATTTCCACTACATGAATCACTTACTTGCATATATTCTGCTGATTACACAAGCTCTCAATTTAGAGGTGATAAATAAATTAGAATTGAGGAGGTACTTTTGTAAATAATTCATACTCAGCTTTTTGCTCTATATGCTAAATACACTCAGTGGCCACTTCATTAGGGATATCTGTACCCTTCCTTATTAATGCAAATATCCAATCAACCAATTATGTGGTTTGCAACTCAATGCATCAAAACAGGCGGATATGGTCAAGAAGTTCATTTGTTGTTCAGACCAAACATCAGAATGGGAAAAAAAGTGATCTAAGTAACTTTGACTGAGGAATGATTGTTGGTGCCAAACTGGGTGATTTGAGTATCTCAGGAACTGTTGATCTCCTGGGATTTTCACACACAACCAGAGTTTACAAGAGAATGATGAGAAAAACAAACAACATCCAGTGAGCGGCAGTTCTGTGAGCAAAAACACCTTGTTAATCAGAGAGTCATTTGGGTTAATAAGCAAAACACCCAGGGATGTGCTGGGTGGCACTCCGCAAATGTTGACACGCGTTTTGGCACCAATACAACATGCCCACAAATGCTTGGCAGGGCCACACAGAATAAATACAACAAGCAACAAAACAGCAAAACAAGCCCCTTTCCTTCCTTCCACTCGCCCAAGCACATTCACAATCCTTCAAGGATTGAAAAAATACATAGTTGATTCAATCCTGATGAAGGGTCTCAGCCAGAAATGTCAACTATTGACTCCTTTCCATAGATTCTGCCTGACCTGCTGAGTTCCTCCAGCATTTTATGTGTGTGCCTGGATTTCCTGTGCTTACGTATTTTATTTTATTTTTGTAATCTTACACAACTGTTAAGAATGTTTGTTCCTGCAGGCACAAGAACAGATGTTTAAATTTGCTACCCCATTTGGTATACAATGACATTTTTGACGTAAATACAAATACCACTACATCACTGTAGCTCAAGCCAATTACTTTAATGAGAGCACAATAAACCATCATAAACCAAGAGATTCTGTAGATGCTGGAAATCCAGAGCAACACATACAAAATACTGGAGGAACTCAGCAGTTTAGGCAATCGATTTTTTAAACGCCTTAAAATGATGTCGCTTATAATATTGTCCATAGCTGAAGCTAGGGACTTCAGCTGTAGCTGTAGAATATTTGATGAGTTCCATCAGAGTTGCTCACACAAGTTGCCTTCTTAATGGTGCCACTTGAAGTTCCGAAAGGCGCCATCTATCGTTAAGGAGCCTCATCAGCCTCTTCTCAGTACTACCATCAGGAAGGAGGTACAGGAGCCTGAAGGCACGCACTCAACAATTCAGGAATAGCTTCTTTCCTTCTGCTGTCAGATTTCTGAATGGACATTGAGCCCATGAGCACTACCTCACTGCTTGTTAAAATTTTCTCTTTTGATTACTTATTTAATGTAACTTTTTAAATATAGATTTACTTCTTACTATCATTTACAGTTTTTTATTATTATGTATTGCATTGTACTGCTGCAGCATGGCAATAAATTTCACAACATATGCCAGTGATATTAAACCTGATTCTGATTCTGAATGCAGAGTCAATGTTTCGGGCCAAGACCCTTCTTCAGGACTGATAAACCATCGACATAAAATGCCACTTAAGGGCAGCATGGTAGTGTAATGGTTAATATAACGCTATTACATCGCCAGTGGCTCAGATTCAATTCCCGCCACTGTTTGTACATTCTCCCCATAACCGCAAAGGTTTTTCCCCAGTGCTCGGGTTTCCTCCCACAGTCCAATAATGTACAGGTCAGTAGGATAATTGGTCACATGGGATTAATTGGGCTCACTGAGCCAGAAGGACCTGTTGCCATGCTGTATCTCTAAATAAAACTAAACAAAAACTATGTTTGTTGATTTCTGTGTAATCCTGGCTCTTCGTATATGTCCAAGCATGACATTTGTACCTTCATCACATAACTCACTCTATAGTATTAAAATGAATCATGTTCTTTAAAGTAATTAGTACGCTTTACTAAGCAACAAAGCAGCAATACCAAAACAAGCCCTGTTTCCATTGCATGCATAGCAAAGTCCCTAACATCCTTCAGAAAGGAGGATTTATTTCAAATCGGCTCATGCATTATGAATATTTTTGTTGAATTTTGTTGTCGGAGTTTGAGTATTGCACTATTATTCTTCATTATCTCTTTCTTGCAGTGTAAATGCGTTCGCTACTGGCCAGATGTCAAAACGTCAACAGAGTACGGCATGATATCTGTGCGGAATCTGGAAGAACGCATGGCACAAGATTATATTGTACGAGACCTGGAGGTTATGCGACGAGACCGGGTAACTATGCAATTAGAACATACAACATAGAATGATGAACAGTACAAAGCTAATCCCTTCTGCCTAAACAATGCCCAATCCTTTCATTTCCCTCACATTTATTTAGAGGTACAATACAGACAGGCCCTTCTGGCCCAACGAGCAGTACTGCCAGCAGCCCAGCTATTTAACAATAGCTTAATCACAGGAGAATTTACAATAACCAAAATTAACCTACTAACTGGTGCGTCTTTAAACTGTGGGAAGAAACCAGAGCACCTGGAGGAAACACATACATTCACAGGGAGGACATACAAACTCCTTACAGACAGTGCTGAAATTGAACTCTGAACTCCAATGTCCTGAGTTGTAAATAGAATCGTGTTAAATCCTATGTCCTATTCATGTGCTTATCTAAATGTCTCTTAAAAATCCCTAATATATCTGCCTCTACCACCATCTGTGTGAAAAAACTTGCCCCTGGCATCTCCTTTGAACTTGCAGTTGATTAGAATTTCATCCATAATATTGTAAGTTTGAAACTTTCCAGTAAGGGATTTGAGACTGAGCTGGCTTCACAGGAATGTTTTAGGTTCTACAAATCCAGTTAAGATGTTTCAGTGGAATATTGAGTGAATATATAGAAGTTTGTCAAAGTTTCAGATGACATATTGAATCTGCACAAACTATATCTTTGTAGGTTTTCACTCGAGATGTGATGGTAGACCTAGGTCTTTGTCTTTCAGTGCAGGTGGATGCCATTCCACCTTGCCATTGAAGGAAAAGCAGCAGTTTTTCTGTTTTCAGACCAATTACTCAGCTTAATATTACAAGAATGACATTAACTGAGTACTTATGTTATGCTCTTAGTGGAATCTTGTTGCAAGCTAATTAAAACCAGAAAATACCAGAAATACTCAGCAGGTGAGGCTGCATCTGTGGAGAGACAGAAACAGAGTTAACATTTCAGGTCAAAGACTGAACTGAACAGTTGAACTGGTTTGCCAATTTGTGAATTAAAAATTCACACAATAGTAAACACATTGTGATACAATAATATTTTAATGATGTCAATATTGGTCTCTAGTACAAGGTAGTTCTTAACCATTGACTTAAAATGTTTTATGTGTAGGAAAAATTTTAACACAAATTGTTGATTGATCATGCACAGCATTACTTATTTGTTGGAAGGTTTAAAAAAAAGGTGGCATGGTAGTGTAGTGGTTAGCATAACACTATTACAGTGCCAGCAACCTGGGTTCAATTCCTGCCATTGTCCGTAAGGAGTTTGTACCTTCTCCCCATGATTGCAAGTGTTTCCTCCGGATGCTCCACTTTCCTCTCACGTTCCAAAGACATATGGAGCAGTAGTTAATTGGTCACTTGGGTGTAATTGGGCGGTGTGTGCTTGTTGAGTTAGAAACACCTGTTATGGTGCTGTATCTCTAAACAAATTAGAGACTAGAAACTAAGAAATAGTCATTGTTTTAATTATCATCGTATTTTTTTGGTTACCAGTAGTTTACTTGCTGCTGAGAAGACAGCATCATCTGCTGTTGATATAGTACAGCATGGACTTCTTAGCCTGTCACCACCTACTGAGGCATGGGCTACCGACAGCATCTCTGTCCTGGGCCAGTCTTTCAAGTTGTCCCCAGGTGTGGCCCATCTTCGAAGATCCTTCCTCTCCCAGGGATGAGGACTTTGGAGCTTCTTTTGGTATTGCCCTAGCTCTGGGTTTCTAGTTTCTAGTTCATGCCCAACCCTCCTCTTTTCGCAACTGGGTTTAGGGCTGTTGATAGTAGAGTTACAGTAGGGACTATGAAAGTGAAAGTATACTAACACTTGATGATTTTATTTCACCCAGAATGAACGTCCTCGGCACGTATGGCACTATCAGTACCTCAGCTGGCCTGACCATGGGGTTCCCAACGAACCAGGAGGAGTATTAAGCTTCTTGGACCAAGTAAACAGAACACAGCAAAGTATCCCAGACACTGGGCCCATTATAGTGCACTGCAGGTACCTGAATCATTTGCAAAATGGCCTGTGGATTACTGTAAATGGACCACTGAATATAGCTTCAGCTCAACATACAGACAGCAGTAGTTTCTAGGATGGCGCTGTAGTGTAGTGGTTAGCGTCACCCTTTACATTGCCAGCAATCAGAAGATCAGTGGGGAAGGACTACTAGACCCAAAAACAGTTAATTCCCCCAAGTCATCAGGCTGATTAACGCCTCCACCCACGCACCCACTAACCAGCCCCACCACCACTATAATCAGTCTATGTATATGACACACACAAAAAGCTGGAGGAACCCAGCATGTCAAGCAGCGTTTACAGAAAGAGTAAAAGTCGACTTTGGGCCAAGACCCTTCCTTAAGACTGAAGAAGGGTCTCAGCCTGAAATGTCAACTGTTTGCTCTTTTCCATCGACACTGCCTAACCTGCTGATTCCTCCAGCATTTTGTGTATGTGGCTTGGATTTCCAGCATCTGCAGATTTTCTTGTGTTTATGTGTATAACAGTTACTTATACATTTTGCTTTATAGGATTGCTTATTTGGTAATATTTATTGTGTTTTTATGGTGTTCTTTATGCTTATTGTGCATTTGTTATGCAGATCCAAAGTAATAATCATTTTTCTCTCCTTCACACTCATTTATTTAGCAATACAACGTAGAGTGGGCCCTTCCAGCCTTTCGAGCCATGCTGCCCCAGCAGCCCAATACCCCGATTGCCCCTAACCTAATCACAGGGCAGTTTACATTGAATAATTAACCTACTAACCACTATATCTTTGGAGTGTGGGAGGAAGCTGGAAAACCCGGAGAAAATCCACACACTCCACAGGAGCACATACAGCAACTCCTTACAGAATGGCACTGGAAATTTGAACTCTGGAACACATGAGCTGTAAGAACATCACACTAACTGCTACACTATAATGGTGCCCACTCATGTAGCAAAGAATGGCAATAAATAATCTTGAGTCTCAAATATTGATCTAAACTCCCATTGCTGTCTGTAAGGAGTTGGTATGACTATGACTATCCCATGACTATCATCTAGGTGTTCCAGTTTCCTACCACATTTCAAAAGTACGCGTGGGTTAGGCTGAGTGAGCTGTGGCCATGTTATGTTGGTGCTAGAAGCATGACAATACTTGGGGTTGCCCCCAGCACATCTTTGGACTGTGTTGGTCATTGATGCAAATAATGCATTTCACTGTATGTTTCATTGTCTCTGTGTCATCATCATCATTATGAGAAAATCTGCAAATGGCTGGAAATCCAAAGTAGTACACAAAATGCTGGAGGAACTCGGCAGGCCATGCTGCATCTATGGAGAAGAGTAAACAGATGACGTTACGGGTCAAGACCCTTCATCAGGACTGGGGAAGGGTCTCGGCCTATAACATCGACTGTTTACTCTTTTCAGTAGCTGCTGCCTATCATCATTATGGCCATGATGTTTGATGTAAGTGATCATGGTCTTCCTTATCCATGACCATGATTGTTTCTGGCAATTTTTTTCTATTGAACTGCCTTCATCTGAGCAGAGTCTTTACAAGATGGGTGACCCCAACCATTATCAATACTCTCCAGAGATTGTCTACGTGGCGTCAGTGGTCGCATAACCAGGACTTGTGATGTGCACCAGCAGCTCATGACCATCCAGCACCTGCTCCCATGACTTCACATGTCCCTGATATTGGGTGGGGTGGGGGTTGAATCTAAGCAGGTGTTACACCTTGGGTGACCTGCTGGCCAGAGGAGGGATGGAGTGCCTTACACCTCCTTTGGTAGAGACGTACGTATCTCCACCCCACCACTATGTACATGTGACAGAAAAAGCACATCTTTCATTTCATCTTTAGTAATTGACTGAAAAATGAAATTAAGAGCTGTTTTATTATAGAGTGAATCACATATTGGAAAGCTGCTCAGAATTCTGTAGCACTTGAGGTCCCAGGCATTGACTGCCGCTGAACAGTAAAAGCTTTTCCTTTGCACTTTTAAACAATACTTATAAAGGAACAGGAGATGGGGTGCAAATCTGAAGGAGGTGTAGCAATTCTACACAAAGTTAATGTTAATATCCTTAAATAGAAGAATCAGTTCAAAGCAAGGGGAAGTGAGCTGACCAACAGTAGAGAGAGGGGTTGGCTGCTGAGTTGTTCACTGGGGAGCATCACTGAGTCAGGGTACAGTTAGTGTGGTATTGGGGTGGGGGGGCTGAGTAAGAAAGCCAATAATTAGGTTTGAAGGAGGTCTGCAAGTAGGGAAATTTGAGGGGGTGAGGGTGTGGTTAGATCAAGAGATTGACACAATTCAAAGCCTGGGCTTTGAGAGATAAAACCTGAAGATACAGGAGCACAATTAGGCCATTCCACCCATCGAGCTTGCTCTGACATTTAATTGTGGCTGTATTTTTTTCCAGCTCGGTTTTCTCGCCTTCTTCCAGTAAGCTTTAACTGCCTTACTAATCAAGAACATATTAATCTCTGCCTTAAATTTACCAAAAGACTTGGCCTCCACAAGCATCCGTGGTAACAAATTTCACAGATCCACCAGCCTCTGGCTAATAACAAAAATCCTCCTTATCTCGGTTTTTAAGGGAAGTCCCTCTATTCTGAGTCTGTGTCGTTTGGTCCTAGACTCCCCCACCATAGATAGGAAACGTTCTCTGCACGTCCACTCTGCCTTTCAGTATCCTGTAGCTTAGGAGTTAGAGTTCAGGGTGTGCTGGGTTAGGTGATGAGCTAAGCATTGTGAGCTGGGAATGGCGATTGGAATCTGCTGGGGTTGCTGATGTGCTCCAAAGGAGAGCAAGTGAATAAAGAAATTAAAGGGAACCTAATGAGCAATGCTCTTTTTAAGATCAAAGCGCTCCAGCAAAATCAGCTGTGCTGAGAATGCTCAGTGGAGACAAAAGAGATTCTGCAGGTGCTGGAAATCCCGAGCAACACACACAAGATGCTGGGGGAGCTCAGCAGATCAGGCAGCATCTGTGGAGGGAAATAGAAAGTTGATGTCTTGGGATGAAACCCTTCATCAGATTTGGAAAAGAGAGCTGTTTTATTCCTTTCCTGACTTGCTGAATTCCTGCAGCATCTTTCTGTGTGGTGGTCACTGTCATTTGGAACCACGTGGTTTGATGTCTCCAACACACAAAGTGTATCAAAGACAAAATAAAGCTTTGCAGCTGGAAACAGCCAAGAAGATCACCAGAGTCTCTGTCTCCCCCAAATTTGAGATATTGACTGGGAGCATTGCTGAAAAAGGGCCCTGAGCACGTTGAGGATCCCTATCATCCATCTCACAATCTCTTTAACCCAGTACCGTCAGGAAGGAGGTACAGGAGCATTGGGACTAGGACTGCGACTGCCAGGCTGGGTCACCACTTCTTCCCTCAGGCTGTGAGACTAATGAATGCCCTGCCACCACTAAGGTCTCATCACAATGAAGGCCAGCTGTTTACTGCTTATGGTTTACACGTGCTGTGCACTACATGCATTCTGAATTATATTTTATTATCTCGTGGTATTATTTTGTTTTTTGTGCTGTTTGTGAGTGCACTGTGGTCTGGGAGAATGTTGTTTCATTTGTTTTGAATATATGTACAGTCAGATGTCAACAAACTTGAACTTGAGCTTGAAGTGCCTACCTGAATCTCCTAATCAGCAGAGTTCAACCTGGAAATCATAGAATTCCTCTTTGGAAAAAATACCTTCTATTAATATGGTGCGTTTAAGAGAAGTTTGGATAGGTACATAGCAGTAATTGTATGGATGGCTATGGTCCTGGTGCAGGTTAATGGGACTAGGCAGTTTAAATAATTCAGCATAGACTAGATGGACTGAAGGTCCTGTTTCTGTGCTGTACTTTTCTATGACTCTATAGAAGAACAACGGTATCTGACTACCTGACTAAACTTACGACAAAACTTCTTCTTCGGTTTCATTTTAAAATTTGGCTTGGCTCAACAGTATAAATAAGTGAGATCTAAAAAAGTAACTTACTGCTGATGAATGTCCTAAGACCATAAACTATAGGAGCATAATTAGGCCTTTTCGCCCATCGAGTCTACACTGCCGTTCCAACATGCCTGATTAATTATCCCTCCCAATACCATTCTCCTGCCTTCTCCTTGTAACCCTTATTAATCAAGAATGTATTAATCTCTGCTTTAAGTACACTCAATGGCTTGGCCTCCATGGATTCACTACTGTCTAGCTAACAAAATTCCTCCTAATCTCTGTTCTAAAGGGACATCCTTGTCATCCGAGGCAGTGCCCTCTGGTCCTAGACTTCCCCCAATATAGGCAACATCCTCTTCTCATCCACTCTGTTTAGGCCTTTCAATATTCAAGAGGTTTCAATTTGATCCCTCCCCCATTCTTCTAAACTGTACTGCTGCCTCAAAACAACAAATCTCACAATGTACGCCACTGATAATAAACCTGATTCTAATTCTAAAACCATAAGACATAGGAGCAGAATTAGTCCATTTGGCCCATCATGGCTGATTTATTAAGCCTCCAAACCCAATTCTTACAGAACTCTGAGCTCTTTCAGTATCAAATTTGCAAGTATTCCAGAAAGAGATAGAACCCTGTCAGAAATTGGTTATTTTCTGCTTTTGCAACTACAAAAAAAGTTCTTTGTTGATTTATGGAAATGTGTGGACCTTATCTGTCTACTAATACAAAACTCAACCTGCATTCCCCATTTTCATATTCCCTCCATATGAACACCACTCCAAAGTCAGCAGTCTGATGCTCTCCACACAATTTTTCACATTTATTTAACAGGTTTTTTTTCTCTTTTTCAGTGCTGGAATAGGGAGAACAGGAACTATAATTGTCATAGATATGTTAATATCTGACATCAGCAGACAAGGTAAGAAACAATAAAGGTAGATAAACCTTTTTCCATGGTACACCCTCCTCTCCTATCAGGTTCCTTCATCTCCATCCCTTTACTTTTCCCACCTATCACCTCCTAGCTTCTTACTTCATCATCTTTCCCACACCCAGCTTCACCTATCACCTAACTTTTACTCCTTCTCCTGCTCCCACCTTCTTATTCTGGCTTCTCTTCCACTCCTTTCCAGTCCTGATGAAAGGTCTCGGTCCAAAATGTTGACTATTTTTCTCTGTAGGTGCTGCCTGACCTGCTGAGTTCCGCCAGTGCTTTGTGTTTGTGTATATTAGGTAATAATCCAGTAGGGATTGTGTTCCTCTCTATAATATGTCTCTTTAAACTGTAAACCTTCTTAAGAACTTTATTTTAATCAATATGCAATTACTTTTTCTTCATTAGGTTTGGACTGTGATATAGACATCCCAAAAACGATTCAAATAGTACGAAAACAACGATCAGGAATGGTACAAACCGAGGCTCAGTACAAGTTCATATACATGGCTGTACAGCAGTACATTGAAACAGTGCAGAGGAGACTACAGGAAGAACAGGTAATTATTCCATTTAATACCCATTGGATGTCCCAAAACATATTGTAACAACGAGAGTAGTTCCTCATTACTTGGAAAATCCTTTATATCTCTTTCACAACACAACGTTTTTTCTTGAAGAACTTGGAGCAAATCTGCTATTCTGTCAGGATTAAAGCTTAAATTCATATCAATGCTAACTGTAATTTAAAGCGCGTGTAAAGCATGAATGGATTGGTGGACGCCTGTATTTCAGAATCAGAGTCAAGTTTAGTATCACTGGCATATGTTGTGAAATTTGTTGTTTTGCAGCAGCAGCACATTGTAATACATAATAATAATTTTCAAAACCTATAAATTACAATAAAAAGTAGATATGAAAAGTTCAATAAGTAGTGCAAAAAGAGAGCAAAAAAACAGTGAGGTAATGTTCATGAATTCATTGTCCATTTAGAAATTTGATGGTGGAGGGGAGGAAGCTGTTCCTGAATTGTTCAGTGTGTGTCTTCAGGCTCCTGTACCTTCTCCTTGATGGTAACAATGAGAGGAGGGCATGTCCTGGGTGATGGGGGTCTTTAATAATGGATTCTGCCTTTTTGAAACATCGCCTTTTGAAGATGCCCTCGATGCTGGAGAGGGTAGTGCCCTTTCATATTTGTTGCCTAAAATTTCATTTGTGTTATTAGTGATTAAAAACTGGTATTTTATCTACCTCAGATCTATAAATATCTTCTTGTTCTGCCCTTTGTGACAGCAGTAAACTGAACAACTGAAACAGTTAAGCGATACAGGCTGTATAATTTATAATTATTTTATATCTTTGCACTGTACTAATGGTGCAAAACAACAAATTTCAAGTAAGGGAAGCCAATGATGATAATTTTCTTTGTTCACTATTTGTATTGTGTTCAATCAATTAAGCGCACCTTTAACAAGAGCTAGATGTAGGTTGGCATGGTAGCATTGTAGTTAGCATAATACTTTACAGTGCCAGTGATCTGAATTGAATTGACTTTATTACTTACATCCTTCATATATATGAGGAGTAAAAATCTTTATGTTACATCTCCATCTAAATGTGCAGTGTGCAATTTATAGTAATTTATAATAAATATTATGTACAACAGGATAGTCAATATAGCATAAAAATACAGTTGCATCAGCATGAATTAAGCAGTCTGATGGCCTGGTGGAAGAAGCTGTCCCAGAGCCTATTGGTCCTGGCTTTTATGCTGCAGTACCGTTTTCCAGATGGTAGCAGCTAGAACAGTTTGTGGTTGGGGTGACTCGGGTCCCCAATAATCCTTCAGGCCCTTTTTATACACCTGTGAAATTTCTTAGGATTTGGGGGCCCACACCAAACTTCTTCAAACGTCTGAGGTGAAAGAAACGCTGTTGTGCCTTTTTGACCACACAGCCGGTGTGTACAGACCACATGAGGTCCTTGGTGATGTTTATGCTGAGAAACTTAAAATTCTTCACCCTCTCAATCCCAGATTCATTGATGTCAATAGGGGTTAGCCTGTCTCCATTCCTCCTGTAGTTCA
The DNA here is from genome assembly GCF_048418815.1 of Hemitrygon akajei. Taxonomy (NCBI): domain Eukaryota; kingdom Metazoa; phylum Chordata; class Chondrichthyes; order Myliobatiformes; family Dasyatidae; genus Hemitrygon; species Hemitrygon akajei. Next base: position 46,212,947 of record NC_133152.1, read on the forward strand.
CAACCAGCTCCTTTGTTTTTGCGACATTGAGGGAGAGGTTGTTTTCTTGACACCACTGTGTCAGGGTGATGACTTCTTCTCTGTTGGCTGCCTTATTATTATTTGAGATTAGGCCAATCAATTTTCGCCACTGCCTGTAGGGTATTTCTATGTTCTCTCCATGAACAAGTGGGTTTCCTCCAAGTGCTTCAATTTCCTACACAATCCAAAGACGTATGGGTTATGCTTAGTGAGTTGTGGTCATGCTATGTTGGTGCTGGAAATGTGGGCTACTCACAGCACATCCTTATACAGTACTGCATTGGTCGTTGACACAATCGACACATTTCACTGTATATTTCAATGTAGATGAGACAATTAAAGATAATCTTTAAATACATTTTAAACTAAAACAGGATATCCATGTCTAAATTGGAGATGAAAATTGCCAAGTGCTCCATAAAGGGATAGATAATGTACTGATGTTTAAAGCATCTGAATATTGTTTTTTCCAGAGAAGCAAAATAAAGGACCGAGAGTATTCAAATATCCGATATCTTCCTATGGAGGTTAAGACCAAAAGACATGCTGGCACGTCTCGAGATTTTTCATTGTAAGTAGTCCTGAATTTCTTGTTCTTCTTCTTAAGCCTATAACCCCTACTAGGGCATAGGCTGCTGACAGCAGCTTGCCAGAGTCCTCTGTCCAGGGCCGATGGAAGGTTGATCAGCCCTGGCTTCCACGTCCACCACATAGTTTCATATGTCTTCTAGGCAAAGATCTTTTCTGTCCTAGGGATGAGATCTTTGGAGCTTCTGTTGGCATTTCTGTATCTCTGAGTTTTTACGGGATGGGGTTTTTAACCCCATACCCACCCCTCCTCCATTCGCAGTTAGGCTTGGGAACATCTTGCCATTTAATTCCTCATTCCTCTCCCACTTGGAACTATTGGTCTGTGGCCTATAACACTGTCACAGAGAGGACAATGCAAAGTGATGGTGGTGGTGAAGGTTGAGGTTTTGGAAGAGGTGGAAGATCCAGAGGTGGATTTGGTGGCAGAAGTGGTGGCTTTAGTGGTTTCAGAGGTAGAAGGGTGGCGGGTCCTCAGGGAAAGAAAGTAAAATTTGATTGGAGGCTCATAAAACTTTTACAGTTTTCAGACAGAGCCTCTGATTGCCTCAATTGGACATTCTAGAGTTCTGCATGCAGTGGCTGTCTGTTCAGTTTGGACTGTAGTGACAGCTTCAAGTTTCTGAATAGACTTGCAGTTAAGAAAAAAATTGTTGGTACACATTTGTGGATTTGTGGCACATTTTTTGTTTCACCGATGTGAAAATGTCCTGTTCCATATTCTTTCAATAATTGCAAAATAATTAATTATTTTATTTAGAGATACAATGTGGAGCAGGCCCTTCCAGCCCAACTCCGCATTCCCCAGCAACCCACCTATTTACCCTTCGCCAAATCACAGGACAATTTATAATAACCAGTTAACCTACTAACTGGTACGTCTTTGGACTGTGTGAGGAAACTAGAGTACCTGAAGGAAATCCAGGCGCTCACGGGAAGGGCGCTCAAACACTAGAACTGGATGTCAAACTCCGACGCCCCGAGCTGTAATAGCATCATGCTAACAGCTATGGTACTGTGGTACCCCTAACTGTTTTAGAATGTTGTGCTTGGCACACTGTCTAATTGATTAAAAGATACCTTATTTAAACAATGTCAAAGTAAGGCTGAGGAGCAGCACTTAATTCTCTATCTGGGCATGCTATGGTGTTCTGGATTTAATATTGAATTCTATAACTTCACGTAACTCAATTTTTCAGTTTATATCAGTCATCTATCTATAATAATAGCTCAGCAGTTTTTTAAATTTTCCTCCCTTTTGTTCTCCCTCAGTGTGTGTTAGAGCAGGTTAAAAAATGCTATATTATCTTTCAGAATCAGAATTAGAATAAGGTTTAATATCACTGGCATATGTTGTTAAATTTATTGTTTTGCAGCAGCACCAGATTGGAATACATTATAAAAATAAAATTACAATCAGAGGTATATATAAAAAATTAAATTAAATAAGTAGTGCAAAAAGAGAGGAAAAAAATAGTGAGGTAGTGACCATGGGTTCACTGTCCATTCAGAAATATGATAGTGGAAGGAAAAAAGATGTTCCTGAAACTTTGAGTGTGTGTCTTCAGGCTCCTGTATGTCCTCTTTGATGGTAGCAATGAGAAGAGGGCAGGTCCTGGATGATGTGCGTCCTTGATAACAGAAGTCACCTTTTTTAAGGCATCGCCTTTTAAAGGTGCCCTCAATGCCGGGGAGATGAGCATGGCATACATTAATGCCTGGAGTTTCCACTGGCTTACACTGGATAGAGCAGGGGTTCCCAATCTGGGTTCCACCAACCCTTTAGTTAGTGGCAGGGGTCTATGGCATGAACAAGGTAGGGGACCCCTGGAATAGAGCAGGTATTTTGCTCAAAATTGCCCAAACCATTGTAATAAAATGAATTTCAAGCACAGATTTTGGCCTCCTAAATCACCCTGCTCGCGCACAGTAACTTTTACATCATTAGTATTGAATGATTTCTTTTGAGTGAAACTGGTCACGTAATGTTCTGATCAGTTTTGAGCTGTAAGATGCTATATTCACAAAGAAAATTTAAGTAACTATCCAAGTACGTATTGTTACGTACTCAGGCAACAATAAATATATATGAGTTAGGCAAGGGTTTTTATAACAAATAACACGTTTATTAAACACTGAAAACAACCCCCCCCAAAAGTAAACAAACACTAGCGTAACCGGAAATCAGCTGCTGTGCGGCAGATTCACAGTTTTTAATAGCGTTGCAGTTCAAACAGTTCTTAAAGCGGTATTGAAAAAAAACAGTTCTTTAAAGTGGTATGCCGAAAGTTCAAAAGCTCACAGTCCATTTAAAAGGAGAGACTTTTCAAGGCGATTTAAATTCTCTTCCACGTCGTTGTCCTTCGATTCCCGGCGTCGATCTTTCCCACGAAGAATTTTATGAAATATAACGGCTTAAAGGCACTGACCTTCCTTCCACACTATTCTCAAATCCTTTCTGGTCAAACCCAGGGGTTAACAGCAAGAATAGTCAACGGAATCCTTCCGAATGAGGATCAAATAAGGTCGAAACCCATCCACCGTCGAAAATCGATTCTCCTCGATCTTTAACTTCCGAACTCCGATATTCACTCTCCACTAGCAGTATTGTAAGAAACTGCTGGCAATGACCTTTTAAACTTTAGGCATTATATAAAACTTCATTTTTCAACTAAACTGCGTCATAACATTAAATCACGCAGTGACATGAAGTCAGCTTGGCAAACCCAGCCACGAACTGCCCCACCCCACAGGGTGGGTCTTCCTTTTATAACCTGTAAAAAAAAACCTGTCACATGACCTCTACTGGCGGGAAAATGACGTCACTCCACCATCACAAGACCATTACCTCAAGTCCAGTATAGCTTCAACCCCAGTCACGGGACAAGGGTACCACTGTCACGTGTCACGGGTACATAACACCTCCCTCCAAAAAAAACATTTTTGGTCTGACAAGAACAAAAATTTTAACAATTACTTACAAGAAAAACAAATGTATAAATTATAACATACACAATATACAATACCATCATATAACATCTTACAACATACCATACAGTAGGAGTGTTACAATAAAAAAAACCACTCCAAAAAAAAATTTAAAAATTACATTGTACATTCAACATCGAGATAGACAATCAGCAACCACATTATCTTTACCTTTAATATGAGTTATCACAATATTGTACTCTTGTAACATCAAACTCCAATTTAATAATCTTCTGTTTTTGTTTTTCATCTTACTCAGAAAAACTAACAGATTATGATCAGTGTAAACAATAAGTGGTTTTTGAGTTGTACCAACATATACCTCAAAATATTCCAAAGCTAAAACAAGAGATAACAATTCTTTCTCTATTGTTGAATAGTTTATTTGATGCTTATTAAATTTCTTAGAAAAGTAAGCTACTGGATGATCAACCTCAACACCCTCATTCCTTTGCATCAATACTGCTCCCGCAGCTTCATCACTAGCATCTACAGCTAATGAAAAAGGTTTTTCAAAGTCAGGTGCCTTAAGCACAGGTTGTTGAGATATCATTGTTTTCAATTTTTCAAATGCTTCCTGACAAGGCACTGTCCACACAAACTTCACATTCTTCTGCAGAAGGTTAGTTAATGGAAGGGCAACATTAGCAAAATTCTTACAAAATTTTCGATAATATCCTACCATTCCCAAAAATCTGAGAGTTTTTCCCCGTCGGAGTGGGAATCTCTAAAATTGCCTGAACTTTTGCCTGAACAGGAGCTACCTTACCTTGACCTACAACATAACCAAGGTAAGTCACAGTGGCATGTCCAAATTCACTCTTAGCTAAATTAATAGTCAAGTTAGCTTTTGAAAGCCTTTCAAACAATTTCTCCACCACAATTATGTGTGCTTCCCAAGTATCATTTCCTGTCACTAAATCATCAATATAAGCATCAGTATCTTTCAATCCCTGAATCACAGAGTTAATCATTCTCTGGAAAGTACCTGGGGCATTTTTCATCCCAAATGGAAGAACATTATACTCATATAACCCAGATGGAGTTACAAATGCAGAAATCTCTCTACCTCTGTCCGTTAATGGAACACACCAATACCCTTTCAATAAATCAATCTTTGTAGGGAACTTTGCTTTTCCAACCTTATCTACACAATCATCTACTCTAGGAATTGGATATGCATCTGTTTTCGTTACAGCATTCACCTTCCTATAGTCCGTACAAAACCTAATACTACCATCAGGTTTTGGCACCATAACACATGGCGAACTCCAATTCGAGTTAGAATGTCGAATAATATCATTCTCTAACATGTATTCAATTTCTTTCTCAGCAAGTTCACATTTTTCCATGTTCATCCTATATGGATGTTGTTTAATAGGTTTGGCATCTCCAACATCTACATCATGTGAAGCTATAGTAGTCCTTCTCGGAACATCTGGAAACAAATCCTTATATTTAAAAATCAATTCCTTCATCTGTTGTTTCTGCTCTAGCTGTAAATGTGCTAATTTCTCATCCATATTTTCCAGAATGGTCGAATTAGGTAACCTAACAGAAACAATGTTAGATTTAGAATGAAAGTCAGATGAATCATCTATCATGTTCCCAGTTAAATCAAACTCATTCTCACTAACCACAATAGTCACAGTATCAGATTGTTTCTCAAAATATGGTTTAATCATATTTACGTGGCAAAGTTGTGTTGACCTTCTACGATCTGGAGTTTTTATGACGTAATCCATATCATTGATTCTAGACACAATTTCATAAGGACCATGAAATCTAGCTTGTAAAGGATTTGTCTGCACTGGGAAAAGAACTGACACCTTATCTCCAGGCTTAAACATCCTCAACCTAGCTTCTTTATCATACCAAGTTTTCATTTTCTCCTGAGCCAACTTTAAATTTTCCTTGGCTAAACTACAAGCATTATGTAACCTGTCCTTAAATTTCAAAACATAGTCCAACAAATTAGTGTGTACCTCCTTACTAATCCACTGTTCTTTCAATAAAGCTAAAGGTCCTCTAACTCTATGCCCAAACACAAGTTCAAATGGACTAAAACCTAAAGATTCCTGTACCGATTCCCTTACTGCAAATAAAAGTAAGTTTATACTCTCATCCCAGTCACTTTCATTTTCCACACAATATGTCCTAATCATATTCTTGAGGGTAGAATGAAACCTCTCCAAGGCACCTTGCGATTCTGGATGGTATGCAGACGAAGTGATTTGCTTAGCTCCCAATTTATAAACTATCTGTTGAAACAATCCAGACATAAAATTACTGCCTTGATCAGTTTGTATTTCCTTAGGCAATCCAAAATAAGTAAAGAATTTTATAAGAGCCTTCGTCACAGTTTTAGCTTTTATATTCCTAAGTGGTACTGCCTCTGGAAACCTAGACAAAGTACACATGATAGTCAACAAATACTGATAACCAGTTTTTGTCTTTGGTAATGGACCAACACAATCTACAATAACTTTAGAAAATGGTTCACCAAATGCTGGAATAGGTTGTAATGGAGCTACTGGTGTAACCTGATTTGGTTTACCCACAATTTGACAAGTATGACACGTTTTACAAAACATCGCCACATCTTTTCTTAGACCAGGCCAGTAAAAATGTTTTAAAATCTTGTCCACAGTTTTCCTTACCCCTTGATGTCCTCCTAAAGGCACACTATGAGCTAAAGTCAAAATCTCATTTCGATAAACTTTAGGAACAACTACCTGGTAAACAACATTCCATTCCTCACTTGCAGGAATTGTAGGCGACCTCCACTTCCTCATCAACACTCCTTTTTCCAAATAATATCCTACTGACACCTTCTCAATTTCACTACCTAGTAAAGCTTGTTCCCTTAATTTTATAATCTCAGGATCTCTATTCTGCTCTGCTATCATCTCCTTCCGAGACAGAGATAAATCTTCATAGTCAGACTTACTCCCAGAATCTTGTTCAAACAACGAAGGTAAGAAAGTCTCTGACACATCCTCAAAACTCGAATCCTGAGTTGAACAGTCATGAGTAACAACCTCATTCTGCACATCAATTTTTTTAGCCATAGCTCTAGTCACAACACAGGAAGAATCTGTGTTAGAATTCATCTCTGGTTCCTCTGACTCCATTGTCAAATGCACTTCAGGAAAAACTTGTCCACCTGCCAAGTCATTACCTAACAATAAAGAAATACCCTTCACAGGTAAGCTATGCTGTAATCCTACTTTAACAAATCCTGTAACTAACCCTGATTTTAAATTTACTTTATGTAAATGTACAGGCATAAAATCACTTCCAACACCTCTTATGTAATTCACCTCACCAGTATCACTCTCTTCATTAAACTTCAACACACTATCTAACATCAGTGATTGAGAAGCTCCAGTATCCCTAAGGATTTTTATTTTGGCACCAGAGTAGATCCTTCTTTCAAGGATACAAACCCTTCAGTTATAAAATGATCATATCCCTTTCTAACTTGGTCAGACTCTAACAAATCCTCATTTGTGTTTACCAAACCCTGTAACTTTACAGGTGCTTCAGTATGTTGCACACAAGCATCTGGAACTGCTTCCTTCTCTTTCTTTTTCAATTTGAAACAGTTAGCTATTACATGGCCAGGCTTCTTACAATAGTTACAAATATGACCAAACTGTCTTACCTTCACATGTTTTCCTTCCTCCTTACCTTTCTCATTAACCTCTGATTTAATTTCTGATTTACCTTGAGTCTCCATATTATTCTTCCTCTTAAAAATTCTACCCTGAGGAAATTTATTCTTATGGATTAAAACATACTCATCAGCTAATCTAGCACAGTCCTGCAATTTATCAGTATCCCTCTCATTTAAGTAGGTCCTTACTTCAACAGGAATGCTTCTTTTAAATTCCTCCATCAAAATCAGCTCTTTCAATGTATCATAGCCCTCATTTACATTTTTAGAAGAAACCCATCTCTCAAAACACATAGCTTTATCATAGGCAAATTCCACATAAGTCTTTTCCACAGACTTTTTCAAATTTCTGAATCTTTCCCTATATGCTTCTGGGACTAATTCGTATGCTTTGAGAATATTCGTTTTCACAATATCATAATCTAATGCTTGCGCAGCAGTTAAAGCTGTGTAAACTTGCTGTGCTTTGCCTTTAATTACACTCTGTAACAACACTGACCATTTATCTTTCGGCCAGTCTGACATCCGAGCAATAGTTTCAAAATGTTGAAAATATCTTTCCACTTCTGTTTCACTAAATGGAGGGACCAATTTAATTTCTTGACTAGCAACAAACGGTTTTTTAGAATCAGAAGACTGATTCCCAGACCTTAATTTCGCCATTGCATATTCAAAATCTCTCTGCTTCTGTTCAGCTTCCAATTTACACCTCTCTAACATCATTTGTTCGATTTGCAACTGCATCTCCAGATTACTTATTGGAAACGATTCTAAAATCAATTCATCAAAAACACCCGAAGCCACAAAATGTGATGCGATTTTTCTCTGTATTACAGCTTTTGATGTAGTCTTCAAAATACCTTTAAGTTGCAATCTACGAGCTATCTCAGATACATCAGTTTTTTTCGCCTTCGCTAACAAATCCGCGGCTGGCGAATCCAGAAACTCATCAATATTCATCGTTGCCGAATACCACTCACAAGCCAATCAAACAAAAGAATCGAGCAGTCCCCGTTACCAAAACACCGATTCAAAAGTTAACAAGCATTTAAACTCAAACGATCCAATCCGGACGCAGCCCCCATATTTATGTTATGTACTCAGGCAACAATAAATATATATGAATTAGGCAAGGGTTTTTATAACAAATAACACATTTATTAAACACTGAAAACAAACCCCCCAAAAGTAAACAAACACTAGCGTAACCGGAAATCAGCTGCTGTGCGGCAGATTCACAGTTCTTAATAGCGTTGCAGTTCAAACAGTTCTTAAAGCGGTATTGAAAAAAAACAGTTCTTTAAAGTGGTATGCCGAAAGTTCAAAAGCTCACAGTCCATTTAAAAGGAGAGACTTTTCAAGGCGATTTAAATTCTCTTCCACGTCGTTGTCCTTCGATTCCCGGCGTCGAACTTTCCCACGAAGAATTTTATGAAATATAACGGCTTAAAGGCACTGACCTTCCTTCCACACTATTCTCAAATCCTTTCTGGTCAAACCCAGGGATTAACAGCAAGAATAGTCAACGGAATCCTTCCGAATGAGGATCAAATAAGGTCGAAACCCATCCACCGTCGAAAATCGATTCTCCTCGATCTTTAACTTCCGAACTCCGATATTCACTCTCCACTAGCAGTATTGTAAGAAACTGCTGGCAATGACCTTTTAAACTTTAGGCATTATATAAAACTTCATTTTTCAACTAAACTGCGTCATAACATTAAATCACGCAGTGACATGAAGTCAGCTTGGCAAACCCAGCCACGAACTGCCCCACCCCACAGGGTGGGTCTTCCTTTTATAACCTGTAAAAAAACCTGTCACATGACCTCTACTGGCGGGAAAATGACGTCACTCCACCATCACAAGACCATTACCTCAAGTCCAGTATAGCTTCAACCCCAGTCACGGGACAAGGGTACCACTGTCACGTGTCACGGGTACATAACAGTATAGAGAGAAAATATCTTGCAAGCTCACAATCCATTCATATTCAAGTAGATGTATTGTGTTAGATATATGGGCAGTGTGGTGGTGACCCGAATAGAAGATAGTGCCAGAGATCCGCATTCATTCCGGATCTCAGTTGTTCCCTGAATGGAGATAGCATGTTCTCTTTATGACCATACAGTATATGTTTTCTTTCATGCCCTGTTTTCTTTCTCCTAGATGAGCTGATAGCCAAGTCAGAATAGTCCCATCTGCCCAATTAATATACATGGTTATTTGACAGCATATTCTCAGTGGGCCGAAGGGCCTATTTTCATGCTGTGTCCCTCTGTGACTCTGTATTCATGAAATTGTGCAAAGGTGTTAGGATGTTATGTTGAAGTTATATAGATGATGGGGAGGCCTAATTTGGAATACTGTGTGCTGGTCATCTATCTACAGGAAATATAATAATATGATTGGAAAAAGTACCCCAAGAAAATTTACAAGAATGTTGCCGGAACTTCGAGTTATTGGGAAAGGTTGAATAGGTTAGGACTTTATACTGGTTTGATTTCGACTTTTAAGAGAAGTTTGAGTAAGCACATGGACGGGAGGGGAGGGGTATGGAGGTCAATGATCTGGGTGCAGGTCGATGGGACTAAGTAGAATAACAGTTTGCCATGCATGGATTAGATGGGCCGAGGAACCTGTTTCTATGATGTAATTCTCTCTGACTCTATGACTAAGTTGTTATCATTTTCTCTGAAGGTTGAATGAAGAATCATCTTGTCTTTATGAAAATTTAAACATCAAAACTTCCAAAGCTTTAGGAGGCAGCAACACAAAACGATAAAAGCATCAAGTGGACTGGCTGTATGTATGATATTTATGTTATCAATGCAGTGACTTAACAACCTTGGGAAAAGAATTATCTCCATAATGATTTTACTCATCCTCTGACTGTCAACAGCCGCTTTGTTAGGTACACCTGTACACCAGCTCGTTAATACCAATATCTAATCAGCTAATCATTGGCAACAACTCAATCTATAAAAGCATGCAGACATGGTCAAGAGGTTCAGTTGCAGCACACACAAAATACTGGGGAAACTCAGCATGTAGGGCAGCATCAATGGAAATGAATAAAGAGTCGACATTTCAGGCTGAGACCCTTATTCAGGACTGGGGAAAAATGGGGAAGACACCAGAATAAAAAGGTTCCGGGGAGGGGGTGAAGGAGACCAGCTGGAAGGTGGTAGGTGAAGACAGGCAGGTTGGAGAGATAAAGGGCTGGAGAATAAGGAATCTAATTGGAGAGGAGAGAGGACCACAGGAGAAAGAGAAGGAGGAGAGGCACCAGGAGGAGGTAATAAGCAGGTGCAAAGGGGTAAGAGGCCAAAGTGGGGAGAAGAAGAAGGGAGGGGATGGGAAATGTTTTTACTGGAAAGAGATATCGATGTTTGAGGCTACTTCATACAGATATAAGGTATTGCTCCTCTATCCTGAGGGTGGCCTCAGCTTGGCACAAGAGGAGGCTATGGACCGACTGTCGGAAGAGGTTCAGACCAAACATTAGAATGGAAAAGAGTTGTGATCTAAGTGACTTTGACTGTGGAATGTTTGTTGGTGCCAGACAGGGTGGTTTGATTATCTCAGAAACTGCTAATCTCCTGGGATTTTCATGTACAGTATAACTGTCTCGAGCTATAATGCAAATTATTGTTTTAGAGGCTATCATCATCGAGCACTGCCACTCCATCCAACAAAAACAGAACTTACTGTTGGCCCAGCATTTTAATTCAGCTTCCCATTCCTGTTCTGACATGTCGGTCCATGGCCTCCTCGTGTGTCATGATGAGCAACACCTTATATTCCTTTGGGTAGCTTTCAACCTGATGGCATGAATATCAATTTCTCCCTTTGTTAAAAAGTAATTCCCTCTTCCTCTCCTCTTCTATTCCCTACTCTGCCCCCTTAACTCTTCTCACCTGCCCCTGGGACCCCTCCTTTTACACTTCCTCCTATGGTCCATTCTCCTCTCCTATCGGATTCCTTCCTCTCCAGCCTTTTACCTTTCCCACCCACATCGCTTCACCTATCACCTTCTAGCTATCCTCCTTCCCCTCTCTCCACCTTTTTATTATTTCGTCTTTCCCCTTCTTTTCTGGTCTAGAAGATGGGTTTTGGATATCAACCACTCTCTGTGTTTAAAAAAAATCTTCCCTCTGATCCTCTTTACAACCCCTTTTATCACCTTAAACTTACATTCTCTCATTTTGATAGCCCTAACATGGAAGAAAAAGATTTTGACTATCTTCTCTATTTATGCCATAATAATCTTATGTACCTCTGTCCGATCACCCCTCCTTTGCTCCAGGGAAAACAAGCCCAGCCCATCCCATCTCCATTACTAAATCCATTACTCCAATCCAGGCAATATCCTGGTGAATCTCCTCTGCACTCCGAGTGACACAAACAGATCCTTGCTTAGTGTTTCCATCATTCTGTTTTTTGTTAATGGTTAGATTCTCCTTTGTTGGAAACAGTTTCAGTTTAATAGTGTAAATGGCATTTTTGCCAAGCTTTCAATTAAGATTAGCTTTATTTAGATTTTAATTTTAAGTTAGATTTTAAGGTTAAGATTCGATTAAGATTAGCTTTATTTGTCACATGTACATAGAAACATTGAAACATACAGTAAAATGCGCTATTTGCACGAACGACCAACAGAGTCTGAAGGTTCTGGCAGCGACATAGCACGCCCACAACTTACTAAGCCTAACCTCTGCGTCTTGGGAATGTAGGAGGAATCTGGAGCACACATATGAAACCCATGTGCTGATGGGGAGAACATACAATCTCCTTACAGGCAGCAGCAGAATTCGAATCTTGGTTGCTGGCACTGTAATAGTGTTATGCCAGCCGCTACTGTGCTGCGCACATCTTTCTGCAGAAAATCATGGACAACCTTGTTTGCTGAGGGGTTTTTCCTCACTGAAGTTTCATGCTAACTGTCTGGCCCTGAAAGGATGACAAGAAAAGAGCTTCCTCTTTTTCTCTGCCTAGTCCATCAACTTATGCTCCACCACCTACTTGTGGCAACACCAATGCCCACAGTCACACAAGAATGAGTGATCCAACCCATTTAGCACTGTGTTGTGTAATTTTGTTTTTCTGCTGGTGGTAACAAGTTTTCTGCAAGTAATTCAGCACAAGGTCACATCTGGATCTCTGTAACCTGGGGAGGCAGGATTGACGTCAGATCAGCTCTGTGCAAAGTTTGATGTCATCAAGATGACAGGTCAAACAAGTATAACTCATGCTAAAAATATATGCTTTCCATTCATACGTGATATTCAAAGTTCAAAGTAAATTTATCGTCAAAGTACATATACGTCACCAAATACTACCCTGGGATTTATTTTGTGGGCAGTCACAGTAGAATAGAGAAATACAATAGAATCAATGAAAAAGCACACACACACAAAGACTGACAAACAACCAATCTGCAAAATAAGACAAACTGTGCAAATAAAAAAGGAAGCAAGCAAGCAAACAAACAAACAAATAAATACATACATATATGCATATAGTGAACATGAGTGTAGAGTCTTTGAAAGTGAGTCCATAGGTTGTGGGATCAGTTCAGTGCTGAGGTGAGTGAAGAACTTGATTGTTGTAGGATGATAATTGTTCCTGAACCTGTTGGTGTGAGTCCTGAGACTCCTGTACTTCCTTCTCAAAGCCAGCAGTGAGAAGAGAGCATGTCCTGGATGACATGGGTCCTTAATAATGGATGCTGCTTTTTCATAGCAGCTCTTCTTGTAGATGTGCACAATGGTGAGGAAAGTGTTTGCTGTGATGGATTCGATTTAGGGCGACTGTTTATTCATCTCCACAGATGCTGCCTGACCTGAGTTCCTCTAGCATTTTTATGTGTTACTCTGAATTTTGGGATTTCAGTTTGACAGTAAGATGTTGGAAAAGAGTCAGTGATATCATGAAGAATCTCACCCACCCAGTTTATGGACTTTGTCCCACTCCCTTCAGGGAAGAGGTGACATAGCATCCATGCCAGGACCACCAGACTCAAAAACAGTTACTTTCCCCAAGCAGTAAGGCTGATCAACACCTCCACCTACCAACCCACCTCTCCTCACCCCCAACCACCACTACTTTATCATTTCCTGTCAGTCACCTTTTGCACAGATGTTCTTGTGCCTTGCATCACTTTATGAACATACAATCAATCTATGTATATGAGCTATCTTATGTATTTATATTTATTGTGTTTTTTATTATTATGCTCTTTATCTTATCGTGTGTTTTTTTGTGTTGCTTCGGATCCGAAATAACAATTATTTTATTCTCCTTTCCACTGGTGTCCTGGAAATGACATTAAACAATGTTGAACTTAAACAGTCTTGATGTTTCGATGTACATGTGATAAATAAATCTGGATCTCAATGTCTCTTCTGTTTTCTTCTGTTCAGAATTACTCCTGTTTACATGAAGCTTCAGCCTGCATTGAAAATAATTTTACCCCAACTTGTGTCTGGATCCTTGTGCACTTCTACCAACCAAATGCCTGAAGAAAACTGCCTTCTAGAAATGGTTTAATTTATTGTCAGCAAAGTATTTTTTTAATGATCATGCTATTTGTAAGCTTGTATTCAGAAATGTATTTTTAAGTGCCTCTCCTTGGAACTGATGAATGGATGAGTTTAATTTGCCATTGTTAAAATTTAATAATTATCCTTGCAATGCCTTCAGGGAAAAGAGAGACTTGTTTGACTTAGAAAACTACAAAAGAGAATCTAACCATTAACAAAAATATAATGCTGGAAACACTAAGCAAGGATGTGGCTGTGCCCCTCGCAGTGCAGAGGAGATTCACCAGGATGTGCCAGGATTGGAGGGCTTTAGTGATGAAGATGGGATGGGCTGGGCTTGTTTTCCCGGGAGCAAAGAAGACTGGGGGAGTGATCTGACTTTACTAAAGGGGGTGAAAAGATTACGAGAGCATGGATAGTGAAGATAATCAAAATAGTTTTCTTCCATTACAGAAGTAACAAAAGCTCAGCAACAGTGCCTCAAGTAGGAATAGAGTGGTGTTGCAATGCTGACATATAGTGGAGGTATTTGAAACCAGCCGCTTCGTAACTGAAGAATGTTTGCTATAAGCCAATTAACAAGTTGTGTGTAACAGGGTAGACCATACGTGATGAAATGCCTTTCCCATAACAGCAGAGCACACAAAGAAAGCCAGTTAGCTCCAGGACTGGGGCCAGATGGGCATAGGGGTTAGTGATCAGAAAGCAACATAGACAAATTGGTGGGAAGGTAGTTCTTTGCCACTCAGTAAGCAGAGTATCAGGACTAGGATCAGAAAAAAGGGTTAGGCCAGGGAGGTAGCAAAGGGCTAAGCTGGGGTATATAAGGAGTAAACACGAGGAAAGCTGCAGATGCTGGAAATTCAAACAACAACACGCACAAAATGCTGGTGGAACACAGCAGGCCAGGCAGCATCTATAGGGAGATCTATAGCATCTTCGTCCTGACGAAGGGTCTCGGCCCGAAACGTTGACAGCGCTTCTCCCTATAGATGCTGCCTGGCTGCTGTGTTCCACCAGCATTTTGTGTGTGTTGTTGTATATAAGGAGTACTGGGTTGGTTCAGGGAGAGATGATTGATGCCTAGTAAATTTATTGTAGGACATCAGATGGTATGACTGTAGGGACAGGATTAATTTGGAGACATGAGAGACCACGGATGATGATATTGGAGCAAAATTCAGTCTGTCTAATGGAGGAACTCAACAGATTGAGGAGCATCTGTGGGCGATGGAATGGAATTGTCAGGGTCCTGATGCAAGGTCTCAACCCAAAATATTGACAAAATTCACCCCCTTCCCCTACAGATGCTGTTAAATGCACTGTTTCTTCACTTCCCAGCTTCTTACTTCATCCCCCCCCCCCCCACGCCCACCTGTATCACCTATCACCTGCCAGCTTGTCCTTTTCCCAACTTCTTATTCTGGCTTTTTCCCCTTTCCATTCACAAAGAAGGGCCTCGTCCTGAAACATCACCTATTTTTTCATTTCCATAAATGCTGCCTGACCTGCTAGGTTCCTTCAGCGTTTTGTATTTGTTACTATGGATTTCCAGATTCTGCGGAATCTCTTGTGTTTATGGTTTTCTGCTAAACCTGCTGAGTTCTTCCACTGTTACACTTTTGTTCAGGGGTAATTGGTGAATGGATAAAGATCACGCTGTTAGCTCAGGAAATCAGTGGGTGAAGAGAGTTGGTTTAAGGGTTATGACTTTGGCGGTGGGAATGCTGGTCACAACCAATGTAGGGGTGTGGGTCTTGCAGTTAGAACCAGATCAGGACTTTACTTAAAGGAGACCTGTTTTATAGCAGATCCCAGTATTGAACTGAGAACTTCTCAAGTAATTCCTGTCTAAATCATGAAAACAGAAAATGCTACTCAGCATGTAAAGTGAATTAGGGTTTAACACAAGACATTCTGCAGATGTTGGAAATCCTGACAAACACATACAACATGCTGAAGAAACTTAGCAGGTCAGACAGCATCCCTGGAGGGAAATGAACAGTCAGCATTTCAGGCCAAGACCCTTCACCAGGACTGCAAAGGAAGGGGGCAGAATCCAGAATAAGAAGGTGGGGAAGAGGAAGGAGTGCAAGGTGGACAGTGATAGGTAAGACCACGTGAATGGAAAATAAAATAAGAAGTTGGGAGGTGATAGATGAAGCAGTGAAGAGTTGAAGATGAAGGAATCTGATAGGTGAGGAGAGTGCACCGTGGAAGAAAGGGAGGAAGATGAGCACCAGAGGGAGGTGATGCAATGTGAGGAGAAGAGAAGGAAGAAGAGGAGAACCAGAATGGGGAATGGAAAAACAGAACAGGAGGATTCTGATAAGAGAGAACAATGGAAGAAAATAGGGTTAATATTACATATCAAAAACACTTTGACTGAACTTTGAATGAGAGAAAATAAATTAGTATAAAGTTGTAGAGTAGATGCAGGGTAGATGGGTTCCATAGAGGATATATACCAAGGGAAATAAAGCCAGGATTTCCCTGGGAAGATAATCTGATTGGGGGTGAATGGAAGCAGTTAGAGAATGTAGTCAAAATTCATAAAAGTAATGAAGTGCAGCCAGAGAGAGAGTGTGAGAACACAGATAATATCCTGCAGCCCAGCATCTGGCGTCTTTCACATTTGTTTATCTTGTTCTCGCTCTCTGACAGCACTAATTTCACAGATTTATGAACAAAAGACCGTGCTTTCCTTTCCTGACTGCCCCTATGAGCCCATTGACTGTCAGGGCAACTCTGGTCTCAGTCTGTCCTAAAGTAGCCTCTGAGTGTATTTCTGTATGTTTGTGATCTTCTGCAGCTGTAGATCATCCACTTCAAGGCTCAATGGGATGCCCTCTCTTCACACCACTGTTGTAACGTGTGGTTATTTCTGTCAGCTTGAACCAGTCTGGTCATTCTCTGACCTCTCTCATTAACAAGGCTTTTTTGCCCATAGAATTGCTGCTCACTGGATGCTCTTCTGTATTTTGCCACATTCTCTATAAACTCCAGAGACAGTTGTGCATGAAAATCCCAGGAGATCGGCAGTTCGTGAAACACTCAAACCACCCCATCTGGCAACAACAATCATTCCACAATCAAAATCACTTAGATCACATTTCTTCTCCATTCTGATATTTGGTCTGAGCAACAACTGAACCTCTTGACCATCACTGCATGCTTTTATACATTGAGTTGCTGCTGCGTGATTGGCTGATTAGATCGTTGCATTAACGAGCAGGGGTACAGGTGTACCGCTGAGTGTCGATTCTTCCCTATCCATCCCTTCCCCATTCTCACTGCAACTTAATATTAACTTCATTTCTCTCCTTTCCCATTGAAGAATCTTTGATTTTAAAAAATACCTATTATTTGCAAGGCAATCAATTTATTGCAATGATCTTGTTAATTCGAAAATGCAGAAACTTTGACTGTTATTCTACTGGGATTTGTGAAAGTGTCACTGCACAGTTTAAGATTTTGCAGGAATGCCATTTCCCCTGATTAAAACTAGTTTATGCAATCACTACAGCCTAATTAATGACGGTTTGCTGATTTTTTTTTTAATTTGAAGAGTATGTTGATCATCACATTCATTTTATTTTTAAAATTTTTATTTTAGATATACAGCACGGAACAGGCCCTTTTGAGTCCTTTGAGCTGCACTGTGCAGCAACCCCTGACTTAACCCTAGCCTGATCACAGGACCGTTTACAATGACCAATTAACCTATGTCTTTGGAATGTGGGAAAAGTCCAGAGAGATGGAGGAATCCCATGCATTCCACAGGAAAGAATTCAGACTCCTTAGAGATGACGTCTGACTCGAACTCCGAACTGTAACAGCATCATACTAACCACTACAGGATACTAGTGTTCCAGCATTCTGTGCTTGGTAATGACCTTATATTAATGGCGAGTTAACTCTTTAAAAAATATTTGCAGCATTAGGGTTCTTTTACCCCAGGGTGAAAATGTTAAATTCTAGAGGGTAGTGGAATCTGTGGAATTCTTTGCTACAAATGGCTGTTGAAGCCAAGTCATTGGGTAACTTTAAGGGGGAGGTTGATTGGTTCTTGATTAGTAAGGACATAAAAGGCTATAGGGAGAAAGCAGGAGAATGGGGTTGAGAGCCATAATGGAATGGCGCAATAAACTCAATGGACCAAATAGCCTAATACTGCTCCTAGTACTGTGCAAAAGCCTTTGCCACGTATATATAGCCAGGGTGCCTTAGACCTTTGTACAATGCTCTAGTAATTTTATGTATTGCACTGTTCTGCTGCCGCAAAATAAAAACAAATTTCATGACATGACATGTGAGCGATCATAAGCCTGATTCTGATCATGGTGTCTTGTGGGCTGAGAGTAGGAAAGTGGCAGGGCGAGGGGAATCATGGTTGGGAAAAGGGGAAGGAGCAGGAAGCACCAGAGAGACATACTGTAATGATCAGTTAACTAACTATTTGGAATCAAATGTCTTGTCTGCTGTCTCAGGGCTGGATGTGTCTGTACCTGTGCCACCCCCACCCCTGGCATTCCTCCTTTGCCACCTGTCACGTACCACTCCCATGGCAGTCAGATTTCACCATTACCAACATCTTTTGCTCCTGCCAGATTTACAAATTCGCTCTCCTCTCCAAGTTGACAAGTACAGTACTGTGCAAAGGCCTTAGGCACTGTAACAGTCCTGTACATCTTATAGTCTAATGGTAAAAAGGGAAATGTTCAACTAGATTGATGAGGCAAGTGTTTCTTTATGTGGAGAGTGCTGGGTGCCTGGAAAGAATATCCAATAGCAAGGTTTAAGAGGCATTTGGATGGCACAAGAACAGACAAATAAGCAGTTTAAATTGGCATCATGGTTGGCAAATCATCATGGTGTATAGGCCTGTTGTGTGCTGTACTGTTCTGTTTTCTGTGTTATGTTACAGTTGCCTCAAGAAATAAATTGAACACAAGAGATTCAGCAGATGCTGGAAATCGAGAGTAACATACACACAAAATGCAGTGGTTAGTGCAAAGCTATTTACAGCTCGGGCAGTCTGGAGTTCAGAGTTCAATTCTGGTGTCCACTGTAAGGAGTTTGTACATTCTCCCTGTGAGTATCCTTCGGGTGCTCAGGTTTCCTCCCACAGTCCAAAGACTTATGGTTTTGGTAAGCTAACTGGTCATTGTAAATTGTCTTGTGATTTAGTCAGTGTTAAATAGGTGGGTTGCTGGGCAGTGTGGCTCATTGGGTCAGAAGGACCTGTTCCACACTGTATCTCTAAATAAAATAAGTAACTCAGGTCAGGCAGCATCTTTGGAGAGGAATAAAGAGTCAAACCTTCGTACCAAGACTCTTGTTGCAGAAGATCTCAAAATTGCAGCTCGCTCATTTTCTGTCTTTTTTTCCCATGTCAGAATTTGTAAACGTAATTAATTCAAATACTGAAAATTACATGCTTGCAGAAATAGTGGAATAGCAAAAAGTTTTTTGATATATGGACCAACCTGAAAATTTGTTCCTCACTGTTTGCAGCTAAATATTGTATTGGTCCAGTAAATCTGGGTCTTTATGTGCAGATTATTTTCATGGTTAAACCCCAGTTGTACTCTGTTTGCAACCACATGTTGATTATTTTTTATTTTGTCCATGATTTTAATTACAATGAAGACTACTATGAAAGCAAAAATATTCTCCAGAAATTATGATGTCACAAGCTGAGCTTATGGTGATTAGGTAGAGATTTTGAACCTCTTTCATAGAGATATTAAAAATTTCTCAGAAGCAAATAAAATCTCTTCTTCTTTTTAAGCCCGTCACCCCTACCGGAACACAGACTGCTGACAGCTGCTCACCAGAGTCCTCAGTGCTGAGACAGTCTTTCAAGTTACCCCCAGGTGTAGACCATCTTACATCTTCCAGGTGAAGATCCTTCCACTCCCAGGGATGAGGCTTTTGGAGTTTCTGTCGGTGTTTTTGTAGCTCTGGGTTATTACGGGATGAGGTTGCTAGTCATATGCCAAACTATCCTCCTTTCACAGCCAGGCTTGGAACCATCCATGGGGCAGAGTTAAAGAAAATCTCAGTAACATGATATTGTAGACCAATTTACTGTAAATCCTGCACCTTTCCTTTTTAAATTTTAGTATCCCTGCCGAAAGAATGTGTGTTCATTGGATGAAATTTAACTGAAGGCCTGCTTTATGTATCAGTTGATTTAATATTTTCCATAGTTCTTCTCCTTAGCTGATGCTCTAATAATACTGTGGTCAGGATAATTTGTCCATTCCTCTATAGTACTATTGGTTTGATATATATTTTTACACACAGGTTCTGCCATTGAACTGCAAAATAAACATTTCTCTTTTTTCACCAACTTTGTACATCGGTTATTCCCAAAGGGGAGATGTGATTTTTATACATCAGGCTACTCACATAAATTTATCATCCTTTCACAGTCTTCTGAACTCCGAAAACATTGAACTATTCTCGATGTAGAGCCAATAGTCCAGTCTTACTTTTACAACTTACCACTGAATGTTTCCTCTCCAAGGATTGATACTTTGTCATGGTGGAGAGGCTTGTGCGTTCCTGAGATCCTGAGAGCAATGCTGTCTGGTGCTTAGCTCCTGGTAGAGTCATCCATGGTGGTAAGGTCAAGGGGAGATTCCTGACAAAAAAGTGATCCAACTAAGACCTCAGTGGAAGATGGTGACACATCACAACAGCAGTGAAAGCGGAAGAAGGCTTCAGCAGTGAAGGATCCCTAGTCAGCTTGCATTCCACACCATTGGACCCTGACCCTGTAGTAGCTACTGGTGCATCAGCTTCCCCACATTAAAAAGTCACGTGCAAGCATTCTCCATTAAAGGAATAGCCCATATGTCGCCGTATACTCCCCTGAGATTCAGTTTATTGCACGTATTAACGGGAAAATAAGAAAAAAATACAATTTAAAGGAATAGCCCTACTGGAGAACATCAAATGGAATTGACCCTAATCCCTTAGGAGAACCTCCCCTCCCTGAGGACACTGATCCCTCTTGTGTATGGTAAGTACAATTATGTCAATCCACAGGCATTTCAGAGAGAGGTCAGACTTCACCTGAGAGGATTTCAGAATTTGATGTTACAGCTATTGAGAAGGTGGAGGAAACTGGTCGATTTTTCTCTTCTGCCATAGATAACTTCAGCTGACACAATTGTTTTCCTACACTCTGAAGGAATCCACAAGCTGCTATTTTCATCACATTGGTCAAAGTTCAAAGTAAATTATTATTGAAGTACCTATTTGTCATACAACCCTGACATTCATTTTCTTGTGGGCATTCACAGTAAATACAGATAAATAATAGTATCAGTGAAAGACCACACCCAACAGGGTGAACAAACAACCAATGTGCAAATAAAAAAAGAAAATACTACTAATAATGATAAATAAGCAATAAATATTGAAAAATGAAGTGAGTAGTCCTTGAAAGTGAGCCCATGAGTTGTGGGAAAAGTTCAATGATGGAATGAGTGATTCCGGAACCTCAAGGTTGAAGCCCACCATCAGCCTCTCAGGACTGGATGATGAGACCCAGACAATTTATATGAAACAAACTGACAACTTTAAAAATATATATTTTTGAAGAACACAAGTAAATAGAAGCAAAGAGGACAAATAGTCCTCATACACCCTCAAGCCTGCCCCAACATTCATCATGCTCCTGGCAGGATGATGCTGCTGTCAACTTCTCTGTTTATTTTTACATAGGGATACAGCATGGTAACAGGCCCTTCCTGTGCCACCCAATTACACCCATGTGACCAATTAGCTAACTAACCCATACATCTGTGAAATGTGGGAGGTTACGGAGTGCCTGGAGGAAACCCACATGGTCACAGGGAGAACGTACAAACTCCTTACAGGTAGCACCAGGAACTGAGCCCGGGTTACTAGCACTGTAGTAGTGCTGCCCCTACTAGTATGGCCATGGCCCTTCTGTGCCAGTTCACCATTACAATCAAATTCTTAATCTTTCAAAAAGCTATTTACCTGCTCTTTTAATACTCCCCAGAGGGCTAGCTCTCACAACCTGGCAGCGCTGTGATACAGCTCATAGAGTCTCATAGTGCTTGTAACCCAGGTTCAATCCTAGTCTCGTGTGCCGTCTATTTGGAGTTTGTTCATTCTCCTGAATTTATGAATTTCTTTTAGGTGCTCCAGTTCCTACCCACCTCCCAAAGGCATAGGTTAAATTACATTTATAAATTGTCCACAGTGTGTCGGTGAGTGGTGGAATCAGACGAGAGCTGATGAGAATGCTGAGAGAATAAAGTATGATTAGTGTAAATGGATGGTTGATGTATTGATGGTTGGTGTTCAGTATGGATTTAATGGGCTGAAGAGCCTGTTTCCATACCATAGCTCTCTGTGATTCTTTAACTCTGTGGGGGAGAGAATCCCAGAGATTTTCAACCCGCTAAGGAACAGCTTCTTCCCCCGCCATCAGTCCTATGAATGCTCTGTGAATTCGTGAACATTGTTCATTCTGATAGACGCTGCCTGACCTGCTGAGTTTCTCCAGCATTTTGTGTGTGTTGCTCTAGATTCCAGCATCTGCAGAATCTCTTGTGTTTATGATTTGCTGCTGCACTTCAAGGAATGCCTACCCTGAAGAAGTTTAATTCTTCTCTTTGATGGGAGTTCAGTGAGATCCTCTCACACTGCTCCCCCTCTGTGAATTCTTTGACCATCTATTCACCCAGAGTCATACTTACACCTTCTAGCTATCTTCTTTCCCTGCACCCCCACTTTTTTTATTCTGGCTTTTCCCCCCTTCCTTTCCAGTCCTCGTGAAGTGTCTTGGCCTGAAGTGTTGACTGTTTATTATCCTCCATAGATGCTGCCTGACCAGCTGAGTCCCTCCAGTATTTCATGTGTTTTTCTAGATTTCCAGCATTTGCAGAATCCCTGGTGTTTACCACTACCTTATTATTTGTCTTCTGCACTAGTTATTTTTGTAATTTTTAGCATTTTTAAATGTGCTGCATTGTACTACAGCTGCAAAACAACAAATATCACAGCTTATATCAGTAATAATAAACCTGATTCTGATTCAGGTCAGATTCTGATTTCCAAAAAGAGTACCTAAATTGTGTTAGTTCAAACAAAGTTAATGCATGATAGTATTAAAGCATTAGATTCAACAGATGGCCAGATCAAACGCAACATGTTTCATAGAGAGTGCGCTCACTAGACTCAAGATTTCCAAGTGTAAATTCGATGTAGCTCAAAAAGAAACACTATAATAAAAAAACACAATAAATATAAATACATAAGATAGCTTATATACATAGATTGATTGTCTATAAAATGACATTAGGTACAAGAGTGTCTGTACATAAAGTGACTGACAGGAAATGATAAAGTATTGGTGGTTGGGGCTGTGGAGGTGTTGCTGCTTGGAGAAATTAACTATTTTTGAGTCTGGTGGTCCTGGCACACTAGCAATGATTTTCAAAATCAAATCGAGTAAATCTGACACCAATCATTACTCTTCTCTTCCCTGTGAGCCTGCAAAGAGATATTAGGTTTCAGTCCTCTTATGTCCCTCTGAGAAGACCCAATTGCTTTTGTTTTCCAGGTGCAGTTCTACAGCAAATTTATGCTGAAATAAGCATTAAAAAAAAGGCTTGTTCTGTAAACAAGTTGACTATTTGATGTTAGTAACTTTGCACTTATTAATCTAGTAAAAATTTGCAGTAAGTCTAGAAATTGATTGGTGTCTGTTTAGGCATGTTAAACGGTTAGAACACAATGTAATTCAGAGCTTTTAACCTACTCCATGATCAATCTAACCCTTCCCTCCCACATAGCCCTCTATTTTTCTTTCATCCAGTCTCTTAAATGTCCCTAATGTATCTGCCTCTACCACTATCCTGGCAGGGGGTTCCACGCACTCACTGCACTCTGTAAAAAAACTTAACTCAGACATCCCACCATGCTTTTTTCCAATCACCTTAAAATTATATCCCTTCATATTAGCCATTTCCACCTGGAAGAAGTCTCTGGTTATCCACTCTATCTATACCCATTATCATCTTGTGTACTTCCATCGAGTCTCCTCTCATCTTCCTTTGATCTAAAGAGAAAAGACCAACCTCGCTCAACCTGTTCTTAGAAGACACGATCTCTAATCCAGGCAGCATCGTGGTAAATCTCCTCGCACAATCACCACTGAGTAAAGGGACAGAATGGTGTTGATGGCAACAATGAATCAGCCTTGATGGTATAGAATGGTGAAGCAGACCTGAGAAGGCCATTCCAGTGCTGCTTCCTGTGGTTTACTTACTGTTCTTTTGATGTGTTTGAGAGTGATGAGTGTTGTTCCTGTCAGACCTGGTCTCAGCAGTCTAGCAGCTCAGCGCAGGTTATTCCTGCACCCACCGCCCTCTGGGTAAAGGAAACTAAAGAGAGGGGATATAGTGCAAAAAATAGTGGAAAGTTAGAGGAGTGTGTGTGTGTGTGTGTGTGTGTGTGTGCGCGCCCTTAACTCCCGGTGGAGTCGTCGGGGCGCCGTCATGACAAGCTTTTTGCACCAAAAGCAAAAGAGGACTGGGAGGGTTTTAAAAACCAACAGAGGGCACCTAAAAAAACCATAAGGAGGGAAAAGATGAAATATGAAGGTAACCTGGCCAATAACATCAAAGAGGATACCAGAAGTTTTTTCAAGTATATAAAGACTAAAAGAGAGGCAAGAGGAAAGAGGTACTGAAGAGGTGGTAATCGGGGACAAGGAAATATCGGATGAACTAAAAAAGGATTTTGTGTCCTTCTTCACTGAGGAAGACACAAGCAATATTTTGGAAGTTTGAGGCTGTCGGGGGCAGAAGTGGGTGCAACTGCTATTACTAGGAAGAAGGTGCTTGGGAAGCTGTAAGGTCTGAAGGTGGGTAAGTCGCCTAGACTGGATGGATTACACCCCAAGGTTTTGAAAGAGATAGCTGAAGAGATTGAGGAGGCATTAGTAATGATCTTTCAAGAAGAAATACATTCTGGCGTGGTTCTGGAGGACTGGAAAATTGCAAATGTCACTCCACTATTCAAGAAGGGATGAGGCAGAAGAAAGGAAATTATAGGCCAGTTAGCCTGAATTCAGTGGTTGGGAAGTTGTTGAAGTTGGTTGTCAAGGATGAGGTCTCAGGGTACCTGAAGGCACATTGGACAAAGTCAGCATTGTTTCCGTAAGGGAAAACTGCCTGACATATCTGTTAGAATGCTTTGAGGAAATAACAAGTAGGATGGACAAATGAGAATTGGTGGATGTTGTGTACTTGGATTTTCAGAAGGCCTTTGACAAGGTGCCTCAAATAAGGCTGCTTAACAAGATAAGAGCTCATGATACTCTCATGTTTGCACCAGTAGGTAAGATTAAAGCAAGCTATTAATTTCCATAGATGCTGCCTAACCTGCAGAGTTCCTCCAGTATATTGTATGTGTTGCTTTGGATTTCCAGTGTTGCAGACTTTTTTTGTATTTCAGCCTGACAAATACTCCTTCTGTATTATTATATAACACCTAAAGGTGGCAGCACACCACACAAATCCAGATCAACACATTCAGAATCAAGATTAATATCACTGGCACATCATGAAATGTGGTGTTTTGCAGCAGCAGTACATTGCAATACAAAATAATTTTAAAACCACAAATTACAATAAGAATGAATATATATATATTCTTTTATATGTGTGTGTGTGTATTCTTTTCCATTCAGAATCAATTAATTTATTATTTATTACTATTTGTTATTATTTAGACACAGGAAGGCTTGCAGATGCTGAAAATCCAAAGCAACACATCTAAAATGTTGGAAGACCTCATTAGGGCAGGCAGCATCTCTGGAAATGAACAAACAGTTGATATCTGGGGGAAGACGATAGAATAAGAAGGTGGTTGGAGGGGAAGGAGGATTGCTGGAAGGTGATAGGTGAAGCCAGGTGGGTGAAACAGGTAAAGGGCTGGAAAGGAAGGAGTCTGCTAGGAGAGGAGAGTGGAACACAGGAGAAGGGAAAAGAGGATGGGAACTAGGGTGAGGTGATAGGCAGGTGAGAAGAGTTAAGAGGCCAGAGTGGGGAACAGAAGAAGAGGGGACGGGGAGGGAAAATTTTCTTACTGGAAGAAAGAATTGATATTTGTGCCATCAGGATGGAAGGCTACCCAGATGGAACATAAGGTGTTGCCTCTCCACCCTAAGGGTGGTCTAATCATGGCACAAAAGAAGACATTTCAGAATGGGAATTGGAATTAAAATGTTTAGCCACCGGGAAGATCCAATTTTGGCAGATGGAGTGGAGGTCCTCAACAAAGTTGACCCCCAATTTATGAAGTGTCTCACCAATGTAGATGAGTGCACGTCAGGAGCATTGTATCACAATAGCTGACCCCAACAGTTTCATAGGTGAAGTGTGGCCTCAGCTGGAAGGACTATTTGGGCCCTGAATGGAGGTGAGGGCGGGGGTTTGAATAAGCAGGTCTGGCACTTTGGTTGCTTGCAGGGATAAGTGCCAGGAGAGAGATTAGTGGGGAGGGATAAATGGGCAAGGGATTCACGGAGGGAATGATCCCTGCAGAAACTGCGGGTGCGAGGGGAAGATAAAGATATGTTTGGTAGTAGAAACCCCCTGGAGAAGGCAGAAGTTGCGGACAATAATGTGTTGAATGTGGACGCTCATGGGGTGGTAGGTAAGGACTTGAAGAAGACCATCATTGTTAAGGCAGCGGGAGAATTGGGGTGAGTGCAGATGTTCGGGAAATGGAGGAGATATGGGTGAGGGCAGCATCAATGGTGGAGGAAGGGAAGCCCCATTCTTTGAAGAAGGATGTTTCTGATGTCTTGGAAAGGAAAGCTTCGTCCTGGGAACAGATGCAGTGAAGATGAAGAAACTGAGAAAAGGGAATAGCATTTTTACACAAGACAGTGTGGAAAGAGGTGTAGTCAAGGTAACTGTGGGAACCAGAATGTTTATAAAAAAATATCAGTCAACAGTTTGTATCCAGAGCTGGAGACAGAAATTGAGAAAGGGGGCTGGGGAGGTGTCAGAAATAGACCAAGTGAACTTTAGGGCAGGGTGGAAGTTGATAAAATGAAGCAGCACCAATGCACTTGTCAATATAGAGAGGAAGAGTTGGAACACGGACTATTCTACGTAGCTAACAAAGAGGCAGGCATAGACAGAGCCCATGCAGATGCCCATGGCTACCACTTGAATCTGGAGAAAGTGGAAGGAGCCAAAGAAAAAATTGTTGAGGGTCAGGATCAGTTCTACTAGATGGAGGAGGGTAGTAGTAGAGGAGAACTAGTTGGGCCTTTTACTGAAAGAGGAACATATATATATGAGTTCACTGTCCATTCAGAAATCTGATAGCAGAGGGGAAGGAGCTGTTTCTAAAACATTGAGTGTGTGTCTTCAGGATCCTGTACCTCTTCTTAGATGGTAGAAATGAGAAGAGGGCATGTCCTGGGTGGTGAAGGTCCTTAATAATGAATTCCATCTTTTTGAGGCATCTCCTTTTGAAGATGTCCTTGATACTGGGAGGCTAGTGCCCATGATGGAGCTACCTGAGTTTACAACTTCCCGTAGCTTTTTCTGATCTTGTCCAGTGGCCCCTCCATACCAAATGGTGATGCAACAGTTAGAATGTTCCCCACAGTACAGCTGTAGAAATTTGCGAGTGTCATAGAACATAGAATAGTTCAGTACATTACAGGCCCTTTGGCCCACAATGTTGTGCCAACCCTCAAACCCTGTCTCCCATGTAACCCCCCACCTTAAATTCCTCCATATACCTGTCTAATAGTCTCTTAAACTTCACTAGTGTATCTGCCTCCACCACTGACTCAGGCAGTGCATTCCACACACCAACCACTCTCTGAGTGAAACACCTTCCTCTAATATCCCCCTTGAACTTCCCTCCCCTTACTTTAAAGCCATGTCCTCTTGTACTGAGCAGTGGTGCCCTGGGGAAGAGGTGCTGGCTGTCCACTCGGTCTATTCCTCTTAATATCTTGTACACCCCTATCATGTCTCCTCTCATCCTCCTTCTCTCCAAAGAGTAAAGCCCTAGCTCCCTTAATCTCTGATCATAATTCATACTCTCTAAACC
Source organism: Hemitrygon akajei (assembly GCF_048418815.1). Classification (NCBI taxonomy): domain Eukaryota; kingdom Metazoa; phylum Chordata; class Chondrichthyes; order Myliobatiformes; family Dasyatidae; genus Hemitrygon; species Hemitrygon akajei. The sequence continues at coordinate 46,240,904 of NC_133152.1, forward strand.
AGGCAGCATCCTGGTAAATCTCCTCTGTACCCTTTCCAATGCTTCCACATCCTTCCTATAGTGAGGCGACCAGAACTGGACACAGTACTCCAAGTGTGGCCTAACTAGAGTTTTATAGAGCTGCATCATTACATCGCGTCTCTTAAACTCTGTCCCTCGACTTATGAAAGCTAACACCCCATAAGCTTTCTTAACTACCCTATCTACCTGTGAGGCAACTTTCAGGGATCTGTGGACATGTACCCCCAGATCCCTCTGCTCCTCCACTCTACCAAGTATCCTGCCATTTACTTTGTACTCTGCCTTGGAGTTTGTCCTTCCAAAGTGTACCACCTCACATTTCTCCAGGTTGAACTCCATCTGCCACTTCTCAGCCCACTTCTGCATCCTATCAATGTCTCTCTGCAATCTTCGACAATCCTCTACACTATCTACAACACCACCAACCTTTGAGTCGTCTGCAAACTTGCCAACCCACCCTTCTACCCCCACATCCAGGTCATTAATAAAAATCACAAAAAGTAAAGGTCCCAGAACAGATCCTTGTGGGACACCACTAGTCACAACCCTCCAATCTGAATGTACTCCCTCCACCACGACCCTCTGCCTTCTGCAGGCAAGCCAATTCTGAATCCACCTGGCCAAACTTCCCTGGATCCCATGCCTTCTGACTTTCTGAATAAGCCTACCGTGAGGAACCTTGTCAAATGCCTTACTAAAATCCATGTAGATCACATCCACTGCACTACCCTCAACTATATGCCTTGTCACCTCCTCAAAGAACTCTATCAGGCTTATTAGGCACGATCTGCCCTTCACAAAGCCATGCTGACTGTCCCTGATCAGACCATGATTCTCTAAATGCCCATAGATCCTATCTCTAAGAATCTTTTCCAACAGCTTTCCCACCACAGACGTAAGGCTCACTGGTCTATAATTACCTGGACTATCACTACTACCTTTTTTGAACAAGGGGACAACATTCGCCTCCCTCCAATCCTCCGGTAGCATTCCCGTGGACAACGAGGACATAAAGATCCTAGCCAGAGGTTCAGCAATCTCTTCCCTTGCCTCGTGGAGCAGCCTGGGGAATATTCTGTCAGGCCCCGGGGACTTATCCGTCCTAATGTATTTTAACAACTCCAACACCTCCTCTCCCTTAATATCAACATGCTCCAGAACATCAACCTCACTCATATTGTCCTCACCATCATCAAGTTCCTTCTCAGTGGTGAATACCAAAGTGAAATATTCATTGAGGACCTCGCTCACTTCCACAGCCTCCAGGCACATCTTCCCACTTTTATCTCTAATCGGTCCTACCTTCACTCCTGTCATCCTTCTGTTCTTCACATAATTGAAGAATGCCTTGGGGTTTTCCTTTACCCTACTCGTCAAGGCCTTCTCATGCCCCCTTCTTGCTCTTCTCAGCCCCTTCTTAAGCCCCTTTCTTGCTACCCTATATTCCTCAATAGACCCATCTGATGCTTGCTTCCTAAACCTCATGTATGCTGCCTTCTTCCACCTGACTAGATTTTCCACTTCACTTGTCACCCATGGTTCCTTCACTCCACCATTCTTTATCTTCCTCACCGGGACAAATTTATCCCTAACATCCTGCAAGAGATCCTTAAACATCGACCACATGTCCATAGTACATTTCCCAGCAAAAACATCATCCCAATTCACACCCACAAGTTCTAGACTTATAGCCTCATAATTTGCCCTTCCCCAATTAAAAATTTTCTTGTCCTCTCTGATTCTATCCTTTTCCATGATAATGCTAAAGGTCAGGGAGCGGTGTTCACTGTCCCCCAGATGCTCACCCACTGACAGATCTGTGACCTGACCCGGTTCGTTACCTAATACTAGATCTAGTATGGCATTCCCCCTAGTTGGCCTGTCAGCATACTGTGACAGGAATCCATCCTGGACACACTTAACAAATTCAGCCCCATCTAAACCCTTGGAACTAATCAAGTGCCAATCAATATTAGGGAAGTTAAAGTCACCCATGATAACAACCCTGTTATTTTTGCACCTTTCCAAAATCTGCCTCCCGATCTGCTCCTCGGTATCTCTGCTGCTACCAGGGGGCCTATAGAATACCCCCAGCAGAGTAACTGCTCCCTTCCTGTTCCTGACTTCCACCCATAACTGACTCAAAAGAGGATCCTGCTACATTACCCACCCTCTCTGCAGCTGTAATAGTTTCCCTGACCAGTAATGCCACCCCTCCTCCCCTTCCCCCCCCCCCCATCCCTTTTAAAGCACTGAAGTCCAGGAATATTGAGAATCCATTCCTGCCCTGGTGCCAGCCAAGTCTCCGTAATGGCCACTCCATCATAATTCCATGTATGTATCCCAGCTCTCAGTTCATCACCTTTGTTCCTGATGCTTCTTGCATTGAAGTACACACACTTTAGCCCTTCTACCTTACTACCTTTATACCCTTTATTCTGCTGCTCTTTCCTCAAAGCCTCTCTATATGTTAGATCTGGCTTTACTCCATGCACTTCTTTCACTGCTCTATCGCTCCGGGTCTCATCCCCCTTGCAAATTAATTTAAACCCTCCCGAACCATGCTAGCAAACACTGTCGTCACAGAACACTGGAGGAACTCAGCAAGTAAGGCAGCATCTATGGAGAGAAATAAACAGTCAACATTTCAAACCAAGAGTCTTCATCAGGATTGGAAAGGAAGGGGAAAGAAGGCAGAATATGAAGGTGGGGGAGGGGTGGAGTACAAGATGGTATGTAATAGGTGAAACTAGGTGGGATGGGAGGGGCGATGAAGTGAGATGCTGGATGGTGATAGGTAGAAATGGTAAATGGTTGAAGAAGAAGGAATCTGATAACAGAGGAGAGTGGACCATGGGAGAAAGGGAAGGAGGAGGGACACCAGAGGGAGGTGATGGGCAGGTGGCAAGAAAAGAAAGGGTGAGAGAAGAAACAGAATGGGGAATGGAAAAAGAGAGAAGTGGGAGGGGGGAATTACAATGAATTAGAAACAACAATGTTCATACTGTTGGGTTGGAGGCTATCCCAAACAGAATATGAGGTGTTCCTCTTCCCACCTGAGAGTGTCTTCAGCGTGGCAATAGAGGAGGCCATCGCCTGAGAAATCAGAATGGGAATGGGAAGGAAGTAGAATTAAAATAGCCACTGTTATATCCCGCCTGTTATGGCAGACAGAGCGAGGCATGAGGAATAAAGCAAAGCCAGCAAGACACGGAGAGAAAATGAGGTTGCAGAGCCTTCCTGAGTTTCTTTCGCATTTGACCTTGCATTGAAATTAATTTTTACACTTTACAGCTTCTAAGCAGAACTGTTTGCACAGCTGGTGTTTGTGAAAATGTTCCTTATCTGCTGATTGCCAGGAGTAATTATATTCTACAACATTCACCAGTCGTAGCCTTGTCTCCCCACCATTCTTTTCAGTTGTCTCCCATTTTCCCTGGACTAAATTACTTTGTGAATCCATATTCCTAGGAGAAGTTACCCGAAGAAACCCCTCATGCATTGGTTCAGCAAATGCAATTTCTCACTAATTTGCATGGTTATATATTTTACAGAGCATAGTACATTGCAACTCAATACAGGCCCTTTGGTCAATGATGTGCCCACCCCTTAACCTACTCCATTTTGTGTGTGTTGCTCCAAGATCAATCTAACTCACTTTCAAGGACCCTACATTTACTATTTAGTTATTTATTGTTATTAGTTTTGTATTTGCACAATTTTCTGTCTTTTGATTGTTTGTCCATCTTTGTGTGTAATGTTTAATTGATTCTATTGTGTTACTTTGTATCTACTGTGAATGCCTACAAGAAAATGAATGTCAGGATAGTACATGGTGACACATACTTACTTTTGAACTTTTTAACCATTCCTTCTCACATAGCCCTCCATTTTTCTTTCATCCATGTGCCTAAGAATCTCTTAAATGCCCCGAATGAAAACAAGATCAAGTGAAGAAGGGTCTTGGCCGAAACGCTGTCTCTTTATTCCTCTCCATAGATACTGTCTGACCTGCTAATGTCCTCCAGCATTTTGTATGTGTTGCTGGGTATGTTCTCATATCCAACTAAACGATGAAACCCAACGGTCCAGTTTCATCTTCTGTGATTTTACACCATGCAGTGGAGGAAAATCTCCGTTGATGAAAGCGTAGTGGTTAGCACAACCGTATTGCAGCTCGGGGTGCCAGAGTTTTGAGTTTGGCGTTCTCCGTAAGAAAGTCTGTACATTCTTCCCTCATCCATGTGGCTTTCCTCCAGGTATGCCAGTTTCCTCTCATAATCCAAAGACTGTGATAGGTTAATTGGTCTTCGTAAAATATCCTGCGATTAAATTTATGGTTAAATGGGTGGGTTGCTGGGTGGTGCAGCTCGTTGGGCAGGAAGTAAATAAATAAAATCCAGTATATAGTTAAGACATTGTGAAGAGTCTAATAGCTGATTAAGAATTCTACAGCACAATTATGTTTGTGAAAGAAACAATAGTGTTTGCAAAGCAAGTTGGCAGAGTCATGTTAATAAGATACATGCCAGTAATTTTATTTAGGAATAAGCTCAAAGTATTGTTTACAACCCTCTCACACTCTGCCTTTTTTTTACAAAAATACATTTATTATAAATTCAAACCACTACAATCACATTATAAGCAAAACATGATGATTTCAATGGTTCCATTTAATATCAGAGAATGTATTACCATATACAACTTGAAATTTTTACTCTTCATAGACAACCACAAAACAGAGAGAAAAAATACAAGAATGACAGAAACACACTAGAACCCCAAAGCCCCTCCTCCCCCCCTCCCATGCACAAGCAGCCGCAAAGCATCAACCCTCCCCTCCCTTGCTCCAGCAAAAGCATCAACCCCCCCCACCCACTGTGCAAGCAATAGCAAAGCCCCCAGAGAGACCGTGATCTAGAATCCTTCAAAAACTACTGTCCACCCCAACACTTTGACACCTCAGATAGGCTCTCTGTCTCATCAGTGAATCAGAATCAGGTTTAATATCACCGACATGCCATGAAATGTATTGTTTTGTGGCATCAGTACATTGCAATACATAAAAATACTATAAATTACAACAAGGAATTGATAATTAAATTAATTTAAATAAGTAAATGCAAAAACTAGTGAGTTAGTGTAAATTATAATGAACAGAGATTAAACTGAAACATCCCCATTCTCATCTACAAATTGGTAAAGCCGAATTTGGAGTATTGTGTACATTTCTGGTCACCGAATTGTAGGAAAGATGTCAACAAAATAGAGAGAGTACAGAAAAGATTTACTAGAATGTTACCTGGGTTTCAGCACCTAAGTTACAGGGAAAGGTTGAACAAGTTAGGTCTTTATTCTTTGGAGCGTAGAAGGTTGAGGGGGGTCTTGATAGAGGTATTTAAAATTATGAGGGGGATAGATAGAGTTGACGTGGATAGGCTTTTTCCATTGAGAGTAGGGGAGATTCAAACAAGAGGACATGAGTTGAGAGTTAGGGGGCAAAAGTTTAAGGGTAACACAAGGGGGAATTTCTTTACTAAGAGTGGTAGCTGTGTGGAACGAGCTTCCAGTAGAAGTGGTAGAGACAGGTTCGGTATTGTCATTTAAAGTAAAATTGGATAGGTATATGGACAGGAAAGGAATGGAGGGTTATGGGCTGAGTGCGGGTCAGTGGGACTAAGTGTTCAGCATGGGCTAGAAGGGCCGAGATGGCCTGTTTCCATGCTGTAATTGTTATATGGTTATATATGGTTACAATGGCATTATGGAACGTGTCAGTTTACACACCTACGTTACTTGTGTTGACGTGTGGTCAAGTGGTTAAGGCATTGGTCTAGTGATCTGAAGGTCGCTAGTTTGAGCCTCAGCTAAGGCAGCGTGTTGTGTCCTTGAGCAAGGCACTTAACCACACATTGCTCTGCGACGACACCGGTGCCAAGCTGTATCGGCCTAGTGCCCTTCCCCTGGACAACGTTGGTGGCATGGAGAGAGGAGACTTGCAGCATGCCCACCATGCATGGGCAACTGCCAGTCTTCCATACAACCTTGCCCAGGCCTCAGTCAACATCGAAATCGATGGACAGCCGAAGAAGAAGATGTTACTTGTGGACGGTCTATGTTCTTTTTCCACAGCTACCCAAGCACAGACATATTGCAAAGAGTCAGCTGGGTCAGAATCCTCTGCTGCAAGTCTCCAGGACACATGGATTGCTATCTCAGAAAGCTCCAGAAGCAGATTAACTATGAGTCCTCCTCCCTCCCTGCCCCTTCCTTAATGGATGGCCGAAGATGAAGAGTGTGGGGTTAAGAGGTAGCCAGAAGGCAAGGCGCAGCCCCCTCAGATATATGGATAGGGATTGCAACCTTGCACACTCCATGTATGTATGATACACGGTCTCTCCCTGCCCACTGAAACGACAACACAGAGAAACATTCATATTTCTGCTTCCGAGAGGCTTCTCAGAGCAAATTATAACCAAGTGAGGTATTGTATCTCCCACAGTACACTCAAGACTGTTGAAAGCTCTAGAATCTGATAGAGTGGTTCAGAAGGTGTATGGTGCGTTGGTCTTCATTAGTTGGAGATTAAGTTCAAGAGCTGCAGGGTAATTGGGCAGCTTTATAAAACCCTGGTTAGATCACACTTGGAATATTAATGTCAGTTCTGGTCACCTCATTATAAGAAGGATGTGGAAACTTTAGAGAGGGTGCGGAAGAGATTTACCAGGACACTGCTTCGATTAGTCAGGAGGATAGGTAGATTAAGTTAGGGTTTTTCTCTCTGGAGTGAAGGTGGACAAAAGGTGACTGAAAAGAGGTATACAAGATGATAAGAGGCATAGATCAAGTGAAGAGCTATAGACGTTTTTCAAGGGTGGAATTGACTAATTGGAATGGGCATAATTTTAAGGGGATTGTAGGAAACTATGGGGGAAGTCACAGGTACGTTCTTTACACAGAGTGGTGGGTGTGTGGGATGCCCTGTCAAGGGTGGTGGTAGAGGCAGATACGTTAGGGATATTTAAGAAACTCTTTGATAGGCACATGGAAGACAGAAAAACAGAGCGCTATGTAGGAGGGAAGGGTTAGATTGATCTTAGAGTGGGTTTAAAGGTCAGCACAACATTGTGGGCTGAACGTCCTGTACTCTACAGTAATGTCCAATGTTCTCACGTGTGTCTGTGGTGCAGGGTGCAAGTGTTTTTCAAACCTAGAAGTTACATCACTGAGAGAAAAATAATCTTTTTTTTGAAATTTTCAAATAACACAAATACCAGAGTGCATGCGTTTAAGATGAGAAAGGAGCTGAGGGGGGCATGTTTTTTACACAGAGAGTGGTGGGTTCCTGAAATGCACTGCCTGGGGTGATGGTAGAGGCAGATACATTAGGCACATGAATGTAAGGGATATGGACATTGTGTAGGCAGAAGGGATTCGCTTAGCTGGCCACGTAATTATTAATTTAATTGGTTCAGCACAATATTGTGAGCTGTACCGTCCCATGTTCTATCTTGCAGCAGAAACCAGTTCAGTAAAGAATAATTAGTTTCCAGGATGTGTTTTCAGTATGACCAGAGGTTGAAGAAAGGCACTCTTGTTTAAAATAAACCAGCATGACAGCGTCAGATGATTTATGAATGTCTCCTCACGAAAGTGCCAACGCACTTCAAACCTGTGGTGATAAAAAACAGGTGCAAAGGGATGAGAATTTTTTTGTTAGAATCATGAATTCCCTGCCTCAAATCCAGTTCAAACTCTCGAAGTTAAATTGAACTCAACCTGAGTTCAAAAGATTATGAGAAGTATTGGCAGGATAGAGAGTCTGAATCTTTATCCCAGGGTGGAAATGTTAAGTGCTGGGGCAAGCATTTCAGGTGAGAAGAGGAAAAAGAGGAGAATCACAAAATGCTGGAGGAATTCAGTAGGTTAGCAACATCTGCGGAGGGGAATATAGAGCCGATATTTCAGGTCAAGACCCTTTATTGGGCACCATCTGGTGGTTAGCATGATGCGTTTATACCATGGAGTGTTGGAGATTGGAGTTCAGAAGTTCAAAGTTCAAAGTACATTTACTATCAAAGCATGTATACATCATGAGATTCATCTCCTTACAGGCAGCCACAAGAAATCCCAAAAGAAGCCATTAAAAAGAAAGAAGAGTGACAAACACCCAATGTGCAGAGAGACAAAAAGAAGTTCTGCCATCTTCTGTAAGTTTATACATTCTGCCTGTGACCACGTGGGTTCCCTCCGGGGGCTCCGGTTTCCTCCCACAGTTCAAAGATGTACCGGTCAGTAGGTTAATTGGTCATTGTAAATTGTCATGTGATTGATTACGTTGGGCCCTAATTGGTGGGTTGCTGGGCAGTGTGGCTCAAAGGGCTGGAAGTGCCTGAATCGTGCTTTATCTCGAAATAGTAAAATCAGGATGGGAACGGAAGGGGGTGGGGGGGGGGGGAGAAGCCAGGATAAGAAAGTGGGGGGAGGCCAAGGGAAGGAGTACAAGTTCGTTGGTGATAGGTGAGACCAGGTGAGGGGGAAGGTGGGTGAGTGCGGGAGGGGAGATGAATTGAGAAGCCCTTCCCCTACCCCCCCACTTTGTTATTCTGGTGATAGGTGGAAGAGGTAAAGGGCTGAAGAAGAACAAGGGAAAGGAGATATGTAGGGATTGTTTTATCATTTTACACAGAGAGTGATAGGTGCCTGGATTGGTCTGCCAGCAGGAGTGGTGGGGAGAGATACGATAGTGATTTTGATGAGGCTATTTGATGGCCGCTGTTAAGAGCATCATACTGCTGTCAGAAAACAACAAATCTCACATTGTCTAAGTCAGTGATAATCAATCTGATTCTGAATATGCATGGGATGGAGAGATATGCAGGCAGAGGAGATTTAGTTGAATTTGGCATCATGTTTAGCAAAGACATCAGATTCAGTTTATTTATCACATGTACATGAGCACACAGTGAAATGTGCTGTTTGCGATAACAACCAGCACAACCCGCTGGGAGCAGCCCACAAGAGCCGCAGCCCCTTCCAAGGCTAACATAGCATGCCCACAATGTTCAGCAGAGTGATCCCAGGCTGAAGGCCTGCTCCTGTGCTGTACTGCTCTGTGAAGGGAGGTTAAAATAAAGAAACTATGGGCATTAAATTAAAATAATTGGAGAAATTAAGACTGTAAGACCAAGACATAGGAGCAGAAATAGTCCATTCAGCCCATCGAGCCTGCTCTACCATTCCAACATGGCTGATCCCTGATCCCAGATCCCACTCAACCCCAACTTGTTTAAACAGTTGGCACCAATCTCATACATCCCATGAGTCTCATAAAGCCATGCTCACCTCTTGCTGCTAACATCAGGCAGGAGGTGCAGGAGCCTTAGGTCCCACACCACCAAGTTCAGGAACAGTTATTACCTGACAATCAGCAGAGTCTTAAGCCAGCGTGGATAACTTCACTCTCCTCAGCACTATACTGACTCCACACCCTTTGAGCTCACTTTTAAGGGCTCTACAATTTATGTTCTCAGTATTATTTATTATTTTTATATTTGTACTGTTTGTTGCCTTTTGTACATTGGTTGTTTGTCTTTGTGTGCAGTTCTTCATTGATTCTATTGTGTTTCTTTGTATTTACTGTGAATGCCTGCAAGAAAATGAGTCTCAAAAGTCTTAGGCACATACAGTGTATATATAGCTTGGGTGCCCAGTACTGTATTTGTCAACATGGAGCGGAGAGTCAGTTTGTAAATCTGGTGGGAACAAAGGATATTGGGAATGGTGAGGGTGGAGTGCCATGGGAGGAGTGTGGGCCAGGTGGCAGAGAAGGAGTACCAGACACACCGAACCCTGAGACCCCAGGTAAGGTCATTTGATTCCAAATAATTGGTTTATTGATCATTTCAGAATGTCTCTGGCACTTTCCGCTCACTCCACGCTCCCTTCCCCTTTTCCCAACCATGATTCCCCTCTCCCTGTCTCCTCCCCACTTTCAGTCCACAATAGAGACCCATATCAGACACAGGTTTATCATCACTCACATATGCCATGAAATTTGTTTTTGTTTGGTGGCAGCAGTACAGTGCAATACATAAAATTACTACAGTACTGTGCAAAAGTCTTATGCACCCTAGCTGTATATACTGTATGTGGCTAAGACTTTTTCACAGTGTTATGAGTGATGGACAGACCTGATGGTCAATAGGGTGCAGAGTTAACCATTCCCCCCCCCCCCCCGAGAACTACGAACTATTGTTGTTGTTATGTTGCTCATGAGAGAGAGATAAAGCCCAGGCAAGAACATTTGCTACAGATAAGAGGGGGAGAGAGACTGTTGATTTACTGTATTATGACTCTTCCTGGATTATTTACCTTCCACTACAAGGACTTTACTTTGCTCGTTAACATTCCTCAGGAGATAGTAGGAGTGGCCTGATTTGATAGACACGGTCATTCAGAGTTAATGGATAGCTGAGACCCCGTGAGTGGGGGTAAAAGACAGGTCTGGAGAGACACCCTTCAGACACACCAGTGGACACTGAGTGTTGGGAACCCACAGAAAGGTGGGGAGTTTTGGAGACCGAATCAGGAGATCGGTCAGTAAAGCTCACAGTGTGACAGCAGGGCCGGTGGGGACTTGTGCGTGTGTCCACTCATGCCAGAGTGACGAGTCCACCACAGAAGAACGGTCTAGCTGAAGGACAGAGGGGTCATAACTGAATGGTCACAATGACACGACGGATTAAGAAAGCAACGGAAGGTTTGGCTGCCGTAGCTGTTGCTGTTACATCTCGCTCGCTCTCTCTCTCTCTCCAACGATTTCAATACAGCAACCATAACCACCTCAGCATTTATGAACTGAACTCTATACTTTCCTATGACAATTCATTTACCCCTAGACATCGATAGAGCTTGTTTATTATTGATTATTATTATTCCTGCACTTTTAGGTTTATTACTGCTAACTTGTTTTATATGTATATTTGCATTTTTGATATTGTATTGTGTAGTTTACTAATAAACACCTTTAGTTTGGTACCACCAAACTCCAACGGATTCTTCTTTCTCTGCTGGTCAGACACCCAGTTACGGGGTACGTAACAACAGTACTAGGATCAAAATTAAGCCACTTAGCCCATCGAGTGTTCTCTGCCATTCCATCATGGCTGATTTATTATCCCTCTCATCCCCATTCTCCTGCCTTCTTCCCACAGCCTTTTACGTCCTTACTAATGAAGAACTATATGTAAATGTCTGAAACTTTTGTACAGTACTGTATTTTGATATTTTTAATTTTTGAATTTTGTCTTCTTTTTCATATTGGTTGTTGTCAGCCTTTGTTATGTACAGACTTTTTAAACTGTATTGTTTTTTTTTAAATTTTCCTGATAAATCTCAGGGTAGTATATGGTGACAAATACATTCTTTGATAATAAATTTACTTTGACTTTGAGATATTGAGTCAGTAAGGTTCCTTATAGCTGGTAGAAATATCACAATGTAACAGCCAAGCTATTAAAAAAAGTTTATTATACATTATTTACAGTATATACATAATTCATCAATATCAAGAACGTGGAGTACATGTAAAAAAACGGCTTGCCAGTGACAAGAATTTAATGGAACAATCATGAAGAAAGCTTCAGGTGATCCTGGATAGGCAGGATACAGATATGCATTGAGTTCTCACAGCTGTTTTGGGGCTTTCCCATGGAACAAGCCTTAAGGTATCTCATTGCAAAACTGGAAAGTTAACACCAGCTCTGTTTTTCACAGGCTCTCTCATTCAGAAATATCCCATAAGTATAATTTGGCATTAACAGTCCAAAGGGGAGGGTGTGGAATGCTACGTTTAGAGTCTCACCTCATCCCGTCAGCAACTGTTTCATATTGCCACCTGAGTTATAAGATAATATTGAATAGTTAGTACTTTGTTCCTGAGCGTAGGAGACTGAGGGGAGACTTGAAAGAGGTATACACCATTGTGAGGGTTAATGCAAGCAGGCTTTTTCCACTGAGGTTAGGAGAGACTAGAACTTGAGGTCATGAGTTAAGGGTGAACGGGGAACATGAGAGGATACTCCTTCAGTCAGGAGTTGATGGGAGTGTGGAACGAGCTGTCAGCAGATATGGTGGATGTGGTTCGATTGCAACATTTAAGGGAAGTTTGGGTAAGTACATGGATGGGAGCAGTATGGAGGGTAATGGTCCAGGTGTGGGTAAATGGGACTAGGTAGTTTAAACAGAAATAAACAGTCAATGTTTTGGGCCAAGACCCTTCATCAAGACTGTGGTTCTTGGCCTGAAAAGTTGACTTTCATAGATTCTCCCTGACCTGCTGAGTTCCTCTCCCATTTTATGTGTGTTATCAGGCAGTAGGTTTAGGAATTTTTCTTGAAAATTATAAACCTTCCCCTGCTGTCCTTACAAAACTCTTCAGAAAATGATCAATTCTGCATCAATACTACTTCATTTTACCAATGTTGCACATTGTTGCCTTGTATACCAAGGTTACAACTGTATTCCATAATCTCTTGCCCTCTAAACCAGAGGTTTTCTCCGTAAATATAAAGAGTTATACATTTTCCAAATAACAATGTATTGAAAGTGCTTACATATCACTGTGCAAACAAGTATTAATGAATATAGTTTATAGATTTTCGGTGTTCTCTGGAGTGAATATATTCTCAAATAAAACTTTGAGAAAACATGTCGGTTAGCGCAGGAACGAGCAAATTAATTTCAGTCGATTTGTGGCAGCAGGAAGAACATCAAACATGCCGATGCCTCGTCTAGCCCTCAAGTATCTGACTGTGGTCAATACACGTTCGTGTTTCTCCCTCTAGATTATTGTCCATGCAAATCACAAAGTTAGTAAACAGTAAAATCAATTGTCTCCCTCGATGGGAAACTTCACTTCAGTATCGCTGCGATTAGTTTGAAATGCCGTACAGAGCAGCTGTGGTTTCCCGTTTGGGAATCCTTCAACCCTGAGGAAAAATGATCATGTGTGGGACTTCTTCCTTCTGGTTGACTGTGTCAAAAGGGGGATGGTGGATGGAACATGTGTGCTCGTTGGCTCAGGTGTTGCTTCTGGATTGTTCGGAGCACAGCTCAAGTTTTTTGTGACAAGCATACATTGGACTGGCCATAGCACAATGCCGGCGAACATAATCAGCACCACTATAAATAGAACTAGCCTCTTCCAGTCACCGAGGAAGGAAAAACAATTCTGTCCTTCATTGCTGCTGTCTGGCTCAGGAGATGAATTCTCTTGTTTGTTGTCACCAATATCAATGCAAATGCAAAGGTCAGCGGTACCGGAATCGACCGAGCTCTTTTTACGGCATAGTTTCTTGCCCTCCACCCACACAGACTCTTCGAGTTGTAGTTGAGGAGGGAGCTTGGCGAGCAGGTCCTGGCTGGTTTGGAGGGCAGGAGTCCCGTTGTCGGGCACTGCCGTTTGGTGCCTGCAGAGGGGGCAGACGATGTCACCAGCCTGTTCGGCTGGCATTGTAGCCATTAGCCTGGACAGGCACTCCAAGCAGAAAGTGTGCTGGCATTCCAGCAGCTTCGGGGTCTTGAAGGTGTTGTCGTAGGAGCTGAAGCAGATGGTGCATTCCAAGCCTTCAATGGAAGCCCTGTCGGAGCCTTCCACGGATTTCCCATCAGGAGGCTCTGTGGGAGAGGTTGCCTGAGTGTGCCACACCTGGGTGACGATGGACATGGTGAACCTGAGGGAAAAGAGAGAATTGCAATGTTGAGTAGGCACAACAGGACACCCTTCACTCCAGGGCAATAGTTACATCATTATACACCACCCAAATCTCTTCAGCTTTAACTGAAGACTGCATTGAAGCACATAGCAACTGGTCTGCCTGAGACTACAAGATGCTACCGACTGTTGTGGGCAGAACTTATTGCAACGCAGAAACCAGCCTCCCTCCATGGACGCTTCTTGCCACCTTGGTAAAGTAGCCAGCAGAACCAAAGACCCCACCACCCCGGACATTCTCTCTTTTCCCCTCTTCCATCAGACAGAAGATTCAAAAGCCTGGAAGTATGAACCACCAGGCTCAAGGACAGCTTCTACCCTGCTTTTATAAGACCATTGAACAACCCGCTAGTTCAATAAAATGGATTCTTAATCTCACAGCCTCCCTTGTTATGGTTTTGCACCTTATTGTCTGCCTGCACGGCACTTTCTCTGTGACTGTTACACTTCATTCTGCATTCTATTATTGTTTTTCATAGTTCTACCTCAATACATGTTGGTATTTATGTATTTATGCACATTTTATTCCATATCCATACATTAACCTATACGTTTATCTTATATCATTCTTTACAATTGTTGAAAGTTGTTTTTATTGCTGCATGTTGAGCCCTGACCAACACACCACAGAAAATTCCTAATTTACCACATTTATACTTGTTAGATTCTGACCACAAGGAAGCTGCCCATTACAAATCAGACTGGATACAGATGTTAGTGAGCATTTAAATCTGCTACAGCAGCGCAAGACCTCAAACATACACTCAGTAGCCACTTTATTAGGTACAGGAGATACCTAATAAAATAGCCACTGGGTAAAAAATTTGCTATGGTTTTAGAAAGTTCAAAAAAGTGACACTGTAGCATAGCAGTTAGCCTGACACTATTATAGCTCGGGTTGTCAGAGCTCAGAGTTCAGTTCTGTAAGGGTTTGTACGTTCTCCCTGTAACCATGTGGATTTCCTCTGGGTGCTCCAGTTTCCTCCCACAGTCCACAGTATGCTTGGTTTAATTGGTCATTGTAAATTATCCTGTGATTAGGGTGGGCAATGTTGCTCATTGGGCCATACAGGCCTTCAAAGGAAAATGCCTCAAAAAGGCAGAATCCATTATTAAAGACCCCCATCACTCAGGATATGGCCACTTCTCATTGCTACCGTCAACGAGGAGGAGGTACAGGAGCCTGACGACACACACTCAATGTTTCAGGAACAGCTTCTTCCCCTTCACCATCAGATTTCTGAATGGACAGTGAACCCACAAAGACAACTTCAGTATTTCTCCTCTTTTTGAACTACTTATTTAATTTAATTTTCTTATTTTATATATACTTATCATTGCAATTTATAGTTTTTACTATTATGTACTACTGCTGCAAAACAAAAATTTCACAATGTATGCCAGTGATATAAACCTATCTGCCATCAGATTTCTAAATGGACAATGAACCTCACTATTTTCCTCTCTTTATTGTATATGTATACATTTATTGTAATTTATAACTTTTATTAATGTGTATTGCAGTTTACTGCTGCTGCAAAACAACAAATTTTACAACACTTGCCAGTGACAGTAAACCTGATTCTGATAACTCTTCACTGCATTGAAAGTGGTCTCAACAATAGTTAACTGTAACACACAAGCAATACATTAACGTTGGAAATGTGATACAGAGCAGAAAACAATCTGTCACACTGATCCTTTATATAACAAAGGATTGCATTCTTTTTAAATAAGGCCTATTATCCCAAAAATTATTTTCATTCCTTACTCCATACATCTGCTGAGTATTTCCTGAATTTCCTGTTTTGAGCTCACAATAACACATCCAACTATCTATTAATGTCTTCCACACCTGTCAGTATTGGATCATTAAATAAGGCGTCATGAATAGAAAGCTTATCACAAAGAAGGAATGGATGTTCCTAAATTGAACGTCAGCCAAGAAGGAAGTTGGCAATGGTTGGCTGTAATTACTTTGAAGGACACACCACTGAAATCTGAATTGGTACAATAAAAGGACAACCGACTATTTGGCAAACCCAACCTCCTTCTTCAAGGAAAGAATGCAGAATTAGCAGTCCATCGCAGGCAAAGCCCTCCCCACCATTGAGCGCATCTACAAGCAGTGCTGCCACAAGAAGGCAGCATCCATCATCAAGGTCCCCCACCACAGAGGCCATGCTCTCTTCTCACTGCAGCCATCAAGAAGGCAGCATCCATCATCAAGGTCCCCCACCACAGAGGCCACGCTCTCTTCTCACTGCAGCCATCAAGAAGGCAGCATCCATCATCAAGGTCCCTCACCACAGAGGCCACGCTCTCTTCTCACTGCAGCCATCAAGAAGGCAGCATCCATCATCAAGGTCCCCCACCACAGAGGCCACGCTCTCTTCTCACTGCTGCCACAAGAAGGCAGCATCCATCATCAAGGTCCCCCACCACAGAGGCCACGCTCTCTTCTCACTGCTGCCACAAGAAGGCAGCATCCATCATCAAGGTCCCTCACCACAGAGGCCACGCTCTCTTCTCACTGCAGCCATCAAGAAGGCAGCATCCATCATCAAGGTCCCCCACCACAGAGGCCACGCTCTCTTCTCACTGCTGCCACAAGAAGGCAGCATCCATCATCAAGGTCCCTCACCACAGAGGCCACGCTCTCTTCTCACTGCTGCCACAAGAAGGCAGCATCCATCATCAAGGTCCCCCACCACAGAGGCCACGCTCTCTTCTCACTGCTGCCATCAAGAAGGAGGTACAGGAGCCTCAGGACCCACACCACCAGTTATTACCCCTCATAAATCAACTCTTGAACCAACATGGTTAGCTTCGCTCACCTCAATACTGATCTGAACACAGCCTATGGAATCTCTTTTGGGTGCTCTGCAACTCAGGTTCTCAGTGTCAGTTAGTTACTTAGTTAGTTAGGTAGTTACTTATTCAGTTCATTATTTTGCCTGTTGTATTTGCAAATCTTCTTTTGCACATTGGTGGTTTGTCTGTCTTTGTGTGTAGTTTTTTCATTGATGCTATTGTGTGTCATTGTACCTACTGTGAATGCCTGCAAAAATGTATCTTAAGTTGTATATGGTGACATATATGTACTTCAATAATTACTTTGAACGAAGTCAGGAAACATTTCTAAATTATTCTCTCCTAGCAAGATGTCAGACAAGCCCACTGGTACACAATCAAATAAAACTAAAGTTGCATTAAATTA
Organism: Hemitrygon akajei; assembly: GCF_048418815.1. Taxonomy (NCBI): domain Eukaryota; kingdom Metazoa; phylum Chordata; class Chondrichthyes; order Myliobatiformes; family Dasyatidae; genus Hemitrygon; species Hemitrygon akajei. The sequence goes on from NC_133152.1 coordinate 46,257,922, forward strand.
AGGTATCATTTAATCATTGCTGTTTAAAAACATAAAATGGAAATTAAGCCAGAATGATGCATACTCATTTGTATATTTTAAAGTCTTAAAATCCGGTTTTATTCCATGACAATGCACTTGCCGGATTCAAATGATTGGATATCTTAATTTGGGGAGTTGAAATCCAAAGGACATAGTTTTAAAGGTAAATGTGAAAGGCTTAAATAGATTCTGAGGAGCAACATTTTGAAACAATGAGTGGCAAATGCACTCAGTGACCATTTTACTAAATAACTCCTCTTTTTACAGCACTGTGCAAATGTCTGAGGCACATATATATAGCCAAGAAGCCTAGGACTTTTGCACAGTACTGTTGTAATTTTACGTATTGTACTGTATTGCTGCCCCCCAAAAAACACAAATTTCATGATATATATGAGTGATGATAAACCTGATTCTGATATGGGTCTCTATTGTGGACTGAGAGTGGGAAGGGGGCAGGGAGAGGGGAATCATGGTTGGGAAAAGGGGAAGGGAGAGGGAAGGGAGCGGGAAGCACCAGAGACGCTCTATACCGATCAATAAACCAAATGTTTGAAATCAAGTGACCTTGCCTGGTGTGTCGGGTCCGGGTGTGCCTGCACCCACGCCACCCCCTGCTCCTGGCACTCCTCCTCTGCCCACTCCCATGACTTTCCAACCTCGCAATCCCAAATTCGTTTGCTCCTGGCAGATATACAAGCTCCTTCTCCACTCCACGTCGACAAATACAGTATTGTACAAAAATCTTAGATGCCCAAGCTATGAGTCTGAGACTTTTGCATGGTACTGTACATCTCTATAACTCTAATATTTTCAATTAAGAACAAAAAAGCAGAATTGGTTTTTGTATCTCCACTTCTTCAAGCTGGTTAGAAACACCTTGTCAACCAGAAACTCAAGTTTTGACTACCTCAGCCCAGCTCAATCTAACCTTCCACTCTAAATCTTCCAATTCTGAACCCTAACACAGCCCAGGGTCTGAAGATGAAGTGAGATCTGTCATGGACTTTGACAGAATGCCACACTTTTTAATTCAAATAAAAAATTACAGGAATCACCCAGCAGATCAGGCAGCGTCTGTGAGAGAGATACAGAGGTGAAGGCAGACAAGGCTCAATGGGTCAAATTGCCTAATTCTGCGCCTTTGTCTTATGTGATGAGAGCTGTAGATCACTTTATAACACAATAATTTGAGAGTATTTAAATAATTTATACTCTAAATCCTTCTTTTATGATTGCTTTAGACATTCAGTTGGGAGCCTGAAGATCCACGCACAACATTTTAGGAACAGCCTCTTCTGCATATCCATCAGAGACCTCTCCCCTTCCCTTGCCGGGGACTTAGTGAGTTCAGAATAACTTAACTTTAAAAGAAAATTAAAATCAAATATTGGATCTCCTCAGTAAGCAGTTCCAAGAGTAACAAAACTAACTTATAGTGTAAATGAGTTAAATTGTGTTATACAGGGTCTAATAGCACTTTCTCCACACTTGTTATTGCTGGGAAACAAGTCTCAAACTTTAAGTTTTTTCTTTACAAACCGTGACACTTTACAACCAGTGTTGGGGAAATGTCTAACCGTCTACAGGCTTTCTACATCAGGTTACCACCCAGAATCGAAATCCCCAGCGTTATCGGGGCCAGCATCAAACACTCTAATCAATTCCATTAATGGGCAAATATTTAAAACTGCAGATGTTTACAGAGCTCCGAGGAATGTGGTGTGGGATGGGGGAATTTAACGGGCAATTCAGCTAGCAGGCTCAAGATGGTTTGAATGGCCTTAAGTGATTTATTTAAGATCAACTTCAAGTTTAATTGTCATGCAACCATATACACGTATACATTGTTCATCTGGCACCGAAGCACATAAGTCACATACGGTACGTATTGCTACGATCCAGCACAGAATATCAGCACAGGTCCCCGAGTGGCATGGCCTGAAGGCTGACAGTCCATGCATGGCATGTTGTCCTGGAGCCACGTTTCGGCAAGAGCAAGCAGGCAGCAGCTCCTCGACTCCGCAATCCAGCTAGTCTGGGGGCAATTAATCAAAGCTCCACTGCCCAGTCGCAAACAACTAACTCACACGGAACAGCAGTCGTAGATTAGCAATAGTACAGTCAGCCCATCACGTCTGTGCCAAACTCCTAGTTGCCCATCTATACCGCCCACCTGCCTGCGTTAGGTCCGAACGTCTCTGAACGCCTCTTAATCGTATCGATCGCATCTGACATTAAAATGCAATTAATGCATTCGGATCATGTTAACATCAATTCTTGTTAAACAAGTCACTCGCATTAACTCAGCATTACACAAGGAAGTGAAAGATTATATTAAAGTTTCTTGCAATACCTTTGCCTGGCGCCTAAAGGGAGCGGGAACGCACTGAGACTCGCTGCGAGTGTGTTGAAAGAACAGATTGTGATATGCCTGCAGTCTCCGCGCTTTTATAGGAACAAGGCGGTGATTCATTTCCTGGCTCTGATTTGGATCCGACCTCTGCAGGTTCAAACTGCGAGGCATGCGCCGAGGTCACGTATGACTCGGGGACATACAGTATGCTCTGCCGGGAGACAGGGAGCGGAAACACTTCCAGCGGGGAGCCCAAACAACACGTCACTAATGTGGACCTATTTCACCCATTCGTTATCTATCCGGGAAACAATTAACTTTCCGTTTAAGTAATAGGCGAAAACTCCATTAACGTACACGAAACTCTGGAGGAACTCAGCAGGTCAGGCAGCATCCAGGGAAACGACGTTTCTGGCCCAGACCTTTCTCAGAACTTTTGAAGTTCCCGATGAAGGGTCTCAGCCGGTAATGTTGACTATTTGTTCCTCTCCACAGACGCTGCCTGACCTGCTGAGTTCCTCCAGCATTTTGTGTGTGTTGCTCTGGATTTCCAGCATCTGCAGATTTTCTTGTGTTTGTGGTTTGTTTCTTCAGGTTTGGATTGGTCAAACTCCCTGCAGAGATTGCCAGCATCTGCTGAATTGAACATACCTACTGTAACTAATAAAGTGGCCACTGAGCGTATATTCATGATCTGCCAGGTTAGCCCATCCACTTTCTGGTTCGGCACATTGTGCATTCGGAGATGCTCTTCTGCGCACCACTACTGTATAATGCATTGTTATTTAGTTATTGTCACCTTCCTGTTAGCTGACCATCCTCCTGTGACCCCTCTCACTAATAAGCGTTTTCACTCACAGAACTACCACTCACTGGATGTATTTTGCATTTCACACCATTCTCTGTAAACTGTAGAGACTGTTGTGTGTGAAAATCCCAGGAGATCAGCAGTTTCTGAGATACTCAGACCACCCCATCTGGCACCAACAGTCATTCCACAGTCAAAGTCACAAATCACATTTCTTCCCCATTCTAAGGTCAAGGGTGAAAGGTGAAAAGTTTAAACATGAGGGGAAAGTCCTTCACACAGAGGACTGTGGAACAAGCAACCAGCACAAGTTGTGCAAGACAGCTCAATTTCAACGCTTAAACAAATTCTGGAATGGTACCTGGATGGTAGGACTATGGTCCTAGTACAGGTCGATGGGAGTAGGCAGTTTTAAATGGTTCGGCACATACTAGGTGGGCCGAAGGGCCTGTTTCTGTGCTGTACTTGTCTATGAGTCTATGACTCTTGGTGACAAAGGTGAAATCCACAGCTGATAAGAGTGTGGGAGGCCTAATCAAATGCTTTTTAAAGCAAAATAAACTTTATTCATAATAATAAAATATTTACAAGATGAAAATGTGCAATGCCCATTCATTCTTACATTCATAGACAACACACACAAATTCTGGAGGAGCTCAGCAGACCAGACAGCATCGGTGGAAATGAATAAACAGTCGACGTGTTGGGTTGAGACCCTTCATCAGGACTGGAAAGGAAGGGAGAAGACACCAGGATCAGAAGGAGGGGCGAGGGGAGGAGGAGAAGCGAGAAGGTGATTGGTGAAGCTACGTGGGAGGGAAAGGCCAAGGGCTGGTGAAGAAGGAAACTGATAAGGAGAGGACAATCACAAACCTGAGAAAATCTGCAGTTGATGGAAATCCGAGCAACGCACACAAAATGCTGGAAGAACCCCGCAGACCTGGCAGCATCGATGGAAAAGAGTAAATAGACAATGTTTTGGGCCGAGACCCTTCATCGGGACTGGAGAAAAATTAGCTTGGATTCTACCACTTTCCCTACCCCCTCCCCCCGACTTTCTACTTTCCGCAGGGATAGATCTCTACACAACTCCTTTGTTCATTCGTCCCTCCCCACGGATCTCCCTCCTGGTACTTATCCTTGTAAGTGGAACAAGTGCTATACCTCCTTTCTCACTACCATTCAGGGCCCTAAACAATCCTTCCAGGTGATTGGGAGACCGTTTTGCCGAGCATCTATGCTCTGTCCTCAGAACTCTCAACACCAGGTTCAGGAACAGTTATTACCCTTCAACTATTAGGCTCTCGAACCAGAGGGGATAACTTCACTCAAATTCACTCGCCCCATCATTGAAACATTCCCTCAATCTGTGGTATCACTTGCCAGGACTTTTCATCTCATGTTCGGGCTGAGACCCTTCATCAGGACTGGAAAGGAAGGGGAAGAATTCAGAATATGAAGGGGAAGTAGTACAAGCTGGCAGGTGATAGGTGAGACCAGGTGAGGAGGAGGTGGGTGGGTGGGGAAGGGGGATGAAGTGGGAAGCTGAGAGGCGATAGGTGGAAGAGGTAAAGGCTGAAGAAGAAGGAATCTGATAATTAGTGTCTTTTCCCCAGAATTGAAATGTAAATACGAGAGGATATACATTGAAGGTGAGAGGGATTAAATATAAAGGTGGTGTGTGGGGCAAGATTTTCACACAGAGAGTGTGGTTACCTGGAGTGACTGCCAAGGGTGAGATTACTTTTAGTTAGTGATACAGCACAGTAACAGGCCCTTCCGTCCCAATGAGCCCGTGCTGCCTAATTGCACCCAATTAACCTACTAACCGGCACGCCTTTGGAAAGTGGGAGGAAACCAGAGCACCCGGAGGAAACCTGTGTGGTCATGAGGAGAGCGTAGAAACTCTTACAGACGATGGCGGAATTAAACCCGAGTCGCTGACGCTGTAGTAGTGTGACACTAACTGCTACGCTACTGTCCCGCCCCAATTTCTATCGTGAGGAGAAGATTCCCACTATTTTTGCACTACTTTTTAAATTTAATATATTTTTAATATATATTTCTAATTGTAATTTATACTACATTTTATGTATCGCACTGTGCTGCTGCTAAACAACAAACTTCACGACTCGTATCAGTGATAATAAACCTGGTTCTGATTCTGAAATTTGATCCTCGGGTATGTAGGTGAATTTTAAAGGTGCTGGGGAGAGTGAGTTGGAGATGGAAAGTTCGGGATTTTCAGAAGAAAGGTATGGCTTGCTGTATTTTTTACCAGAGGATATATATATGTTTATGATTTTGAAGTGGGTGGTTTCAACCACAAATTAAAGATCAGCCAGATTTCTTTCAGCTAAACTTCTTAATTATTTAATTGCTGTGCTCTACGATGATGGGATGTTTACACATCAGTGATTTGTTCCATCTTCACAAATTTGTACTAAAAATACCCAGCATCCTGTTTTAAATCAAAACATCAAAGAAGCACAAGTTATTTTACCTTAAATTGTTCACCTCTGTAGTTCAGTCTACCAAGACTTTCTGTTGGTCAGGGCCAACCATGGATGTTACATCCAAGCTGTCTACATGTTCGCAAGCCGGTACACAAGCTGGGGCAGTACGATACAGACAGCAAGCTGTTGCCCACATAGCGAGCTCCCCCTCTCCACACAGCTGATGAATCCAAAGGAACGGCAGAGACCCATACAGCTTGGCACCAGCGGTGTCACAGGAGTTACCAGCCAAAGCTGAACTCAATGTAGGATTGCCTTAGGGTCTCCAGCTCCAGATCGTCCCTCTGGGTTTACTCTGAAGCCTCTCTCATGAGTGGGTATAGCCGCAAGGCAGTGGAAGTTTGAGATCAGAGTTTTCCCTCTCCTAGATGAGCTGCCAACCACGTTGGACGAACCCCATCTGTCCAGATCAGCTTAAATGCATAAACCATGAACAGAAATGGTGGTGTTTAGAACACTGGCAAAGCTGAGCTCAGTTCCAACACAACCTCTCACCAAACGTCAGCAAAGCCAAAGAGCTGAATATTGAGTACAGGAGGAAGAAGCCGAGGACCAGCAAGGTTAGAAGTAGATTAGAAGTTTCATTTTTTCACATGAACATCAAAATATACGGTTAAATGTATTATATAAAGTTGCTCATGTCAAATCAAATTAGCGCGGATTGTGCTGGGAGCTACCCGCAAGTGTCACCACATATTGGGCACCAACATAGCATGCCCACAACTCACTAACCCTGACCCATACAGCCCACAACTCACTAACCCTGACCCATACAGCCCACAACTCACTAACCCTAACCCATACAGCCCACAACTCACTAACCCTGACCCGTACAGCCCACAACTCACTAACCCTGACCCATACAGCCCACAACTCAGTAACCCTGACCCGTACAGCCCACAACTCACTAACCCTGACCCGTACAGCCCACAACTCACTAACCCTAACCCGTACAGCCCACAACTCACTAACCCTAACCCGTACAGCCCACAACTCACTAACCCTGACCCGTACAGCCCACAACTCAGTAACCCTGACCCGTACAGCCCACAACTCACTAACCCTGACCCATACAGCCCACAACTCACTAACCCTGACCCGTACAGCCCACAACTCAGTAACCCTAACCCGTACAGCCCACAACTCAGTAACCCTGACCCGTACAGCCCACAACTCACTAACCCTAACCCGTACAGCCCACAACTCACTAACCCTGACCCGTACAGCCCACAACTCACTAACCCTAACCCATACAGCCCACAACTCACTAACCCTGACCCATACAGCCCACAACTCACTAACCCTAACCCATACAGCCCACAACTCACTAACCCTAACCCATACAGCCCACAACTCACTAACCCTGACCCGTACAGCCCACAACTCAGTAACCCTGACCCGTACAGCCCACAACTCACTAACCCTAACCCATACAGCCCACAACTCACTAACCCTGACCCGTACAGCCCACAACTCACTAACCCTGACCCGTACAGCCCACAACTCACTAACCCTAACCCATACAGCCCACAACTCACTAACCCTAACCCATACAGCCCACAACTCACTAACCCTAACCCATACAGCCCACAACTCACTAACCCTGACCCGTACAGCCCACAACTCACTAACCCTGACCCGTACAGCCCACAACTCACTAACCCTAACCCGTACAGCCCACAACTCACTAACCCTGACCCGTACAGCCCACAACTCACTAACACTGACCCGTACAACCCACAACTCACTAACCCTGACCCGTACAGCCCACAACTCACTAACCCTGACCCATACAGCCCACAACTCACTAACCCTAACCCGTACAGCCCACAACTCAGTAACCCTGACCCGTACAGCCCACAACTCACTAACCCTGACCCGTACAGCCCACAACTCACTAACCCTAACCCGTACAGCCCACAACTCAGTAACCCTGACCCGTACAGCCCACAACTCAGTAACCCTGACCCGTACAGCCCACAACTCACTAACCCTGACCCGTACAGCCCACAACTCGCTAACCCTGACCCGTACAGCCCACAACTCAGTAACCCTGACCCGTACAGCCCACAACTCACTAACTCTGACCTGTACAGCCCACAACTCATTAACCCTGACCCGTACAGCCCACAACTCAGTAACCCTGACCCATACAACCCACAACTCAGTAACCCTGACCCGTACAGCCCACAACTCACTAACCCTGACCCGTACAGCCCACAACTCACTAACCCTAACCCGTACAGCCCACAACTCACTAACCCTAACCCGTACAGCCCACAACTCACTAACCCTGACCCGTACAGCCCACAACTCACTAACCCTAACCCGTACAGCCCACAACTCACTAACCCTGACCCGTACAGCCCACAACTCAGTAACCCTGACCCGTACAGCCCACAACTCACTAACCCTGACCCGTACAGCCCACAACTCACTAACCCTAACCCGTACAGCCCACAACTCAGTAACCCTGACCCGTACAGCCCAGAACTCAGTAACCCTGACCCGTACAGCCCAGAACTCAGTAACCCTGACCCGTACAGCCCACAACTCACTAACCCTAACCCGTACAGCCCACAACTCACTAACCCTGACCCGTACAGCTTTTGGAATGTGGGAGAAAACTAGAGCACCTGCAGGAAATCCACGCAGTTACAGGGAAAAACGTACAAACTCCTTACAGACAATGGTGGGAATTGAACCATGATTTAGTCCATTCCAAACTATTAATCTGTCTATAAACAAGAGAAAATCTGCAGATGCTGGAAATCCGCGCATCACACACAAAATGCTGGAGGAACGCAACAGGCCAGGCAGCATCTAATGAAAAAGTAGTCGACATTTTGGGCCGAGACCCTTTGGCTGTTAATCTGCTTAGTTCCCTTTGACCAGCATCTAGACCATCACCACTCCCACCCATGTACTTATCCAAATTTCTCTTAAATCTTGAAATCAAACCTGAATTCAACACTTTCACTGCAGCTCGTTCCACACTCTCACCACCCTGAGTGAAGAAGTTCTTCCTCAGGTTCCCATTAAACTTTTCACCTTTCACCCTTACCCCATGACCTCTAGTTCGAGTCTCACTCAGCCTCAGTGGAAAACGTCTGCTTGCATTTACCCTCTTAATCATTATCCTAGATAGCTGAATCGAAACTCGTCTAGTCAGTCAGCGAAAATGAGCTGGCTGAAGTCCTGTCTGAGGGTCTTGACCTGATGTGTCAATTGTCCGTTTCCCTCCATAGATGCTGCCTGACCTGCTGAGTTCCACCAGCTTTATGCGTGCGGTTGAAGTTGTGTCCACATATGCACGATAGCTGGAAAATGCACTGCGGTTACCCGCGTAGGATACCAAACCCGAACAGCTTCCTGAACCTGCAAACCCTTCGCCTGTAAAGTGCGAGGGTGATGGGCGCTGGGGAACATCACCAGCGGACCTTTCCCCAAAATCTGCACTTCGACGTTCAAAGTAAATTTAATACCAAAGAATGTGTATGTCACCATTTGCTACCCTGATTGAATTTATTGGCAGGCATTCACAGTAGTACAAAGAAATACAATTGAATTGATGAAAAACTACACACAGAAGTTGACAAGCAACCAATGTGTGAAAGAAAACAGACTGTACAAACACAACAAACAAACAGATAATGCTGAGATGAGGAATTGTAAAGAGTCATTGGAAGTGAGTACATAGGTTGTGGAATTGGTTCAGAGTTGAGGTGAGTGATTCAGGAGCCTGATAGCTGCTGGGTAATAACTGTTCCTGACCTGAGGCTCCTGTACCTCCTCCTCGATGGCAGCAGTGAGCAGAGATGGTGGGGGTTCTTGAAGATGGACGCTGTTTCCCTGTGGCAGCGCTCCTTGTAGGTGTGCTCAATGGTGGGGAGGGCTTCACCTGAATTTCAGTTCTGTGGGTAAAAACACCTGGTTAATGAGAGAGGTCAGAGGAGAATGGCCAGACTGGTTCAAACTGACAGGAAGGTGGCAGTAACTCAAATAACCACACGTTACAACAGTGGTGTGCAGAAGAGCATCTCTGAACACACAACACGTTGAACCTTGAAGTGGATGGGTTACATGCTCTCACTGGCCACAATTAGGTACAAGAGGTAATGAAGAATCAGGCCACTGACAGTAGAGTTAAACTCGTGCCGGCTTTCATTTTTAAATGACTACAGTCATACACTTGTGTAATCTAAGCTTTTGTTATCACCCTGTCACTTTTATATGTGTCATGTTGCTTAGGGCTAGTTACATACATAATTGTTTGTAGCATTTTTACAAACTTCGAGTCAGCCCATTACTGTCAGTGGAATCTCTGCCCTATGTCTCTCTGTATAGTTAACATATTCTACACTGAATTATACACTCAGTGGCCACTTTATTATCTACCTACTGTACCTATTAAAGTGGTCACAGGAGTGTATGTTCACGACCTTCTGCTGCTGTAGCCCATCCACGTCAAGGTTCAGCATGTTGTACATTCAGAGATGCTCTTCTGCACACCACTGTTGTAATGTGTGGTTATTTGAGTTACTGTCACCTTCCTGTCAGCTTGAACCAGTCTGACCATTCACCTCTGACCTCTCTCATTGACAAGTCATCCTGACCCAGTCTGGCCATTCTCCTCTGACCTCTCTCATTGACCAGTCATCCTGACCCAGTCTGGCCATTCACCTCTGACCTCTCTCATTGACCAGTCATCCTGACCCAGTCTGGCCATTCTCCTCTGACCTCTCTCATTGACCAGTCATCCTGACCCAGTCTGGCCATTCTCCTCTGACCTCTCTCATTGACCAGTCATCCTGACCCAGTCTGGCCATTCTCCTCTGACCTCTCTCATTGACCAGTCATCCTGACCCAGTCTGGCCATTCTCCTCTGACCTCTCTCATTGACCAGTCATCCTGACCCAGTCTGGCCATTCTCCTCTGACCTCTCTCATTGACCAGTCATCCTGACCCAGTCTGGCCATTCTCCTCTGACCTCTCTCATTGACCAGTCATCCTGACCCAGTCTGGCCATTCTCCTCTGACCTCTCTCATTGACCAGTCATCCTGACCCAGTCTGGCCATTCTCCTCTGACCTCTCTCATTGACCAGTCATCCTGACCCAGTCTGGCCATTCTCCTCTGACCTCTCTCATTGACCAGTCATCCTGACCCAGTCTGGCCATTCTCCTCTGACCTCTCTCATTGACCAGTCATCCTGACCCAGTCTGGCCATTCTCCTCTGACCTCTCTCATTGACCAGTCATCCTGACCCAGTCTGGCCATTCTCCTCTGACCTCTCTCATTGACCAGTCATCCTGACCCAGTCTGGCCATTCTCCTCTGACCTCTCTCATTGACCAGTCATCCTGACCCAGTCTGGCCATTCTCCTCTGACCTCTCTCATTGACCAGTCATCCTGACCCAGTCTGGCCATTCTCCTCTGACCTCTCTCATTGACCAGTCATCCTGACCCAGTCTGGCCATTCTCCTCTGACCTCTCTCATTGACCAGTCATCCTGACCCAGTCTGGCCATTCTCCTCTGACCTCTCTCATTGACCAGTCATCCTGACCCAGTCTGGCCATTCTCCTCTGACCTCTCTCATTGACCAGTCATCCTGACCCAGTCTGGCCATTCTCCTCTGACCTCTCTCATTGACCAGTCATCCTGACCCAGTCTGGCCATTCTCCTCTGACCTCTCTCATTGACCAGTCATCCTGACCCAGTCTGGCCATTCTCCTCTGACCTCTCTCATTGACCAGTCATCCTGACCCAGTCTGGCCATTCTCCTCTGACCTCTCTCATTGACCAGTCATCCTGACCCAGTCTGGCCATTCTCCTCTGACCTCTCTCATTGACCAGTCATCCTGACCCAGTCTGGCCATTCTCCTCTGACCTCTCTCATTGACCAGTCATCCTGACCCAGTCTGGCCATTCTCCTCTGACCTCTCTCATTGACCAGTCATCCTGACCCAGTCTGGCCATTCTCCTCTGACCTCTCTCATTGACCAGTCATCCTGACCCAGTCTGGCCATTCTCCTCTGACCTCTCTCATTGACCAGTCATCCTGACCCAGTCTGGCCATTCTCCTCTGACCTCTCTCATTGACCAGTCATCCTGACCCAGTCTGGCCATTCTCCTCTGACCTCTCTCATTGACCAGTCATCCTGACCCAGTCTGGCCATTCTCCTCTGACCTCTCTCATTGACCAGTCATCCTGACCCAGTCTGGCCATTCTCCTCTGACCTCTCTCATTGACCAGTCATCCTGACCCAGTCTGGCCATTCTCCTCTGACCTCTCTCATTGACCAGTCATCCTGACCCAGTCTGGCCATTCTCCTCTGACCTCTCTCATTGACCAGTCATCCTGACCCAGTCTGGCCATTCTCCTCTGACCTCTCTCATTGACCAGTCATCCTGACCCAGTCTGGCCATTCTCCTCTGACCTCTCTCATTGACCAGTCATCCTGACCCAGTCTGGCCATTCTCCTCTGACCTCTCTCATTGACCAGTCATCCTGACCCAGTCTGGCCATTCTCCTCTGACCTCTCTCATTGACCAGTCATCCTGACCCAGTCTGGCCATTCTCCTCTGACCTCTCTCATTGACCAGTCATCCTGACCCAGTCTGGCCATTCTCCTCTGACCTCTCTCATTGACCAGTCATCCTGACCCAGTCTGGCCATTCTCCTCTGACCTCTCTCATTGACCAGTCATCCTGACCCAGTCTGGCCATTCTCCTCTGACCTCTCTCATTGACCAGTCATCCTGACCCAGTCTGGCCATTCTCCTCTGACCTCTCTCATTGACCAGTCATCCTGACCCAGTCTGGCCATTCTCCTCTGACCTCTCTCATTGACCAGTCATCCTGACCCAGTCTGGCCATTCTCCTCTGACCTCTCTCATTGACCAGTCATCCTGACCCAGTCTGGCCATTCTCCTCTGACCTCTCTCATTGACCAGTCATCCTGACCCAGTCTGGCCATTCTCCTCTGACCTCTCTCATTGACCAGTCATCCTGACCCAGTCTGGCCATTCTCCTCTGACCTCTCTCATTGACCAGTCATCCTGACCCAGTCTGGCCATTCTCCTCTGACCTCTCTCATTGACCAGTCATCCTGACCCAGTCTGGCCATTCTCCTCTGACCTCTCTCATTGACCAGTCATCCTGACCCAGTCTGGCCATTCTCCTCTGACCTCTCTCATTGACCAGTCATCCTGACCCAGTCTGGCCATTCTCCTCTGACCTCTCTCATTGACCAGTCATCCTGACCCAGTCTGGCCATTCTCCTCTGACCTCTCTCATTGACCAGTCATCCTGACCCAGTCTGGCCATTCTCCTCTGACCTCTCTCATTGACCAGTCATCCTGACCCAGTCTGGCCATTCTCCTCTGACCTCTCTCATTGACCAGTCATCCTGACCCAGTTTGGCCATTCTCCTCTGACCTCTCTCATTGACCAGTCATCCTGACCCAGTCTGGCCATTCTCCTCTGACCTCTCTCATTAACCAGTCATCCTGACCCAGTCTGGCCATTCTCCTCTGACCTCTCTCATTGACAAGGTATTTTCACCCACAGAGCTGCCCTCACTGGATTTTTATTTTTGTTTTTTACACCATTCTCTGTAAACTCTAAAGACTGTTGTGCATGAAAATCCCAGGAAATCAGCAGTTTCTGAGATACTCAAACCACCCTGTCTGGCACCAGCAATCAGTCCAAGGTCAAAGTCACTTAGATCACATTTCTTCCCCATTCTGATGTTTGGTCTGAACAACAACTGAACCTCTTGACCGTGTCTGCATTCTTTTCTGCATTGAGTTGTTGTCAAATAATTGGCTGATTAGATATTTGCATTAATGGGCAGGTGTACAAGTGTACCTAATAAAGTGGCCACTGAGTGTCTGATTTCTTTTGGTCACAACGGAAATTGGGAAATCAAGTTATTGGTCACTCTACCTCACAGAGCAGCCTGCACATTGGCCATCCCTTCCCCTATTTCTCTTCCAGTTTCTTTCCTTGCCTCTTCGTTTAATTTTCCACCAGATAAACATAACTGCACTGCACAAGTGTTCCTGGATCCAAAAATCAAATTGGGCTTATTGTCATCTACAGAAGTCCATGTGTGCAGAGGTTGAATGGGGAACCTTCTTGCAGCACGTGGCATTGGATAAGCAGCATTCACAAGAAAAAAACATAAATTAAATATAAACTATGCACTATTTTTACAAGATAGAATACAATTACAACAAAAATCTCCATTTTAGTGCAAAGTGATAATAGTTTGTATGACCACCCCAGGCAGCACATTCCAGTCGCCCACCACTCTCTGTGTAAAAAACTTACCCCTCACATCTCCTTTGAAATTACCCACTCTCGCCTTAAATGGAAGCCCTCTGGTATTTGACATTAATCTCTGTTCAGCTGGAGAAAACCCACACGGTCACCGGGACAACATGCAAACTCCTTACAGACAGCAGTGGGAATCAACCCTGATCGATTTTTTTACAGTTGGCTCTGTAAAGCATTGTGCTAGCCGGCGCAGTATTGTCCCACCCCATAATGCCGTTTTGAAGCCGGTGGGTACTTCTGACTGCAAAATTGAGGGGATGAATACTCCAGCATGGATCAGAACTGGGCCAGGTATACTCGGGAGCAGATACCTTTCATGGATTCACCCTCTGGAAGGATGAACACCTGTAGACCTCAGAGACTGACATCACAAGGCCATCCAGAGATGCAGGGCCTGTGTGGATATGTCATTGTTGTCCCTATCAAAGCCTGCATAAAAGGCAGGGAACTCATACAATGCCAATGGCAATTAACAGAACCTAGAACATCACAGCGCAGTACAGCATCTTCGGCCCACAATGTCAACTCTTTTACCTATTCGAAGATCAATCTAACCCTTCCCTCCTACAGAGCCCTCCGTTTTCTGTCATCCATCTGCCTATCTAAGAGTTTCTGAAATGCCTCTCCTACCCTTGGCAGGGCATTCTACATTCTACCACTCTCTGTTTAATAAACATATCTCAGACATTTCCTCTTTTCTTTCCTCCAATCACCTTAAAATTAAGCCCCCTGATATTAAACATTTCTGCCATGGGAAAAGCTCTCTGACTGTCCACCTGATTTATGTCTTTTATCATCTTGTACACCTCTATCAAATCACCTCCTTCGCCCCAGAGAGAAAAGTCCTAGCTTGTTCATCCTGTCTTCATAAGACATGTTCTCTAATCCAGGAAGCATCCTGGTATCACAGCTCGGGGTGTCAGAGTTTGGAGTTCATTTTGACATCCTGTGTAAGAAGGTTTTATGTTCTTCCCGTGTGCACATGGGTTTCCTTTGGGTGCTCCAGTCTCCTCTCATAGGCCACAGACGTACTGGTTAGTAGGTGAATTGGTCATTGTAAATTGTCCTGTAATGACGCTAGGGTTAAACAGGTGGGTTGATGGATGGTGTGGCGTGTTGGGCTGGAAGGGTCTGTTCCATGATGTATCTCTAGATAAATAAGTAGTGAAATAGACAAATATACAAATAAATAAATAGACAGATAACTAGGTAAGTAAATAAATAGATAAATAAATGAATGGACCGACAGACAAATAAATCAATAAATCATTTTCCTCTACAACCTCTAAGGCTTCCACGTCCTTCCTATAATGTAATCATGCACATTACCCAGGAATATTTGACCTAAAAATAATGCTAACATTTTGAAATAGGATATTTGCAAACAAAGGTTCTGAGGGTTTTCATGTATTGCCAAAAATTTATTAAAAAATTTAAAAATGTACATCAAAAACTGGATTTGCCAAAATAAAAATAGAAAATTCAATGACCTGAGATGACGGTGTGAAAACAAGTATTTGGAAAATTGCATGTGAGTGTATGGACAGTAATGATTTAAGAATGAAAAATGCCACATGCTTGAATCTAAATTCAGAATACTGCAAAAGGAGAGTTTACACATACAGTACGTGTAAAGGAGAACAAAATGATTGTTAGCCCAGATCCAGAGCAGCACAAGTAACACGATAAAGATACACCCTGTGGCCACTTTATTCTGCACATCCTGTACCTGATCAAGTGGCCACTGAGTGTATGTTCGAGGTCTTCCGCTGCTGTAGCCCATCCACTTCATGGTTTAACATGTTGTGCATTCGGAGATGCTCTTCTGCACACCACTGTTGTAACGTGTGGTTATCTGAGTTACTGTCACCTTCCTGTCAGCTTGAACCAGTCTGGCCATTCTCCTCTGACCTCTCTCATTAACAGGGTGTTTTTGTCTACAGAACTGCCACTCACGGGATGTCATTTTTTCCCTCTTCATTCTCTGTAAACCCTAGAGAACTTGTGCATAAAAATCCCAGGAGATCAGGAGTTTCTGAGATACTCAAACCAACATCATTCCACGGTGAAAGTCACCTGGATCACATTCCTTCCCCATTCTGATGTTTGCTTTGAACAGCAAATGAACCTGTTGACCGTGTCTGTATTCTTTAATGCATTGAGTTGCTGCCACGTGATTGGCTGATATCTGCATTAACGAGCAGGTGCTCAGGTGTACCTAATAAAGTGGCCACTGAGTGTAAATATAGAAACACTCCTATGAAACACAAGGCACAAGTAACTGTTTGAGTGCGGCCATATTTACATAAGATTAGCTTATAGACACAGACCGATTGTAGATAAAGGGACGGGAGGTGCAGGAGTTTCTGAACATTGGGTCACCCTGACAGGAGATGATAAAGTGACAATGTGACTCTTGACAAGAGACACTCCTCTAGGTGGCAGGGCCAATGGGAACACGGCAGGACAGTGACTGTGTCAGTGTAGGGTTGAGGGGTGGAGTGTCAGTGTAGAGTGACAGTGATTGGGGATTGAAGAGGGTGGTGAGGGACTGTGGAGAGGAGTGTGTCAGTGTAGGGATGAGGTGTGGAGTGTCAGTGTGAAGTGACAGTGAATGGGGGATGGTGAGGTGGTGAGGGACTGTGGAGAGGAGTGTGTCGGTGTAGGGATGAGGTGTGGAGTGTCAGTGTGAAGTGACAGTGAATGGGGGATGGTGAGGTGGTGAGGGACTGTGGAGAGGAGTGTGTCAGTGTAGGGATGAGGTGTGGAGTGTCAGTGTGAAGTGACAGTGAATGGGGGATGGTGAGGTGGTGAGGGACTGTGGAGAGGAGTGTGTCAGTGTAGGTTTGAGGTGTGGAGTGTCAGTGTGGAGTGACAGTGAATGGGGGATGGAGGGGGTGGTGAGGGACTGTGGGGAGGAGTGTGTCAGTGTAGGGATGAGGTGTAGAGTGTCAGTGTAGAGTGACAGTGAATGGGGGATTGAAGAGGGTGGTGAGGGACTGTGGAGAGGAGTGTGTCAGTGTAGGGATGAGGTGTGGAGTGTCAGTGTAGAGTGACAGTGAATGGGGGATGAAGGGGTGGTGAGGGTCTGTGGAGAGGAGTGTGTCAGTGTAGGGATGAGGTGTGGAGTGTCAGTGTGAAGTGACAGTGAATGGGGGATGGTGAGGTGGTGAGGGACTGTGGAGAGGAGTGTGTCAGTGTAGGGATGAGGTGTGGAGTGTCAGTGTGGAGTGACAGTGAATGGGGAGGATGGAGGGGGTGGTGAGGGACTGTGGAGAGGAGTGTGTCAGTGTAGGGATGAGGTGTGGAGTGTCAGTGTGAAGTGACAGTGAATAGGGAGGATGGAGGGGGTGGTGAGGGACTGTGGAGAGGAGTGTGTCAGTGTAGGGATGAGGTGTGGAGTGTCAGTGTGAAGTGACAGTGAATGGGGAGGATGGAGGGGGTGGTGAGGGACTGTGGAGAGGAGTGTGTCAGTGTAGGGATGAGGTGTGGAGTGTCAGTGAATGGGGGATGAAGGGGGTGGTGAGGGACTGTGGAGAGGAGTGTGTCGGTGCAGGGATGAGGTGTGGAGTGTCAGTGTGGAGTGACAGTGAATGGGGGATGGAGAGGGTGGTGAGGGACTGTGGAGAGGAGTGTGTCAGTATGGGGATGAGGTGTGGAGTGTCAGTGTGGAGTGACAGTGATTGGGGATTGAAGGGGGTGGTGAGGGACTGTGGAGAGGAGTGTGTCGGTGTAGGGATGAGGTGTGGAGTGTCAGTGTGGAGTGACAGTGATTGGGGATTGAAGGGGGTGGTGAGGGACTGTGGAGAGGAGTGTGTCGGTGTAGGGATGAGGTGTGGAGTGTCAGTGTGGAGTGACAGTGATTGGGGATTGAAGGGGGTGGTGAGGGACTGTGGAGAGGAGTGTGTCGGTGTAGGGATGAGGTGTGGAGTGTCAGTGTGGAGTGACAGTGATTGGGGATTGAAGGGGGTGGTGAGGGACTGTGGGGAGGAGTGTGTCAGTGTAGGGATGAGGTGTGGAGTGTCAGTGTAGAGTGACAGTGAATGGGGATTGAAGGGGGTGGTGAGGGACTGTGGAGAGGAGTGTGTCAGTGTAGGGATGAGGTGTGGACTGTCAGTGTGAAGTGACAGTGAATGGGGAGGATGGAGGGGGTGGTGAGGGACGGTGGAGAGGAGTGTGTCAGTGCAGGTGTGAGGTGTGGAGTGTCGGTGTAGAGTGACAGTGAATGGGGGATGAAGGGGGTGGTGAAGGACTGTGGAGAGGAGTGTGTCGGTGCAGGGATGAGGTGTGGAGTGTCAGTGTGAAGTGACAGTGAATAGGGAGGATGGAGGGGGTGGTGAGGGACTGTGGAGAGGAGTGTGTCGGTGCAGGGATGAGGTGTGGAGTGTCAGTGTGAAGTGACAGTGAATAGGGAGGACGGAGGGGGTGGTGAGGGACTGTGGAGAGGAGTGTGTCAGTGTAGGGATGAGGTGTGGAGTGTCAGTGTGGAGTGACAGTGAATGGGGGATGGAGGGGGTGGTGAGGGACTGTGGAGAGGAGTGTGTCAGTGTAGGGATGAGGTGTGGAGTGTCAGTGTGGAGTGACAGTGAATGGGGGATGGAGGGGGTGGTGAGGGACTGTGGAGAGGAGTGTGTCAGTATGGGGATGAGGTGTGGAGTGTCAGTGTGGAGTGACAGTGATTGGGGATTGAAGGGGGTGGTGAGGGACTGTGGAGAGGAGTGTGTCGGTGTAGGTTTGAGGTGTGGAGTGTCAGTGTGGAGTGACAGTGAATGGGGGATGGAGGGGGTGGTGAGGGACTGTGGAGAGGAGTGTGTCAGTGTAGGGATGAGGTGTGGAGTGTCAGTGTGGAGTGACAGTGAATGGGGGATGGAGGGGGTGGTGAGGGACTGTGGAGAGGAGTGTGTCAGTATGGGGATGAGGTGTGGAGTGTCAGTGTGGAGTGACAGTGAATGGGGGATGGAGAGGGTGGTGAGGGACTGTGGAGAGGAGTGTGTCGGTGTAGGGATGAGGTGTGGACTGTCAGTGTGAAGTGACAGTGAATGGGGGACGGAGGGGGTGGTGAGGGACTGTGGAGAGGAGTGTGTCGGTGTAGGGATGAGGTGTGGAGTGTCAGTATGGAGTGACAGTGAATGGGGGATGGAGGGGGTGGTGAAGGACTGTGGAGAGGAGTGTGTCGGTGTAGGGATGAGGTGTGGAGTGTCAGTGTGAAGTGACAGTGAATGGGGGATGAAGGGGGTGGTGAGGGACTGTGGAGAGGAGTGTGTCAGTGTAGGGATGAGGTGTGGAGTGTCAGTGTGGAGTGACAGTGAATGGGGGATGGAGAGGGTGGTGAGGGACTGTGGAGAGGAGTGTGTCAGTATGGGGATGAGGTGTGGAGTGTCAGTGTGGAGTGACAGTGAATGGGGGATGGAGAGGGTGGTGAGGGACTGTGGAGAGGAGTGTGTCAGTGTAGGGATGAGGTGTGGAGTGTCGGTGTAGAGTGACAGTGAATGGGGGATGGATGGGGTGGTGAGGGACTGTGGAGAGGAGTGTGTCGGTGTAGGGATGAGGTGTGGAGTGTCAGTGTAGAGTGACAGTGAATGGGGGATGGAGGGGGTGGTGAGGGACTGTGGAGAGGAGTGTGTCAGTGTAGGGATGAGGTGTGGAGTGTCAGTGTGGAGTGACAGTGAATGGGGGATGGATAGGGTGGTGAGGGACTGTGGAGAGGAGTGTGTCAGTATGGGGATGAGGTGTGGAGTGTCAGTGTGGAGTGACAGTGAATGGGGGATGGAGAGGGTGGTGAGGGACTGTGGAGAGGAGTGTGTCAGTGTAGGGATGAGGTGTGGAGTGTCAGTGAATGGGGATTGAAGGGGGTGGTGAGGGACTGTGGAGAGGAGTGTGTCAGTGTAGGGATGAGGTATGGAGTGTCAGTGTGGAGTGACAGTGAATGGGGGATGGAGGGGGTGGTGAGGGACTGTGGAGAGGAGTGTGTCAGTGTAGGGATGAGGTGTGGAGTGTCAGTGAATGGGGATTGAAGGGGGTGGTGAGGGACTGTGGAGAGGAGTGTGTCAGTGTAGGGATGAGGTGTGGAGTGACAGTGAATGGGGATTGAAGGGGGTGGTGAGGGACTGTGGAGAGGAGTGTGTCAGTGTAGGTTTGAGGTGTGGAGTGTCAGTGTAGAGTGACAGTGAATGGGGGATGAAGGGGGTGGTGAGGGACTGTGGAGAGGAGTGTGTCAGTGTAGGGATGAGGTGTGGAGTGTCAGTGTGGAGTGACAGTGAATGGGGGATGGATGGGGTGGTGAGGGACTGTGGCGAGGAGTGTGTCAGTGTAGGTGTGAGGTGTGGAGTGTCGGTGTAGAGTGACAGTGATTGGGGATTGAAGGGGGTGGTGAGGGACTGTGGAGAGGAGTGTGTCGGTGTAGGGATGAGGTGTGGAGTGTCAGTGTGGAGTGACAGTGAATGGGGGATGGAGGGGGTGGTGAGGGACTGTGGAGAGGAGTGTGTCGGTGTAGGGATGAGGTGTGGAGTGTCAGTGTGAAGTGACAGTGAATGGGGGATGGAGGGGTTGGTGAGGGACTGTGGAGAGGAGTGTGTCGGTGTAGGGATGAGGTGTGGAGTGTCAGTGTAGAGTGACAGTGAATGGGGATTGAAGGGGGTGGTGAGGGACTGTGGAGAGGAGTGTGTCGGTGTAGGGATGAGGTGTGGAGTGTCAGTGTGGAGTGACAGTGAATGGGGGATGAAGGGGGTGGTGAGGGACTGTGGAGAGGAGTGTGTCGGTGTAGGGATGAGGTGTGGAGTGTCAGTGTAGAGTGACAGTGAATGGGGATTGAAGGGGGTGGTGAGGGACTGTGGAGAGGAGTGTGTCAGTGTAGGGATGAGGTGTGGAGTGTCAGTGTGAAGTGACAGTGAATGGGGAGGATGGAGGGGGTGGTGAGGGACTGTGGGGAGGAGTGTGTCAGTGTAGGGATGAGGTGTGGAGTGTCAGTGTGAAGTGACAGTGAATGGGGAGGATGGAGGGGGTGGTGAGGGACTGTGGAGAGGAGTGTGTCAGTGTAGGGATGAGGTGTGGAGTGTCGGTGTAGAGTGACAGTGAATGGGGGATGGATGGGGTGGTGAGGGACTGTGGAGAGGAGTGTGTCAGTGTAGGTGTGAGGTGTGGAGTGTCGGTGTAGAGTGACAGTGAATGGGGGATGGATGGGGTGGTGAGGGACTGTGGAGAGGAGTGTGTCAGTGTAGGGATGAGGTGTGGAGTGTCAGTGTGAAGTGACAGTGAATGGGGATTGAAGGGGGTGGTGAGGGGCTGTGGAGAGGAGTGTGTCAGTGTAGGGATGAGGTGTGGAGTGTCGGTGTAGAGTGACAGTGAATGGGGAGGATGGAGGGGGTGGTGAGGGACTGTGGAGAGGAGTGTGTCAGTGTAGGGATGAGGTGTGGATTGTCAGTGAATGGGGGATGGATGGGGTGGTGAGGGACTGTGGGGAGGAGTGTGTCAGTGTAGGGATGAGGTGTGGAGTGTCAGTGTGGAGTGACAGTGAATGGGGGATGAGGGGGTGGTGAGGGACTGTGGAGAGGAGTGTGTCGGTGTAGGGATGAGGTGTGGAGTGTCGGTGTAGAGTGACAGTGATTGGGGATTGAAGGGGGTGGTGAGGGGCTGTGGAGAGGAGTGTGTCAGTGTAGGGATGAGGTGTGGATTGTCAGTGAATGGGGGATGGAGGGGTGGTGAGGGACTGTGGGGAGGAGTGTGTCAGTGTAGGGATGAGGTGTGGAGTGTCGGTGTAGAGTGACAGTGAATGGGGGATGAGGGGGTGGTGAGGGACTGTGGAGAGGAGTGTGTCGGTGTAGGGATGAGGTGTGGAGTGTCGGTGTAGAGTGACAGTGATTGGGGATTGAAGGGGGTGGTGAGGGACTGTGGAGAGGAGTGTGTCAGTGTAGGGATGAGGTGTGGAGTGTCGGTGTAGAGTGACAGTGATTGGGGATTGAAGGGGGTGGTGAGGGACTGTGGAGAGGAGTGTGTCAGTGTAGGGATGAGGTGTGGAGTGTCAGTGTAGAGTAACAGTGAATGGGGGATGGATGGGGTGGTGAGGGACTGTGGCGAGGAGTGTGTCAGTGTAGTTGTGAGGTGTGGAGTGTCAGTGTGAAGTGACAGTGAATGGGGATGGAGGGGGTGGTGAGGGGTTGTGGAGAGGTATGGCTGATGTGGATGTAGAAGAGGCTTCATTCAAGCCTCATCCGCTGAGGTGTCACATCCACAGGCAACACCTGGCCTGCAGAAGCTCCGGGGACAGTTGGGTGGGGAACAGTTGGCACTGATTTCTTCAAGCCAAAATTAAATTTTACCTCAGTGAGAAATATTTTGGGAATTACTTGACTTATTGCTTACTTGAGAGGAAAAAGTGACTTGGGGATCTTTATTTTCCAAAGCTCTCCTCCCTCAGGGGGTGGGGGGTTTCATGTGTCGTGTCTGGGTGTGTAACAAAGTAATTTGTGCAGATTAATTGACATGTTTCGTCAGTCACTCCATTACAACATCAAATGCACTATGAGAAAGCACCAATGTCTCTACTTCCTCAGGAGCCTAAGCAAATTTAGCGGTTCCCCTTTGATACGCGTGTATTTTTATCAATGCACCAGGGAGGCTTTCCTATCTGGACGCATCACGGTTTAGCGCAGCCGCTGCTCCGTCTGTGAACGCAAAGAGTTGTGAACACAGCTCAGCACATCATACAAGCCAGCCTCTCCTACATGGACTCTTTCTATTCTTCTCACTGAGTCACTAACCCAAAGACTGCACCCGCTCCACACTCTCTCTTCTCCCCTCTTCCATTGGGCAGGACATACAAAAGCCTAAAAGCATGTGCCACCAGACCCAAGGACGGTTTCTACCCCCTGCTCCACTATTGAACAATAGTTTCAGAAAATGGACACTTGCCTTCACGATTTGTCTGCCTGCTCTGCACTTCCTCTGGAACTGTTACACTTTATTCTACATTCTGTTATTACTTTACCTTGTTCTACCTCAGTGTACTGTGATTTGATCTGCATGAACAGTCTGGAAGACAAGGTTTTCACTGTATCTGTGTAGATGTGACAATAATAAATTAATTTATCAATCCAGGACGTCAGCAGGTAAACAAGATGACAGTTGATTTTATTAAAGCAATTCCTTTATGAAGGTAGAACGTAGCAGAGTACAGGCCCTTCTGCCCATGATGTTCTGCTGACCTTTCAACCTCATTGCTCCTCCTTTGTGATCTCTGCTGCTCTCTTATTCCAGCCTATTTCCCTCCCTTTCCAGTCCTGAAGAGGGGTCTCGGCCTGTAATGCCGACTGTGTATTCCTCTCCACAGACGCTGCTGAGCTCCTCCAGCATTTTGTGTGACTTGCTCTGGATTTCCCACATCTGCAGAATCTCTTGTGATTCTGATTTGCTGCTCCACTCGCTGCGAAGTCTCTTTGAGGTACGCCTACACAGAAGAAGTTCAAATCTTTTCTTTGGCGAGAGTCTAGTTAGACCGTCTCGATCTCCTCCCTGACTGTGGTCTCTGCAGCTCTCTTACGTTGGCTTCTTCCCGCCTCCTTTCCAGTCCTGGTGAACGGTCTCAGTCTGAAACGTCAACTGCTTATTCCCCTCCATGGATGTTGCCTGATCTGCTGAGTTCCCTTGCATTCCGTGTTCCGATCCAACCTTTCCATCCCACATAACCCTCCATTTTTCTATCATCCATGTGCCTATCTAAGAGCCTCTTAATTGTTCCTAATGTATCTGCCTCTGTCACCACTCCTGACAGTGTGTTCCATGCACCCAACACCCTCTGTTTAAATAGAGAGGGAACGTCAGCTCACACACCTATGTAACAGCTTTATAAAATCTGAAGTATTGCATACAGTTCTGGTCGCCACGTTAACCATATAACCATATAACAATTACAGCACAGAAACAGGCCATCTCGGCCCTTCTAGTCCGTGCCGAATGCTTACTCTCACCTAGTCCCACTGACCCGCACCCAGCCCATAACCCTCCATTCCTTTCCTGTCCATATACCTATCCAATTTTGCTTTAAATGACAATACCGAACCTGCCTACCGAACGTTATAGGAAAGATGTCGAGGCTTTGGTGAGGGTGCTGAAGAGGTCCAACAGAATGCTGCCTTGATTAGAGGGCATGAACTATATTCAGAGGTTGGACCAGCTTAGGTTGTTTACTCTGGAGCGGCAGAGGCTGAGGGGAGATCTGATAGAGGGTTATGAGAGGCATGAAATAGAGTAGACAGTTTCTTTTTCCCAGGATTGAAATTCTGAGAAATCCCTTTTCCCAGAGGACATGCATTTATGGTGAGAGGAGATCGCTTCAAAGGAGATTTGCGGGGCAAGTTTGTTTGGAAACTGGTGGGTGTGTGGAATGCTCTGCCTGGGGAGTTCATTGGTTCATTGTCCATTCAGAAATCTGATGGCAGAGGGTTCCTGAATCGTTGAGTGTGTGTCTTCAGGCTCTTGTACCTCCTCCCTGATGTTAGCAATGAGAAGAGGGTACGTCCTGGGTGATGGGGTCCTTAATGATGGACGCTGCCTTTTTGAGGCATCGCTCTTTGAAGATGTCCTGGATACTACGGAGGCGAGTGCCCATGATGGAAATGACTGAGGTCACAACTCTCTGCAGATTATTTCAATCCTGTGCAATGCCCCCCACCACCATTCTAGACAACAGTGCATACCAGCTAGAATGCCCTCCACGGATATCTGCAGAAATTTGCAAGTTTTTTTTGTGACAAACCAAATCTCCTCAAACTCCTAATAAAATATAGCTGCTGTCATGCCTTCTTTCTAACTGCATCGATATGTTGAGTCCAGGATAGATCCTCAGAGATATTGACACCCAGGAACTTGAAATTGCTCAATCCGCTTCTGACCCCTCTATGGACAGCAGCTTCCCCTCCACCGCCAGTTTTGTGAATGGTCCACAAACCCATCAGCACTGCCTCATTAATCCTTTAATCTTTGCCATATTGACCTATTGTTGCGATTTTTTATTTAAGATGGTTAGAGACACTGCCAGAGTGGACAGCCAGCACCTTTTTCACAGGTTGGCAATAGCTAATATGAGAGGGCATAATTTTAAGGTTAGTAGAGGATTGTATAACATAGAACACACAAAAATACAGTATAGGAACAGGCCCTTTTACAATGTTGTGGTGATCCAATTAAATTAGTAATCAAATGGCCAACTAAACTAATCACTTCTGCCCACACAATGTCCATATTCCTCCATTTTCCTCACATTCATGTGCCGAAATGCCTCATAAATATCCCTAATATATCCACCTCTACCACCACCCCAGATAGAGAATTCCACACACCCACCAGTTTCCAAAAACCTTACCCCTCACTGAGGCTGAGGGGTTTATAAGATTATGAGAGGTATAAGATAGAGTAGACAGTCTCTTCTTCCCAGGATTGAAAAAAGAAAAAAAATAGTGAGGTAGTGAATTCTTTTTCTTGGGCCTTTAGCTCCCAGTGGAGCATAGGTCCTCGATCACCTCTTGTCTCCATCATCCTAAGTCGATGGTATGGTTGGAGTTCATCAGTGTTTCTGTAATCCGTTGTCTCCACTGTACAGGGGATTGGCCGATACAGCTTCACCCAGCCCTGCTGGCTGGCCTTACCCATTTCCACCTCTCACGGCAGGGATGTCGACATGGGTTCATTGTCCATTCAGCAATCTCATGGCATTGGAGGGGGGGGGGGGGGGGGGGCTGCTGGGAGGAAGCTGTTCCTAAAGAATTTGAGTGCGTCTTCAGGTTCTTGTGCCTCCTCCCTGGTGGTAGCAGTGAGAAGACAGCATGTCCTGGGTGATGGGGGTCCTTAATGATGGATTTGAGGCATCAGCTTTTGAAGGTGCCCTGGATGCTGGAGAGACTGGCGCCCATGATGGAGTTAGCTGAGTTAGCAGTGGCCCACCATACCAGACGGTGACACCCCCTGTTCCAAGATTATCTGATTCCAGCTCCTCTCTAAACGTCCCACAGTCTCAGTAAAGCAGCCAGCCCTAGGAGGGAGCAGCACCTTAGCATAACGATACAGCAGCGCTAGGAAAGGGTTCCGTTTCTCCTGCTGTTCATCCTGCGGCTGCACAGGTTTCCTCCAGGTGCTCCAGTTGCCTCCCACGGTCCAAAGCCGTGTGGGTTAGCAGGTTAATTGGTCACATGGGCGCATCGGGTGGCACAGGCTCGCTGGGTAAGAAGGGCCAGTTACTGTGCTGTATCTTTAAATAAAATAATAATCACACACCCCAGACATTCTCTTTCCTCCCTCTCTCAGCAGGCAGAAGTTACAAAAGCCTGAAAGCAGGATCAAGGTCAGCTTCTACCCCACTGTCATCAAACTCTTAAACAGACCTCGACAAGATGCACTCTTGGTCTCAGAGTCTACGTCATTGCGATTTTGCACCTTATTGTCTGTCTGTACAGCTTTTATCTGTAGCTGTATTCTTTATTCTGCATCCTGCCACCATCAGGAAGGGGATACAGCAGCCTTTTGAAGACACACACTCAACAATTCAGGACCAGCTTCTTATCTCTACCATCCGATTTCTGAATGGACATTGAACCCATGAACACCACCTCACAGCATATGCCAGTGATGTTAAAACTGATTCTGTAATTGTCTTTCTGCCTCAATGCACGGTGTAGTGATCTTATCTGTATGAACAGTTTGCAAGAGAGGTTTTTCACTCTACCTTGGAACATGTGACAATAATAAGCTTTTTCCATTAGGGGTAGGGAACTCTAAGGATTTACAGAAGCCTGAGTGAAAAAATATCTCCCAACTTCAGTGCTAAACATTGGTTATATCTGGAGCCACACTGACAGCTGTATCCAAAGCTTTAGCTGCAGGGCATTAACGAGCAAGAGATTCTGCAGATGCTGGAAATAACCAGTAGTGTTCATGGTCTGTTTAGAAATCTGATGGCAGAGGAGAAGAAGCTGTTTCCAAATTAGTGAGCAAGACAAAGTGTTGAAGGAACTCAGCAGGGCAGGCAGCATCTATGGAGGGAAATGAACAGTCCTGAAGAAGGGTCTCGGCCCAAAGCGCCAACTGTTTATTCATTTCCATAGACACTGAGATCCCGCAGCAGTTTGTGTGTGTGGCAGCACGTTGCACTGTTTGGTTTCTGCACATGTGATAAGTGAATCTGAATCTGAAATCTTTATGCTGTAACCACACAACAGAATCCTTGCTGAATAAAAATGAAAGGATTAAGAATGTCATTGAGCGTTAGAGCAGTGGTTACGCGTGGAATACACAATCAGATGGCATGAGTTGGCCAAAGTTCAAAGAATCACAAGTAATAAACCAGCCTGCTGCAGGAGCTCAGCAGGTCAAGCAGCAACTGTGAGAGCAGTGGAACTACTGACCCATATAACATATAACAATCACAGCACGGAAACGGGCCATTCCGGCCCTCCTAGTCCGTGCTGAACTCTTAATCTCACCTAGTCCCACCTACCCACACTCAGCCCATAACCCTCCATTCCTTTCCTGTCCATATACCTATCCAATTTTACCTTAAATGACACAACTGAACTGGCCTCTACTACTTCTACAGGAAGCTCATTCCACACAGCTATCACTCTCTGAGTAAAGAAATACCCCCTCGTGTTTCCCTTAAACTTTTGCCCCCTAACTCTCAAATCATGTCCTCTCGTTTGAATCTCCCCTACTCTCAATGGAAACAGCCTATTCACGTCAACTCTATCTATCCCTCTCAACATTTTAAATACCTCGATCAAATCCCCCCTCAACCTTCTACGCTCCAATGAATAGAGACCTAACTTGTTCAACCTTTCTCTGTAACTTAAGTGCTGAAACCCAGGTAACATCCTAGTAAATCGTCTCTGCACTCTCTCTAATTTATTGATATCTTTCCTATAATTCGGTGACCAGAACTGTACACAATATTCCAAATTTGGCCTTACCAATGCCTTGTACAATTTTAACATTACATCCCCCCCTCTGCATTATTCTTTTCCCCTCCTCAGACGTTGCTCAACACACCAAATTCATCGAGCAGGTTGTTCTATGCACCAGCTTCCATGAATACATATAAATGTAGGCGAATAAAGTTGATTGCTTGAGCCTTGATCCTTGATTCTGAATCCCCGAGCCCATGTCTCAAATCAAGCTGGTTAGTCAGTCAATTTGCCAAATCAATTGCAACCTGTAACCCCATCCGCATTTACCCAGACACCCCGATTCCCTGAACCCTGACGCCATATTACACACACTCCGAGGTCTCTTTTTACCACAACGTATGGTCTCAGTCGACTATGGCTGAACCAAAGATTGGTATCTCAAACACACTCACACAGCTAGGAGCCTTTAATTGCCTGCAACCCTGTGAGGTATCCTGCCTACTAAGCCAATTGTAGGGGTGTCTTGAGCCTTTCATGAATCCCACCCCTGGTAGCCGGGAAATTTTAATTCAAGGTTGTAAATAATTCTGGAATGAAATCTGTCTCTGTAGCTCTAACCATTGCCAGAAAACTGCCAGACTATTGCAGCAACACAGGGTATCTGCTGTCCTTAACTATTCCAGACTTCTGGTGACTAGGTAAAGATGTGCAAGAGCAGACAGTGTCCACGTGATCATTAACACTACCCTTTCTCTGTGCAACACACACAGCAGGAACTCCACAGGTCAGACAGCATCTATGGAGGGGAATAGACTGTTGACAGTTCGGGCTGAGACCCTTCATCAGGACTGGAGAGGAAGGGGGAAGAAGCCAGAATAAGAAGATGGGGGTAGGGGTGGGGAACAAGCTGAGGGACGATAGGTGAAGCCAGGAAAGGTAGGGGAGGTGAAGTGAGAAGCTGGAGGCGATAAGTGGGCCTAATTAGTAAAGGCCTAATTGAAGAAGGAATCTGATCGGAGAGGACAGAGGGTCCTGGGAGAAGGGGAAGAAGGAGAGGCAACAGAGGCAGGTGAGAAGAGAAGGGATGAAAGGGGAGCCAGAAAGAGTTCCGTCCAACTCCAGGACAGGCTGCCTCCAGCCTCTGACCCTGGACTCTCATACTCACCGAAATCAGGACTCCAACCTCCAGTCCCCGGCCCAGGCTTGCACTCACTAAACCTCTGACCCCCAGGGGTGCTGTTGGAGCAAACTGAAAGGTCACACAGAGTTGATGATCAAAATAACAGGCGATTTATTAAAAGTCTGGTGCCCACCAGTCAGTGCTGGTCTATCTGAGCATGAAGTTGTTAGAGCTTTTACGTTCTCAGTTATCGTGAGTTGGCATGGTAGTGTAGCTGTTAGTGCATTGCCTTACAGTGCCAGTGACCCGGGTTCAACTCCATCAGCGTCAGTCGATCTCTACCATTCCTTTGGATTCCAAAAGACCATAAGGTATAGGAGCAGAATTAGGCCATTTCGCCCATCGAAAATTTCATCATGGCTGATCCAATTTTCCTCACAGCCCCAATTTCCTGCCTTCCCCCACCCTGTATCCCTTAATGCCCTGACCAGTCAAAGATCTATCACTTCTGCCTTAATTATACATAAAGGCTCGACCTCCACAGCCGCCTGTGGCAATGAATTCCACAGATTCACCACTCCCTGGCTAAATAAATTCCTCCTCATCTCCATTCTAAAAGGACTCCCCTCTATTCTGAGGCTCTGTCCTCTGGTCTTAGACTCTCCCACCGTAGGAAACATCCTCTCCACATCCACTCCGTCAAGGCCTTTCACCATTTGATAGGTTTCAATGAGGTCACCCCTCATTCTTCTGAATTCTAGTGAATACAGATCCAGAACAACCGAACGCTCTTCATATGACAAACCATTTATTCAATCCTGTGAACCACGCTTGAGCCCTCTCCAGTTTCAGCACAACTTTCCTAAGATAGAGGCCCAAACCTGCTCACAACACTCCCTAGTGAGGCCTCACCAGTATCGGACACCAACAGAATCAACAAACTCATTCATAAGGCCAGTGATGTTGTGGGGGTGCATCTGAACTCTCCGACGGTGGTGTCTGAAAAGAGGATGCTGTCCAAGTTGCATGCCATCTTGGACAATGTCTCCCATCCACTCCATAATGTACTGGTTAGGCACAGGAGTACGTTCAGCCAGAGACTCATTCCATCAAGATGCAACACTGAGCGTCATGGGAAGTCATTCCTGCCTGTGGCCAAAAAAACTTTACAACTCCTCCCTCGGAGGGTCAGACACCCTGAGCCAATAGGCTGGTCCTGGACTAATTCCCACTTGGCATTATTTACTTAGTATTATTTAATTATTTATGGTTTTATATTTCTTCACTATCCTTGGTTGGTGCGACTGTAATGAAACCCAATTTCCCTCAGGATCAATAAAGTATGTCTGTCTGTCTGTCTGTCTGTAAAGTCTCAACATTACATCCTTGCTTTTAAATCTTTGGCTGCATGGAGAGGAGGAGTCTGCTGTGTGGGAAACAGCTTGCTCTCCACATCAAACTACCTTGGCTGTGTATGTATAGACAGTTGGGATGCGACATTCCTTGTGCAGGAAGGCACAGAGTCGACTATACTTCCTTAGAAGGTTGGCGTCATTCAATGTCTGTAGTGAGATGCTGAAGATGTTCTATAGGTCAGTTGTGGAGAGCGCCCTCTTCTTTGTGGTGGCGTGTTGGGGAGGAAGCATTAAGAAGAGGGACGCCTCACGTCTTAATAAGCTGGTAAGGAAGGCGGGCTCTGTCGTGGGCAAAGTGCTGGAGAGTTTAACATCGGTAGCTGAGCGAAGGGCGCTGAGTAGGCTACGGTCAATTATGGAAAACTCTGAACATCCTCTACATAGCGCCATCCAGAGACAGAGAAGCAGTTTCAGCGACAGGTTACTATCGATGCAATGCTCCTCAGACAGGATGTAGAGGTCAATACTCCCCAATGCCATTAGGCTTTACAATTCAACTGCCAGGACTTAAGAACTTTTTTTTTAAAGCTATTATTAATGCTTTTTGAGATAGTGATTTAGATGCATATCATATTTTTTTACTGAGTTAAGTATTGTATGTAATTAGTTTTGCTACAACAAGTGTATGGGACATTGGAAAAAAAGTTGAATTTCCCCATGGGGATGAATAAAGTATCTATCTATCTATCTATCTATCATTAATGGTCAACCCTGACCAAGGAAGGACTTGCAGGTTGAGCGAGCATTTAACTCCTCATCTCTAACCTCCCTTGAGAAGGTGGTGGTGAGCTGCCTCCTTGTGCTGTTGTGGTCCTTCAGGTGTGAGAACACCCACAGTGATATTAGGAAGAGCTTTCCAGGATTTTGACCCAACACTGATAAAAGATCGTCAATGTACTCAGTGGCCACTTTATTAGGTATACCTGTATGCCTCATTAATGCAAAAGTCTAACCAGCTAATCGTGTGTCAGCAACTCAATACATAAAAGCATGCAGACATGGTCTAGAGGTTCAGCTGTTGTTCAGACCAAACATCAAAATGGGGAAGAAATGTGACCTAAGTGACTTTGACAGTGGAATGATTAGTGCCAGATGGGGTGGTTTGAGTATCTCAGAAACAGCTGATCTTTTTTCTTGGTTCTCTTTTGGCAGTACTTACTTTAATTTATATAGAGATTTCTTTTTGTAATTTATAGTTTTTAATATTATTATGCTTTGCACTGTACTGCTGCTGCAAAACAAGAAATTTCCTGGCATATGCCACAGACATTCAACCTGAATCTGATACATAGAATGGTGCAAAACCATTCAGTGAGTGGCAGTTCTCTCATTGTAGAGAGAGGTCAGAGGGGAATGGCCAGACTGGTTCGAGATGAGTCAAATAACCATGTGCTCTGCAAAGGTGTGTAGAAGAGCTTCTCTGAATGCACAACCCGTCGGACCTTGATAGGATAGAAGTGGCTAGACTGCAGCGGCAGAAGACTACAAACATACACTCAATGGCTACTTCTACTAGCACAGGAGGTAACCAATAGAGTGGCCACTGAGTGTATTTCCAAGTCAGGATGATATGTGGGTTGGAAGGTGACCTCCAGGTAGTGACCCCATGCTTCTTTCTGCCTTTGTTCTTCTAGCTGGTGTAGGTTGTTGTTTGGAAAGTGCTGTCTAAGGAGCCTTGATGGTGATTGGAGGAAAGTGTTGGGCAATGTCAGAAATAATTGTTTTAAACAGAGAGTGGTGACTGCACCGATCACCTGGCCAGGGGTGGTGGTAGAGACCGGAGAGGCCTTCGTTAGTTGGGGTCAGCCATGGATGTTACATTCCAGCTGTCCACATGATACACAAGCCAGGGCAGTACAATATGGAGAGCCAGCTGTTGCCCCTGCGATAACTTCCCCTCTCCATGCACCTGACGAACCCAAAGCAACAGAAACAGCAGAGACCGATGAAGTTTGTTACCAGCAGCATCTCAAGAGTTGCAAGTCAGCGTTGAACCCAACGCACGATGGCCTTCAAGACTCCAGTTCTGTAACCTTCCTCAGGTTTTACTCTTGAAGTCTTCTCCATGAGTGGTACGGCAGCAAAGTGGCAGAGGTTTGAGATCAGAGCTTTCCTTCTCCTAGATGAGCTGCCGTCTCCTGGATTATATATGAGGCAAAAGCCACTTTTTTTTTTTTTTAAATTTTATTTAATTGCATTTTTAAATGATTACAAGTGTAGAAAAAAAAGTATGTGACCCTTCCCCCCTCCCCTTAATCCCTCCCCCCTAACTTCCCTATATAAAAAACATGGATGATCAAAAAATGGAAGGTCTTGTGGGAGGGAAGGGTTAAATTCAAAGTTCAAAGTAAATTTTATTATCAAAGTACATTCATGTCACCACATACAACTCTGAGATTCATTTTCCTGTGAGCATTCTTAACAAATCTATAGAATAGTAACTATAACAGGATCAATGAAAGATCAACCAGAGTGCAGAAGACAACAAACTGTACAAATGCAAATATAAATAAATAGCAATAAACAATGCGAACATGAGATAATGAGAGAAAGAGTCCTTAAAGTGAGATAATTGGTTAGGGGAACATTTCAATGGTGAGACAGGTGAGTGTGGTTATCCCCTTATTCAAGAGCCTAGCGGTTGAGGGGTAGTAACTGTTCCCAAACGTGGTGGTGTGGGCTCTGAGGCTCTTGTATCTTCTACCTGATGGCAGCAGAGAGAGGAGAACGTTACCTGGGTGGTGAGGATCTTTGATGATGGATGCTGCTTTCCTACAGCAGCATTTCATGTAGATGTGCTCCATGGTTGGGAGGGCTTTACCCGTGATGTGCTAGGCCGAATCCACTACCTTTTGTAGGAGGAGTTTTCTTTTGTAGGATAATCCTTGAGGCAGAACCCCTGTGGGCTAAAGGATCTGTACTGTTCTGTGATGACTTGCTGCTGTGTACCTAGCAGATGGAATGAGCTGTGTACAGTTGGGGGAGTGAGGAACAGCAGTAGATGGGACTGTATGTTGTTGAACATCCTGACTGTTGTTGAAACCTGCACTCATCCAGACAAGTGAAGGGTATCCCATCATACTTCTGATCAGTAGATCATTCTGCCCATCGAGTCTGCTCTCCCATTCTACCATGGCTAATTCATTAATGCTCTCAACCCCATTCTCCTGCCTTTCTCCCTGTAACCATTCACACCCCGACTAATCAAAAATCTATTAAACTTACCCAATGATTTGGCCTCCACAGCTGTCTGTGGAAAAGAATGACTTACTTTCCCCAAGCAGTAAGGCTGATCAACGCCTCCCCGAGTCCTGAGGGAGTTACTGAAGAGATAACGGATGCATTGGTCATGATCTTTCAAGAATCACTAGCTTCTGGCAAGGTCCTGGAGGACTGGAGGATTGCAAACGTCACTCCACTCTTACAGAAAGGAAGAAGGCAAAAGAAGGCCAGTTAACCTAACTTCAGTGGTTGGGAAAGTGTGGGAGTCTATTATTAAGGAAGAGGTTTCGGGGTACTTGGAGAGTAATGATAAAATAAATCGAAGTCAGTACAATTTCTGTGAAGGGAAATACTACCTGGCAAATCTGCTAGAGATCTTCGAGGAAGTAACAAGCAGGGTGGACAAAGGAGAGGCAGTGGATGTCATTTACTCTGATTTTCAGAAGGCGTTTGATAAGGTGCCACATATGGAGTTGCTAAACAAGACAAAATCCTATGGCGCTACTGGTATGGACAGACGAATGGCTGACAGGCAGGAGGCACTGAGTGGGAATAAAAGGGGCCTTTTCTGGGTGGCTGCCAGTGATTAGTGGTGTTCCTCAGGGGTCAGTGATAGAAATGCTGCTTTTCACATTGTTTGTCAATGATTTAGATAACAGAATTGATGACTTTGTGACAAAGTTTGCGGATGATACGAAGATAGGTGGAGGGGTAGGTAGTGCTGAAGAAGCGATGCAATTGCAGCAGGACTTAAACAAATTGGAAAAATGGACAGATGAAGAAGTGGCAGATGGAATACAGTGTTGGGAAATGTATGATAATGCATTTTGGTAAAAGGAACAATAGTGTGGACTTTTTTCTAAATAGGGAGAAGGTTCAAACTTCAGAGGTGCAAAAGAATTTAGGAGTTCTCGTGCAAGACTCC
The DNA here is from genome assembly GCF_048418815.1 of Hemitrygon akajei. Taxonomy (NCBI): domain Eukaryota; kingdom Metazoa; phylum Chordata; class Chondrichthyes; order Myliobatiformes; family Dasyatidae; genus Hemitrygon; species Hemitrygon akajei. The sequence goes on from NC_133152.1 coordinate 46,292,537, forward strand.
CAGAAGGTTAATTTACAGGTTGAGACTGTGGTGAAGAAGGCAAATGCAATGTTACCACTTATTTCAAGGGGAGTAGAATATAAAAGCAAGGAGATAATGCAGAGCCTTTATAAGACACTAATTAGGCCACACTTAGAGTGTTGTCTACAGTCTTGGACCCCATATCTCAGAAAGGATGATTCCAGGAATGAGGAAATGAAGGGGTTAACATATGAAGAGAGTTTGGCAGTTTTGGGCCTGCACTCACTGGAATGCAGGGGAATCACATTGAAACCTGCCAAATGCTGAAAGGACTAGATAGGGTGGATGTGGAGACCATGTTTCCTATGGTGGGGGTATCCAGAACTTGAGGGCACAGCCTCAGAATTGAGGTGGTCCTTTAGTACAGAGGTAAGGAGGAAGTTTTTAGTCTGAGGGTAGTAAATCAGTGGAATGCTCTGCCACAGACTGCGGTGGAGGCCAAGTCCGTGCATATATTTAAGGTGGAAGTTGATCGTTTCCTGATTGATCAGGACATCGAGGATATGGCGAGAAGGCAGGTGTATGGGGTTGAGTGGGATCCGGGATCAACCATGATGAAATGGCAGAGCAGACTCGATGGGCTGAATGGCCTAAATCTGCTCCTATGACTTATGATCTTAAGGTTTTAAACCAGGCACTTGAATTTCTGTCACAAACTTCAACATAGAAACATAGAAAGCCTACAGCACAATACAGGCCCTTCAGCCCACAATGCTGTGCCGAACATGTCCCTACCTTAGGAATTACCTAGGGTTACACATAGCCCTCTATTTTACTAAGCTCCATGTACCTATCCAAAAGTCTCTTAAAAGACCCTATCGTATCCGCCTCCACCACCGTCATTGGCAGCCTATACCACGCACTCAACTCTCTCTGCATAAAAAACTTATCCCTGACATCTCCTCTGTACCTACTTCTAAGCACCTTAAAACTGTGCCCTCTCGTGCTAGCCATTTCAGTTCTGGGAAAAAGCCTCTGACTATCCAAATGATCAATGCCTCTCATCATCTTACACACCTCTATCAGGTCACCTCTCATCCACCACCGCTAAGGAGAAAAGGCCGAGTTCACTCAACCTATTCTCATAAGGCATTCTCCCCAATCCAGGCAACATCCTTGTAAATCTCCTCTGCATCCTTTCTATGGTTTCCACATCCTTCCTGTAGTGAGGCAACCAGAACTGAGCACAGTACTCCAAGTGGGGTCTGACCAGGGTCCGATATAGCTGCAACATTACCTCTCGGCTCCGAAACTCAATCCCACGATTGATGAATGCCAATGCACCATCTACCTTCTTAACCACAGAGTCAACCTGCGCAGCTGCTTTGAGCATCCTATGGACTTGGACACCAAGATCCCTCTGATCCTCCACACTGCCAAGAGTCTTACCATTAATGCTATATTCTGCCATTATATTTTACCTATCAAAATGAACCACTTCACACTTATCTGGGTTGAACTCCACCTGCCACTTCTCAGCCATGATTTTGCATCCTATCAATGTCCCGCTGTAACCTCAGACAGCACTCCACACTATCCACAACACCCCCAACCTTTGTGTCATCAGCAAATTTACTAACCCATCCCTCCACTTCCTCATCCGGGTCATTTATAAAAATCATGAACAGTAGGGGTCCCAGAATAGATCCCCAAGGCACACCACTGGTCACTGACCTCCATGCAGAATATGACCCATCTACAACCACTCTTTGCCTTCTGTGGGCAAGCCAGTTCTGGATCCACAAAGCAATGTCCCCTTGGATCCCCTGCCTCCTTACTTTCTCAATAAGCCTTGCATAGGGTACCTTTTCAAATACCTTGCTGAAATCCATATACACTACATCCACTGCTCTACCTTCATCAATGTGTTTAGTCACATCCTCAAAAAATTCAAACAGGCTCATAAGTCATGAATTGCCTTTACAAAGCCATGCTGACTATTCCTAATCATATTATACCTCTCCAAATGTTCATAAATCCTGCCTCTCAGGATCTTCTCCATCAACTTACCAATCATTGAAGTAAGACTCACTGGTCTATAATTTCCTGGGCTATCTCTACTCCCTTTCTTGAATAAGGAAATAACATCCGCAATCCTCCAGTCCTCCAGATCCTCTCCCATCCCCATTGATGATGCAAAGATCATCACCAGAGGCTCAGCAATTACCTATCTCACCTCCTACAGTAACCTGGGGTACATCTCGTCTGGTCCTGGTGACTTATCCAACTTGATGCTTTCCAAAAGCTCCAGCATCTCCTCTTTCTTAATATCTACATGCTCAAGCTTTTCAGTCCGCTGTAAGTCATCCCTACAGTCGCCAAGATCCTTTTCTGTAGTGAATACTGAAGCAAAGTATTCATTAAGTACCTCTGCTATATCCTCCAGTTCCATACACACTTTTCCACTGTCGCACTTGGTTGGTCATATTCTCTCACATCTTATCCTCTTGCTCTTCACATACTTGTAGAATGCCTTGGGGTTTTCCTTAATCCTGTTTGCCAAGGCCTTTTCATGGCCCCTTCTGGCTCTTCTAATTTCATTCCTAAGCTCCTTCCAGATAGCCTTATAATCTTCAAGATCTCTAGTGTTACCTAGTTCTTTTTTAACCCTTTCGTAAGCTTTTCTTCTTGACAAGATCTACAACAGCCTTTGTTCACCACAGTTCCTGTACCCTACCATCCTTTCCCTGTCTCATTGGAACGTACCTATGCAGAACTCCACACAAATATCCGCTGAGCATTTGCCACATTTCTTTGTTACATTTCCCTGAGGATGTCCCAATTCATGCTTCCAAGTTCCTACCTGATAGCCTCATATTTCACCTTACTCCAATTAAATGCTTTCCTAACTTATCTGTTCCTATCGCTCTCCAATGCTATGGTAAAGGATATAGAATTGTGATCGCTATTTCCAAAATGCTCTCCCACTGAGAGATCTGACACCTGACCAGGTTCATTTCTCAATACCAGATCAAGTACAGCCTCTCCTTTTGTAGGCTTATCTACATAATGTGTCAAGAAACCTTCCTGTACATGCCGAACAAACTCCACCCCATCGAAACCCCTCACTATAGGGAGATGCCAATTGATATTTGGGAAATTGAAAATGTCCCTCCACGACAACCCTGTCATTATTACACCTTTCCAGAATCTGTCTCCCTATCTGCTCTATTCTTGTTAAAGAACATCTTGTTCTATTAATTCTGTTTCTATGTCTTATGATTAATGAAAACAGAATGTCTTGTATGCTATTTATAAATCATGTATATACCAGTTTTGTCATGTTTTATCTGATACCCATCTCTTTTCACTTCAGGCTGTGACTAACACCCACAGTCATTGTTATAGTGCAAAAGTGTTACAATTTTCAGTTTATCAGTCTGTCCAATGAGATTACCAATTGTAGCAGATACCACTCAAAAATCAACGTATTGAGTACAGGAGAGAGGCTGCTATGTTGAAGACATTGGTGAGGCATAATTTGAAGTATCGTGTGTAGTTTTGATCACCTACCTACAGGAAACATGTCCATACGATCAAAAGAATGCAGAGAAAATCTACAAGAATTTTGTCCGGACTCAAGGACCTGAGTTATTTGAAAAGGTTGAACAGGTTAATACTTTATTCCATGGAGCGTAGGAGAATGAGATGAGACTTGGTAGAGGTATATAAACCTATGAGAGGTATAGATAGGGTAAATGCAAGCAAGCTCTCTTCCACTGAGGTTGGGAGTTACTAGAACTAGAGGTCATGGTTTAAGGGTGAAAGGTGAAGTGTTTAAGGGGAACATGAGGAGGAACCTCTTCGCTCAGAGGGTGATGAGAGCGTGGAACGCCTCCCAGAGGAAGTGGTGAATGCGGGTTCGATTTCAAAGTTTGGATAGGTACATGGATGGGAGGGGTATGGAGGGCTATGGCCCGGGTGCAGGTAGATGGGACTAGACAGATAAATAGTTCAGCACTGAGCAGATGGGCCACAGGGGCTGTTTCTGTGCTGTAGCTTTCTATGCTGATAAGTGGTTAATGCCCCTGTTTTACACTCCTGAGGGAAGGCACCTTCTGGTCTAACATCTAATTATCAGACAATGGCTGTCACTGATGGCTGTCAGTCTCCTGTTTCAATTGAGACATCATCCTGGTTTTGACAGTCTATGCAAGATGCCACGGTTTCTGTTTTCACTGCTCCTAGGCTCGAAGGGTGGAGTTCCCCCTTCGGCTTTCCTCCGCACTGGCACCTAAAGATTTTTCTTTTGTTCAAAATCACATCAGCAAGTAGAAAAGGAGTTGTTGATCTTTCAGTTTTATTGGGACTCAGGTGGGCGTTTCATGTTCAGTGTCAATCTCCAGTCCTGAGTTTACATCCTAAGCATATTTTTAGCCTGACTCTAGATATATATTCAGAACATCCTTATTCTATTGAACAAAAACAGAAGACCTTGGAACAGGAAAAACTTGTCCTTGTTCAGACAATAGAAGCTGCAATTCATTACTCCAATTGTCTCTGTATTGGTGAGTTAGATGTTAACCTTATCAAAGTCAAAGTCAATTTGTTTATCAAAGAATATATATGTCACCATAAAGCACTCTAAGATTCATTTTCTTGCAGACATTCACAGGAAAATAAGGAAATAAATATAAATAAATATAATTGAATTTACGCAAACCTACACATAGATGAGGACTGAGATAGAACCAAAGTCCAAAAGAAGACAAACTGTGCAGATAAATGAAAACAAATCATGCTGATGTTAAGATACATCCTAGGCTGCTTTGGAACTCATCATCAGTGATGTAACCTGGGGTCATCGGGCGTTTTGCATCGTTCAACATCAGACACCCTCGCCCAGACATCCCAACCGGGACTGAGAACATAAAATGTAAGATTAAATAAATTAAAGTAAAATAATAAAAAAACATGAGTTGCAGAGACCTTGACAGTAAGTCTGTCCATTGTGGACTCAGTTCAGTGTTGAGGTGAGTGAAGTTATCCACGCTGGTACAAGAACCTGATGGTTGATGGTAATAACTGTTCCTGAACCTGGTGGTGTGGGACCTGAGGCTCCTGTACCTCCTGTCCGATGGTAGTAATGAGAAGAGAGCGTGGCCTGGATGGTGTGGGTCCTTCATGATGGATGCTGCTATCATGAGTCAGTATGCTGTAGATGCATTCACTGGTGGTGAGGATTTGCCGTCAATTGTCCATTTCCTTCCATAAGTGCTGCCTGACCTGCTGAGTTCCACCAGCTTTATGCGTGCGGTTGAAGTTGTGTCCACATATGCACGATAGCTGGAAAATGCACTGTGGTTACAGCCACAGGATACCCAACCCAAACAGCTTCATGAACCTGCAAACCCTTCGCCTGTAAAGTGCGAGGGTGATGGGTGCTGGGGAACATCACCAGCGGACCTTTCCCCAATATCTGCACTTCAACGTTCAAAGTAAATTTATTATCAAAGTACATATATGCCACCATATACAACCATGAGATTCATTTTCTTGCGGGTATTCACAGTAGAACGAGGAAATATAATAGAATCAATTAAAAACTACGCACAAAGACTGACAAGTAACCATTGTGCCAAAGAAAACAAACTGTGCAAACTAAAAGAAATAATACTGCTACTGAGCTACACGCAAGATTGCGCTGGGACTCATCATCAGTGATGTCACCTGGGGTCATCAGGTGTTTCCGGTCTTTTAACATCAGACACCCTTGCCCAGGCGACCTAGCTGGAGTTGAGAACGTTAAAAAAACAAATTTTTTTTAAAAACATGATTTGTAGAGTCGTAGAAAGTGAGTTGATAGGTTGTAGAGACAGTTCAGCGATGAGGTGAATGAATGAAGTTATCCACACTGGTTCAGGAGCCTGAAGGTTGAGGGGTAGTAACTGTTACTGTACCTGGTGGTGTGAGTCCTGAGGCTCCTCTACCTTCCTCCTGATGGCAGCAGCGAGAAGAGAGCATGTCCTGGGTGGTGGAGGTCCCTGGTGGTGGAGGTCCCTGGTGGTGGAGGTCCCTGGTGGTGGAGGCAGCTCTCCTTGTAGATGTACTCAATGGTGGAGAAGGCTTTGGCTGTGGTTGTCTGACTTGTGCCCACCACTTTCTGCAGGCGTGTGCATTCCTGAGCCTTGTTATTTCCCAGTGAGCCTGGAGACATTATCAACCAGACTAACTAATGTGGCAACTTTCCTTCCTTGAAGGACGTTGGTGAATCGAATGGGCTTTTAAACACTGTGTTTACCATTACCGAGGATTCTTTCTTTAATTATTTTGTTGCTTGGATTTGAGCTTGCATCAGTTTTTTACACTCAGAGTGGTGGGTCCCTGGAATGGTGGTAGAGGCTGACACGTGAATGTGAGGAAAGTGGAGGGATAAGGACATTGTGTAGGCAGAGGGGATTAGTTTCATTGGTCATTAGATTACTAATTTAACCCGTCTGGCACAACATTGTGAACCAAAGGGCCCGTTCTTGCACTGCGCTGATCAACATTCTACCTCTGGATCACAAGCCAGAATTCTGGAGATTAGTCTAATGGGTTAACCCTTAGCCTGCTGTCCTCTGAGACAAAGATTGAGCACAAGGAGTTCAAGCGAAGCAAAAATCAAAATCCAGGAAGGAGATTAATTTTGTTCTGCAAATATTCTGAGATGAAATTCGCAGAGACGAATAAAATATTTGCAAGGGAATTGCAAAGTAGGCAATTGTGAGAGTGTCAGGGAAAGAAGAAGGGTGTGGCGAAAGTGATCATGATAGACGTGCGGTTGCTGGAGTGGTGTGGTAGGGGAAGGAGAGCCACGAGGCTGAGCAGCAGTAAGAAAGGTCTAGGCCTGGAGATGGAGATGTTACTTAGCGGGGAAGGGAAGCCATGAGGCCCAGTGGCAGTGAGAAAGGCCTCAGCCTGGAGATAGAGGTGCTATACTAGTGGGGAAGGAGAGCCATGAAGCTCAGTATCAGTAAGAAAGGCCTCAGCCTGAAGATGGAGACAATATAGTAATGGGGAAGGGAAGCTATGAGGCTCAGCAGCAGTGAGAAAGATCTTGGCTTGGAGACAGAGGCAGGATAATGGTGGGGGAACAGGATTATGGGCCCAACATGACTTTGGCAGAAACTGGCTTCAGAAAGAGCAGGTATGAGCATAATAAAATGGATGGCATTTGATTGTTTGTACAACAATACTCCATTTTGGAGTCATAGTGATACACAGCAGGAAGGTAGTCCTGACATCCCACCAAGTCCATGCACAGCATCAGGCACTCACATTTACACAAATCTACCTGAAGCCACTTTATCCGAGATTCAAGATTCAGATTTACTATCAGATAAAGGTGGTGGGAGAGGGAGGGTGAATGAAGTGAGACGCCAACCCACACTCCCCATCTCCTGGTTTCACCTATCACCTGACATCTTGTGTCCTTCGCCCTTCCTCTATCTTCTTCTTCTGTCATCTTCCCCCTTCCTTTCCAGCCCCGATGAAGCGTCTCAGCCCAAGATGTTTATCCCCTATAGGTGCTGCCTGATCTGCTGAGTTCCTCCAGCAATTTGTGCTTGCTGCTCTGGATTTCCAGCATCTGCAAATGCTTCCTGTGTGTACAGGAAGGATGTGGCAGTTTTGGAGAGGGTGCAGAAGAGGTTCACCAGGGTGGTGCCTAAGTTAGAGAGTATTGGCTATAAGGAGAGGTTGGACAAATTTGGATTATTTTCTCTGGATTGTGCGAGGCTAAAGGCAGACCTGATAAACATAGAACATAAAATAGTACAGTACATTACAGGCCCTTCAGCCCACAATGTTGTGTCAACCCTCAAACCCTGCCTCCCATATAACCCCCCACCTTAAATTCCTCCATATACCTGTCTAATAGTCTCCTAAACTTCACTAGTGTATCTGCCTCCACAACTGACTCAGGCAGTGCATTCCACGCACCAACCGCTCTCTGAGTGAAAAACCTTCCTCTAATATCCCCCTTGAACTTCCCTCCCCTTACCTTAAAGCCATGTCCTCTTGTACTGAGCAGTGGTGCCCTGGGGAAGAGGCGCTGGCTATCCACTCTGTCTATTCCTCTTAATATCTTGTACACCTTTATCATGTCACCTCTCATCCTCCTTCTCTCCAAAGAGTAAAGCCCTAGCTCCCTTAATCTCTGATCATAATCCATACTCTCTAAACCAGGCAGCATCCTGGTAAACCTCCTCTGTACCCTTTCCAATACTTCCACATCCTTCCTATAGTGAGGCGACCAGAACTGGACACAGTACTCCAAGTGTGGCCTAACTAGAGATTTATAGAGCTGCATCATTACATCGCGTCTCTTAAACTCTATCCCTCGACTTATGAAAGCTAACACTCCATAAGCTTTCTTAACTACCCTATCTACCTGTAAAGCAACTTTCAGGGATCTATGGACATGTACCTCCAGATCCCTCTGCTTTTCCACACTACCAAGTATCCTGCCATTTACTTTGTACTCTGCCTTGGAGTTTGTCCTTCCAAAGTGTACCACCTCACATTTCTCCAGGTTGAACTCCATCTGCCACTTCTCAGCCCACTTCTGCATCCTATCAATGTCTCTCTGCAATCTTCGACAATCCTCTACACTATCTACAACACCACCAACCTTTGTGTCATCTCAAACTTGCCAACCCACCCTTCTATCCCCACATCCTGGTCGTTAATAAAAATCACGAGAAGTAGAGGTCCCAGAACAGATCCTTGTGGGACACCACTAGTCACAACCCTCCAATCTGAATGTACTCCCTCCACCACGACCCTCTGCCTTCTGCAGGCAAGCCAATTCTGAATCCACCTGACCAAACTTCCCTGGATCCCATGCCTTCTGACTTTCTGAATAAGCCTACCATGTGGAACCTTGTCAAATGCCTTACTAAAATCCATGTAGATCACATCCACTGCACTATCCTCATCTATATGCCTCGTCACCTCCTCAAAGAACTCTATCAGGCTTGTTAGGCACGATCTGCCCTTCACAAAGCCATGCTGACTGTCCCTGATCAGACCATGATTCTCTAAATGCCCATAGATCCTATCTCTAAGAATCTTTTCCAACAGCTTTCCCACCACAGACGTAAGGCTCACTGGTCTATAATTACCTGGACTATCCCTACTACCTTTTTTGAACAAGGGGACAACATTCACCTCCCTCCAATCCTCTGGTACCATTCCCATGGACAACGAGGACATAAAGATCCTAGCCAAAGGTTCAGCAATCTCTTCCCTTGCCTTGTGGAGCAGCCTGGGGAATATTCCGTCAGGCCCCGGGGACTTAACTGTCCTAATGTATTTTAACAACTCCAACACCTCCTCTCCCTTAATATCAACATGCTCCAGAATATCAACCTCACTCATATTGTCCTCACCATCATCAAGTTCCCTGTCAGTGGTGAATAACGAAGAAAAGTATTCATCGAGGACCTTGCTCACTTCCACAGCCTCCACGCACATCTTCCCATTTTTATCTCTAATCGGTCCTACCTTCACTCTTGTCATCCTTTTGTTCTTCACATAATTGAAGAATGCCTTGGGGTTTTCCTTTACCCTAGTCGCCAAGGCCTTTTCATGCCCCCTTCTTGCTCTTCTCAGCCCCTTCTTAAGCTCCTTTCTTGCTATCCTATATCCTATATTCCTCAATAGACCCATCTGATCCTTGCTTCCTAAACCTCATGTATGCTGCCTTCTTCCACCTGACTAGATTTTCCACTTCACTTGTCACCCATGGTTCCTTCACCCTACCATTCTTTATCTTCCTCACCAGGACAAATTTATCCCTAACATCCTGCAAGAGATCCTTAAACATCGACCACATGTCTATAGTACATTTCCCTGCAAAAACATCATCCCAATTCATACTCGTAAGTTCTAGCCTTAGAGCCTCATAATTTGCCCTTCCCCAATTAAACATTTTCCTGTCCTCTTTGATTCTATCCTTTTGCATGATAATGCTAAAGGTCAGGGAGCGGTGATCACTTTCCCCCAGATGCTCACCCACTGACAGATCTGTGACCTGACCCGGTTCGTCACTCAATACTAGATCTAGTATGGCACTCCCCCTAGTCGGCCTGTCAACATACTGTGACAGGAATCCGTCCTGGACACACTTAACAAACTCTGCCCCATCTAAACCCTTGGGACTAATCAAGTGCCAATCAATATTAGGGAAGTTAAAGATTTATAAAATTATCAGAGACATTGACAGCATAGGGAATCAATGTCTTCTTCTCAGGGTAGAACTTTCAAGTACTAGAGGGCAAGGTTTTAATGTGAGGTTGGATTATTTAAAGATGTGCAAGGCAAGTTCCTTACACTGAGAGTGAAACGTGCCCTGGTATGCACTGCCTGGGGGGGAGGTGGAGGCAGATACAATACAGGGTGTTAAGATAGTCACAGAAATATACAGAGAATGGAGGGATATGGAGATGTGTTGGCAACTCCTAGTTTAATTAGGAATTTATTGAACTGAATTGACTTTATTTCTTACATTCTTCACATACGCGAGGGGTAAAAATCTTTACATTATATCTCCATCCGAATGTGCAATGTATAAATTACAGTAATTTGTAATTTGTTAGTTTAAGTATTTTGGCACAATTTAATGATGCCTAAGACCAGAGGGAATGGCCTCAGAATTGACAGATGTCCATTTAGAAAGGAGACGAGGAGGAATCTTTTTTTAGCCATAAAATGGTGAATTCATTGCTACAGGCTTCTGTGGAAGCCATATCATTGGATATATTTAAGGCAGAGGTTGATAGGATCTTAATTAGTCAGGGCGTGAAGGGATACTGGGGGAAGGAGAAGGCAAGAGATTGGGGCTGAGAGGGCAACCGCATCAGCCATGATGGAGCAGGCTTGATGGGCTAAAATGGCCTAATTCTGCTCCTATATCTTATAGTCTGATGGACTACCTTTGGAGGTTGACGGCCTGTTGTTGTGCTGCACTATTCTCTGTTCTGTGTTCCATGTTTCTTTGATGGTTTTTGTGGTGTCCTGTGGGGATTTTTCATGGATTCTCTTGTGTTTTCTCTTTGTTTTGTGGTTGCCTGCCAGAAAGTGAATCTCAAGGCTGCACATGGTCACACCAACATCTTATACAATGTCAACATTGTTATGGTTCGTAACTTCAAAACATTAAACCAACTCAAAGGAAGACAAAGGGGTCCAAAATGTGAGTCTAACTTTGTGTTGACTTTAAATGAGTTGTGCGTGTATCACGTGGTGGTGTGATGACGTTTGCCATTCGCCTACTTTTCAATATAACCCGTAATGAATTATATAAGCAACAAAAAATGCTTAATTGAACAATTTCTTTACAAGATTGCTCAGATATTACTGAAATATTAAATACACAACAGAGATAACATCCCATAATCTGTAAATTTCCTTAGAAGATGGTGAATCTTTAGAATTTTCTACCATGGAGGGTCAGTCAGGATTCCTTTGAAAGGCAGATTTGTACATTTCTGGATTTCAGTGGATATGGGATTGTGTTGCAGAATGGCACTGAGGTAGAAGGTTAGCCAAAGCGATTCCTGTACCTCAGATGCTGAGACTTTCTGGCATTTTCCAGCCTTGTGTTTATTCAACGATGTCAGACTGGGCTGGACAGCATGTGGCCAAGATACCTCTCTGGTCTTTGAGTAGACAGATCCCAACTCCTTGATAAAATGTACACAACATCATCCGGACTGCTGCATAATTGATCCGGAGATTTACCTTTGAATCCGACCAGTATTGGGGAATTAAATTTTAATTAACCAAACCTAAGCAGAAAGTTTGACTCAGTAACAGTATCTAGGCAACTATTCAGTAGTTGTAAAAGCCCAAATGGATTCTTAAATTCCTTCATGAAAAGAAAGATAAAGAGATAAAGAATAGGGGCAGGCCATTAACCCCTCCTCTTGGTACAATAAGATTAAAGTAGATAGAGTCATGGAGTGACAGAGTACTACAGCACATTGATAGAGTATCTCAGCCCATCCATTCTATGCAGACCTGACATTCTGCCTAGTCTTATCTACCTGCACCTGGACTATACCCCTCCAGACAACTCTCTATCCATGTGCCTAGTCATAGAATCATAGAGCCATAGAGCACTACAGCATAGTAAAAGGCCCTTTGGCCCATCTAAGCCATGCCAAACTATTATTCTGCTTAGTTCCATTGAGTTGCACCTGGACCATAGACCTCTATACTGCTCCCATCCAAAGAGTCATAGAGCACTACAGCTCAGAAACAGGCCCTTTGGCCTACCTAATCCATGCCGAACTATTATTTTGTCTACTTCCGTTCACCTGCACCTGGACTGTAAACCTCTAAAATCCTCCCACTCACGTATCTATCCAAACTTCTCTTAAATATTACAATTGAACCCGCATCCACCTCTCGAGCTGGCAGCTAGTACTGCCCTCTGAGTGAAGAAACTCCCCCTCAGATTCCCTTTAAGTGTTATCTTACATTTTATTATTTAGATAAAGTAGTTCCCCTTATTTTTAAGGGTAATCTGAGGAGAAACTTCTTCAATATCTCACCTTTCATCCTTAACCTATAACCTCTAGTTCTAGTCTCACCCAACCTCAGTGGAAAAAGCCCATTTGCCTTTACCCCTCAAAATTTTGTACACCTCTATCAAATTATAAATATAATATAAACCTCTACACCTCATTCTCCTGTGCTCCGGGGAATAAAACTCAAACTGATTCAATCTCTCCATATAACTCAGGTCTTCACAACTCCAGCAGCATGCTTTCACATTTTCTCTGCAATCTTCCAAATGATCCAAACTTCTCTTGACTGTAACACTTGAACCTGCATCCATCCCTTCCGCTGGTAGTTCGTTCCACACTCTCACCACTCTCTGCGACATCTTGGAAAGGCAATGCCTCAAGAACGCGGCACCCACCATTAAGGACCGTCACCAACCAGGACAGGCCCTTGTCTCATTGCAACCATCAAGAGGAGGTACAAGACCCTGAAGAGAGACACTCAACATTTCAGGAACAGCTTCTTGCCCTCCGCCATCAGCTATCTGAATGGACAATGAACCCATGTACACTACCTCAATATGTTTTGCTCTCCTTTTTCACACCACACGCATATATATTTTGTTTTTCTCGCATTTAGTAAATTTTATGTATTGCAAATCCACAAAGCATCAAATTTTACGATATATGTCTGTGATAATAACTCCACCATGGATGGTCCCAAGACTGTCTCTGAAAGGAGGAGGGTTTGGCCTGGGGCTAGCAACCCCATTCCATAAAAACCCACAGCTACAGAAACACCAGCCAGATGAAGCTCCGAAGAACTCATCCCTGGGACAGGAAGGATCTTCACCCAGGACCGAGGGCTCTGGGGCACTGCTGTTGGCGGCCTGTGCCCCATTTAGGGTGATGGGCTTAACAAGATGAAGAACGCCAGTAATGATAAACCTGATTCTGATTCTGAACTTAGTGGATCAGGCAGCATCTGCGGAGGGAAATTGTCCGGCGATGTTTTGGATCGAGACCTTCATCTGGACAAAAGAAAGGAAAATACGGTTAGCAGCTGTTCTGCAGCCACTCCTGGGTGTTCCACCTGTTTCTGCCTCAAGCAGCTCCAGAGATTATTAGCAAGTATGCCAACAGGAAAACGCAAGCATAGTTATGTTGCTGTTTGTCCCACTGCCATCAGGGAGGAGGCTATGTAGCATCCATTCCAGGATCACCGGGCACAAAAACAAAATGCTGGTGGAACACAGCAGGCCAGGCAGCATCTATAGGGAGAAGTGCTGTCGACGTTTCGGGCCGAGACCCTTTGTCAGGACTAACCGAAAGGAAAGATAGTAAGAGATTAATAATTAATAAATAAATAAATAGATAAATAATTAATAGTAAGACTAAATTCTTACTATCTTTCCTTTCGGTTAGTCCTGACGAAGGGTCTCGGCCCGAAACGTCGACAGCGCTTCTCCCTGTAGATGCTGCCTGGCCTGCTGTGTTCCACCAGCATTTTGTGTGTGTTGTTGTTTGAATTTCCAGCATCTGCAGATTTCCTCATGTTTGTTCTTTAAATGGACACAAAAACAGTTATTTCACCAAGCAGCAAGGCTGATCAACACTTCCACCCATGAACCCACCCCTCCACACCTCCAACCACCACTACTTTATCATTTCCTGTCAGTCACCTTATGTACAGACACTCCTGTGCCTAGAATCACTTTATGGACATAAAATCAATCTATGTATATAAGCTATCATATGTATTTATATTTATTGTGTTTTTTTATTATTGTGTTCCTTATCTTTTGTAGGTTTTTTTGTGCTGCGTCGGATCTGGAGTAACAATTATTTTGATCCTCTCTACACTTGTTATTATATAATATCATATTATATAATCTTGAATCTAAAGTGTACCAAGAGTCAAAGATTCAGCTCTGCAAATTGCCTTCATGATAAGTGAATACAACTGGGCACGAGTTGTTACTTGCAGGCTGGAATCAGATTTGAATAAGTGACCTGGTACAAATGATCGAGATTGACTCACAGGTTACAGAGGAATGAGCCAAACACTCCGGGTCAATTGGACCTGTGACCAGCTTAAAGTGGAGAGCCGATGTGACAGATTAGTGACAGGTGATAATAATCTTCCACAATATTCAACAGTCCTGATGCACATTGGAACAGGGTTAGAACTGGTTTGAGACAGCTCTCTCCACTTATCAAGGTTGACCTTGGTCTAGGTTAGTGCCTGATATGAGATGATGAGAGAATTGAAATAACAAAGTTTGCCCTGAACTCACAGTCTGTTACTTGTCCTGTCAGAGACACGATTACCTGACCACTCCGCTCACGACTCAACCAGTGAATCAGAATCAGAAGCAATTTTATTATTAAGTCAAGTTTATTGTCATTTAATTATATACATGAATACTGTTAAACAAGACAATCTCTCTCCAGACCAGGATGTAAAGCACAGTAGTTTACATATAACACACAATAACATAGGAAAGTAAGGGTAAAATGTGCAGATGCATTACGCATAAATAAACAAAGTACGTAAGTTAAATATCATAGGGTTTTATCCAGTGATGTGGCAGGGAGTTCAGAAGCCTAATGGCCTGGGGAAAGAAATTGTTTTCCATCCTGACTGTTCTTTTTTAATGCATCACTTACTTCTGTTGGAAAATTTGTCGTTTTGGGAAAATAACAATATGTTATAGATGTGTTCTTTGTTTTATTGTGTGTGTTTTTGTGCTGCATCAGAATCAGAATCAGGTTTAGTATCACTGGCATCTGTCGTGAAATGTGTGAGCTTAGCAGCAGCAGTACAATGCAATACGTGATAACAGAGACAAAATGTGAATTGCACTAAATGTGTCTGTGTATATATATATATATATATATATATATATATAAAACAATTAAATAAGTATTGCAAAAAAAATAGAAATAAGAATATTCCTGAGGTCATGTTCATGGGTTCAATGTCCTTTCAGAAATCTGATGGTGGAGGAGAGGAAGCTGTTCCTGAATAATTGAATGTGTCTTCAGGCTCCTGAACCTCCTTCCTGATGGTAGCAG
Source organism: Hemitrygon akajei (assembly GCF_048418815.1). Lineage (NCBI taxonomy): Eukaryota > Metazoa > Chordata > Chondrichthyes > Myliobatiformes > Dasyatidae > Hemitrygon > Hemitrygon akajei. The sequence continues at coordinate 46,308,130 of NC_133152.1, forward strand.
TGAAAAGAGAGCGTCAGATCTGGAATAACAATTATTTTGATCCTCTCTACACTTGTTATTTCATAATATATTGTATAATCTTGAATCTAAAGTGTACCGAGAGTCAATGATTCAGCTCTGCAAATTGCCTTCATGATAAGTGAATACAACTGGGCACGAGTTGTTACTTGCAGGCTGGAATCAGATTTGAATAAGTGACCTGGTACAAATGATCAAGATTGACTCACAGGTTACAGAGGAATGAGCCAAACACTCCGGGTCAATTGGACCTGTGACCAGCTTAAAGTGGAGAGCCGATGTGACAGATTAGTGACAGGTGATAATAATCTTCCACAATATTCAACAGTCCTGATGCACAATGGAACAGGGTTAGAACTGGTTTGAGACAGCTCTCTCCACACAAGGTTGACCTTGGTCTAGGTTAGTGCCTGATATGAGATGATGAGAGAATTGAAATAACAAAGTTTGCCCTGAACTCACAGTCTGTTACTTGTCCTGTCAGAGACACGATTACCTGACCCCTCCGCTCACGACTCAGCCAGTGAATCAGTTTTATTATTTCTTGTTCCTTTACAAAATTTGGTGCTTTGGGGCAATAATGCAATTTGTTATTATTGTTTTTTTAGTGCTGCATCAAATCCAGAGTAACAATTATTTTGTTCTTCTTTACACTGTGTACTGGAAATTATGTTAAACAAACTTGAATCTTGAACACCCAGGCACAGTGCCAGAAGGGGCAGTTAGGCTGGGAAGTTCGGTTTAACTTGATCAATTTTCTCTGATGCAGGTCCAGGTGTCGGTTGGTAGGACTAGGCAGCATAATAGTTCGGTAATAACAAATTAACCTACTTTAACAGGTACATCTTTGGACAGTGGGAGGAAACCAGAGCACCCAGAGGAAACCCACACAATCACTGGAAGGACATATAAACTCCTGACAGAGGCTGGTGGAACTGAATTTATCTTTATCTATTTATTCATTTAATAATTTTATATCAAAAACAGAATCAGATTTAATATCACTAGCACATGATGTGAAAGTTGTGTTTTATGGCAGCAGTACATTGCAAGACATAATAATGAAAACTATAAATTACAATAAGAAACATATAAATAGATAGATAGATAGATAGATAGATAGATAAATAAATAGGTAGTACAAAAAGGGAGCACAAAAAGAAAATAATAGTGAGGTAGTGTACATGCGTTCATTGTCCATCCAGAAATCTGATGGAAGTGAGGAAGAAGCTGTTTCTGAAATGTTGAATGTGTGTCTTCAGGCTCTTGTACTTCCTCCTTGATGGTAGCAATGAGAAGAGGGCATGTGCTGGATGGTGAAAGTCCATAGAGATAGATGCCGCCTTTTTGAGGCATTGTCTATTGAAGATGTCCTCGGTGGTGGGGAGCTGGCTAAGTTTGAAACCCTCTGCAGCTTTTTTTGATCCTGTGTAGTGGACCCTCCGTACAAGATGGTGATGCAACCGGTTAGAATGCTCTCCACTGTATATCTATATAAATTTGATTAAGTCTTTGGTGACATAGCAAATCTCCTCAAACTCAATGATTACAAGCCACATGGGGAGTAATAGCCCAACGTCACCGCAGCCTTCTCGATCTCTCTCTGATGAGAAAATATACTCCATGATGCTGTGAGAACAGTGTAGGAAGAGGAAACCAGTGGATGGTTGTAAGATGGTGAGAATAAGATGGCACACTATCCCAAGGCTGGGATGTCACACTAATCCTTTCACTTCTTTCCCCAGGGTCAAAAATTCTAACACCAGCAGGCATAGGTTAAAGGTGAGGGGTGAAAGATGACAGATTTAAAGGGGACCTGTGGTACGTTTTCCACACAGAGTGTGGCCCGTCTATGGAACAAGCTGCCAGTGGAAGTGATTGAGGCAGGTACTTTAAAAACATTGGGCAGGAACATGAGTAGGAAAGGTAGGAGGTTGTAGTTCAAGTGAGGGAAAATTAGACTAGTTTAGATGGGAATCTTGTCACGACGGATGAGCCCTGAAGAAGGGTCTTGGCCTGAAAATGTCAACTTTTATTCCTCTCCATAGACGCTGCCTGACCTGCTGAGTTCCTCCAACATCTTGTGGTGTTGTTTTGAATGTGTCGGGCTGCTTCTGTGCTGTATAACTGTATGACTAGACCACAGTGTAAGGTTCAGGCACTCTATAAAGATCAGTACAGACGCTTCAGCCCACAATGTTGAGTCAATCTTTATAAATCTACTTCACAATCCACAACCCTTCACTTTCCTTACATCCATGTGCCTGTCTAAGATTCTCTTAAATGTCCTCATTGTACAAACCTCTGCCGTCACACCACGCAATGAGTTCCGTGCACCCACCACTCCCTGTGTTAAAAGAACTTCCTCTGACATCCCCCACTCACTTTAAACAATTGTGACAATTAGAGAGGGAGCAGGGGAGATTCACAAAGCTGTTTCCAGAGCTGGGGACTGTCAGTTGGAAAGAGACTGCATAGGCTGGCGTTGTGTTCTCTGAAGCAGAGGACAATGAAGGCAGACTTAGCTGGCGTGTATAATGTGTGGAGAAGCCTATCCAGGGAATCAAGTCTCAATAACCAGATAGAGAATTGTGGTGAAACCACAGAGGGTTAAAAGGGGAAATTAGATGCCATGGTATGTATAGACTTCAAAAGTAATTTCTATCAAGGACATATAAACAGAAAGATGCTGGAAAAGGGCCAGTAACATCATGAAGGATCCCACCCACCCTGCTCATGGACTGTTTGTCCCACTCCCATCAGGGAGGAGGCTACGTAACATCCACACCAGGACCACCAGACTCAAAAACAGTTACTTTCCCCGAGCAGTAAGGCCGATCAACACCTCCACCCACTAACCCACCCCTCCACACCCCAACCACCACTACTTTATCATTTCCTGTCAGAGTCACAATATTTACAGACACTCCTGTGCCGAGCGTCACTTTATGGACGTACAATCAATCTATCAGATAAGCTTTCTGATACATTTATACTTGTGGTGTTTTTATTATTATTGTGTTCTTTATCTTACTGTGTTTTTACTTATATTGCATCAGATCTGGAGTAACAATTATTTTGTTCTCCTCTACACTTGTGTACTGGAAATGACATTAAACAATTTTAACAACATGTTGCTGCATAATAGCTATTATGAATGGCCATAGAACAAGTTAGACAATTAGTTAAATTTTAGTAAAAGGCATATCATGATATTCTTCTCCCTTCCATTCCAGATTTGGACACAATGAGCTGAATGGCATTGTTTGAACCTGTACTCTGTGAAATTCTTTGAAATTGCCCATTTTCTATCTTCCACATTAGTGGCATTTGTCACTTCCTTTGACTGAACTCAGGGCTGCTTCTTATTTCTGTACAGTGCCTATAAAAAGTATTCATGCCCTTGGAAGTTTTCATGTTTTATTGTTTTACAACATTGAATCACAGTGGATTTAATCGGGCTTATTTTGGCACTGATCAATAGAAAAAGACTCTTTCATGTCAAAGTGAAAACAGATCTCTATAAAGTGATCTAAATTAATTACAAATATAAAACACAAAATACTTGATTGCATAAGTATTCACCCCCTTCGAGTCGGTATTTAGTAGATGCACTTTTGGCAGCAGTTACAGCCTTGAGTCTGTGTGGATAGGTCCCCATTCTTCATTACAAAACTGATCAAGCTCTGTCAGATTGCATGGGGATTGAGAGTGAATGGCCCTTTTCAAGTCCAGCCACAATTTTTCAGTTGGATCGAGTTCTAGACTCTGATTTGGCCACTCTAGGACATTAACTCGGATGTTTTTAAGCAATTCCAGTGTAGCTTTGGCTTTCTGCTTGGGGTCATCGTCTTGCTGGAAAACTAATCTTCACCCAAGTCACAGTTCCCTTGCAGACTGCATCAGGTTTTCCTCTGGGATTTCCCTGTATTTTGCTGCATTCACTTTACCCTCTACCTTCACAAGCCTTCCAGGGCCTGATGCAGTGAAGCATCCCCACAGCATGATGCAGTCACCACCGTGCTTCACGGTAGGGATGGGGTGTTTTTGTTGTTGTGTGGTTTTTCACTTACACCAAACTTAGCATTTAATCTGATAGCCAAAAAGCTCAATTTTGGTTCCATCAGCCCATAGAGCCTTCTTCCAGCTACTTCAGAATCTCCAACGTGCCTCTGGCAAACTCTAGCTGAGACTTAATGTGAGTTTCTTTCAACAGTGGCTTTCACTCTGCCACTCTCCCATAAAGCTGTGACTGGTGAATCACCCGGGCAACAGTTTTTATATGCAATAGTCTCTCCCATCTCAGCCACTGAAGCTCGTAACTCCTCCAGAGTTATCAGAGGTCTTTTGGTGGCCTCCCTCACCAGTCCTCTTCTTGCACAGTCACTCAGTTTTTCAAGACGGCCTGCTCTAGGAAGATTTACAGCTGTGCCATATTCTTTCCATTTCTTGATGATTAACTGTCCTCCCAGGGATATTCAGTCACATGGAAATTTCATCCATCTCCTGACTTGTGCTCTTCAGTAGTTTTTCACAGAGGTGCTTAGAGGGTTTTTTGTCTTCACAGTGTAGCTTTTGCCAGGATACTGACTCACCAGCAGTTGGACAGATGTATTTTTACTACAATCAATTGAAACACCTTGACTGCACACAGGTGATCTCCATTTAACTAATTATGTGTCTTCTAAAACCAATTGTCTGCAACAGTGATGATTTGATGTGTCATATTAAAGGGGGTGAATGCTTATGAATCAATTATTTTGTGTTTTATATTTGCAATTAATTTAAATCACTTTGTAGAGATCTGTTTTCACTTTGCAGGAAAAAGTCTTTTTCTGTTGATCAGTGTCAAAAAAGCCAATTTAAGACCACTGTGATTGAATGTTGTAAAACAAGAAAACTTCTGGGGGGAGGGGGGTAATACGTTTTATAGGTACTGTATTTATTTATTTTATTTAGCGATATAGTGCAGAACAGGCCCTTCTGGCCCAATGAGCCGTACCACCCAGCAACCCATCTATTTAACCATAGCCTAACCACAGGACAATTTACAATGACTAATTGAGCTACTAATCAATACGTCTTGGGAGTGTGGGAGAAGACCGGAGCTCTCCAAAGAAATCCATGTTGTCCTTACAGAACGCCGGAATTGAATTGGTATTTATTTATTTTATATTAATTTTAAATATTATAATATTTAAATATTATATCAGAATCAGGTTTAATATCATGAAATTTATGCTTTGTGACAGCAGTGCATTGCAATACATAATATTTAAAAAACTACAAGTTACAATAAAAAGTATATTCAAAATAAATTTTAAAATAGTGCAAAAAGAGAGCAAAAACAAAAAAAAATTAGCAAGGTAGTGTTCCTGGGTTCAATGTCCATTTGGAATTCTGATGGCGGAGGGGAAGAAGCTGATCCTCAGACAGTGAGTCTATTTCGTCTGGCTCCCGTACCTCCTGCTTGATGTTAGCAATGAGAAGAGGGCATGTCTGGATGATGATTTTTTAGATTTAGAGATACAGCGCAGTGACAGACCCTTCTGACCCAGCAATCCCAATTGTACCTATGTGACCAATTAACCTACTATCCAGTGCGTCTTTGGAACATGGGAGGAAACTGGAGCACTCAGGGGAATCCAGTGCAGTACAACCTCTTCCAGACAACAGTGGGAATTGAACCTGTGTCACTAACACTGTAGTAACATTATTCATCCCTGTGATACTCTACCTCACCATGGCACTAAAATGTGGGGAGAAATGGTGGAAGTACTCTTTTCAGCATAAGAAATCTCCTTACAAATTCAAAATTGAACCTGCAATCATCTATACATTTGCTGATGACACTTTGTTAGCAGAATTTCAGATGTTCCCAAAAAGGTCTCCAGGCACGAGATAGGTCAGTTGGTTGAACGGTGTTGCAACAACAACCGTGCTCTCAGTGTTAGTAAGACCAAAGAATTGATCATGGACTTCAGGAAGGGGAAGATGAGAAAAGCACACTGGTTGTCATAGAGGGATCTGCAGTAGACAGGCAGTGCAGTTTCAAGTTCCTGGGTATCAACATCATTGATGATCTATCCTCAGCCCAATGTATTGACGCAATTACAAAAAAAGCACAGCAGTGACTAATTTCATCACGAGTTTGCAGAGACTTAGTATGTCGTCAAAGACCCTCACAGAGTTCTACGGACATACAGTGGAGAGCATTCTAACCAGGTCCATCACCATCTGGTACGGAGGCACCACCGCAGAGAATCGGAAAGTTATAAACTCAATCAGCTCCGACTGGGCACTAACCTCCCCAGCATCCAAGACACCTTCAAAAGGCAAAGCCTCAAGAAAGGAGCATCCATAATTAAGGCCCCCACACACCAGGACGTGCCCTCTTCTCATTGCTGCCATCAAGGAGGAGGTAAAGGAACCTGAAGGCACACACTCAATGATTCAAGAACAGCTTTTTCCCCTCTGCCATCAGATTTCTGAATGGACAATGAACCCATGAGCACTAACTCACTATTTTTTGCTCTCTTTTTGCACTATTTACTGAACTTAATTTATATATATTTATTGTAATCTATATTTATTATTATGTATCGCACCGTATTGCTGCTACAAAACAACAAGTTTCATGACATATGCCAGTGATATTAAACCCGGTACTGATTTGATTCTGCACTCTGTTAATTCCACACACCCGAAATTTTGATCATGCCTGACTTGTAGGTTTTCTAGACTATTGCTTTCTATTTCAGCACACTTAGAATGTTCATTTTAAAGATATGACCACTGCGTAAGTTAATTTTTTTTAATGAACTTGGTAGCTTTCAAGGCAGGTGAGCAAGCTGAGTCAGGTAAGCTTCGAAGCAGCACAGGAACAGATGGCTGAGAGAGTTTGAAGGAAACACTAACGTTGGTGTCAGTGAGTTCAAAAGGATCAAGGAAACTGAGGCTTTGCTGAGTATAAACAGAGAGAGGAAACCAGGCCCCTGATGTATTAGAGGCTTCTGGGATTTCAAACAAATATCAGAATCAGAAACAGGTTTATTACCTCTGACCTACGTTGTAAAATTTGTTGTTTTCCAACAGCAGTACAGCACAATACGTAAAATATTACTTTAAGTTCCTAGAATAAACAAGTAGTGTAAAAGATGAATAACAAGGTAGTGTTCATGGGTTCACTGTCCATTCAGAAACCTGATGGCGGAGGGGAAGAAGCTGTTCCTGAAAAATTGAGTGTGTGTCTTCAGGCTCCTGTACCCTCTCCCTGATGGCAGTAATCAGAAGAGGGCATGTCCTGGGTGCTGAGGGTCCTTAATGATAGAGCCGGTAACCTCATGAAGGATCCCACCCACCCTGCTCACAGACTGTTTGTCCCACTCCCATCAGGGGGGAGGCTACGTAGCATCCACACCAGGACCACCAGACTCAAAAACAGTTACTTTCCCCAAGCAGTAAGGCTGATCAACACCTCCACCCACTAACCCAGCCCTCCACACCCCCAATAACCACTATTTTATCATTTCCTGTCAGTCACCTTATGTACAGACACTCCTATGCCTAGTGTCACTTTATGGACATACAATCAAACTATGAATATAAGTTATCTTATGTGTTTATATTTATTGTGTTTTTTATTATTATTATTATTATATTCTTTATTTTATTGTATTTTTTGTGCTGTATCAGATCCACAATAACAATTATTTTGTTCTCCTTTACACTTGTGTACTGCAAATACATGGGGTGTCCAGGGAGGGGTATTACCTCAGGTGAAGGGGCTTGTCGTGTCCATTCTGGGGCAGCTCATTCACCTTCTGTCTCCACTGAACTCTCGGCTCTCACTGGTGGCTCCAAGTAGCTGTCTGCATGCGACAGTGGCCACACCCTAGTACACCACCTTAGCAGGTGAGGGTAGCTGGCAGCCCCATACCCCGGTGAGACAGGGACATGCCTGTCCTAGCACGTGAAGTCAGCTCTGGCGGACGGGCGGATGAGCTCGACGGTGAGATCCAACGGCCAGGAAGGCGGTTCTGCAGCGCTCCGTGGAGGGCGTAGGGCATGACGAGGCACAGAAGGCATCGTGGTCATCCACTTCAACCAAGGAAGATCCCAGTTTGCGATGCTCGTTTGTACCACTGGAGGCGACTTCTGAGGTCGAGAGAGTGGAGGCTGCCCCAGTGCGACGGCTTTTCCACTTTAAAAATTCTCACACTCAGGTTCCCGTCGGACACGGTGAACAATGGAAATGACATTAAACAATTCTGAATCTCGAATGTTGAAGTCCTTCTGGATAGTACATGATGTGGTTATAACAAGACTGTTTCTAAGCTAGAGTCTAAAGAATAAAATCAGTGTCAAAAGGACATGCAAGACACTGTCATTCTGTGTGGAATTCAGGCTGAAACCAGCCCAGACACACACTCACATATTCTGTGGGATATGAGTGCAAGTTTTTGATAAGATCACAAATTATATGGGGGCATGAGAGAGCCAAACATTAAAACATGCCGCCAGTACTGACATCTTTACATGCAACACTATCACTTGCTCTGTCAGTTTACTTCAGAGCTATGTTATTGCAACTTAGTCACAGAGTCATAGACCATCTAGTCCATGCCAAATCATTATTCTGACTAGTTCCATCAGCCTTCACCTGGAGCATAGCTCTCCATACCCCTCCCATCCATGTACCTATCCAAATTTCTCTTAAATTTTGAAATCAAACCCATATTCATCTCTTCCACTGGCAGCTCGTTCCACACTGTCATCACTCTCTGAGTGAAGAAATTCCCCCTCATGTCCCCTTTAAACTTTTCACCTTTCACCCTTAACCTCTAGTTCTAGTCTCACCCTACCTCAGTGGAAAAAAGCCTGCTTGCATTTACCCTGTCTATACTCCTCATAAATTTGTATACCTCTATCAAATCTCCCCTCATTCTCCTACACTCCAGTGAAGCCATTTCATCTTTACCTAGAACTCAGGACTTCAAGTCCCAACAACATCCTTTTAAATTTTTTTTCTGCACCTTTTCAATCTTACTGACATCTTTCCTGTAGGTAGATGACCAGAACTGCAAACAATGCTCCAAATTAGGCCTCACCAACATCTTATACAACTTCAGGTTGCTCACAGTTTTCTCCAGATGTCAGAGAGGATAATTCCCAAGTTTCCTGCATTCAGGAAATTGCTTTGAGTCAGCTCCCAATTTCAATTCTAGCAAAGCCTTGGATTTAGTTAGGGTCTGGGCAAGTGTGCTGTTTGTACAAGGCCTGAAACTATCAAGATCGTATTCAGTTTGGGTTTTGGTGTGGATACCCCAGCTAACAGCTCTTCAGTTCTCTGCAGCAGAAAATAGAATTAGATTCTAAGTTCTACATACCAAACAGGGACAGACCATTCAGCCCACAATGTCTGCACCAACCATAACACCAAATAAAACTATGTGTCTCAGAAGTAAATACACTGTTAAGGGTCGTGTTGATGAGCAGAGAGATATTGGGGCCCAAGGTCATAGCTTCCTGAAAGTGTCTACACCGGTTGATATGGTGGTTAAGAAGGCATATGGTGTGTTGCCTTTATTAGTTAAGCCACTGAGTTCAAAAGTCAGAGAGTTATGCTGCAACTTTATAAAACTCTACTTAAACTGTATCAGTTCTGGTCACCCCACTATAGGAAGGACGTTGAGGTTTTGCAGAAGGGGTTCACCAGGATGCTTTTTTCCACTGAGATAGGGTGAGACTAGAACTAGAGGTTAAGGGTGAAAGGTGAAAAGTTTAAGGGGAACATGAGGGGGAATTTCTTCACTCAGAGAGTGGTGACAGTGTGGAACGAGCTGCCAGTGGAAGAGATGAATATGGGTTTGATTTCAAAATTTAAGAGAAATTTGGATAGGTACATGCATGGGAGGGCTATGGAGAGCTATGGTCCAGGTTGTTACGTACCCCGTAACTGGGTCACTTACCAGCAAAGATAGAGAGGTCCGTTGAAGTCTGATGGTACTATTTTTAACAGTATTTATTGATAAAAATACACAAAAATAATATCAATGCAAACATACAGATAATATACGTCGTCAATACTAAATCTAAAAGTGCGGGTATAATAATAATCAATAAGAAATAGCTCTATCGTTGTCTACGGGATAATGTATTGTCCGATGGAAATATAAAAGTCACTCAAGTTCATGCAGGCTGCAGCCTTTGGGTGGAGTCAAGAGAGAGAGAGATTTTGGGAATTTGCCCGATTTGTCCTTTTTATGATGTCGATCCGTCGAAATGTCGTCGGTGTCCTTTTCCTTTTAGCTAAGCCGTCTTCCGTGGTCAGTCCCACCAATTCTGAGGCAAATGGAAAAGGACGCACGTGGGCTTTCCACCAGCTGTCACTATTACGCTGTCACGGGATTTCTAGCGTTTCTCCTGGTGCATCTAAAGCGGTTGTTCCCCAGACCTTCTTTTATCCTTACTCACGGGGTTTCAGATGTCAATCAGGTTGGGAGGATGCCATCCCCCCAACCAGCCCACGTTGCTCATTCCTTGAGGGCTTCGATGAATGGCACAGTGCTCAATACACAATTCCGTCTCCAAGAGACAATGGCCGTTTCCCGTGGCTTTGTATCGTTGAGGGGCCAGGACATTCCAAAACCCCTGTGGATTCTGCGTCTCTCTCTCATTTCCTGGGTCTCCTGACCTGAATTAATAGCGATCTTGCGATTCTCAAAAAGGAGGGGACTACTTTGTACCCTTCGGCCCCTCAGAGTTGGGGCACAGGCGTAACAAGGTGAAGACTGATGGGACTAGTCAGAATAATGATTTGGCATGGACTAGATGGTCTATGACTCTGTGACTAAGTTGCAACACTAGGACACCAGGATGGTTAGAGGGCATCGGCTATAATGGGTGGCTGGACAAACTGGGGTTGTTTTCTCTGGAGCAATGGAGGCTGAGGGGAGATCTGAGAGAGGTTTACAGGATTATGAGAGGTATAGATGGAGTAGACAGACAGTATCTTTTTCCTAGGGGTGAAATGTCTAACACCAGAGGATATGCATTTAAGGTGAGAAAGGGTAGGTTCGAAGGAGATGTGAAGGGTGCGTTTTTTACACAGAGAGGGGTGGGTGCCTGAAACGCTCTGTCTGGGGTGGTGGTAGAGGCAGAGACATGAGGAACCTTTAAGTGACATTTAGATAGATGTGAGGAAATGGAGGGACATGGACATCTTGTAGGCAGAAGGGATTTGTTTAGTTGCCCATTTGATTACTAATTTAATTGAGTTGGCACAACAATGTGGGCTGAAGGGCCTGTTCCTGTGCCATACTGATCTGTGTTCTGCAGTATCTGCCTGCTCATGGTCTTCATCCCTACGCTCCCTGCAGGAGCATCTGATGACTCGAAACTCTGGAATTCCAGAGAATGAAATGGGGATGGGATCTCATTGAAACCTACCGAGTATTGGCAGGCAGACTCAATGGGCTGGATGTCCTAATTCTGCTCCAATTCTTATGGTTCAGGTAGTGTGGATGTGGAGAGGATGTTTACAATAGTGGTGGAGTCTTGGACCAGAGGGCACAGACTCAGAATAGAGGAACATCCTGTAGAACAGAGCTGAGGAGGAATTCCTTTAGCCAGAGGGTGATGAATCAGTGGAATTCATTGCCACGGACGGCTGTGGAGTCCAAGTCAGTGAGTATATTTAAAGCTGAGGTTGATAGGCTCTTGATTAGTGAGAACATCAAAGGTTACGAGGAGAAGGCAAGATGGGGTTGAGAGGGAAAATTAATGGTGGAACAGAATCAATGGGCCAAACACCTTAATCTGCTCCTTGTCTTCCGGCTTTATTATCTTATCATATTAAGTAATGCATTCTTGAGTCTGTCTCAATGCCTTTTCAGTGTTGCTATCGTACCTGTCTCCACCATATCCAGATACCGTCCACTTTCTGTGTAAGAAAGTTACCACATAAATCTCTTTTAAACTTTCCCCCTTTAACCTTAAAGCTAGGTCTCTAATATCCAACATTTCCACCCAGGGAAGTAAAATCTGCTATCAACTCTCTGCCTCTCACAATTTTATACAGATCTCCTCTCTGCCTCCAATACTCCAGAGAAAACAATCCAAGTTTGTCCAACCTCTCCTTAGAGCTAATACTCTAGTGCTGGCAACATCCTGGTGAACCTCCTCTGCACCCTCCACTTCCTTCCTGTAATCACCACACACAATGTCTCAGTTGTGGCCGGACCAATGTTTTATACAGCAGCACCATAACATCCCGACTCCTGCACCATAGCGTCCTGACTTTTACCCTGTCTGACAAAGGCAATGGTATCATACAGTAGATTCCAGTTAACTGGCACACATTGGGATGAGTACGTTTTAGCCCAATTAAGTGGCTACCTCAATTAGCCGTAGATTTATGGAAATAGTTTAAAAGGAATAAAAAAGATAATCTACTGTTTAACTAAGTAACAAATTGTGTGTGCATGTGTGTGTATGTGTGTGTGTGTGCGTGCATGCGCGTGCATGCGTGTGTGTGTGCGCATGCGTGCGTGTGTGTGTGTGCGCGTGTGTGTGTGTGTGTGTTTGCCAATAAATGGAAACTCAACATATAAACTTCGAACTGTAGAATCTGAATCAGGTTTAATATCATTGGCATATGTCGTGAAATTTGTTAACTTTGTGACAGCAGTACAATGTAATACATGATAAATATAGAAAAAAACTGAATTACAGTAAGAATATAACTGAATATTAAATAGTTACATATATTAAATTGGAATAGAGCATAAAAGAAGTAGAGGGGTGGGGTTCAGAGACTTCCAGTGTTGGAGATCTGGAGCTGGTGGTCCTCAATGGGAATGAGTCAGGCAGAATCTGTGGAAGGAAATGGACAACTGGCACTTCCGGTCGAGACCCTTCACCTAGACGGAATATTTCAGGAACAGCTTCTTCTCCTCTGCCAACAGATTTCCGACCGGTCTGTGAAACCATGAACACTACCCCACTATTTTGCTTTCTTTTTGCACTACTTATTTATTTTTATGTACTTTAATGTCATATATTTTAATTTATTTTATTTACTGTAATTTATAGCATTTTATGTGATGCGCTGTACAGCTGTTGCAAAGCTACATATTTTACGAGGTAACGCGTAGATCACTGACAGTGATCCTGATTCTGACTCTGACGTAACAGGTGCGCAGGGTGTCACTGAGCCACGTCCCAAGCACTGTGTTCCGTTTCCTCTTTTATTGAGGAAGGATATTTTTGCCTTCACTCTGACAAGCCCGACAGCAAAAGGAAGAGGGTTGGGCATGGGGCTAGCAACCCCATTCAGTAAAAGCCCCGATCTGCTAGAACACCAACAGAAGCTCCGAAGACCTCAGCTCTGAGAGAGGAAGGATCTCCACACACAAGATAGATAGATAGATACTTTATTCATCCCCATGGGGAAATTCAACTTTTTTTCCAATGTCCCATACACTTGTTGTAGCAAAACTAATTACATACAATACTTAACTCAGTAAAAAAAAAATATGATATGCATCTAAATCACTATCTCAAAAAGCATTAATAATAGCTTTTAAAAAGTTCTTAAGTCCTGGCGGTTGAATTGTAAAGCCTAATGGCATTGGGGAGTATTGACCTCTTCATCCTGTCTGAGGAGCATTGCATCGATAGTAACCTGTCGCTGAAACTGCTTCTCTGTCTCTGGATGGTGCTATGTAGAGGATGTTCAGAGTTTTCCATAATTGACCGTAGCCTACTCAGTGCCCTTCGCTCAGCTACCGATGTTAAACTCTCCAGTACTTTGCCCACGACAGAGCCCGCCTGTAGCAATGGGCTACACCTGGACTTGAAGAGCTGGTCCAGGACAGAGGACTCTGGCGAGATGCTGTCAGCAGCCTACTCCCCGCTGAGGGTGATGGGCTTGAGAAGGCGAAGAATATACTTGCCTTGAAGTTGGCACAGTGGGCAGTTCACACATGGGTTCGATCACGACCTCACCCACTGTCTGCATGTGCGGAGTCTGCACGCTGTCCCTGCGACTGGCTGGGTGCTCCTGCTTCTTCCCACATCACAAAGACATGCAGCTTGGTAGATTAATTGGCCACTCTAAGATCTTCCACAATCCCCACCCACCCCAACGAAGAGTCTGAAGGTTACCGGGCAGAATCTGGGGGAGCTGATGGGAATGAGAGGAGAATCAAATGGCATTAATGAGGAATTAGTGCAAGTGGGCAAACAGCATGGATTCAATGGGCCGAATGGCAAGAAGCTCAGAGACCTTGGCCTCGACCCTGCCTTGTGCAGCTGGATTGAGAGCGTCCTGACTGGCTACATTACTGCCTGGTATGGGAACTGTACCTCCCTTAATAACAGGACTCTGCAGAGAGTGGTGTGGACAGCCCAGCACATCTGTAGTTGTGAACTTCCCACTATTCAGGACATTTACAGAGACAGGTGCCTAAAAAGGGCCCGTAGGATCATTAGGGACCCGAGTCATTCCAACCATAATCTACTCCAGCTGTTGCCATCCGGGAAACGGTACCACAGCATTAAAGCCAGGACCAATAGGGTCCAGGACAGCTTCTTCCACCAGGCCATCAGACTGATGAACTCACGCTGATTTGAGTGTACTCTATTACATTGACTGTTCTAGTTATTATAAATTACTATGATTGCACATTTAGATCGAGACATAACATAAAATTTTTACTCCTCAAGTGTGTGAAGGATATAAGAAATAAAGTCAATTTAATTCAATTCCTTTTTATGCTGTGCGACTCCCTGCTTCTTTTCTCTCCCTCTCTCTCTCACACACACACACACACACCATTGCATGGTATATGAATTGCTCTCTTCCCCACCTTTCTCTCCCCATACCCCCACTCCTCTGCCCTCACCACTCCCTTCCTCTCTCTTCAAAACCAACTTCTTCTCTCTCCCTCTCTCTCTGCCTCTCTCTCACACACGTACACACACTCTCTCTCCATGTCTCTCCCTTTCTCTCTCTCTCTCTCTCTCTCTCTCTCTCGCACACATGCACACACATACACACACTCTCTCTCCATGTCTCTCTCTTTCTCTCTCTGCCTCTCTCTCCTCAACCCCTCTCCCCACCTCACTTCCCTCTCTCCAAAACCAACACCTCTCTCTGCTTCTCATTCCCCCATCTCTCTCCCTCACTCTCTCTCTCTTCCCCACCTCTCTCTCTCACACACACACACACACTCTCTTACTTTCTCCCCATTTCCCATCTCGCTCTCTTTCACCGCCTCACTTTCTCTCTCTCACTCTCTCTTTTCTCTCTCAGTTCTCTCTCCCACTTTCTCTCTCTTTCCCTCTGAACCTTCAGTAGCTTGTTTCCTAAGATGACATGTTACCTGCTGTGAGACTGAAGCTCCCCGGCAGTTTAAGAGAACGACTAGCTGAACTACACTGAAACCCGTGGGGCCTGAGAGTGTAGGTCCTGTGAGGTTTTTTCCCTCGGTTAGGAAGTCTGGAGCCGAGGGGGGTGAAGTCTGAGCCTGTGCTGAACTAAGATGAGAGGAACTGAGACACAGCTGCAGAGAAGAGATCTGATGTGGTGCAGTTGTTTTCTTTGGAACTGAGAAGGCTTAAATGTGTGTGGAAATACAGATGGCCTAACGGAGAAAACAGGAATGGTCAGAAACCGGGGGAGCATGGACTGGGGGAGAGGTGAGGAGATATTTCTCCAGCCAGAGGGTCTAGAACTCTCTCTCGGAGGGGAGACAGAAGCTCTCATCCCGGTTAAACAGGCATGGGCGAATTCTTGAATGCATCACTGGCACCAGCCTGCCTACCTGCCACCAGGGACATACGTACAGAAAAGGGCCAGTGACATCATGAGGGATCTCACCCACCCTGCTCAACTGTCTGTCCCACTCCCACCAGGGAGGAGGCTATGAGGCATTCACGCCAGGACCACCAGACTCAAAAACAGTTACTTTCCCCAAGCAGTAAGGCTGATCAACACCTCCACCCACTAACCCACCCCTCCACACCCCCAACCACCACTACTTTATCATTTCCAGTCAGTCACTTTATGTACAGACACTCTTGTGCTCAATGTCACTTTATGGATGTGCAACCTACCTATAAAGGTATTGTATGTATTTATATTTATTGTTTTTTATTATTATTGTGTTCTTTTGTGCTGCATCGGATCCGAGGTAACAATTATTTCATTCTCCTTTACACTTATGTCCACCAAGAAGACATCTACCTTGTCGTGGTCTGGAGGCTTGAGTGCCTCGGTGACCCGGAGAGCCATGTTGGCTGGAGTCGGGGCTTTACGCTTTGACTCTTGGTAGGGTCACCCATGCCAAACAGGTCAAAGGGTAGAGGCCATATAAAGAGGAGTCCACCAGGTTCAGGGGTTCAGCTCAGGGCTAACAACCCTGACTGGACATACAAAATTGTTACAGAAACAGCAATCTTTCTACATCTGAGTGGCCAAGGACTAGACAGATGGAGGATCTTCACCGGCATAAACACCAGCGGCATAACAGGCAGTAAGTTACACTGTGTACTGGAAATGACACTAAACACTCGTGAATCTTGGAAGCACAGGCACAGTGCCTGAAGACGCAGTGGGGCCGGGAAGTAGTTATCGTAAACCTAGCTTTAATTTGGTCACTTCTCTCTGATGCCATGACCTATTTCTCTCAGAGGGTTGTGAATGGGTGGAATTTTCCACCCCGGAGAGCTGTGAATGGTGAGTCATTCAGTTTATTTAGTTCCCTGTTCCTCCAGCAATTTGTCATTTCCACCTGGCTCTACCTGCCTATGAGAGTTTTTTTCTTGCTTGTTTTCACTTCTCACCCACCAGTCTCTGCCTCTAAACACACCTCTCACCCTCCCTCACCTGGCCCCACCTGCCTGTCATCCCTCACCTCACCTGGTTCCACCTATCACCTGTCAGCCTCTGTAATAACCATCTTTCTCACCCCTCAGCTCTCCGCGCTCAATCTTGTTGCAGAGTCCTGACCTGAAATAGAGATAGATAGATAGATAGATAGATAGATAGATAGATAGATAGATAGATAGATACTTTATTCATCCCCATGGGGAAATTCAACTTTTTTTCCAATGTCCCATACACTTGTTGTAGCAAAACTAATTACATACAATACTTAACTCAGTAAAAAATATGATATGCATCTAAATCACTATCTCAAAAAGCATTAATAATAGCTTTTAAAAAGTTCTTAAGTC
Organism: Hemitrygon akajei; assembly: GCF_048418815.1. NCBI lineage: Eukaryota > Metazoa > Chordata > Chondrichthyes > Myliobatiformes > Dasyatidae > Hemitrygon > Hemitrygon akajei. Next base: position 46,325,392 of record NC_133152.1, read on the forward strand.
CTGGCGGTTGAATTGTAAAGCCTAATGGCATTGGGGAGTATTGACCTCTTCATCCTGTCTGAGGAGCATTGCATCGATAGTAACCTGTCGCTGAAACTGCTTCTCTGTCTCTGGATGGTGCTATGTAGAGGATGTTCAGAGTTTTCCATAATTGACCGTAGCCTACTCAGCGCCCTTCGCTCAGCTACCGATGTTAAACTCTCCAGTACTTTGCCCACGACAGAGCCCGCCTTCCTTACCAGCTTATTAAGACGTGAGGCGTCCCTCTTCTTAATGCTTCCTCCCCAACACGCCACCACGAAGAAGAGGGCGCTCTCCACAACTGACCTATAGAACATCTTCAGCATCTCACTACAGACATTGAATGACGCCAACCTTCTAAGGAAGTACAGTCGACTCTGTGCCTTCCTGCACAAGGCATCTGTGTTGGCAGTCCAGTCTAGCTTCTCGTCTAACTGTACTCCCAGATACTTGTAGGTCTTAACCTGCTCCACACATTCTCCATTAATGATCACTGGCTCCATATGAGGCCTAGATCTCCTAAAGTCCACCACCATCTCCTTGGTCTTGGTGATATTGAGACACAGGTAGTTTGAGTTGCACCATATCACAAAGTCCTGTATCAGTTTCCTATACTCCTCCTTCTGTCCATTCCTAACACATCCCACTATGGCCGTGTCATCAGTGAACTTCTGCACATGGCAGGACTCCGAGTTATATTGGAAGTCCGATGTGTACAGGGTGAACAGGACCGGAGAGAGCCCGGTAGTGTACCGGTTAGCACAGCGTAATTTCAGCTGGGGTCTCGGAGTCTGGAGCTTAATTCCGGCGTCCCCTGTAAGAAAGTCTGTACTTTCTTCCTGTGTGTGTGTGGGTTTCTCCTGGGTGTTCCAGTTTTCGTCCACAGTCCAACGATGTATCTGTTAGTGGTTTAATTGGTCACCGTAAATTGTCATATGGTTAGGATAGGGTTAAAGCATGGGTTGCTGGGCAGTACAGCTCTGTGGGCCATAAGTAACTGTTCTGTGCTGCATCCCTAAAATAAATCTATAAAACAATTAAAAAAAACAAATCAAATCAAAAGCAAACAGCAAAAGGAGGCAAGACAGCTCCTCTACTTCCTTAGATCTTTGTGTAGATTCGATACGTCGTCAAAACTTGTGCAGATGCAGAGCGGAGAGAATCCTGACTGGTTTCGTCACGGAAACACCAATGCCCAGGAATGGAAAAGGCTACAGATAGATAGATAGATAGATAGATAGATACTTTATTCATCCCCATGGGGAAATTCAACTTTTTTTCCAATGTCCCATACACTTGTTGTAGCAAAACTAATTACATACAATACTTAACTCAGTAAAAAAAAAAATATGATATGCATCTAAATCACTATCTCAAAAAGCATTAATAATAGCTTTTAAAAAGTTCTTAAGTCCTGGCGGTTGAATTGTAAAGCCTAATGGCATTGGGGAGTATTGACCTCTTCATCCTGTCTGAGGAGCATTGCATCGATAGTAACCTGTCGCTGAAACTGCTTCTCTGTCTCTGGATGGTGCTATGTAGAGGATGTTCAGAGTTTTCCATAATTGACCGTAGCCTACTCAGCGCCCTTCGCTCAGCTACCGATGTTAAACTCTCCAGTACTTTGCCCACGACAGAGCCCGCCTTCCTTACCAGCTTATTAAGACGTGAGGCGTCCCTCTTCTTAATGCTTCCTCCCCAACACGCCACCACAAAGAAGAGGGCGCTCTCCACAACTGACCTATAGAACATCTTCAGCATCTCACTACAGACATTGAATGACGCCAACCTTCTTAGGAAGTACATTCGACTCTGTGCCTTCCTGCACAAGGCATCTGTGTTGGCAGTCCAGTCTAGCTTCTCGTCTAACTGTACTCCCAGATACTTGTAGGTCTTAACCTGCTCCACACGTTCTCCATTAATGATCACTGGCTCCATATGGGGCCTAGATCTCCTAAAGTCCACCACCATCTCCTTGGTCTTGGTGATATTGAGACACAGGTAGTTTGAGTTGCACCATATCACAAAGTCCTGTATCAGTTTCCTATACTCCTCCTCCTGTCCATTCCTGACACACCCCACTATGGCCGTGTCATCAGCGAACTTCTGCACATGGCAGGACTCTGAGTTATATTGGAAGTCTGATGTGTACAGGGTGAACAGGACCGGAGAGAGTACGGTTCCCTGCGGCGCCCCTGTGCTGCTGACCACCGTGTCAGACCTACAGTCTCCCAACCGCACATACTGAGGTCTATCTGTCAAGTAGTCCACTATCCAATCCACCATGTGAGAGTCTACTCCCATCTCCGTTAGTTTGTGCCTTAAGATCTTGGGCTGGATGGTGTTAAAGGCACTAGAGAAGTCAAGGAATGTAATCCTCACAGCACAACTGACCCCCTCTAGGTGAGAGAGTGATTTGTGCAGCAAATACGTGATAGCATCCTCCACTCCCACCTTCTCCTTATATGCAAACTGAAGAGGATCCTGGGCGTGCCTGGTTTGTGGCCTCAGATTCTGTATTATCAGCCGCTCCATGGTCTTCATCACTTGCGACGTCAAGGCAACAGGTCTGAAGTCATTCAACTCCTTTGGTTGTGGTTTCTTCGGTACCGGGACAATACAGGATGTCTTCCACTGTCTGGGTACTCTTCTCTGCTCCAGGCTCATGTTGAAGATGCGCTGTAGTGGTTCTCCCAGCTCAGTAGCACAGGCCCTCAGTAATCGTGGGGAAACTCCATCCGGTCCAGCCGCCTTGCTGGTACAGATCTTCCTCAGTTGACCTTCCACCTGTGCAGCCGTAATCCTGGGCGTGGGCAAGGTCTCCTGTGAGTGGCTATTTTCCTGTGAGGGAAGTAAGCCTGGTGTGGATTTCTGCGGTGAGGATGAGATTGAGCTGTCGAACCTGTTGAAGAAGTTGTTCAGCTGGTTCGCTTTCTCCACATCTCCACTTATGTTCGCCCCCCGCTTTGCACCGCATCCGGTGATGATCTTCATCCCATCCCACACCTCCTTCATGCTTTTTTTCTGCAGCTTTAGTTCTAGCTTCCTCCTATACTGCTCCTTTGCCCCCCTCATCTGTACTCTGAGTTCCTTCTGAACTCTTTTAAGCTCCAACCGATCACCATCTTTAAAGGCCCTCTTCTTCTGGTTTAGGAGGCCTTTGATGTGACTAGTGATCCAGGGCTTATTATTGGGATAGCAGCGAACAGTTCTAACAGGGACAACTGCATCCACACAAAAGTTAATATAGTCCGTTGTGCATTCAGTGACCTCCTCAACGCCCCCACAGAGCCCCCCTTGCAGTACATCCCAGTTAGTAGTACCGAAGCAGTCTCTCAGGGCCTGTTCAGCTTCAGGAGTCCACTTCCTAAAAGAGCGTGTGGTAGTGGGATGCCTCATCACAATTGATTTATATCTGGGCTGTAACAAAACCAGGTTGTGATCAGCTTTCCCCAATGAAGGCAGTGGGGATGCACTATATGCCTCCTCTACGTTTGCATACAGTAGGTCAATAGTCCTATTACCCCTGGTGTAGCAATCCACGTACTGGGAGAAAGCAGGTAGTGTCTTGTCCAAAGTCACATGGTTGAAGTCCCCTGTAATTATCACCAGTGCCTCAGGGTGCTGTGTCTGCAGCCTAGCAACAGCGGAGCTGATGACGTCACACGCTACCGTTGCGTCGGCACGCGGCGGGACATACACATTCACCACAATGACGCTTGCGAATTCTCGAGGCAGGTAATATGGCCTCATACTCACGGCGATCAGCTCAATATCTCTTTCACAAACGGAGATCTTTGTACTCACATGCCTGGGGTTACACCATCTTTCGTTAATGTAGACAGCGAGTCCCCCTCCTTTCTTCTTCCTACACTTTTTGGCATCTCTATCAAATCTTACCGTAGTAAAACCAGGTAATTCTACATTTACATCCGGGATGTTAGCCGTCAGCCATGTCTCGGAAAAACACATTAAACTGCATTCCTTGTATGCTTTAACATTCCTTACTAGTGAGGCCTTACTAAAGGTACTCTCCTTACAGAGAGTGGTAGATACAGCCCAGTCCATCACAGGCAAAACCCTCACCACCAGAGCACTGCCACAGGAAGCAGCATCCATTATCGAGGACCCCCACCACCCAGGCCATGCTCTCTTTCTGCTCTTGTCATCAGGCAGGAGGTACAGGAGCCTCGGGTCCCACACCACCTGGTTCAGGGACGGTTATTACCCTACAATCATCAGTCTCCTGAACCAACGTGGACAACTTCACTCCCCTTAGCACTGAGCTGATTCCACAACCTATAACTCACCTTCAGGAACTTGTTCTCAGTATTATATATTACTTTCTTTTTGCACAGTTTGTCCTCTTTTGCACATTGGTTGTTTGTCAGTCTTCACCTATGTAGAGATTTTCATAAATTCTATTGTCGTTCTTTATTTTCCTGTAAGTGCCTGAAGGGAAAGGGACCTCAGGGTATACGGTAGCACATAACATACGTACATTGATTTAAAATTATTTTGACTTTGGGGACGGTATGACCTGTGGTTGTGGCTGGTCACACAACACTGTGGTCAACAGCTTTACCAGGTCTAAAGATCAACGGTCCGGTGAGATGCGGCTACCAAGAGCGGGCTATTTGTTAAATAAAAGTTATATCCCGGGCTAGAGTAACAGTTCAAACCTACAACCTAGCTCCTGAACCAGTGTGGATAACTGCTCTCACCTCAACTCTGAATTGATTCCACAATGAACAGACACAATTTCGATGACTCTACTTGCAACTCATGAATTATTTTTTTAAATATCTGCACAGTTGGTCTTCTTTTGGGTGGCAGAGTACAGATTTATCTACCAAAGGAGGTGTAAGGCACTCTTTCCCTCTGCTAGCCTGCAGGTCACCTTTGGGCAAGATGTAGCACCTGCTTAGCCCCTCTCACCCCGATGTGGGTCACATGAAGCCATGGGAGCAGGTGGTGGATGGTCGTACGAGCAGCCGGTGCACATCACAAATCCTGGTTATGGGACCACTGACACCAGGCAGACAATCTCTGAAGAGTATCGATAATGGCTGGGGTCACCCACCTTGTAAAGACACTGCCCAGAAGAAGGCAATGGCAAACCACTTCTGTAGAAAAATTTGCCAAGAGCAATCGCGGTCACGAGACCACGATTGCCTACGTCTTACGTCGCGACAGAAATGAGCAAACAAGTTGTTTATTATTGCAAGAAGTACCAAGGTACATACATTCAGAGGCCACTTTGTCAGGTACATAATAACAGGTGTATAGGTACACCTAATAATCCAGCCACTGAGTGTACGTACCATGATTTTGGAGTAGGTTAAAAGGTCAGCACGATATTCTGCTGCCGTAGCCCATCCACTCCAAGTTTGACCTGTTGTGTGTTGAGGGATGCTCTTCTGCACACCACTGTTGTAACACGTGGTTATTTGAGTTACTGTCAGCTTGAACCAGTCTGGCCATTCTCCTCTGACCTCTCTCATTGACCAGTCATCCTGACCCAGTCTGGCCATTCTCCTCTGACCTCTCTCATTAACCAGTCATCCTGACCCAGTCTGGCCATTCTCCTCTGACCTCTCTCATTGACCAGTCATCCTGACCCAGTCTGGCCATTCTCCTCTGACCTCTCTCATTGACCAGTCATCCTGACCCAGTCTGGCCATTCTCCTCTGACCTCTCTCATTGACCAGTCATCCTGACCCAGTCTGGCCATTCTCCTCTGACCTCTCTCATTAACCAGTCATCCTGACCCAGTCTGGCCATTCTCCTCTGACCTCTCTCATTGACCAGTCATCCTGACCCAGTCTGGCCATTCTCCTCTGACCTCTCTCATTAACCAGTCATCCTGACCCAGTCTGGCCATTCTCCTCTGACCTCTCTCATTAACCAGTCATCCTGACCCAGTCTGGTCATTCTCCTCTGACCTCTCTCATTAACAAGGTGTTTTCACCCACAGAACTGCCACTCACTGGATGTTTTTGTTTTTTGTAACTCCACAGTCTGTTGTGCACGAAAATCCCAGGAGATCAGCAGTTTCTGAGATACTCGAACCACCCTGCCTGGCACCAAATATTCATTCCACAGTCAGTCACCTAGATCTCCGTTCTGATGTTTGGTCTGAACACCAACTGAACCTTTTGACCGTGTCTGCATGCTTTTCTGCATTGAGTTGCTGCCACGTGATTGGCTGATTGGATATTTGCATTAATGAGCAGGTGTACAGGTGTACCTGATAAAGTGGCCACTGAGTCTATAACAGAACAGTACAGCCCAGTACAGGGCTTTCAGCCTTCAAAGTCGTGCTGACCTTTTAACCTACACACGTTGTCCTCCATCTTTTCTTTCATGATGTGCCTATCTAAGAGTTTCTGAAATGTTCCTATTGTATCTGCTTCTACTAACACCCCGGCAGTGTGTTCCACTGTGAAAAGTTTGTCTTGCATACTATTTATACAGATCAAATCACCACAAAGTGAATATCATGCTGATAGAATGGTTAAGAAGCTGTATGGAGTGTTGGCCTTCATCTATCGGGTATTGAGTTCAAGAGCTGTGAGGTAATGTTGCACCTCTGTAAAATGTTGTGTTCAGTTCTGGTCACCTCATTATAGGAAGAATGTGGAAGCTTTAAAGAGGCTGCAAGGGAGGTTTACCAGGATGCTACCTGTCTGATGAGGACAGATTGAGCAAGCTAGAGTTTTGGAGCAAAGGAGGATGAGAGGTGACCTGATAGATGTGCAGGAGGCTCAGACAGAGTGGACAGCCAGAGACCTTTTCCAAGGGTGGAAATGGCTAATACAAGGGGGCATACGGTAATTTTAATGTGATTGGAGGAAAGTACAGGGAGGATGTCAGATGTAAGATCTTTACACAGAGAGGTGGGTGCACGGGGTGGTGGTGGAGGCAGATACATGAGGGAGATTTTACAGATTTTTAGATAGGCACAAGGATGATAGAAAAATTGAGGGTTATGGGGAAGGGAAGGGTTGGATTAGGTTAAAAGGTTGGTGCATTGTGGGCCAAAAGGCCTGTACTATCCAGCATTTTGTGTACATTGTTTGGATTTCCAGCACCTGCAGATTTTCTCTTGTCTGTGATTGGATTTTGGACTGTTCTCTTTTGTATAATTAAGTGAGAATAATCCCATTCCTAATATTTTTCCTTGTAATCTAATCTGCTCACATACTCTGTAACTTCCCACATTCACTTGGTGTAATTTACTGCAGATAATTAAACTCCCAGCCAGGAATGTCTTTGGAATGTGGGAGGAAACTAGACTGCTTGGGGCAATCCCGCTCAGTCACAGAGGGAACGAGGACTCTCCATGCAGCTGCCGAAGTCAGTGTCTCGATGAGTCACCCAGCAATGCCACCCAGAAAGAAAAGTCCTCTGGACCTTTATTTATGATTTACGAAAATTGAAGTCCCTTTAAGAGATATGCAGGGGCAAACCAAACTGCTGAATCATTATGACTCTAATCACATTCTGTCAGAGTCCTGGTTAATCAGAAATCGCCCACACAAACAGAACATACATTCAGTGGCCCAGAGGACTCACACCACCAGGTTCAAGAACAGTTACTACCCCTCAACCATCAGGCTCCTCAGCAGAAGGGGACAACTACGCTCACTTGTCCCATCATTGAGATATTCCCTACAACCAATGATCTCACTTTAAGGACTCTATCTCATTATCTCATGTTCTCGTTATTTATTGCTGTTTATTTATATTTGCACAGTTTGTTGTCTTCTGCACGCTGGGTGATCTTTCACTGATCCTGTTATAGTTACTATTCTATAGATTTGCTGAGTATGCCCACAGGAAAAAGAATCTCAGGGTTGTATATGGTGATATATATTTAGAATTCATTTAAATCTTACATCCATCCCAGAATGTGAGAGAGTAAAATTCTTTGCATTATGACTCAGTCGCAACATACAAACATGTGAATTTAAAAGTCTAATAGCTTGTAGAAAGAAGCTGTCCTGTAGCCTGTTGGTCCTGGCTTTAATGTTGCAATCAATCATTCCTGATGTGACTTTCAGCTTCTTGTAAGAGAAGTGCAGAAGGAAGTAGAGAGGTAAGCAGAAAATTTACAACGCCAATTCGGAGTAAACAACACGGTTGCTGTGCACGGCCCCACTTCTGAGTTCTGAACCTCCTGTATTTGATATCAATGAGATTGAAAGAGTACAGAGAAAATTTGCAAGGATTTTGTAAAATTTACAAGAATTTCATGGATCAAAGTACTGAGTACAGGAGATGGGAGTTAATGCTGAGTTTCTATAAGAGGACAATGAGGCCTAATTTGGAGTATTGTGTGCCGCTCCGGTTACCTAGCTGCAGGAAAGGTATCAATAAGATTGAAAGAATATGGAGAAAATTTACGAGGTTGTTGCTGGAAGCTGAGGACGTGAGTTACAGAGAAAGGTTGAATAAATCAGGACTTTATTCCCTAGAGCATAGAAGATTGATGGGAGATTTAACAGAGCTATATAAAATTATGATAGATATCGATAGGGTAAATGCAAGCAGGGAATTGGAGGGAGAATTTCTTCACTCAGAGGGTGGTGAGAGTGTGGAATGTGAAATACTGACTGAGAACGAGAACCTAACAGCACATTGTATTTATACAATGGATTTGCCCACTTTGGTTTTCATCGAGTTTCCTCCCACATCACAATCACACGGGTTAACAACTACTGTAACTGATCTCTTTGTACAGAATGAATGGAAAGGGTGTCTGTGAGAGGGTACATTACAGGACTATAAGGAAATGAGTGAGGAATGACATTGTTAATCTGAGTGTTGATATGAACCTTTGGACCAAGCAACTTCCTTTGATGTTGTAATGAGTAAGGAAGTATTTCTCAACAACAGAACAAGCTCGTCAGCCTCCTAGTTAAATATTCCTGTTTTGCACAATGTTGATTTGGTTCAAAGTTCAAAGTAAATTTATTGTCCATTTACATGTGTATCATCATATCCTACCTTGGGAAACAAAGAAATGCAGTAGAACCAAAGAAAAACTACACACAGGCGACCAATGTGCTGAAGAAAGCAAACTGTGCAAATAAAAAACGAACAAATAATAATAATACTAACTCATAAAAGACCTACATCAGTATACAAACAAAGCTGATCCAGTTTTAGAGTCAGAGTTTATAAATTTTATTATAACCGATCCATTATTAACGTAGGACAATCCATAGTAACTGTCTGGATATAATGTTACAGGGCAAACAAGCAAGAACAATGTACTTTATAGATAAAGCCATTGCAAACATGCACAACATACAGAAATCAATAGGTGAAAAACACCAGAAATATGCTGAATTAAAAGCGGAAATTGAAAGATTACAAAACACAAACATTGTCCCAGTAGAACAATCTACAACTGGTACCATCCCAGAGGCGATACAACAGCATTAAGCAATTTGGCCTACGCAGCAATAATTTATGTAGATCTCCAAAAAGGTGCAATACTAATCACCACTGACATAGCTCGAAAGTTCCTAGCAAATGAGAAATGAGCATGCTTAGCTATGTTTGTACCAGCTTGAGCGGGGGGAAAAAATAGAAGTAACAAAAATAAATAAATAAATAAATAAATAAATAAATACTGAGAGCATTGGTTGCAAAGTTCTTAAAAGTGAGTCGATAGGTTGTGGAATCAGATCAGAGTTGAGGTGGATGAAGCTATCCTTGCTGGTTCAGGATCCTGATGGTCGAGGGGTTGTAACTGTCCCTGAACCTGGTGGTGTGGGACCTGGGTCTCCTACAGCTCCCTCCTGATGGCCACAGCGAGAAGAGAGCATGGCCTGGATGGTAGAGATGCTTCCTTGTGGCAGCCTTCTGTGTGGATGTGCTCAGTGGTGGGGAGGGCTTTTCCTGTGGTGGGCTGGGTTTTATCCATCGCTGTTTGTAGCATTTCCAGTCTTGGGCATTGACGTTTCCATACCAGGCCGTGAGGCAGCCAGGCAGGATACTCTCCGCTGGGCATCTATAGAAGTTTGTCAGAATTTTAGGTGACAAACTATTTCAGGTAAAGTTGCTAAAGATAACTATTTAAGTGTATTTTCTTCTCTTGAACCCAACAGGATATTAATCACCATTAAAAAACAGGCATACATCACCATCGTGTATAAAGCTCTTCCTATGTTAAGGATTTCAGTTTTCAGAAAACACTTGAGTTTAAAGTGCATTTCACTTTTCCAATGGGTCAGTGCAGGTTTACCAGTTCTGGTTACTCTGATAGTAATATATTGTGTTACATTTCTGAACTTGGAGACTTCCATCCCAGCACAGAAGTCCTGGTCAACATAAGACCAGAAGACACAGGAGCAGAATTAGGCCATCTGGCCCATCGCGTCTGCTCCGCCGTTCAATCATGGCTGATCCATTTTTTCTATCTCCTCCTCAACCCCAGTTCCCACCCTTCTCCCCATAACCTTTGATGCCATGTCCAATCAAGAATCTATCAATCTCTGACTTAACTATACCCAACGACCTGGCCTCCACAGCTGCATGTGGCAACATGTTCCACAAATTCACCGGCCTAAAGAAATGTCTCTGCATCTCTGTTTTGAAAGGGTGCCCCCTACCCTGAGGCTGTGCCCTCTTGTCTTATACTCTCCCACCATGGGAAACATCCTTTCCACATCTACTCTGTCTAGGCCTTTCAACACTCAAAAGGTTTCAATGAGATCCCCCCTCATCCTTCTGACTACAGTGAGTACAGACCCAAAGCCATCAAAGGTTCCTCGTATGATAACCCTTTCATTCCTGGAATCATCCTTGTGAACCTCCTCTGGACCCTCACCAATGACAGCACATCTTTTCAAAGGTACATTTAATGTCAGAGAAATGTATACAATATAAATCCTGAAATGCTTCTTCTTCGCAGCCATCCACAAAACAGAGGAGTACCCCAAAGAATGAATGAGAGTTAAATGTTAGAACCCTAAAGGCCCCCCCCAGCTCCCCTCCCTCCCGCGCGTAAGTGCCACCTCCCCCCACCGGCAAAAACAAAGCATCGGCGCCCGCTACCGAGCACTCAAGCGTGAGCAAAGCAACAGCGAAGACACAGACTTGCGGTTACCCCAAAGACCACTCGTTCACCCGGTATTCGACATACCACAGGCTCTCTCTCCCCCTAATAAGGGAGAAAGAGATGTCTCTGTTTCACAGCGAGAAGGGAGACATAACAAACAACTCGCTGATTTAACAAAGTGTCCATTGCATTGCTTTTTCCGAGCTCTGTGCCCAAAGATCTCAGGTCTCTGGGCACACAGCCAAAGATCTTCCGGCTCCCATGGCACACCGGTCCGGGGCACCGTACCTCGATCCATCCATCTCCAGAACCCCGAGATCCTAGGCCTTCAAAGTCAAGCCGAACTCTTGGGCCGCGCCCTTGACATGTCGGATAATGGCCAGTCGTGACACGCCAAGCGTGGGTCCCATTCCCGCAAAGAACTGCTCAGCGTGTAAATCCAGGTCATGGTCTTCAAATGGACTCTGACAGGGGAAAATAGAGATATTAAAGATGGAAATAGAGCTGTTTCTGAAGATGCGAGTAAAGGAGTCGCCATTTAGTGCAATTTTGACTAGGCTCTGCCCTCCGAGTATTTTCTAAGATGAGGGGCCCAAAATTGTTCACAATACTTAAGGTGAGATCTCACCAGTGCCTTAAAAAGCCTCAGCATCACATCTCTGCTCTTGTATTCTAGAAATGAATGCTAACACGGCGTTTGCCTTCCTCACCACCGACTCAAACTGCAAGTTAACTTTCAGGATGATCTGCACAAGGACGCCCAAGTCCTACTGCATCTCAGATTCTTGGATTTTCTCCCCATTTAGAAAATAGTCCACACATTTATTTCTACTACCAAAGTGCATGAACGTGCATTCTCCTCAGACAAGGAAGCTGCATAGTTTTCTTGCCCAGCACCTGACAATATGAAACAGACACTCTATTCTGACATCATTCATGACATGGTCACCAGGAGGTCAGAGGAACTCTCTCAAGGATGTTTTTTAAGACTCCTTGAAAATGCGTTTCATCCTCACCGAGGGATTCCGTGCCCCTGACTGCTTCTCAAGGAGAACAAGCTTCAGGTTGTCACCTGAGCCTTCTCTTTAGAGTACACAGAAGCCCAGGGTTGGAGAAGCACACCATCTCATTATCTGCTCAGCTGGCTGTCCAAGAGGCTGCCTCTTGTCCCATATGAGGCTTAGTCTTCACCCACCGAGTTCTAATCAGTCATCTCAAATCTGGCATGGGAGCATCTTTTGCCTGGTGGTCACTGTGAGAAGATGGCATGGCCCCGATGCTGGGGATCTTTGATGATAGATGTTGCCTTCCTGAGGTAGCCCCTCCTGTAGAGAGTCATGATAGTTAGTTGGAGATACAGTGCTGAATAGCCCTTCGAGCTGCACTGTCCAGCAATCTAATCACAGCGTACTAGGGAGGAATGTGCCCAGGAGAGTCCACTTCTCTCTGCGTCTTCTTACATTCCTGCACATTGACCCTGCCGCCACTGGTGATAGTGACTGCACGATCGTATCCATCATAAAGGACGCTCAGCATCCAGGACATGCCCTCTTCTCATTGATACCATCAGGTTGAAGACACACACTCAATGTTCTAAGAACAGCCCCTTCCCCTCCACCATCCGATTCCTGAGCGGTCCATGAGAACCACATCACTATTCCTCTTCTGCCCTGTCATTTATGTGTTAGTTTGCTTGTTGGGTGATTGATTGCAATTCATAGTAATTTGCTCTGCCTGCACTGTACGGCAGACTTCACGAATGATGCCCGTGAGAATGAGCCTGATTCTGGTCAGTATCCTGATTTTGGAACACCCAGCTGCAGTTACAGATCTGAATCCTGCCTTGGCAGCTGAAAATTTCAAATTGGGTTAATTAACCTGATTAACATATATAGTGAAAAGCTTGTCTTGCATACTGTTCATACACTTCCTATACATGGTGCATTGACTCGGAATAAGGTAAAACAACAACAGTGCAGAATACGGTTAAAGTAGGTCACCTACCTACAGGAAAGATGTAAATAAGGTCGAAAGAGTACAGAGAAAATTTACAAACATGTTGCCAGGTCTGGAGGACCTGAATTATAAGGAAAGATTGAAGAGGTTAGGAACTAATTCCTCAGAACGTAGAACGTTGAGAGGAGATTTGAGAGAGGTACACAAAATTATGAGGGATGTAGACAGGGTAAATGCAAGCCGGCTTTTCCACTGAGGTTGGGTGGGACTACAACTGGAGGTCATGGGTTAAGGGTGAAAGGTGAAAAGTTTAAGGGGAACATGAGGGGAAACTTCTTCACTCAGAGGGTCATGAGAATACGGAACAAGCTCCTAGCGCAAGTGGTACATCTGAGCTCGATTTCAATGTTTAAGAGAAGTTTGGATAGGTGCCTGGATGGTAGGGGTATGGAGGGCTATTTTCCCGGTGCAGATCGATGGGAGTAGGCAGTTTAACTGGTTCAGCATGGCATAGATGGGCTGAAAGGCCTGTTTCTGTGCTGTAATTTTCTTTGAATCTAATGAAGTGTAAAATGCAGTGTAGGCAAATGATAAAATGTAAGATCATAACGTGGTAGGTTGTGAGGACAAGAGTCCATTTCATCGTACAGGAGGTGTATTCAAGACTCTGATAACAGTGAGGTAGAAGCTGTATTTGATGGTGTGAGCTTTCAGGCTTTTGCATTTTCTGCTCAGTGGGAGTGGGGAGAGGTGAAAATGTCCCGTTTTGATGGGTCTTTGATTATGCCAGCTGCTTTACTGAGGCAGAGAGAAGTGGAGACAGAGTCCAAGGAGAGGAGTCTGATTTGTGTGATGGGCTGACCTGTGTCCACAACTCTTTGCAGGTTCTTGTGGTCATGTCACGTGCAGAGCAGTTGCCATTCCAAGCCTTTCTGAACCCAGACAGAATGCTTTCTGTGTGCACTGATAAAAACCGGCGGGGACATTCCAAACTGAGAAAGCGGAAGCGTTACTGAGCTATCCTTTGCCAGGACATCAACATGGGTGGACCAGGACAGCCTATTGGTGATGTTCACACCTTTCCTGATAAAGATTGAAAACCTCGCGTGTTTACTGTATGTTCCTTGTATGTTAATTTGATGTGCGTTCCCTCCTCAGCCATACATTCCTGTCATAAACAACCAAGAATTAAAGCAAGAGGAAAGAGTTTTTTTAAAGAGGAAGCAATACAACAGGAAAGAATATTTTCCAGAAAGTCTATGTCATAACCTATCATACATCACACTAAATTTTTTGGTTAGATAAAAAATACGTTAATTCCTGCTGCCTCCGGGGAATCTTAATTGTATGGGTGACTGAAAAAATCTACACAAGAATTTAGTTGACCCAGTTAACTGAAGCAAAATATCTCACCATTTTATTTGGTTATTGGTTCAATTTCAGTGAACATGCAACCTCTTGTCCCATATATACTCAGTGGCCACTTTATTAGGTACACCTGTATGCAAATATCTAATCAGTCAAACATGCAGAAAAGCATGCAGTCATGGTCAAGAGGTTCAGACCAAATGTCAGAATGTGATATAAGCGACTTTGACCATGGAATGATTGTTGGTGCTAGATGAGGTGGTTTGAGTATCTCAGAAACTGCTGAACTGCTGACATATTTGTGCATAACAGTCTCTAGAGTTACAGAGAGTGGTGCAATAAACAAAAGATAAATCCAGTCAGCAGCAGTTCTGTGGGTGAAAACGCCTTGTTAATGAGAGAGGTCAGAGGAGAATGGCCAGACTGGTTCAAGCTGACAGGAAGGTGACAGTAACTCAAATAACCACACGTTACAACAGTGGTGTGCAGAAGAGCATCTCTGAATGCACAACACGTCGAACCTTGAAGTGGATGGGCTACAGCAGCAGAAGACCATGAACATATGCTAAGTACAGGAGGAACCTAATAAAGTGGCCACTGACTGTAAATCTGAATCTGAATCTAACTCTGGGTAGACAATCAGTCTCTGTTTCTTTGCAGACTTAAAATGACGAATACTGGAAGGCATGTATTTAAGATGAGAAAAGGGGAGTATTTAAAGGGGCTGTGCGGACGGAGCAAGTCCTTTACACAGAGAGTGGTGGGTTTCTGGGCTGTGTTGCCGGGGTTGGTGTTGGTATTTTCCGTTGATGTCATGATTCAGGGGCCGCTGAGAACATGTTCATCACCTTCTGCTGCTGCAGTCTAAGGTACATTTTAGTGTAGGACAGTGGGACTAGTGCAGGTAGGCCATTGCTGCCATAGGAAGGATGTACTGAAGCAAAAGAGAGTGCAGAAAAAATTCTCAAAAGTGTTGTTGATCTGGAAGACTTGACTTAGAAGAGGCACTGGATAGAGTCATAATGGAAGTGTTATACAACACCACAACACTGAAATGGGTTCTTTGGCCCTCCTGTCCATACGCTCCCTGGTCCCACTGACCCTTTACTATCGTCTCTACACCCCTCCCATCCTTGTACCTATCCAATGTTGGAATTGAAACCCCATCCACCACTACTGCTGGCAGCTCATTCCACACTCTCACCACCCTCTGAGTGAAGAAGTTCCCCCTCATCTTCCCATTAAACATTTCACCTTTCACCCTTAACCCATGACCTCTGGTTCTAGTCTCACTCAGACTCAATGGAAAAAGCATGCTTGCATTTACTCTGTTTATACCCCTCATAATTCTGTACACCTCTAGCAAATCTCCCTTCATTCTCCTACGTTCCAGAGAATAAAGTCCTAACCTATTCAACCTTCGGCAAGGTGTAGCACCTGCCTAGACTCCCCTCTACCCCGATGAGGGTCATGTGAAGCCACGGGAGCAGGTGGTGGATGGTCGTATGAGCAGCCGGTGCTCATCACAAAGCCTGGTTCTGTGACCACCGACACCAGGCAGAAAATCTCTGAAGAGTATTGATAATGGGTGGGGTCACCTGTTCAGAAATGGCAAACCACTCCTGTAAAAAAATTTGCCAGGAACAACTGAAGACCATGACTGCCCACATCATACACCACGACACATAATGTGATGACGATACTCTAGTAACGCAATCTAGAACTAGTGACTAGCATGGATTGGTGTTAGCTCCTTTGTTGTCCTATACCAACGACCTGGACGATAAAATGGTAAACTGGATCAGCAAATCTGTGGATGACACCAAGGTTGCGGCCAACAGGGAAGGCCATCAAAGCTCGCAGTGGGATCTGGACCAGCTGGAAAAACGGGCTGAAAAATGGCAGATGGACTTTAATGAAGACAAGTGTGAGGTTTTGCACTTTTGGGAGGACCAACCAGGGTAGGACTTACACAGTGACTAGTAGGGCACTGAGGAGTGTAGCAGAACAAAGCAATCTGGGAAAACAAGTCCATTATTCATTGAAAGTGTCATCACAGATAGATAGGGTTATCAAGAGAGCTTTTGGCACATTGGCCTTCATGCATCAAAATACTGAGTACAGGAGTTGGGATGTTATGTTGAAGTTGTGAAGTCTAATCTGGAGTATTGTGTGTGCAGTTCTGGTCACCTACCTACAGGAAAGTTATCAATAAGATTGAAAGAGTGCAGAGAAAATTCACAAAGATGTTGGCCCACCTAATCCTTCACCAGCACTGGGGAAGGTTATCAGCCTGAAATGGCAACTGTTTATTGCCCTCCATAAATGCCACCTGATTTGTTGAGCTCCTCCAGTATCTTGTGTGTGTGGCTGTTCTGATGTTTAACAGAGGTATTCCAAACTATGCATCTGCGACAGACGGTCAGCGAAACTGGTTGAAACTACAGAGACCATAAATCTGAAGAAAAAGCCACGGGTGCCATGCAGTGGGTTAGTGTGATGCTAATACAGCTCAGGGCCTTGTAGAGTTCAGAGTTCAATTCCAGCTCTGTCTGTGAGGTTCTCGCAGTGAGAACCATTCCCTCCTGATGCTCTGCTTTCCTCCCACAGTCCAAAGACCGACCATTTAGTAGGTCCATTGGTCATTTTAAACTGACCTGTGATCAGGCTGGGGTTAGATAGTTGGGTTGCTGGGTGGTATAGCTCATTGAAATGGAAGGACTTGTTCCATACAATATCAATCAATCAATTAAAGAGATAAATTGATAGATAAATAAATACAAATTAGTGTAGGAATAGCATGGATAGATGGCCAGTAGAGACTGTGGGCCGAATGGCCTGATTCCAGTTGCACAACCCTCTGACTCAATAATCATAACAAAACGATCTATTGTAATGAAGCAGGAAATGGTGGATTAATTATTGGGGCAAAAATGAAACCAGATTGGAACTAAGCTGGTCCAGGTCAGTAAAGTGCATTGGTAAGAAGTTTCCTCATGGATTTATTACTCATAGGCGACTTTCAACCTGAGAGGTAACTTGGTGACACATAGGTTAGCAAGCGCCTGGAATGAGCTGCCGGAGGAAGTGATCGAGATGAGTACAACTGCAACATTTAAAAGGCATTTACATAGGTGCACGGAGGGAAGGGGCTTGGAGGGGTATATGCCGAAAATGGTCAGCAGGGAGCAGCAAGAAAGGTGCTGTGGTCAACATTGACCAGATGGGCCGAAAGGCCTGTTTCTGTGCTGTATTATTCTATGACTCTATAAAAACATGAACAATATCTCACTGCTTTTGCTCTCTTTTTGCACTAATTATTTATTTTTGATATATATTTCTTAGTGTAATTTATAACATCTTTTATGTATTGTACTGCTGCCATAAAACAACAAATTTCACAACATATGTCAGTGATAATAAACCTGATTCTGGTTCTGATTTGAAATTGGTTATTGTAGTGATACAACAGTACTGGTGGAAAATTTAAGTTCCTTCCCGAACCAGTTCAAAGCTCAAAGTTTAAAGTAAATTTATTATCGAGTACATACAAGTCACCAGATACGACCCTGAGATTCATTTGTTTGTGGGTATTCACAGTGAATAAATGAAACGCAATAGAATCAATGAAAGACGGCATTCTGCAGGACAGACAAACAACCAGTGTGCAAAAGACAACAAACTGTGCAAATACAAAAATACTAAATAAATAATAATAAATATATAAGCAATAGATGCTGAGAACATGAGACGAAGAGTCCTTGAAAGTGAGTCCGTAGGTGGTGGGAAGAGTTCAGTGATGGGGCAAATGAAGTTAAGTGATGTTAACCCCTTGATGGTTGAGGGGTAATAGCAGTTCCTGAACCTGGTGGAGAGGGTTCTGAAGCTCCTGTGCCTTCTTCCTGAAGGCAGCAGTGAGAAGAGAGCATGACCAGGATGGTGGGGTCCTTGATGATGGATATTGCTTTCCTGTTACAGAACTCCATGTAGATGTGCTCATTGATGGGGAGGGCTTTGCCTGTGATGGACTGTCTGGATAGATTACTTTTTGTAGGCTTTTTCGTTCAAGTGCATTGGTGTTTCTGTACCAGGCCATAATGCAATCAGTCAATACACTCTCCCACACAGGCATATAGAAGTTTGTTAAAGTTTTAGATGGCATGCCGAAGCTTTGCAAACTTCTAAGAAAGCAGAGGGCTGCTGTGCTTTTTTCGTAATGGCACTTATGTGTGGACCCAGGAGGGGTCCTCTGAAAAGATAACACTGAGGAATTCAAAGTTGTTGATCCCCTCCCCCTCTGATCCTTTGATGAGGACTGGCTTATGGACCTCCCACTTCCTTTACTAAAGTCAGCAATTAGCTTCTTGGTCTTACTGACACTGAGTGAAAAGTTGTCGTGGCACCACTCAGGCAGATTTTCAGTCTCCTTCCTATATGCTGATTTGTCACCACCGTTGATTTGGCCAATGACAGAGGCATTGTCAGCAAACTTGAATATGACATTGGAACTGTGCTTAGTCACACAGTCATAAGTACAAAGTGAGTAGAGTGGTGGGATGGCATTGCTAAGCACACAGTATAGAGATGCACTTGTGCTGATGGAGATGGTAGAGGAGATGTCACCAGTCGAAGTTGGCTGGGGTCTGCAAGTGAAGAAATCGTGACTGTACTTTGCCTTTTCTGAGGCCATTCTGGTTCTAGAACCTTCCAGTTTTAATGAGTCACAGGTGGTTTCTGAAGCAACATATCCTGAAGTCATTTGTATATTGTCTGTTTGTTGTGTGCTGTGTTGTATGACGTGGGTGATCATGGTCTTTCCATGACGATGATTATTCTTGGCAAATTATCCTACAGAAGTGGTTTACCATCGCCTTCTTCTGGACAGTGTCTTTACAAGATGGATGGCCCCAGCCATTATCAATACTTTTCAGAGATTCTCAGCCTGGTGTCAGCGATCACATAACATGACTTGTGATGTACACCAACTGCTCATACGACCATCCACCACCTGCTCCCATGGCTTCGTGTGACCCTGATCAGGGGGCTAAGCAGGTGCTACACCTTGCCCAAGGGTGACCTGCAGGCTAGCAGAGGGAAGAAGTGCCTTACACCTCCTTTGATAGAGACATGTTTCCACTCCATCACCAACATTTGTAAATACATGTTGTAAAACAATATATTTCTAGGAAGTAACTTCAAAGCTGTAATCCAGATGGTTTTGAAACATTCGATCTTTGCCCTGAACAATTTATAGCTTTATAGCCTTAACTAAATGTTTGGAGGAGCTGCAAACCTTACAGTCTCAAATATTCCATTACCTGGATGAGTGGATATTGTGAAAAAGAATTGAGACACGATTATGAGTAACCTTGACATCGTTATATGATCATTTGCACACTATAAAGTATGAGGTGAGGGCAGTTGTTATAAAAGCTGTGTTAATTGTCTACACCTTTCTGTCCTACAATGATAGCACAAACCTATTCAAATGGAGCATCATAAACATCGGGAGCATTGCTTTGGGCCCCTTATCTGAGACATGACGTGCTGACATTGGAGAGGGTCCAGAGGACGTTCACAAGAGTGATTCTGGGAAGAAAGGGTTAATGCATAAGGAGCATTTGATGGGTCTGTGTTCGTTGGATTTTCAAAAAATGAAGGGAGAATCTCATTGAATATTGAAAGGCCTAGATAGAGTGGATGTGGAGAGGATATTTCCTTTAGTGGGGGAAGTCTTAGATCAGAAGGCACAACCTCAGAATAGAAGGACATCCCTTAAGAATAGAAATGAGGTGGAGTTATTAGCAAGAGGGTGGTAAATCTGTGGAATTCTGTGGCCAAGTCATTGGATGTGTTTAAAGTGGAGGTTGATAGGTTCTTGATTATTAATGGAGTCAAAGGTCATGGGGAGAAGGCAGGAGAACCCACCAATAGACAACCCCTACAGTCACCTGAGGACCACCAATAGACAACCCCTACGGTCACCTGAGGACCCACCAATAGACAACCCCTATGGTCACCTGAGAACCCACCAATAGACAACCCCTACGGTCACCTGACAACCACCGATAGACAACCCCTACGGTCACCTGAGGACCCACCAATAGACAATCCCTACGGTCACCTGAGGGCCACCAATAGACAATCCCTTCAGTCACCTGAGGACTCACCGATAGACAACCCCTACGGTCACCTGAGAACCCACCAATAGACAATCCCTACGGTCACCTGAGGACCCACCAATAGACAACCCCTACGGTCACCTGACAACCCACCAATAGACAATCCCTACGGTCACCTGAGGACCCACCAATAGACAATCCCTACGGTCACCTGAGAACCCACCAATAGATAATCCCTAAGGTCACCTGAGAACCCACCGATAGACAATCCCTACGGTCACCTGAGGACCCACCAATAGACAACCCCTACGGTCACCTGACAACCACCGATAGACAATCACTACAGTCACCTGAGGACCCACCGATAGACAATCCCTACGGTCACCTGAGAACCCACCAATAGACAATCCCTACGGTCACCTGAGGACCCACCAATGGACAACCCCTACAGTCACCTGAGGACTCACCAATAGACAACCCCTACGGTCACCTGACGACCACCGATAGACAACCCCTACGGTCACCTGTGGATCCACCAATAGACAATCCCTATGGTCACCTGAGGACCCACCAATAGACAATCCCTATGGTCACCTAAGAACCCACCAATAGACAACCCCTACGGTCACCTGAGGACCCACCAATAGACAATCCCTACGGTCACCTGAGGACCCACCAATAGACAATTCCAAGGTCACCTGAGGACCCACCAATGGACAACCCCTACAGTCACCTGAGGACTCACCAATAGACAATCCCTACGGTCACCTGAGGACCCATCAATAGACAATCCCTACGGTCACCTGAGGGTCACCAATAGACAACCCCTACGGCCACCTGTGGACCCACCAATAGATAACCCCTACAGTCACCTGAGGACCCACCAATAGACAATCCCTACAGTCACCTGAGGACTCACCAATAGACAACCCCTACAGTCACCTGAGGACTCACCAATAGACAATCCCTACGGTCACCTGAGGACTCACCAATAGACAACCCCTACAGTCACCTGAGGACTCACCAATAGACAATCCCTACAGTCACCTGAGGACTCACCAATAGACAACCCCTACAGTCACCTGAGGACTCACCAATAGACAACCCCTACGGTCACCTGAGGACCCATCAATAGACAATCCCTACAGTCACCTGTGGACCCACCAATAGACAATCCCTACAGTCACCTGAGGACTCACCAATAGACAACCCCTACGGTCACCTGAGGACCCATCAATAGACAATCCCTACAGTCACCTGTGGACCCACCAATAGACAATCCCTACGGTCACCTGAGGACCCACCAATAGACAATCCCTACGGTCACCTGAGAACCCACCAATAGACAATCCCTACGGTCACCTGTGGACCACCAATAGACAACCCCTACGGTCACCTGAGGACCACCAATAGACAACTCCTACAGTCACCTGAGGACCCACCAATAGACAATCCCTACAGTCACCTGATGGCCACCAATAGACAATCCCTACAGTCACCTGAGCACCCACCAATAGACAATCCCTACAGTCACCTGGGACCCACCAATAGACAATCCCTACAGTCACCTGAGGACCCACCAATAGACAATCCCTACGGTCACCTGAGGACCCACCAATAGACAATCCCTACAGTCACCTGAGGACTCACCAATAGACAACCCCTACAGTCACCTGAGGACTCACCAATAGACAACCCCTACGGTCACCTGAGGACCCATCAATAGACAATCCCTACAGTCACCTGAGGGTCACCAATAGACAACCCCTACAGTCACCTGAGGACCCACCAATAGACAATCCCTACGGTCACCTGAGAACCCACCAATAGACAATCCCTACGGTCACCTGTGGACCACCAATAGACAACCCCTACGGTCACCTGAGGACCACCAATAGACAACTCCTACAGTCACCTGAGGACCCACCAATAGACAATCCCTACAGTCACCTGATGGCCACCAATAGACAATCCCTACAGTCACCTGAGCACCCACCAATAGACAATCCCTACAGTCACCTGGGACCCACCAATAGACAATCCCTACAGTCACCTGAGGACCCACCAATAGACAATCCCTACGGTCACCTGAGGACCCACCAATAGACAATCCCTACAGTCATCTGAGGACCCACCAATGGACAATCCCTACAGTCACCTGAGGACTCACCAATAGACAACCCCTACGGTCACCTGAGGACCACCAATAGACAACTCCTACAGTCACCTGAGGACCCACCAATAGACAATCCCTTCGGTCACCTGTGGACCACCAATAGACAATCCCTACGGTCACCTGAGGACCCACCAATAGACAATCCCTACAGTCACCTGAGGACCCACCAATAGACAATCCCTACGGTCACCTGAGGACCCACCAATAGACAATCCCTACAGTCATCTGAGGACCCACCAATAGACAACTCCTACAGTCACCTGAGGACCCACCAATAGACAATCCCTACAGTCACCTGATGGCCACCAATAGACAATCCCTACAGTCACCTGAGCACCCACCAATAGACAATCCCTACAGTCACCTGGGACCCACCAATAGACAATCCCTACAGTCACCTGAGGACCCACCAATAGACAATCCCTACGGTCACCTGAGGACCCACCAATAGACAATCCCTACAGTCATCTGAGGACCCACCAATGGACAACCCCTACAGTCACCTGAGGACCCACCAATAGACAATCCCTACAGTCATCTGAGGACCCACCAATGGACAACCCCTACGGTCACCTGAGGACCCACCAATAGACAATCCCTACAGTCACCTGAGGACCCACCAATAGACAATCCCTACAGTCATCTGAGGACCCACCAATGGACAACCCCTACAGTCACCTGAGGACCCACCAATAAACAACCCCTACGGAGAGCATCATACTCACCTCAAGTGATTGCATTATTACTGACGTTGGGTTGTAGGGTGGCACGGTAAGGTAGCAGTTCACGTAATGCTAATGCAGAATCAGTGACCTGGGTTCAATTCCTGCCACTTGGGTGTAATCGGGTGGTGTGGCTCGTTGGGCTGGAAGGACCTCTTACTGTGCTGTGTCTCTAAATAAATTCTTGCAAAGTGAAAGCTGTCCTGTTAGTAAAAAGCGGCATGGTAGTGTTGGGACGCCACTGTAGTGTAGAGGTAGTGAAACAACATTACAGTTCAGGGTGATGGAGCTCGGAATTCAATTCCAGTGGCACCTGTAAGGAGTTTGTGTGTTCTCCCTGTGATCATGTGGATCTCTTTCACTTCCTCCGACAGTCCAAAGACGTACTGGCTAGTAGATTAATTGGTCATTGTATGTTGGTCTGTGATTGGGCTAGGGTTAAAACGGTCGGTGGGTGGGCACCACAGCTTATTGGGCCGGTAGGACTCATTACCATAATGTATCTCGAAATAAATAAGTAAACCTGATGTCCAGCGAGTTATTTTCTTGGCAGTAGGGAACATCGATTGCAGAGTACGTGTTGAAAGCACTAGGTTTAACCCAATGCACACAATTTTATCATTTAATAAATGAATGTGCAAATAATATAAATAATATAAGAAGTAATTTGCTACCAAGTTAACTACCAACTTGCACAGATAAGGGTGACTGAGAAGATCAAATGGATTATTTTATTTATACATAATGTACTCAGCAATCATAAAGGCAATTGAATGCATTTGTGTTCAAGGGCAAACCAGTGACATTTGCTGTCCTTCAGTAGGGCGAATTCATGACATTGTTATGACCACAGTCAGGATCTAAGCACTGCGAGCAGGACTTGGACATAAAATACAGTATCTCTAGCCTGTTGCACCAGTCTACATAGAGTCATAGGACACTACAGCACAGAAACAGGACCTTTGGCCCATCTAATCCATGCTGAATTATTGTTCTGTCTAGTCCCATCAACCTGCACCCAGACCAGAGCCCGCCATTCCCCTCCTAGCAATGTACCCATCCAAATTTCTCTTAAATGTTGAAACCGAACCCACATCAACCAGTTCTGCTGGCAGCTCGTTCCGCACTCTTCCCACCCTCTGAGGGAAGAAGTTCACCCTCATCTTCTGCTTTAACCCTTAACCCATGACCTCCAGTGGGAGACAAGCTGGATTGCATTCATCTGCAACTGCATTAGCTTGAGATGAGGAACTGCTATGAGCTTGTTCTTGCAGAAACGTGGCTCCAGGACAACGTCCATGCACCACCAGTCTACAGACTCAGGGACTTAGGCTGTATTATTTTTGAATATTGTGTTTTTGTAACTTTGTTCTTCTACTATCATAATTATTTGTGCTACATGTGCTGTGCGGTGTGTGTGTGTGTGTGTGTGACTACTGGTTCTGTGTTTTGCTCCTTGGCCCTGGAGGAATGCCCTTTCATTTGGCTGTATTCATGGGTGTGATTGAATGACAGTTAAAAGTGTTTTCAGACATATAAAGAGTAAAAGAGAGGTGACAGTACATAATGGACTGCCGGAAAATGATGCTGGAGAGGTAGTAATGGGGGACAAGGAAATGGCATATAACATAAAGATGTATTTTGCTTCAATCTTCACTGTGGATGACACTAACAGTATGCCAGAATTTCAAGAGTGTCGAGGGGTAAAAGTAAGTGCAGTTGCTACTACTGAGGAGAAGGTGTTGGGAAGCTGAAAGATCTGAAAGTGGACAAGTCACCTGGACCAGACTACACCCCAAAGTTCTATAAGAGGTATTTGAAGAGATTTTTGAGTTATTAAAAATGATTTTTCAACAATCACTAGGTTCTGAAGGATTGGAAAATTACAAATGTCACTCCAGTCTTTAAAAAGGGAGGGAGGCAGAAGAAACAAAATTATAAGCCAGTCAGTCTGGCCGCAGTGATTGAGAAGATGTTGGAGTCTATTGTTAAGAATGGCTTTGAGGTAGTTGGAGGCATGTGGCAAAATAGACCAAAGGCAGCATGGCTTCCTTATGGGGAAATCTTGTCTGGCAAATCTGTTTGAATTCTTTGAAGAATTAATAGGCAGGGTAGACAAAGGGGAGCTAGTGGGTGTTATTTATTTGGATTTTCCGAAGGCCTTCAGAACGTGCCTCACATAAAGCTGCTAAACAAGATAAGAGCCCATGGTATTACAGTAAAGATACGAGCATGGATAGAAGATTTGCTGACTGGCAGGAGGCAAAGAGTGGGAATAAAGAGAGCCTTTTCTGGTTGGTTGCCGGTGACTAGTGGTGTGTTGCAGGGGCTGGTGTATAGACCACTTCTTTTTATGTTATCCGTCAATGATTTGAATTGATTTATTGATGGCTTTGTAGCCAAGTTTGCAAGTGATACAAAGATAGATGGAGGGGCAGGTAGTGTTGAGGAAGTAGGTTGTCTGCAGAAGAACTTAGACAAATTTGAAGAATGGGCAAAGAAGTGATAGATGGAATATAGTGTAGGGAAGTGCATGATTATGCATTTTGATAGAAGGAAGGAAGGCATGCACTATTTTCTAGATAGGGAGAAAATTCAAAAATCAGAGGCACAAGGAGACTTGGGAATCCTCGTGCAGGATTCCCTAAATGTTAGCTTGCAGGTTGAGTTGGTGGTGAGGGAGGCAAATGCAATATTAGCATTCATTTCAAGAGGACTAGAATATTCAGCATTACATACTTGCTTTATAAGGCCTTGGTCGGAGAGCAGGTGGAGTATTGAGAGCCACTTCGGGCCCCTTATCTAAGAAAGGATGTGCTGCTTTAGAAAGGATCCAGAGGAGGTTCATGAGAATGATCCCAGGAATGAAAGGGTTAACACATGTGGAGCATTTGATGGCTCTGGGCCTGTACCCACTGGAATTTAGAAGAATAAGAAGAGATTTCATTGAAACCTATCGAATATTGAAAGGCCTAGATAAAGTGGATGTGGAGAGGATGTTTCCAATAGAGGGGGAGTCTAGGACCAGAGGACACAGATAGAGTGGATGTGGAGAGGATGTTTCCTATAGTGGGGAGTCTAGGACCAGAGGACACAGATAGAGTGGATGTGGAGAGGATGTTTCCTATAGTGGGGGAGTCTAGGACCAGAGGACACAGATAGAGTGGATGTGGAGAGGATGTTTCCTATAGTGGGGAGTCTAGGACCAGAGGACACAGATAGAGTGGATGTGGAGAGGATGTTTCCTATAGTGGGGGAGTCTAGGACAGAGGGCACAGATAGAGTGGATATGGAGAGGATGTTTCCTATAGTGGGGGAGTCTGGGACCAGAGGGCACAGATAGAGTGGATGTGGAGAGGATGTTTCCTATAGTGGGGGAGTCTGGGACCAGAGGGCACAGATAGAGTGGATGTGGAGAGGATGTTTCCTATAGTGGGGGAGTCTAGGACCAGAGGACACAGATAGAGTAGATGTGGAGAGGATGTTTCCTATAGTGGGGGAGTCTAGGACCAGAGCTCACAAACTCAGAATAGAAGGGCATACGTTTAGAATAGAGATGAAGAAAAATTTCTTAAGGTAGAGGGAGGTGAATTTGTGGAAGTCATTGCCACAGGTGGCTGCGGAGGTCAAGTCATTTGGTATATTTAAGGTGGAGGTTGATACATGCTTGATTAATCAGGAAGTCAAAGGTTACAGGGAGAAAGCAGGAGAATAGGATTGAAAGGGATTATAAATCAGCCATGTTGAGATAGTGAAGTAGACTCTGTGTCGAATGGCCTAATTCAGCTCCTATGTCTTATGGTAACAGAACGAAGCCCCGTTCTTCGTGTGAAGGTTATTATGTGTCCGAATGCTCAAATAAACCACATACTCCTTTATGAGTTGCCATAAATTCTGCTTGCATTCCATTGTAGCATGGAAAGTACTTGATTTAAAAACAGCCCATAAACTCTTTCTAGCGAGCTCAAAGCCAGGTGTCAAACACCCAGTCACATGCAAACAGCTATCATTATTGTCTTGCTTTAACTACGCTTCGTTCTCGGGACGACAAACGTCACTTTGGACCGGACGGCTTGAAACCTTTTTGTGCTTGTTGCTGCACAGACAGAGAACCTGGCAGGGCGTTGCATGCGCTCACCGCTCTCCTCACCTCTGACATCCCTCCGGGGCGCCTCACCTCCTTATAACCCGCAATTAATCGAGAGTGACGTTCGGTATATGTGGAGACTGGAGATAGTTTTTAGGTTTGTAGGGATGGTTTTGAGGACATAGATGTGAGCTAGGGGCTAGGTTAGCATTTATATATTTACTTACTTATCTATCTACCTATTTATTTATCCATTTATTTAATTGTTTATTCATTTATCTAAGTATCTATCCATTTGTTTATTTATCCATTTATCTATCTATCTATTGATTGATTGATTGAGATACTGCGTGGAATAGGCCCTTCCAGACCTCGAGCCGTGCTGCCCAGCTGCCTCCGATTTAATCCTAGCCCAATCACTGGACAACTTACAATGATCAATTAACCTGCCAACCAGTACGTCTTTGGACCGTGGGAGGAAACCAGATCACCTGGAGGAAACCCATACGCTCACAGGGAGTACGTACAAACTCCTTACAGGCAGCAGTGGGATTGGAAGCCGGGTTGCCTGTATTGTAAAGACGGTGCTAATGACTACACTACCATTCCTGCCCTACAGGGGCTGAGATTCGAGGGAGTCAGAGGTCAGGCTAGAGTCGAGGGCTCCGCTCCGCTATGCAATCAAAGGCCAGTGGACGAGGGATGAAGGGCATCCATCTTGGATGATGGGCTGGTGGCATACCCACCAGGTCAGGAGTCATTGGTGTGTCCCACAATAGAAGTTCCATGTGGGCAGGAGCCACAAGGGCCGGTGAGCACCTGTCAGCTGGTGAGACCAGAGTTCAAGGCCGACTGTTTGGGGCCCAGTCATCGGAGTCTCCAGTATTCGAGGCCTGGAGTTCTGGGTTCTCATCCATATCTCGTGCTGGGATTGGTACCGAGAATTGAAGCCCAAAGAGCGACGGGAAGTCTGGAAATCGGGGCTCAATGTCCGAAGCCTGGGTCTGTGATTCTCTGCGTGACCGCCGGGGAAGTCAGAGGCCCAGATTCTACTAATCCGAATCCACTGGAGACTGTCCTGGGGTTGGAGGACTGTCTGCGTGTGTGCGTGCGTGGGTGGGTGAGGAGACGAATGGGTCTTATTTTGCAGTTGCTCATGTTCTTCCACGAACATGATGGACATGCTTTGCTGGTGCCTGAATGCGTGGTGCCACTCGCAAGCTGCCCCCAGCACATCCTTTGGTTGTGTGTCGTTACTGCAAACGAGACATTTCACTGTATGTTTCGATGTACATGAGATCAGTAAGTCCAAATCTAAAAATTGCCTTTGACCTGCAAGCAGCAGAGATCCTGCTGTGAGACTCTATCTCTTTATCTCTGCAAAGAGGCCTGCCTGTCTCGTTGCATTCCTCAAAGTGTTATCTCATGATTGATGGGTTTTATTTGTTATTCTTTCCCCACCCTCTGTGATGCAACCTTGCCGTCTCTTTAGCACTTTTGTCTGTTTTTTTATGAGACAAACTCGACGCTCAACCCAGCAGGAATGGAAAGCGTCCAAGGAGCCGGCCGGGTTCGAACCCGCGACCTCTCGCCTCAAAGTCTGGTGCAGATGCCACTACACCACCGGCCAGCATGATTAATGGGAAGCAATGCACACAAAACGCTGGAGGGACTCAGCAGGTCAGGCAGCATCTATGGAGGAGAATACACTGGCGACGTTTCAGGCCAAGACCCTTCATCCGGATGCTTGGCCCAAACATCAGCTGCTTATTCTCCTCCATTCATATTGCCAAGTTGCTCCAGCATCTTGTGTGTGTTGGTACAAGTACTCAGTTCTCTGAAGGGTTTTGGCCTGAAACTGTATATTCGTCTCCTTCCTTCTGCATTTTGTGTGTGTTTTGCTCAAAATTTCTCGCATCTGCAGAATCTCTTGAGTTTATGATCTGCAGAATCTCGTGTGTCAATGCTTGACAGGTCATTTTATTTGGTGCTTATTTATGGATTGAAATTAAGATCTAAATTAGGTCCAAAGTGAGAGGTCTGCAATAGGAAAATGCCTGGTAGCTTTCATCATGATAGCTTTCACTGCCTACCAGGAGACAACGATGCTGTCAACAACCTGTTAAAGAGAGCCTACTCCCTTTTGGATAAGCAGGGCAACACTGTGAGAATCATGTTTTTGATTTCTCAAGTGTCTTCGATAGTTTCTTCAAAAGTTTCTTCAAGTGTCCTCATTGCTGGGGGGGAAGCTCCGTTCCATGCAGATCGCCACTTCCATTGTATCCTGGATAATGGACAGTCTGCCTGGCTTCAGAGCCACGGCTACAGCAGCACTGGGGCCCCACAGGGGACTGTACTGGCTCCCTTCCTGTTTACGGTATACCTCGGACTTTAGATACAACACTGAGTCATGTCATCTGCAGAAACTCTCTGATGACTCAGCAATAGTTTTATGTATGATGGGAGGATGAGTACAGGGCCCTGGTGGATGACTTTGTCAAATGGTGCAATCTGAATCATCTGCAGCTCTACAAAGGAGATGGTGATGGACTTTAGGAAGACTGAGCCTGCACTGCTCCCTGTTACTATTGATTGTGAGGATGCAGCTGTGGTACAAGTACCTGGGGCTACACCTGGATGACAGACTTGAGTGGAGCACCATCACAGAGGCTGTGCACAAGGAGGGCGAGAGTCACCTCTACTTCCTGAGGAGACTGAGGTCCTTTGGAGTATGCAGGCCTCACCGTCACATGTTCTACCAGTCTGGTGTCACCAGTACAATCTCCTATGCGGTGGTGTACTGGGGCAATGGCATCAACACGGGTGATACCAACAGGCTCAATAAACTGATAAGAAAGGCTGGCTCTGTAATAGGAGCCAAACCAGACACACTGGAGGCTGTGGTAGAACAAAAGACCCTACGGAAAATCCTGGCAATTCCGGACAACATTTCTCACCCTTTGCATGCCACCTTGGCTGAACAGAGGAACACTTTTAGTAATAGACTGAGACAACTGTGCTGCTCCAAAGAGCACCGTATGAGACCATTCTTACCCTTGGCCACTAGGCTGTATGTATAATGAGTCAACCTATAGCCGGGGAAGTGATAACCCCCTCCTGTTCGACTGTTTGAGGTAACTTATTTTTTATTCTTTCTGACTTCTCTTCTAATATTTGTATACCTTTGCACTTGTAATGCTACTGTGACACTGTAATTTCCTTTAGGATCAATAAAGTATCTATCAATCTATCTAAACAACACACACAAAATGCTGGTGGAACACAGCAGGCCAGGCAGCATCTATAAGGAGAAGCACTGTCGACATTTCGGGCCGAGACCCTTCGTCAGGACTAACCGAAAGGAAAGATACTGAGAGATTTGAAAGTAGTGGGGGGAGAGGAAATGCAAAATGATAGGAGAAGACCGGAGGGGGTGGGATGAAGCTAAGAGCTGGAAAGGTGATTGGCGAAAGTGATACAGAGCTGGAGAAGGGAAAGGATCATGGGACGGGAGGCCTCGGGAGAAAGAAAGGGGGGGAAGCACCAGAGGGAGGTGGAGAACAGGCAAACAACTATCGTAAATATGTCAGGGATGGGGTAAGAAGGGGAGGAGGGGCATTAACGGAAGTTAGAGAAGAACATTGACTTTCAAATCTCTTACTATCTTTCCTTTCAGTTAGTCCTGACGAAGGGTCTCGGCCCGAAACTTTGACAGCGCTTCTCCCTATAGATGCTGCCTGGCCTGCTATGTTCCACCAGCATTTTGTGTGTGTTGTTGTTTCAATTTGCAGCATCTGCAGATTTCCTCGTATTTGCTCTATCAATCTATTCTTCTTCAGGAATGTTTTCACTGAAAATAAACAGCTCAATTCTAGGAAAAAAATGCTTTCTAAAAACATTTCATCCCAGTTAAAAACAAAAGTAGTCCGAATAAACATTCACCTGTCAAACAGGTTGAAGCAAATTTGCCTCCTACAATTAACTTCAGAATCTCTGTCAAAGGTGAGATTGTCAGCTATTAAATTTGGTATCTATTGACTGCAATGGGAATGCTGGTTAATCAGCGGGTGAGGTAAAACACAAACAAGCCCCTTTAAGACTGAGATTTCAAGCAAAATTTACCAGAAAGTAAATCTTCATTCTGTGGCCTCTTTATTAGGTACACTGCTACGTCTGCTCGTTAGTGTAAATGTCTAATCAGCCAATCACGTGGCGACAACTCAATGCATTAAAGCACAGCAGCCGACAGAAGGGTTTACAGAGAATTGTCGGAGAAGCAAACAAAAAACAAACATCCAGTGAGCAGTGGTACTGAGGGCAAAGACACGCTGTTAGTGACAGAGGTCAGGAGTGAAAGGTGAGAAGGGTTGAAGTTGACAGGAAGATGACGGTAACTCAGGTGACCACACGTCGAACCTTGAAGTGGATGGGCTACAGCAGCAGAAGGTCGTGAACATACAGTCTTTATTAGGTACAGGAGTTACCTGTTGAATTGTCACTGAGGGTAGTTTGTCAAATCCGCACTGACCTGTCTACGCTCGTTAACCTTCGCTGTCAGGCGGAGGCTGGGCTCAAAACTAAATGAACAGCATTAATACATCTGGGGTCTCAAACAGCCGTTCCAGGTGAGGGGGACACCTGGCCTGCGAGTCTGTTGGAGTTATTTACCGTATCCAGTGCTCCCATTGAGACCTGATGTAGACTGGGGGAGGATGCTGCAGGCACTTCAGTTACAGGGAAAGGTTGAATAAGTTAGGACTTTATTTCCTGGAGTCTAGAAGAATGAGGGGAGACTTGATGGAAGTGTACAAAATTATGAGGGGTATAGACAGGGTAAATGCATGCAGGCTTTTTCCACTGAGTCTGGGAGGTCATGGGTTAAAGAGTGAAAGGTGAAATATTTAAGGGGAAACCTGGGGGAACTTCTTCACTCAAAGTGAGAGCGTGGAATGAGCTGCCAGTGGAAGTGGTGGATGCCTGTTCAGTTTCAACATTTAAGAGGTTTGGATTGGTGCATGGATGGGAGGGGTATGGAGGGCCTTGGACTGGGAGCAAGTCAACTGGGCTAGGCAGAATAGTAGTTCGGCATGGACTAGATGGGCCAAAAGGCCTGTTTCTGTGCTGTAGTGCTCTATCACTCTATGACTCATTTGAGTTTAATCACCATCATCATGTGCCATGTCGTTTGATGTGGGTGATCACAGTCTTTCCATGACCATGATTGTTTTTGGCAAATGTTTCTACAGAAGTGGTTTGCCATTGCCTTCTTCTGGGCAGTGTCTTTACAAGACGGGTGACCCCCAGCTATTATCAATACTCTTCAGAGATTGTCTGCCTGGTGTCTGTGGTTGCATAACCAGGACTTGTGATGTGCACCGGCTGCTCATACGACCATCCCCCACCTGCTCCCATGGCTTCATGTACCCTGATTCGGGGGGGTGGGAGGCAGGAGGCCTAAGCAGGTACTACACCTTGCCCAAGGGTGACCTGCAGGCTACCGCAGGGAAGGAGCTCCCTACATCTCCTTTTGTAGAGACTTATCTCCCACCCCACCACCCATGTACATGTGACAAAAGTTTGCCAGTAATTTGAATGTAGAATACTGAAAAATGATCTCACTGGGACACTTCAGGTACTGAGGGAGTTTGATGACAGGATTGAGGGAGAGAGGATGCTTCCTGTTGTAAGAGTGTCTGGAACTGCCCAAGTACAATGACTCTCCCGCATAGATTTACATTAGACCATAAGACTGTAAGACACAGGAGCAGAATTAGGTCATTTGGCCTATTGAGTTTGCAGTACTATTTCATTACGGCTGACCTATTCTCCCTCTCAGCTCCAAACTCCTAGGAGCAGAAATAAGCCATTTGGCCCAGAGTCTACTCTGCCATTTCCTCATGGCTGATCCAATTTTCCTCTCAACCCGTCTCCTACTTCCTCCCCATATCCCTCCACGCCCTGACCAATTAAGAATCTATCAACCTCTGCCTTAAATATACATAAAGGTTTGGCCTCCACAGCTGCCTGTGGCAATGAATTCCACAGATTCACCACTCTCTGGCTAAAGAAATTCCTCCTCATCTCCATTCTATAACAATGCCCTTCTATTCTGAGGCCGTGTCCTCTGGTCTTAGATTCTCCCACCATAGGAAACATCGTCCATCTTGTCATCGTCGGACATGATGGACAACCACCATAGATAGATAGATAGATAGATAGATAGATACTTTATTCATCCCCATGGGGAAATTCAACTTTTTTTTCCAATGTCCCATACACTTGTTGTAGCAAAACTACTTACATACAATACTTAACTCAGTAAAAAAAATATGATATGCATCTAAATCACTATCTCAAAAAGCATTAATAATAGCTTTTAAAAAGTTCTTAAGTCCTGGCGGTAGAATTGTAAAGCCTAATGGCATTGGGGAGTATTGACCTCTTCATCCTGTCTGAGGAGCATTGCATCGATAGTAACCTTTGAGAGGGACATTCAAAAGTAAAGGGACAGTACACTACTCATGGTAAGACCATAGAGAGGTATCTTGCTCTACTTATCCACTCTGCATTCCATTAGAATAAAGATAGCTTTATCTTCTCTTGTGCTTTTATTGTGTGATGATGTGCTCTGTGAGAACAGCATGCAAAACATGCTTTTCACTATACATGAGATAAAAATAAACCAAATTGCAAATTACACTGGACAACATTTTTTATTAGTGTTGCTTCCTTAGAATTGTTTTGTGTTATGATAGACTGCTTGATGATGAACACAAAAATTGATACAAATATCTGATCAGCCAATTCAATGCATAGAAGTATGTAGACATGGTCAAGAGGTTCAGTTGTTGTTCAGACCGACCAACAGAATGTGGAAGATTTGTGATCTATGTGACTTTGACCATGGAATGATTGTTGGTGCCAGATGGGGTGGTTTGAGTATCTCAGGAACTGCTGATCTCCTGGGATGTTCATGCACTTCACAACAGTTTCTAGAGTTTACAGAGAATGGTGTGAAAAACAAGAAGAAGAAAAAATCTAGTAAGTGGCAGTTCTGTGGATGAAAACATCTGTTAATGAGAGAGGTCAGAGGAGAATGACCAGACTGGTTCAAGCTGACAGGAAGGCAACAGTAACTCAAATAACCACACGTTACAACAGTGGTGTGCAGAAGAGCATCTCTGAATGTACAACACGTCGAACCTTGAAGTGGATGGGCTACAGCTTCAGAAAACCAGGAGCAGACACTCATCCAACACACACAAAATGCTGGTGGAACGCAGCAGGCCAGGCAGCATCTATAGGAAGAAGTACAGCCGAGACCCGAAACGTTGAACTGCACTTCTCCCTATAGCTGCTGCCTGGCCTGCTGCGTTTCACCAGCATTTTGTGTGTGTTGTTTGAATTTCCAGCATCTGCAGATTTTCTCATGTTAGCATACACTCATCCGCCACTTTGTTAGGTACAGGAGGTATCTAATAAAGTGGCCACTGAGTGTACAGGTGGCAACTGAAGCTCATCTTTTCTCTCTTCCTTCAGTTTGTTTGCCACTCCCAATTCCAGATTTGCAGTCTCGTGTGTCTCCTCTGTGTTTAAAATATGCCCTGCATACCTGCTATATGATTTTATTAAATTTATTTAGAGTAACAGCGTGAAACAGGCCCTTCCAGCCCAACGAGCATCACTACCCAGCAACCTTCAATTTAACCCTAGCATAATCACAGGTCAATTTACAAGGACTAATAAACCTACTAACTGGAGTATGGGAGGAAACCCACACGTTCCATGGGGAGCGTGTATAAACTCCTTACGGAGGACACCACTATAGAACTCTGAATTCTGAAACCCCGATCTGAATTAATGTTGCACTAACCACTTCACTACCGTGACTCCCCAGAACATCAGTGACTTCGACTGAGGAGTGCGCTTGTGATTCTCTAGCCAACTTTAGGAAGTCCCCGTTCTCGGGAAGGACTGGGGAAGTTAACAAGACAAAGACATGTTATTCCTGAGACAGAAATTGCTGATGAGATGAGCTTGTTAAGATGTGCTTTTGTAGGCTTGGAGGCTGATTCCTTATCACATGAGTGATGCAATCCCATGAATTTTACACAAAATGCTGGAGGAACTCGGCAGGCCAGGCAGCACCTATAGAAAGGAGCAAACAGTTGATGTTTCAGGCTGAGACCCTTCATCAGGACATTAGGTGTCCTGGTACAGTATCTGATACCCTGATGAAGGGTCTCGGATCTGTTATGAATGTGAAGCAACTCTGAGGGGCCGAAGGGTACAAAGTCACCCCCTCCTTTTTGAGAATCACAAGATCGCTATTAATTCGGGTCTGAGACCCAGGAAATGAGAGAGAGACGTCCAGAATACACAAGGTTTGGAATGTGTCCTGACCTCAGAGAAACAGAACCACTGATAACGGCTATTGTCTCTTGGAGATGGAATTGTGTATTGAATACTGTACTATTCATTGAAACCCCTCAGGGGACAACCAGAGTGGTCTGGTTGAGGGATTGCATCATCCCAACCTGATTGACATCTGAGACCCCGTGAGTAAGGATAAAAGAGGGGTCTGGGGAACGGCCCCTTTAGACGTTGGAAATCCCGTGACTGCGTTTAATAGCGAACGCTGGTGAGAGCTCGTGTGCGTCCTCCCTTGCCAGGGTGGCGGGCTCGTCACAGAAGAACGGTTTAGCTAAAGGAGAGGCCACAAGTGAAAGGCCACGACAACGAGACTCCTGACGGATCGAAATCATAAAAGGAAAGTCGGCAAGTTTTTCTCCAAATCTCTCTCTCTCCCCAACGGCTGCAGCCTGCATGAACTGAGTGAACTTTATATTTCCATCGGACAATATATTATCCCCTAGACAACGATAGAGCTTATTTCTTATTGATTATTATTATACCCGCACTTTTAGATTTAGTATTGATGACGTATATTATCTGTATATTTGCATTGATATTATTTTTTGTGTATTTTTACTAATAAATTCTGTTAAAAATAGTATCATCAGACTTCAACTGACGTCTCCATCTTTGCTGGTAAGTGCCCCAGTTACGGGGTTCGTAACAACGTGGGGCCTCATCTCGAGATTTGATACCAAATTGGAGGGCCAGTGAATCGGGCTTAAGTCCAAACTTGGATCCGGTTGCGCGGGTAACCAGATGGGAAACCAGCAAAGATGGACGTAGACGAATTCATAGAAAACCCGACTCTGGAGGCGCTAGAGGCTGCCACAAAGTCGGACTTGATAAATATTGCGAAAGGACTAAATCTCACAGAGGTGAGGTTGTCGATGAAAAAGCAGGAGGTGCGGAGGGCCATAACTCAGTATTATATTGTGAAGAATGTGTTTTTGGCTGAGGTATTGGAAAATATCCCTGACAAGGTACCAGCTAGTGGGACGGCTCAGTTAGAGTTGAAGAAATTGAGGCTGGACGCAGAACAGAGGAAGAGGGAGCATGAGCTCCAGCTAAAGGAGTTAGAGCAGGAAAGAGCTGAGAAGCAGAGGGAGCATGAAATTAAGTTAAAACAGCTGGAAGCAGCTGAAAAAGAGAAGGAAAGGGCCGAAAAAGAGAAAGAGAGAGCTGAAAAGGAGAGGGAGTATGAGGAGAAGGAGAAACAGAGGCAACATGAGATGGACCTGGAGAAGTTAAGGCAAGAGCGAAGAGCTCAAGGGTCAGACCGAGAGGAGAGATTTAATGTTAGTCGGGAGTTTAGGTTAGTACCTCCGTTTGAGGAGACGGATGTTGATAGTTATTTCTTGCATTTTGAAAAGGTGGCAGTGAATCAGAAGTGGCCCAGAGATCAGTGGGTGACGTTGTTACAAAGTGTGTTAAAAGGGAAGGCACAACGGGCATATGCAGCGTTGTCCATGGAGGAGGAGGAGTCTGAGAATTATGAGAAAGTAAAGGAGGCCATTCTTCGGACCTATGAATTGGTAACTGAGGCCTATAGACAAAAGTTCAGAAATTTAAAGAAAGGGT
Organism: Hemitrygon akajei; assembly: GCF_048418815.1. Classification (NCBI taxonomy): domain Eukaryota; kingdom Metazoa; phylum Chordata; class Chondrichthyes; order Myliobatiformes; family Dasyatidae; genus Hemitrygon; species Hemitrygon akajei. The sequence goes on from NC_133152.1 coordinate 46,362,914, forward strand.
GAAATCAGACGTATGCAGAGTTTGCCTATGAGAAGAGTGTGCTCTTGGATCATTGGTGTGCAGCAGAAATGGTGGAAGAAGATTTTTGGCATCTCAGGGAGTTAATTCTGAATGAGGAATTTAAAGGTTGTGTTTCGGATGATATCCGGATGTATTTGAACGAGAAGCCGAATAAGTCCATATCCGAATTTGCTTGTGTTATGTCCCCCGTAACGGGGTGGCTTACCAGCAAAAATAGAGAGGTCCGCTGAAGTCTGATGATACTATTTTCAAATGTTTTTTATTTATAAAGGGGCACAAACGTATGGTTAATACAAAACATTCAGATCATATACGTCGTCACAACTGAATCTAAAGCACAGGTATAGTAATAATCAATCAGAAATAAGCTCTATCGTTGTCTAGGGGTAATGTATATATTGTTCGCTGTATATCTGAAAGTCTCTTGCGGTCACTGCAGTTCCACCAGCTGCCGTCTGTTGTGGTGTCACGTTGGTGCACTTTTGTTAGAAAGAGAGAGAGAGACAGAGATTGAATGAAAGTTACCCGACAGGGTTTCCAACCTTTAGGAGTTCGGTTCGTCGAAGTCTCGTTGGGAAATGGACGCTCATCTGTGGCCTCCCCTGTAGCTAAGCCGTTCTTCCGTGGTGAGGTCGCCAATCCCAGGCAAGGAAAAGACGCGCACGAACCCCACCACCGGCCGTCGCTATCAAAACGCTGTCGCAGGATTTCTAGCGTGTCTTCTGGTGCGTCTGAAAGGGTCGTCCCCCCCAGACCCTCCTTTATACTTCCTCACGGGATCGCAGGTGTCAATCTCTCTCTCAACCAGCCCACTTTGCCCGAGGGCTTTACACGTGGTCTTCATGAGACAATAGTCAAGTCACTTTATTCTGCTTCCTGGGGGAACGTGGTCTTCAGCACGTCTCCCTCTCTCTCCCATTTCCTGTGTCTATTCAGCACGTCTCTCCCCCTCTTGGGTCATTTGACCCCCCCTTGACTAGGGCTCTTGCGATTCTCACAAAGGAGGGGGCTGGGGTCATAACAGCTTGGTTCGCAGATGAATATGCCCCAACCCACAAGACAAAGTTTTCCTCGAATAAGAGTTACCAGAAAGACCATGGGAATGGTAGAGAAAGCCCGCCGGCTGAGGCAGAGATCCAGCCGGGAGCTAGTGGTAAAAATAAGGAGGAGGAAAGGCAAGACGGCAGGAGAGGTCCTGGCTTGACCTGTTTTAATTGTGGAAAGGTGGGTCATATTGCATCTAAGTGCCTTGCTCCGAGGAAGGAGACAGGAAAAGGGAAAGCAGCAGTCCCTACAGGATGTATTGTGGTGATCAGTAAATCGACGAGAAAGCCCCAGGTAGACAGAATACGAGAGGGGCCTGAGAAATTTATTTCAGAAGGAACCGTGTCTGTGAAAGAGGGAGACACACCAGTTCCAGTGCGGATCTGGAGAGACACTGGAGCTGAGCTCTCATTGATTCGCAGTAAGGTACTAGATTTTGGTCCCGAGACTGGAGAGGTAGCTTTGAGAGGCATAGGAAAAGGGACAGAAGCTGTGCCTTTGCACAGGATCATTATAAATTATGAGCTGGTATCTGGACCAGTTGAAATAGGGGTGCGATCAGAATTTCCGAGAACTGACGTAGACATCCTTCTGGGTAACGATTTAGCTGGTGGTGACATTTGGTCGGCCGTGGAGCTGACAAGCCAGCCTGTAAGTGTTGAGGACCCGCCCCTAGATTCCAAGATCTATCCGGCATGCGCGACCACTCGCAGCATGTCGAGAAAGGCAGCTGAGAAAGAGACCAGTATCGATTTGGCTGAGAGGTTTTTACCGACCCTGTACCAGGAGGGGTTAAAGGGTGGTAAAACGGAGAATAGGGAGGTGAAAGAGAGTAAGGGAAAGGAGGTAGACCTGCCCTTAGTCAGGAGGAGATTTATAGAGGCACGGAGTAAAACTGAGAAACAGATAAGGCTGTTAGAAGGTCTAGGGTTGGACATGGATGATCTGTCTGGTTTGGCAGAACTGTTAGAAGAAGTTGAAAATTTTAAAGGTGTTCCCGATAATGAAATGAGGGCAGTCCTAGATGAAAAGGATGCCATTACCTTGAAGAAGTCTGCTGGGTTGGCAGATGAGGTTGTTTCAGCCCGCAGGGTTGAGTGTACTCCGGAAGGGAGTTGCCCAGAGAGTAACTGGGAGGATCAGGGGAACTTAGAATTTGAAAAGGGTACGGGTATTGAAAGCCTGGAAGAGGTAGATGTCCTGTTTGAGTGTGTTCAAGATGTGGATGCACGTGGTACTGAACCTAGTAATGGAACTCTGGAAAAGTCTGAGGTATTTGATTCAGTTGAAAAGGAATGCAGTTCTTGTGGGTCAGATGGACTTGGTTCAGTGAAAAAAGGGTTAACCTTGGTACTAGTGGGAAGTGAGAATTCCCAGTTGTTTGTGTTTGAAGGTGCGTTAAAAGTTAGTGAGGAGATAAAAGGTGGTGAGGTGAATATTATTATTGAAGGAAAAGGGAAAAGTGTAGTTCCTAAATTTAATGAAGAAAATTTAAAGTCTGGATTGGTGTCAGAAGCAGTAACCAGGCTGAAGGGACAATGGCTTGGTAACACGGTGCCTGCGAATCAATTACAGGTTGATTTGGAATGTAAAGGTGCCCCACGCACTGTTGTTATTCAAGAGTGTGCTGTGAAGAGGCAGAATTTGAAATGCTGTTTGGACAAAGAGGGATTGCTTGCAGATTTTAAACTGAAAACTAATAGCATGAAGGGTCCTGAAGATAAAACTAACGACTTGCTTAAAAATAAAGAATTGTGTGGAAATTCAACAAATGGGCTCCATTTGAAAAACATTGTTGATAAAATAACTCCTATGAAAGGAGCATGCAAAAGCCTATTCCACACTGGTAAGCAAGCTAACCACGTGGGAGTTAACTGGAAAAGGGGCGAGGGTTGACGGGATGCCACTTTAAATAACAGGATCAGGTTTTAAGGGATTTCGACAAAGCATGTAACTAATAAAGACAACCCCATGGAAGATTGACTGTTAAGTTTGAAAGTAAAATAAAGATTAGTATTTGCATGAACTTTTGTAATATACATGTAAGCTAAGATCACAACTCTTTAGTTTTTGTTTGCTGAAGAAAAGGAATAAAAATAGGTGGTTATTAAATTGGAGCCTGATGCTGCAAGAATTTGATATTAAGATACAGCATATTAAAGGAAGTGATAATGTGCTTGCTGACTGTTTATCTAGATGCTGAATTGAATGTATAACTGTATTACTCTGTAGTGAAAAAAAAACTCTTTTGTATTGTGTTAGATTCGGAAATCCTGTAAGACTCTATATTAATTAATTTTTACCTGTGGCAAAAATCTTAGAAGGAAGGGGGTGTTATGAATGTGAAGCAACTCTGAGGGGCTGAAGGGTACAAAGTCGCCCCCTCCTTTTTGAGAATCGCAAGATCGCTATTAATTCGGTTCTGAGACCCAGGAAATGAGAGAGAGACATCCAGAATACACAAGGTTTGGAATGTGTCCTGACCTCAGCAAAACGGAACCACTGATAACGGCTATTGTCTCTTGGAGATGGAATTGTGTATTGAATACTGTACTATTCATTGAAACCCCTCAGGGGACAACCAGAGTGGTCTGGTTGAGGGATTGCATCATCCCAACCTGATTGACATCTGAGACCCCGTGAGTAAGGATAAAAGAGGGGTCTGGGGAACAACTCCTTTAGACGCACCAGGAGAAACGTTGGAAATCCCGTGACTGCGATTAATAGCGAACACCGGTGAGAGCTCGTGTGTGTCCTCCCTTGCCAGGGTGGCGGGCTCATCACGGAAGAACAGTTTAGCTAAAGGAGAGGCCACAAATGAAAGGCCACGACAACGAGACTCCTGACGGATCGAAATCATAAAAGGAAAGCTGGCAAGTTTTTCTCTAAATCTCTCTCTGTCTCCAACCATTGCAACACAGCGGTCCCCAACGGCTGCAGCCTGCATGAACTGAGTGAACTTTATATTTCCATCGGACAATACATTATCCCCTAGACAACGATAGAGCTTATTTCTTATTGATTATTATTATACCCGCACTTTTAGATTTAGTATTGACGACGTATATTACCTGCATTGATATTATTTTTTGTGTATTTTTACTAATAAATACTGTTAAAAATAGTATCATCTGACTTCAACGGACGTCTCCATCTTTGCTGGTAAGTGACCCAGTTACGGGGCTCGTAACAGCTCAAAACTTCATCTGTTCACTCTTCTCCACAGATGCTGCCTGACCTGCTGAGTTCCTCCAGCATTTTGTTTGTGTTGCTTTAGATTTCCAGGCATCTGCAGATTTTCTCATTTACATGAATCCTACTGCAGTTTCAAAACTTGCTTTGGGGCAAGTTTTTGGGAAAAAAGATAGATATCAGTTCATTGCATTGACGTTGCTATTCGTTGTTTGGTCTGGTTAATTGTCCGCTGACTCATTTCCTTTCTATCACCTTTGCCCGCAAGCTCAGACCTGGGATTTTCCTATCATCGTTCAGGAAGCAGTTGGCTACGTGCAGTGAAGATAAGGCTGTAACAAGTAGGTTATTGTTCTGATCCCCTGGTGTATTCACAGAGAGTAAAAACAAGTTAGTCTGCTTCCTGCGATGAGAAAATCCAGCACAACACACTCAAAATGCTGGAGAAACTCAGCAGTCGGCCAGTGTCTATGGAAGTGAATAAACAGCCCATGTTTCAGGCCGAGCCCCTTCTTCAGGACTGGAAAGGAAGGGGGAAGACAGCAGAATTAAAAGGTGGGAGGAGGGGAAGGAGGATTGAGCCTGGGTGAGTACATGCTCGATGAGTCAGAGGGTAGCAGAGATCACAGGGGGCGAGCAGGGAGAGAGGGTCTCACTGAGGCCCACCTCTCAGTCAGAAGATTGTAGATTCAAGTCCTGCTTGAGAGACCAGAGTACGAGGATCTATCTGACTGCCCAGGGTGGGATGTGGGATGGGGGGGACACACACATGATTGGTTAAGGTGTTAAACCAGGACCATAATACCATAACTGATAGGAGCTGAATTAGGCCATTCAGCCCATCGGGTGCTCTCCGCCATTCAATCATGGCTGACTTATTTTCCCTCTCAACCTCACTGAAGATTAACAAAGATTTAAAGATTCTCTTTATTTGACACCTCTGTGTTGAAATATACAGTGAAATGTGTCATCTGCAGCAAATCAAATCAGTGAGGATTGTGTTGGGCAGCCTGCAAGTGTCGCTGCGTTTCCGGCGCCAAAATAGTGTGCCCACAACTCACTCACCTTAACCCGTACAACTTTGGAATACGGGAAGAAGCCAGGACAGACAGAGAAACTCACGCAGTCACAGGGAGAAGGTACAACTCCTTACAGACTGCGGCAGGAATTGAACCCTGATCTGGCAGCTGGCTCTGTAATAGCTTTATGCTCACTACATGCCGCTTTCAATAACCTTAGACACCCTTACAAATCAAGAACGTATCAGCATCCGCTTTAAACATACCCACTAACAGGGCCTCCACAGCCGCCTTCGGTAATGAATTCCACAGATTCACCACCCTCTGGCTGAAGAAATTCCTCCTGATGCACGTCGTGAAATTTGCTGTTTTGCAGCAGCAGTACAGTGCAAGACATAAAATTACCACAAATTACATTAATAAATATATAAAACATCAAATAAATCAAATAGGTAATTCAAAAAGAGAGCAAAATATTGAAATAGTGTTCATTCAGAAATTTAATGATGGAGAGCTGTTCCTAAAACATTGAGTGTGGGTCCTGAAGCTCCTGTACCTTCTCCCTGAAGGTAATAATGAGAAGAGGACACTTCCTGGATGCCGAGGGTCCTTAACGACGGATTCCATCTTGCAGTCACTATCACCGATGGTGGAAGGATGACAATTTCAATGTGCAGGAAGATGCAGAGTGCAGTGGACTCTGCACAATACATCATGAGCACCTCCCTCCCCATGTCCCATGATCAGGTTAGGGTTAAATCAGGGGTTGCTGGGCAGTGCGGTTCAAAGGGCCTGAAGGACCTATTCGGCGCTCTATCTCCAACTAACAAACCACCCAGCATTAATATCTACAGGAGGTGCTGTCACAACAAGATGACAGCTTCTTGAGGTGGTGGGTGTCACTGTTATGAGGCGCCAGCTTTTGAAACATTGCTAATGTGCCTGCCTTAACCATTCCAAGTTCTCAATGAGCCCTCTGTGTTGCAATAACTTCAGTAAAAAAAAATCCCTTCAACCCCAGTCTGTTCTCATCCCCAAAGCTACTAATTTACAGTAACCTTTTTGGGATAATGACAGGATTTGAAAATTGACTCATTATATTTGAGATTAGTTTTAATTATTCCGCTAAATTGTTCTGTTGGAGATTAGCCTTGTGAAGGCCTTGCATTCAGCTTTATCTATTATTCCAATCTGAACCTCTCGGCTGTTGGCTGTGGTTTACGGTTTGTCACAGTGACAAAGTTGTTTATCCTTCTGCGCTCTTCCTGCGAGCGACTGACTCTTGCCTTTTCCAAAAAGCAGACGGTTTTGTCTGACTGACGGGGGCCTGGAATTCAGAAGCATCTATCGGAATGGTGAGAACGACACTAGATCTCAATACAGCATCTGATAAGACAGCATAGTACATTCTGTCTCGATGAGCACACCTTTAAATTATGGGATTATACCAGAATAGAGGACTGGGTGTGCCCTACCATTAATCTCCAATTTTGTAATGAAACAAAACCTCATTCATAATAAAAAGTAATTTACAATAACAAACTGTTCTCTACCTTTGACATTCTTTACATACATACCTTTGCATACTTTCCATGTTGTTATAGTCATAGAGAATAACAGCACAGAAACAAGCCCTTCAGCCCACCTAGTCCATGCCAAAACTATTTAAACTGTTTCCTCTATCGACCTTCACTGGGGCGATACCCCTCCCATCCATGGACCTATCCAAACATCTTAAATGTTGAAATCGAGCTCGCATGTACCACTTGTGATGGCAGCTCGTTCCACACTCTCATAACCCTCTGAGCGAAGAAGTTTCCCCTCATGTTTCTCTTAAACTTCTCACCTTTCACCCTTAACCCATGACCTCTGGTTCTAGTCCCACACAAACTCAGTGGGAAATGCTTGTTTGCATTTACCCTATCTATATCCCTCATAATTTAGTATACCTCTATCAAATCTCCTCTCATTCTCCTACACTCTGTGGGATAAAGTCCTAACCTTTCTTTTAAATTAAGTGCAATCGTGAACAATGGCCAGATCAGAAATGCTGATCAAGTCAGCTAGTTCCTAAAGAGAACTCTGATAGGCCAGTCAGATGGTTCACTGCTGCTCAGCGATAGAACATAAAAAAATCATATGTACAATTAAGAAACATTAAAAAATTCAATTTTTCAATCTTTCAATCTTTCCTTATAATTCAGGTCCTCCAGACCCGGCAACATCCTTGTAAATTTTCTCTGTACTCTTTGAACCTTGTTTACATCTTTCCTGTAGGTAGGTGACCAAAACTGCACACAATACTTCAAATTAGGCCCCATCAACATCTTATACAACTTCAACATAACATCCCATCTCCTGTACTCAATACATTTATCTATGAAGGCCAATGTGCTAGAAGTTTTCTTTATGATGGAACTTTCAATGAATTATGAGTCTGTATTCCCAGAGCCCTTTGTTCTACCACATTCCTCGGTGCCCTGCTGCGTAAGACCTACCATGGTTGGTCCTATTGAGGTGCAACACCTCACACTTGTCTGCATTAAATTCCATCTGCCATTTCCCAGCTGATGCAAATCCCTCTGCAAGCCATGATAGCCTTCCTCGCTGTCTACTACACCCCAAATCTTGGTATCATCCGCAAATTTGTTGAATCAGTTGACCACATTATCATCCAGGTCACTGATATAGAAGACAAACAACAATGGACCCAGCACCGATCCCTCTGGCACTCCACTAGTCACAGGCCTCCAGTCAGCGAGGCAACCCTCTACTACACTCTCTGGCTTCTCCCACAAAGCCAAAGTCTAATCCAATTTACTACTGAATGTCGAGTGGCTGAACCTCCCCAGGCGAGACCTCGTCAAATACCTTGCTAAAGTCCATGTATACAACATCCACTGCCTTGCCTTCGTCTGCTTCCTTGGAAACTTCCTCAGAAAACTATCAGACACAAGGCCATGTTGACTATCCTTAATCAGTCCCTGTCTATCCAAACTCTTATATACCCAGTCCCTTAGAACACCTTCCAAAAACTTTTCCACAACTGATATCAGACTCACCGGTCTATAATTCTATGAATTATGCTTAGAGCCTTTGTAAAACAGCGGAACAACTTTGGCTATCCCTTGCTACCTCTCTTGTCACTAAGGGTTTTTTAAATATCTCTTCTAGGGCTCTGGCACTTTCTACACTTGGGTTTAAGGGAACTCGACAGGCCTTATAGATGTGTATAAAGTCATGAGGGGTGCTGGTTGAGCAAATGTGAAATAGTCTTTCTCCCAGGGATAGAAATCTAAAATTAGAGGGCACAGGCTTAAGGATTTGAGAACTTGAGGAGCAAGTTACTGCAGAGCGGGCAGTTGGTATGTGGAACCAGCTGGCAGAGGAAGTAGTTGAGGCAGTTATGATAATAACCTTTAGAAGCCTTTTGCACAGGTACATGGACAGGACAGGTTTCGAGGGATATGGGCCAAACATGGGCAAATGGCACTAGTTTGGATGGGCACCTTGGTGAGATGTCGTGTGACTCCATGATTCAGCCATCACCACTCACCATCTCACTTTGTCCCAAAACATTGTGGGGACTTTTCATTTACTCATTCACAGGATGTCGGTATATTTGGCAATACCACCATTAATCATCCATCCCCAACTGCAGCTGAGCTGACAAAGAAACTACTAAACTACAATAGGCCATTCAACCCTACTGTCCATGCTAGCCCACAACACAGCATCCTCTCAGTACAACTGGCCCGTCTATTTTCTTGTTGTTCTCTCTCACACCCAGAGAACAATTTCTCTTTGATTTCTTCGGCGGTTATCCACACTATGGATAATTTTCAGTAGACAACCTATGGGCTCACTTTCAAGGACTCTACAACTCGTGTTCTCAATATCATTTTTGGGGCACCACAGAAGCGTAGCAGTTAACCCGATCCTATTAGGGTTTGGGGCGTCACAGAATGGAATTCAATTCCGGCATCCTTTGTAAGAAAGTTTGTATGTTCTGCCCGTGAGTGCACGGGTTTCCTCCCACAACCCGAAGACATACCAGTTAGTAAGCTAATTGGTCACTGTAAACTGTCTTGTGACTTAGGCTCGGGTTAGATAGGTGGCCGGAAGCACCTGTTACCGCACTGTATCTCTAAATGAAATAAATTATTATGATTTACTTTTTTTTTGTATATGCAGTTTGTCTTCTTTAGCACATTGTCAGTCTCTGTGTGTAGATTTTCATTGATTCTACTGTACTTCCTTGGTCTACTGTGAATGTCTGCAAGAAAATGAATCTCCAGGTTGTACACAGTGACGTGTATGTACTTCGATAATAAATTTACTCCAACGAGACATAGCTCGATGACAGGCCCTTCTGGATGAACGAGCCCACGCTGCCCAATTACACCCACGTGACCAGTTACCTAAATGATGTGCGAGTCTTTCGAATGTAAGAAGAAACCCGCGCGGTCACGAACTCCTTACAGGGAGCGGTGGGAATTGGACCCAATCACAGGTGCTGTAAAGTGTTACGTTAACTACTGCGCTACCACGCTGTCCTCTTCTCAGGCTGGGAGCCCCATGTAACCCAGCCTGCAGTCATGTGTCTCCAGTGAGGCCTTGGCCAGTGGCAACACTGGTATCAAAATAAAGCAATTCGTACACTGGATGTCGAGAGCACACACATAACTCGAAAGTGTGCAACAAGGAAGTTGATCAGGCTTGAGAAGCTGAGTTATAGGAGAACGTTTGAAAGTTAGTGTACGTAACCAGTCAGAATGCTTTCCACATTACATCTGTAGAAATTTGCTAGTCTTTGGTGACATATCAAATCTCCTCAAACTCCTAATGAAATAATATCCACTGAAATGGCTTTATTACTTACATCCTTCACATACACGAGGAGTAACACTCTACATTTTGTCTCCGTCTAAATGTACAATGTGCAATTTATAGTAATTTGTGATAAACAGTATGTACACCAGGACAGTCAACATAACATAGAAATATAATTGTATCAGCGCGAATCAATCAGTCTGATGGCCTGTGGAAGAAGCTGTCCCCGGAGTCTGTTGGTCCTGGCTTTAACGCTGTGGTACCATTTCCCAGATGGTAGCGGTTTGGGGTTGGGGTGACTCATCTTCCTCATGATTATATCAATATGTTGAGACCAGTACAGATGTTCACACCCAGAAATTACACCCCTGAAGTCCACAATCAGTCCCTTCATCTTGCTGACGTTGAATGCGAGGTTGTTGTTGCAACACCACCCAAACAGCTAGTCTATCTCACTTCTGTCCACCTCCTTGTCATCGTCTGAGATTCTGCCAACAATAGTTGTGTCACTGGTAATTTATAAATGCCACTTGGGCTGGGCTGAGTCACGTGATTGTGAGTGTAGAGAGAGTAGTACAGCAGGCTGAGCACACATCCTTGAGGTGATCCAGTATTGTTTGTGAGTGACGAGATGTTATTTCTGATCCCCACTGACCGTGGTCTCCCGCTGAGGAAGTCAGGGCTGAAGAATTCCCATGGATGGGATTCTGTTATCAAGGTGGGAACTGCCTGAGTCCACAGCTGCCCAGAGGTTTACAGAACTGGCAGAAGTGGACTTCTTGAGGGACATTTCATTCCCTCTCTTACTGGTGACACCTCAGCACAGCGGGTAGAACTGCAGACTCATAGCACCAGAGATCCGGGTTTGATCCTGGCCTCGGGTACTGTCTGTGCACGTTCTCCCTGTGACCATGTGCGATTTCTCTGGGAGCTCCAGTTTCCTCCCACATTCCAAGGACCTACAGATTGGTAGATCTTTTGTCATTCGTTATGTGCCGTGTCGCATGACGTGGGCGATTGCGGTCTTTGCATTGCCATTATTGTTCCTGGCAAATGTTTCTACAGAAGTGGTTTGCCATTGCCTTCTTCTGGGTAGTGTCTTTACCAGACGGGTGACCCCAGCCAATATCAATACCCTTCAGAGACTGTCTGCCTGGTGTCAGTGGTCACATAACCAGGACTTGTGATACACACCAGCTGCTCGTACGACCATCCACCACCTGCTCCCATGGCTTCACATAACCTGCTGGCTAGCAGAGGGAAGGAGCACCTTACATCTCCTTTGTTAGAGATGTAAATCCACACCGCCACTCATTCCAATTCGCCACGTAACTTCCACTCATACACCCCACCTCCCCGCCAGAGTATGTATGGGAGAGGGTTACAATCTGGGGGGGGGGGGGGAGAGAATGGAAATTATTTAGGATTTCTGTAATAGTGTAAACGAGTGGGTAATCAGCACAGTATCAGTGGGCTGAAGGGCCTATATTTATGTTCAAATTTATTTTCATCTGGCTGTACAACCAAACAAAACACTTCTCTGGACCACGATGGACCCACAAAACATATCATACACAGCAAATGAAACAAAATATTACCACGAGTAAGTTAATACAATGTAATGCAGTGTATGTAGTGCGGAGCACAGGTAAACAGTCAACTAAACAGCTGGCTGTCCTGGCAACCAGGCCTCAGCAGTGGCAGGGTATTCATTAGTCTCCCAGCCCGAGGGAAGAAGTGGTTCATGATGTACTTCACTATGAATCCATTGGAGTCATTCAACAGGGAAACAGGCCATTTGGCCCAACTGGCATATGCTGTCCAAAATGCCCCATCCAAGCCAGTCCTATTTGCCTGCATTTGGCCCATATCCCTCTAAACCAGAGTTTCACCCTTAAGGGCATAAGGCATAGGAGCAGAAATAAGCCATTTGGCCCAGAGTCTACTCTGCCATTTCCTCATGGCCGATTCAATTTTCCTCTCAACCTCAGTCTCCTACTTCCTCCCCATATCCCTCCACGCCCTGACCAATCAAGAATCTATCAACCTCCGCCTTAAACATACATAAAGATTTGACCTCTACAGCTGCCTGTGGCAAAGAATCCCACAGATTCACTACCTCTGGTCATAGAAATTCCTCATCTCTGTTCTAAAGGGACATCCTTCTGTTCTGAGGCTGTGTCCTCTGGTCCTAGGATCCCCACTCCAGGAAACATTCCAACCACATTCACTCTATGTAGGCTATTCAATATTTGGTAGAAGACGGTATCATTAATTTATTGAGATAAATCACAGACAGAACAGGCCCTTCCAGCTCTTTGAGCCTCACTCCCAACAACCCCGATTTTATCTGAACCTAATCACAGGACAATTTACAATGACCAATTAACCTATCAACTGGTATGTATTTGGATTGTGGGAGGAAACCAGAGCATTCAGGGTAAACCCACATGGAGACAGGGAGAAAATACAGACAGACAGTGGTGGGAATTGAACCCAGGTCACCTGCACTGTAAAGTGTTGTGCTAACCACTATGCTACCATACCACCCTTTGAAGGCAGTTGGACAGGTACATGGGTAGAAGTGGTGGGGAGGGATGTGGGCCAAATGGGACTGGCTCCGATGGACATAGTGGATGGCACGGACTAGTTGGGCCTTCTGGTCTGTCCTGTAGTGTACTGGTCTCATTTAAGGAAGGACAATTAAGTAGAGAAAGCAATTTAGAGGTTTATTCGACTGATACAAAGAACACTACAACACATGAGATGGTGCTGACCTCTTAACAGTTGAAGTCCACAGTAACTTTATTATCAAAGTATGTGTATGTCACATACTAATCATCTGAGATTCACAGTAGAGACTTTCACAGAAACACAAAGACATACAATAGAATCAGTGTAAAACTACACACAAAGGCAGAAAATAACCAACGTGCAAACAAATACAGATTTTGCAAAAACAAAAATAAATAAATAATACTGTGAACTGGAGTTGTAGAGTCCTTTAAAGAGAGTCTGTAGGTTGTGGAATCAGTTCAGTGTTGAGTTGAGTGAAATTATCCTTGCAGATTCAGGAAACTGATGAAGGATAATAATTTTTCCCTGAACCTGGTGACAAGGGACCTAAGCCCGGTTTCTTTGCTCCTTGAATCTTATCTGGTTAATGTTGCAGTTCCAGAACCATTGGGCAAGGTTCTAGAACATGAACTGACTAAAGGTCCTGGTCTGTGGACCATTCAGAACATCCTACCCAACTCGCAGAGCCTTTCTGCACCCCCCCCCTCAGTTTTTATCTCAGCTTTACAGCAGCTGCAGTGGTTTGATTATCATTGGCTGTAAACTCAGTCTAGACTGCCCTGCTGTGGCCACAGGCGGGACTGCAGGTGTAACTCATCCCTGCCATACCTCATACTAAAACTACGTAATCCATGGAATGGATATCCTTTTAATTGAAATCATAATTACAAAGCAGCAATCTCAAACCAGTACAAAAATCAAACATCACGAAAATTATTTTTCTGTAAAACTGAAAAAAAAACTGCAGTAGGCAAAATATTTAATATAATATCAATTGGTAACACGAGTTTCCAATTGAGCACATCTATATGGAGCGCTGTCACAGGAAAGTAGCATCCATCATCAAGGACCTCAGAACCCTGGCCACGCTCGCTGCTGCCATCAGGAAAAAAGTACAGGAGCCTAGCGTCCCAGACCACCAGGTTACTGCCCCTCAACTACCAGGCTCCAAAAACAGCATGGATATCTTCACTCACCTCAACCTCAAAAGTTCAAAGTAAATGTATTATCAAAGTATAGATATGTCACTATATACAACCCTGAGATTCATTTTCTTGCAGACATACTCAAAAAATCTATAGAATAATAATCATAACAGAATCAATGAAAGATTGCACCATGGGCAATCTACAGGTGTGCAAAAGACAAACTGTTCAAATAAGAAAGAAATAATAATAATTAAGCAATAAACATCGAGAACGTGAGATGAAGAATTCTTGAAAGTGAGTCCGTTGGTTGTGGGAATATTTCAATGATGGGCAAGTGAAGTTATCCCTTTTGGTTCAAGAGCCTGACTGTTGAGGGGTAATTACTATTCCTGAACCTGGCTGGTCCTGACACTCCTGTACCTTCTTCCTGATGGCAGCAGCGAGAAGAGAGAATGTCCCGGGTGGTGGGGGTCCCTGATGATGGATGCTGCTTTCTTGCAACAGCATTTTCATATAGATGTGCTCAAACCTAAACCTCACTTTGGAGGTCTCTACAACTCATGTTCTCAGTATTATTTATTTACTTAGTATTTGATTTTATTTTGCATTTTGCATAGTTTGTCTTCTTTTTGACACTTATTGCTTGTTAAGTCTGGGTGTAGTTTTTCATTAATTTTACTGTATTTCTACTGTGAATGCCTGCAAGATGAATGTCAGGGTTGAATATGGTGACATATACTGTACGGACTGTGATAATAAATTTACTTTTGAGTTTTTGCATTTATTTGTACTAAGACCAATCAAACCTCTCTACTTCCTCAGGAGTTTGAGGAGTCATCTAAAATTCTGACAAACTTTTATAGAAATGCATTGACTGGCTGCATCACAGCCTGGTACGGAAACACCAATGCCCTTGAATGGGAAATTCTACAAAAAGTAGTGGATTCAGCCCAGTCCATCATGGGTAAAGCCCTCTCTACCATGAGCAATAAATTCACATATTTACCACACTCTGGCTTAAGAAATTCCTGATCTCTGGATGAATAAAGTATCTATCTATCTATCTATCTAAAGGGACATCCTTATATTCTAAGTTTATGCCCTCTGGTCCTGGACTCCCCCTCTACTGAAAACATCCTCTCCATGTCCACTCTATCTAAGCCTTTCAATATTTGATAGGTTTCAGAGAAATCCTCACTCATTCTTCAAAATTTCAGTGAGTACACAGCCAGAGCCCTCAAACACCCCTCATACGTCAACGTTTTGACTGCTGGGATCATTCTTCTGAACCGTCTGCAAAGCCAGCACGTTTTCCTAGATAAGGGGCCCAAAACTGCTCACAATGAAAAGCAGTTTGAAGTGTTTACGGTGCAGTGCCTGAGGAAACAGAGGCGGTGGGGCACGTCTTTCCTTCAAAAAATACAATGAATGCTCCAAAGTACAAAATAGAGAGAACAGTAAGGAAATATTTATTTTATTTTATCTTTTTAATATATACATCAAACACTATCCAATACTAGCTAAAAGTTACATGGACTTGTTATCCATATATCCCTCTCCACCCAATACAATGGACAAGCTTGGAAGCTGACGAGAGGTCAGCCTGAAAAACCAAGCTTCAGTTACCATTTCCAACGTCCACTTGGGCTCAGACACAAAGGTGCTGACCAACAGAATCTGGGGCAACTGCGTTCAGCCGTCCATCCCCGGTGGAAGCAGCACTTGGTTAGATCCCACAAGGAATTGTTGAGCAGAGCAGATGAATCTGAGCTCAGAGGACTGATGACCTCAAACTAAAGGGCTTCACTGAAGCCGGAATAAAATATCAGCTTCTACAGAAGGAGAGGAATGCAGACTTCCCTTCAAACTGTGTTGTGCTTTTAGACTGACGTAAAGATGTACAGCACTGAAGAGAAAACTCCACCATACGCAGTCCCAACCCCGGCTGCAAAAAGAGAAGGGTTGGACATGGGACTAGCAACCCCATCCCATAAAAACCCAGATCTACAGAAACACCAACAGAAGCTCCAAAGACTTCATCCCTGAGAGAAGGAGGATCTTCGAAGATGGACTACACCTGCGGACAACTTGAAAGACTGGCCCAGGGCAGATGACTCTGACGAACTGTCGTTGGGGCCGATGTCCCTGTGGGGGTGACAGGCCAAGTTAAGTGAGGAGGAGAAAGCAGGTCAGTTTCTCTAGACAGCGACCAACAGGTGGAAAAGCATCCGGGGAGAAGCTGTTGCTCTCTCTCACACACTGACAATGCCTTTTGTATTCCTAGTGAATATCAGAAGTCCTGAAGTTAAAATAGCATCCGATTTCCACCAGGTACCTGCTCATGTGCATTTCTACTTCAGTCACTTTGGGCCGAGTACCCACCTCGGACCCGTTGTGGCCGCCAGTGGCACAAGTCTTCTAACCTAACAGTGGTGTCCATGAATGGCAATGGGTCAGCACACCACTCCTTCCCTACAGCCAACCTTTAAATGACGCACACATCTCCAGCACACGGGGTCGGTGCTGGCCAGAGGTCAAATGTCGTTCACAGTGGCAGCCGAGGTCGCAGACGCAGACATGCGCTCCCTTCTGGAATATCTCTGCTTTCTGACTGAAATGCAAATCAGAGACACAGTGAGATCCACACAGGACAGAGCAGCACCATGCACCAATCGTTAATGCCCTGGCATTTTGTTAAAATCTCAAAATAAACTTTATTCATAATAAAACAATTTATAACAATAAGACCATAAGAAATAGGAGCAGAATTAGGCCATTTAGCCCATCAAGTCTACTCCACCATTTATTATATTTATTTCTCTTTTTTTAATATTTATTATATCTCTCAACCCTAATCTCCTGCCTTCTCCCTGAAACCTTTGACACCCTTACTACTCAGGAACCTATCAACCTCCACTTTAAATATAACCAATGACTCGGCCTCCACAGCCATCTGTGGCAATGAATTCCTCAGACTCACCACCCTCTGGCTAAAGAAGTTCCTCCTCATCTGTTTTAAAGGGACGTCCCTCTATTCTAGGGCAGTGCCCCCTGATCCTAAACTCCCCCAATATAGGAAACATCCTCTTCACATCCACTCTATCTTGGCCTTTCAATATTCAATAGGTTTCAACAAGATTCCCCCTCATTCTTCTAAACTCCAGCAGGTGTAGCCCCAGAACCATCAAATGCTCCTCATACAAAATTAACCATTTCGTTCCCAGACTCATTCTCATGAACTGCATGGGCCCCCAGCTCTGCCCGCCTTTCGTTGGTTACGTAAAGCAGTCTAAGTTCCAAGCCTTCCCCAGTGATGCTCCCCAACTCTTCCTCCACTACATCGCAGACTGCATTGGAGCTGCTTCATGCACCCATGCTGAGTTCGTCAATTTCCATCAACTTCCACTCTGACACCTCCCTCCCCTTTCTCAATCTCTCTGTCTCCATCTTTGGAGACAAACTGTCTACCGACATCTTTTATAAACCTACCATTTCCCACAGTTACCTTGACTATACCTTTTCCCACACTGCGTTCTGTAAAAATGCTATTCCCATTTCTTATGTTCTTCTCTCCACCGCATCTGTTTTCAGAATGAGGTCTTCCTTTCCAGGACATCAGAGATGTCCTCCTTCTTTAAAGAATGTGGTTTCCCTTTCCTCCACCATTGATGCTGCCCCATCTCCTCCATATTAAGGACGACGCGCTCACCTCATCTTCCCACTGCCTTAACAGTGATGGAGTTCCTCTTGTCCTCACCTACCACCCATGAGGCTCCACATCCAACACATTCTCTGCAACTTCTGCCATCTCCAAAGGGATTCTACCACTAAACACATGTTAACCTCTGCCCACTCTCCACAGAGATTGCTCCCTCAGTGATTCCCTTGTCCATTTGCCCCTGTCCCTCCCCACTAATCTCCCTCCAGGCACTTATCCTTGCAAACAAGTTAAGTGCCATACGTACCCATTCACCTCCCTCATCTCCATTTAGGGCTCCAAACTGTCCTTCTAGGTGAGGCAACACTTCATCTGCGAATACACTGTGTCTGTCTGTTGCATCCCGCGCTCCCAGTGCAGCCTCCTCTACACTGGTGAGACCCGTTGTAAGTTGGGGAAATGTTCTACTGAGTGCCTCTGCCTAAAGCAGAACTTCTCAGTGGCCCAACATTTTAATCCTTATTCCCATTCCAACATGTCGGTCCGTGGCCTCCTCTTGTGCGTTGATGAGGCCAACCTCAGGGTGAAGGAGCAACACCTTATATTCTGTTTGGGTAGCCTCCAACCTGATGCAATGAATATCAATTCCAGTGAAATAAAACAATTTTCTCCCCCCCACTTCTATTCCCTACTCTGGCCTCTTACCTCCTCTCACCTCCTCCCCAATGTCCCTCCTCCTTCCCTTTCTCCCATGGTCCACTCTCCTCTCCAGCCCTTTACCTTTCCCACCCACCACCTTCTAGCTATCCTCCTTCCCCTCCCCTCATCTTTTTATTTGGACATCTTCTCTTCCTTTCCAGTTCTGATGAAGGGTCTCAGCCCGAAACGTCGACTGTTTATTCATTTCCATAGATGCTGCCTGACCTGCTGAGTTCCTCCAGCACTTTGTGTGCATTGCTGAAGAAACTGGTGTCCATGGCAACTGGTTGCAGGCTACCCAAACAGAAAAGGTGTTCCTCCTCCACCCTGAGAGTGACCTCGTCGTGGCAGGAGGCCACGGACCAACACGTCAGAACGGGAAGGAGATAGGAATTAAAATGGTTCACCACCGGGATACTCTGTTTTGTGTATGGAGTGGAGGTGCTTAACCAAAGCATCACACTGTCACATTAAACCCCTCTGATCATTGTAATTACACCTGCGAACAGAATAACCGTCTCTGTCATAACGTCCAGTCCATTACCTGATCGAACGGAACTCCTCATCATTTCTGCCTGTGAAAACATTGGAAAGAGAAGCCAGTCACATTAATACCACTGGTTAGGGATATTGCTGAATTACATTACTGCTGAATTTAAAAAAGGGGCAAGCTATTGCACAGATTACTGACATAACTTTAAACATTTACACATAAATTGCCTGGATCTCTCAGGCAGATCAAATAAAAACTGTTGATTCTTATCCAATCTGAATTCCATTATATTCAGTTTAATTGGCATAAAAGCTTCATCAAACTGAATAGCAAATTATACTTCACATCTAGCTACTTGTGCTTGGGCAGCATGGCTACATAGCGGTTAGTGTAACGCTGTGCAGAGCCTCTGATTGGGGTTCAATTCCCACCGCTGCCTGTGAGGAGCTCGTATGTTCTCCCTGTGACTGCGTGGGTTTCCTCCGGGAGCTCCGGTTTCCTCCCACAGTCCAGAGACGTGCAGGTAAGACTGCACCTCATCAGACTGCATTGGCCGTTGACACAACTGGCGCATTTCACTCTACGTTTCGATGTACAGGTAAAAATAAAGCTAGATAAAAATGAAACTAAGATTGTAAAAATAGAATCTGATAGATCGCGGTGCAACAGTGAAGGTCACGTATGAAGATTTCTTACCATCTCACTTGGCTGAAGAATGGAATCTGAAAATTAATAAGACTCTTCAGTAAGAAAGTCCATTTTTCAAACTGTTGAGAATTGTCAACCACATGTCTGTTCACACTCAATTCAAGGTACAAGACTTTGAAACACAACAGCTGTAACACAATTGTTGTCAAGATGCACCTTCGGACCCAAGCGCAGGATTACACAGAGACTCAAAAGGTTAAACAAAACGAGGAATTTTATTAACAAAACACCTAAACCTACAAGGTGTTAGCTAACTTGGGGAAACTCGGCCAGAACGTCACTAGGCAAGGAGCAGGACAACCGAGCCAATGGGGGATTAGTACTGCCCCTTTAAATACACCCCAGGGCATAAAAGAATCTATATCCAAATTATAAAACCCCAGACTAATAACAGCTTACAATTAACTATTTCAATAAAAGA
This sequence comes from Hemitrygon akajei, assembly GCF_048418815.1. NCBI lineage: Eukaryota > Metazoa > Chordata > Chondrichthyes > Myliobatiformes > Dasyatidae > Hemitrygon > Hemitrygon akajei. Next base: position 46,382,727 of record NC_133152.1, read on the forward strand.
CAAATGGTCCGAGGATACTTTGTTGGACACCTGGAAAGTCTCGGAGAATTAATTGGATGTAATCAATTACAATTGCTGCTTCAATGTAAACTAGAGAAGGCCGAACAATAACATAAAAAATCCCAAGAACAACAACACAAATAATTACAATTAATAAAATGCAAGAAGACTAAGAAACAAACTCAAGAGCCCTCAGAATACTCTACGACGACCCGAGGTCGTGATGTAGTACCCAGGTCATGGGTGAAAATGCAACTGCGTGATCAGTTCCAAGAACTGGGGAAGATCAGAGCGTAAATACAAGGATGTCATGGTGAGGCTTTATAAGGCAGGTTGCAGATTTGAGCCCCTCATGTGAAAAAGGATGCGATGACATTGGAGAATGTCCAGAGGAGGTCTACGAGAATGATTCTGGGAATTAAAAGTTCAGTGTATGAGGAGGGTTTGATAGCTCTGGGCCTGGAGTTTAGGAGAATGAGAGGGTGATCTCATTGACACCTATCAAATATTGAAAGGCCTAGATAGAGTGGATGTGGAGAAGATGTTTCCAATAGTGGGGGGAGTCCAGGATTTTGGGACGTCCCTTTAGATCTATATCATCCTTTGGCCTTCACAGTCACATACTTACAGATACTAAATGCAATGTTTCAACAGTAAACCCAACTCTCCTCCTCATGCACAAGCTAGTCAAATGACAAGCTCCCTGAAAGACACCCCTTTAGATACCCTCTCAAGTGAGCAGGGGCTTAAAGTTTGATCTTGATTGGCTGGATCAGAATTGCCTATTCCTGACTGATTAGCTTGAAATGGCTTTGCTCTGATTGGTCGATTTTTTAGGGCCAACCCTCTTTAGGAATGTATGGCCCCAGACTGGAGCTATCCCAACACTCTTAGAATCTACATTTACATCTCCCACGTGCTCTATCTCTAGTGATTCCCTAATCTTTCTCTTGTAGGCATTCCCTTCCTTGTCAAGGATGTTGGCATCATCAAATCTTGGACTACGTGAGCATGAAAGGCAGTCTGATAACACTGGGATAGAAGCAGTTCTCGAGTCTGGTTGTATGGGTTATCAAACCTTTGAATCTTTTGCCCGACAGGAGGGGTGGGAGGGGAGGGGGTAGAACAACCAGCGTGGGAGGGAGTCTTTGAGGGGCTGCTTTCCCACGACAGTGGGAAGTCAATAATAGAACTGTTTAAAATTGTGAACAGGCCAATAGGTTAATTGGTCTTTATAGATTATCCCGCGATTAGGCTAAGGTTAACTCGAGGGTCGCTGGGTGGTGCAACACGAAGGCCCAGAAGGGCCTGTTCCAAGCTGCATCTCTAAATAAATAAGACAATTTGTTAAAAAGAAGATAAACATCGAGGTCGCAGCTCAGACTTGGGTGACTTAGATTAATAAATCTAAATCCTATCAGAGAGCTAGTTTGGCGCAAGAAGTTCCGTCCTGTGCATCATTATAACTGTTGTACTTACTTGTTTCTTAAAAAACACTTTCCCCTCCCTCGATTCCCCGCTCAAGCCCTTTACCTCTTCCCTTACCTACCTATTACCTCCCCCAGGTGCCCCTCCTCCTTTTCCCCTTTCTCCCAGGGTCCACCTATCAGATTCCTCCTTCTTCAGCCCTTTACCTTTTCCACCTATCCCCTCCCAGCTTCTTACTTCATCCCCCTCTCCCTCACTAGGATGCCACCTGGATTCGCTGGTTATGAGCAATAAGAGGACACAACCCGGATTGTTTTCCCTACAGCACAGGAGGCTGATGGGAAATCTGACACAAGAATATGAAATGTATTTTATTTTATTTAGAGGTACACACGGTCACGTCCCTCTGGTCCAATGTGAAGTCCAGGTTACATCAGATCAGTTGTGCCCTTGTCGAACTGGTACCTGTTCCTATTTTTAATCTTTGCACAGACACATGGGTCCAGTCAGCATAGAAAATGGTGTTCGTTCACAGAAAGCACACACACCACCAGTAACCCAGTGGGAGCAAAATAAGATTAAAATGCAAGACTTCCACTGAACAATTCCCTAGTACAAAGAGATAGGCTCTTGACCTCACAATCTACAGTACTGTGCAAAAGTCTAAGGCACATAGTATACAGTAGCTAGGGTACCTAAGACTTTTGTACAGTATTGTAATTTTATGTATTGCACTGTACTGCTGCTGCTAAAAAATCATGCCATCTGTGAATGATGATAAACCCTGTGGGTCTCTATTGTGGACTGATGGTAGGAAGAGGGCAGGGAGAGGGGAATCATGGTTGGGAAAGGGGAAGGGAGAGGGAAGCACCCGAGAGACATTCTGTAATGATCAATAAACCAATTGTTTGGAATCAAATGGCCTTGCCTGTTGTCTCAGGGCTGGGCGTGTCTCTATCTGCACCACCCCTCACCCCGGCACTCCTCCTCTGCCACCTGTCACACCCCCTCCCACGCCACTCCACCCTCAACATCCTTTGCTCCCACTCTAGATTTACAAACTTGCTCTCCATTCTACGTTGACAAATATAGTACTGTGCAAGAGTCTTTAGGCACCCCGGCCATATACATGTGCCCGAGACTTTTACACAGGTCTGTACCTGGTCGTGCCCTCGCACCTTGTTATCTGCCTGCACTCGTTACTGTAACCTTTTATTCTGCATTCTTGTTTTGTTTTACCTTCTACTACCTCAGCGCTCAGTGTAACAAAATGATGTTGTGCAAAGCAGATCTTTCACTGAGCTTGTGACAATAATAACCAATTACTCGAGAAGCCCAAGGTCGAAGACCAAATTAAACTGGATTCCCCAACGAGGCCGCCCAATTAGTTATCAGCAAGTGAGATAGTGTGGGAAATAATCTAATGATTTTGGATAAATGTGACTGTTTACACAGTGAGATGGAAATAACATTGGACAGTCACCTCGCTACTGTTTCAGTGAAGGAATAGGGCTCAAACAAGGAAAGCAAAAAACAAGATGGCAGCCCACATGGCCGCAACAGCCTCTCCGGTCGATCTAACCTGGACCCACAACACCTCCTCATTAGTCAAGAAGGCCCAGCAGTGTCTCCATTTTCTGAGGAGACTGAGGTATGCAAGGCTCCCCATCCCATTCTAACAACTTTCTACAGGAGCACCATTGAGAGCATCATTGTGTGGTACAGAAGGTGGACTGCAAGACCCTTCAGAGGACAGTAAAAATGGCAAGAGGGTCACCAGGGTCTCCCATTTGTGACATTTACCGGCAGCGTTGCAGATGAGGGGCCTGAAGTTTTGTTAAGGATCTCGACCACCCATCCCACAATCTCTCTGACCCACTGCCGTCAGGAAGAAGGTACAAGAGCATCAGGACTAGGAAGGCCAGACTGGGTAACAGCTTCTTCCCTCAGGCTGTGAGACTAATGCTTATGTGCATGTACAGTCAAATGATAATAAACTTGAACTTAAACTTCAGAGTGAGACAGAGATTACCTAGGAGACAGACTACCTACAATTTCATTTACTTCAGCAGCACATTGAATGAATATACACAAACACATGCCAGTGAGTCACCTTTGCCTTGCTGGTAAAACAAAAACGGGAGCTTCTTCGACCGCTTGAGGTAGAAAAAAGCAGCCACGGACAAAATTAAGAGAGAACTGATAACGAGTGTTCCGAGACACACCAAGGCAGCAATTTCTGGTCCCCCTTTAGTGGAAACAAGAGAAATGAAACCACTTATTCTCAGAGAAATTGAAATGGCATTTCTAAAGCAACAGTTGTAAGCTCTCTAGCATCTGTACGCTTTCTCCTTACCAATTTTAAGGATGGTTGGGCCCATAGTGGTGTCGTTTGATACTTTTCCTTTGTAGCTGAAATGCACTGTAACAGAAACATTAATGAGGGTGAAGTTCACGCAGAGATGATGAAATCGAAGCAAAGCTGAAATGAGGCAGATTTACATTGCAGGTGTAGAGTTTCCAGCCCACTAAATGTTTAAATTAATTAAGCATCCATGGGAAAGCTAAAACGAAGGGGAGGGAGGGAAGGAGAGTGGTGATAGGAAAGGTTATGGGTTAAGGTGAAAAGATCAAGGAGAACATGAGGGGACTGCCGACGGAAGAGGTGGATCCAGGTTTGATTACATTTAATAGAAATTTGACTAGGTTTATGAATGAGAGGTGTATGGAGGGATATGATCCAGGAGCAGGTCGACTGGACTAGGTAGCATGGACTAGATGGGCCAATGGGCCTGTTCCTGTGCTGTGATATAGAGCAGACACTGTTATAGCACAGTACAGGCCTTTCAACCCAAAATATTGTGCTGACCTTTTACCTTACTCCAAAATCAATCTGACCCTTCCCTCCTACAAACCCCTCCATTTTTCTATCATCCAGGTGCCTAAGAGTGTCTTAAATGTTTCCAATAAAAACAATAAGACCATAAACTATAGGAGCAGAAATAGGCCATCCGGCCCATCAAATCGTTCCACCATTTCATCATGGCTGATCCATTTTCCCTCTCAGTCCCAATCTCCTGCCTTCTCCCTGTATCCCTTCATGCCCTGATCAATCAAGAATCTATCACCCTCTGCCTTAAATATATATAAAGATTTGGCCTCTACGGCTGCCTGTTGCAACAAATTCCACAGATTCATCACTCTCTAGCTAAAGAAATCCCTCCTCATTTCCATTCTAAAAGGATGCTCCTCTATTCTGAGTCTGTCCCCTCTGGTCTTAGACTCTCCCACCGTAGGAAACATCCTCTACACATCCACTCTATCGCGGCCTTTCACCATTCAATAGGTTTCAATGGGGGTCACCCCTCTTTCTTCTGAATTCTAGTGAATACAAGCCCAGAGCCATCAAACGCTCTTCATATGACAAGCCATTCAATCTTGGAATCATTTTCATGAACCTTCTTTGAACACCCTCCAGTTTTAGCATATCCTTTCTAAGAGGCTGAAAACTGCTCACAGTACTCCAAGTGAGGCCTCACCAGTGCTTTATAAAGTCTCAACATTACATCCTTGATTTTATATTCTAGTCCTCTTAAAATGAACACTGATGTTGTATTTGCCTTCCTCATCACAGACCCAACCTGAAAATTAACCTTGAATTAATCCTGCACAAGGAGTACCAAGTCCCTTTGTGACTCGAGTTCTGAATGTTCTCTCCATTTAGAAAATAGTTAATACTTTCATTTCTTCTACCAGAGAGCATGGCCATTCCCGACACTGTATTCTATCTGCCGTTTCTTTGCCCCTTCTCCTAACCTGTCTCAGTCCTTCCTTAGTCTCTCTACTTCCTCAAAACCACCTGCCCCTCCACCTATCTTTATATC